>NC_091394.1:45649195-46315445 GCF_032191515.1 Phaenicophaeus curvirostris | reverse complement strand
TTTTGGTTTTTAGAAGATATAGTCATAAATATGAGATTCAATGCAAATGGAAACCTCTAGTCTCTACATGTGCCAGTGAATGGCTCTTTTATGTTTCAGTGCACAGATTAGGGATGCTTCCCATGGTCTTGGAGACAATTCCAGACTTTTGGCAAATTCATCATTAGAACAGGGCAGCATATTGGGATCCACAAAAATTAATTCATAACATTAAGATTTCATTTGCACTTTAGTCATCTCACCTTCCTGCTCTTTGCTTTTGTTCTCTTGATCCTCTGATTCATTCTTCCAAAATTACTTCTTTCCTTTATAAACCATTAATTTTCATTGTCTTGGAGACTAGCATTTGCTGGCTCACTTTCCACTCCAGCTTCTGAATTCTTTTTCTTCTATGGCTTACACAAAACTGGCTGCACTAAATGAGAGTCCTTAACTTACTGAGTACAGCAAACACTGTATAAAAAGGCCTAAACAACGACTGTGATAGAAGTCTTGCACTGATTTCACAAGCATTACTATCCTTTTGCTAACTTGGACAGCATGTGAAAGGCATGAGAAAATTGTGTGACAAGCAGAATATTTTTTTTATCAAAAGACAAAGAAATAGCAGCTTTAAAAAACAACACTGCTTAGGATAGTCATGGTTTTAAAGTTTTATATATAGTTTTTTATATCGTTTTAAAAACAGGTCCCTCATCTAGGGAGATGGTAAAATAATACTCTTCAAAGTGTCTCAAATAGTTTATTACTGCTAGTCTTCCCAGTGCTTTAAAGCTTCTTTCCCCTCTCCACAGATAAGTAGAAAAGTATCTTTTATGCCTTGTCTCTGTGAATGAAAAATAATATGTCTTAGATAGCCAGACCTTCAAAATATCATGAATAAGCACTTGCAAATGTCTCACCAGCTGAAAAGAAAGAAAAGTAACCTAGATAATGTTCAGAAGCTGTAGTGATTAACACCATATTAAATTTAAGAAAAACTTCCATGAAAACATTCTGCCACCTTTATGCAGACTTAATAATAACTTACTCTGAAAAAGAAATCACAACTGGAAATTAATGAAGGAAGATACTCTGCAGCCTGTTTAAGTGTGTCAAAGCCTGAGCCAATAGTGGCAGAACTTTTGAGATGCTATTTTTCGCTATCTATCTTAAACATTCATTCAGTTTGGAAGAGAACAATTTAATAAGCATGAGTCACCATGGATTTGTGAAAGGTAAATCGTCTCAGATAAATCACAGTACTTAATGCAATAACTGTTGGTATAGACAGCACCAGCAGATTTAACATATTTGGATTTTCACAAACCTGCCATCAGCTTTATACATGATGGATTATTGTGTCATGATCTTTTCAAATATTAGACAGGCAGTAAAGTGAAATAAAACAAAATAGTTAAGGAACATTAAGGAGGTGGAAAGCAAATGGCTGAGACTGAAGTCCAAGAGGGACCTTTGCTGAGATCATTGTCTTTTAATACTAGCTCACATGATACTTAAAGGGTGATATCTTCTCATGAAGGTTCACTGGAATGTTGCTGATAACTTTAAGGTTGTGATCTGATCTCATAATCAATTTATACAGCATATGAAATTATAACTTGCCTGTTTTAGAATGATATTGCAAGCATGGCCAAATCAGAAACACAAAAGAAAGAGATAAAATGTATCTTAATGTATAAAATTATGCATCTGAATAGAAACAAGACATTTGAAGTAATCTTCATATCATTCAAATGACATTCAATTTGCTAATATGATGGAGATAAAGGCATGTATTTTGAGGCACACATGTATACAACAGAAGCTGCAATAGCCAAGAGGACTGGCTTTAGTCATCCATGAGTGTTCTGTCGCTTTACAGTGCTGTTACCTGTGCCTGAGGGTTAGAGGCAATTCCTTTCTGAACTGTGAACTGAATGCTCGTGATGAAAAAGGCCCTTTGGAAGTAAACTATTTTGCAACTTCAGACTGAATATTTTTAAGACCTCCAGCAAGAGATTCACACTGTATATTTTTAACCGCAGGTGACTTGAAACACTCTCTGGTGATACCTCTAATATATAGAGGCTTGACTGCACGATTCAACATGCTCTGTACAATATAAAGTAAATGGTGTGAATGTCTCTTTAGACCATTCAATGCTGATTAGTATGAAAATCAAGATTCTTAAAGTGATATGAAAAGCATAGAGTATATCCAAACAATAAAATTTAATTTGATAATTTTAGAGATTTTTGGACAGATAAAAGTTTGAAATGGACAGAGATTTTATAAATTCAGAAGAAACAAATACAGAAAATATATTTATGAGTTATGGTATTTTAGTAGTGCTGACATACTGAAGTGGGGAATTTTTAGCATGCTTTGATAGGTATGTGACTATAAAATGTAATATATTAAAAATGTATTGATCAATCTATCATTTTGCAACTTACCCATTGACTTATTTTATTTAATTGAGTAGGAAAGAAATGAAAGTATCAGTATTTAAAAATCAAGTGCTTAGAGTTTTGTTCTTTGGGATAGTTATCTCTTAACCTTTCTTTTGATTGGGAGAAAATTGGCTTCTTTTCAGAAAGTCTAATCTTTTAATAAGTGATGAGGATGTATCATACATATATGGATTATATAGTATCACCCTGTATAGTATTAACCTTTTTTCTTTCCTCTTCCTCAGTTTGTAGGCATTTAAATACAACTCTTTACTATAAAAATGGTGTTTATATGAAATTTTGCTGGTGAAGGCTAAAAAAATAATTAAAATTAATTTTAAAATTCATTTCAAAATTCTGCTAAGTTTACAACTTATTACTGGACACCTTGAGGAAGACATTGAAAGACAATATCTTAATAGAATAGCTTATAATGGCAAAAGATCTTGATCTCTACAGAGAAAGGAAGAAAGGAAGAAAGAGGAAGGAAGGAAGGAAGGAAAGAAGGAAGGAAGGAAGGAAGGAAGGAAGGAAGGAAGGAGGAAAGAAAAGCACTTAAAAATAAAATAATCTTATTAAACTGCTTATTTATATAAAAATACAGCTGATAATTAGCACTCATTGTTTTCCTCTGAAGTATATAAAAAATCATGAAGAAAAAGGAACATTTTGTTTATGTTTATCTATCATTGGCACAAAAAATTCAGTTGCAAGAAAACAATTCAAATATGTACCAAAAGTAAATGTTGCATTTTAAAACTCATGCAGTGCAAATATTTATATTAACTTATGTACCACTGGTATTACACTAGCTAATGTAATTTTCAGATTAAATACTGCTCTGCACAGTTCCACACAGACTTGTTCCACACAACTCCCATGGACTTCAGACAGAGCATAATATGGCTCACTGTTATGTGTGCTAGATATACATCTTAGCATCCAGCTAATTAACATCAATATAATTATTAGTGTCTCTCTGTAGTTAACCTTAACTACATATCTTCCATCTATGTGTTATTTTTATTCATGCCTGGGTGTTATTGTTATGCATATATCATTGCTTGTTGTGTTCTTGTATGCGCTTGGGTGTTGGGTCATATATGTAGGGCTGTTTGATGTATTTTCACAAGCAGTGTTTTCTCCATAGACACTACTGAACAGTCACGAGCTGTTATTAATAAAATCAACTTGTTTATATACACATACAAGTCTCAGAAATTTTACTGAGAGATTTAAAGGGAAGTTGTGGATGCCCCATCCCTGGAAGCATTCAAGGCCAGGTTGGATGGGGCTTTGGGCAGCCTGATCTATTGGGATGCGTCCCTGCCCATGGCAAGGGGCCTGGAGTTAGATGATCTTTAAGGTCCCTTCCAACTCAAACCGTTCTACGATTCTATGATTCTATGATTCTATGATTCTATGATTTTCCTATTTAAAATTCAACATCTTGACTAGATTGATTGTCTTTGCAATAATGTTGAATCTGTAAGTGAAATGGTATGTACAGCAAGCTGGATAATAGTACATTGACTATCCTTGTGTTATTAGTTGTTAATTACTGTGTGTGTGGAGCAAGCTGGATAACATTGCCATCCTTGCATCATTGCTCTGACTGGCAGGTGACACTGTCAATTAAAGGACACTGGCAGGTTGGGCTATATATATATATATATTTGCCCTTGTGACACTTGGTTAAAGGGTTAAACAGATTGGCAAACTCTCCTTTTGAAGCCTCTCACATATTTTCAAATTTACCCACTTCTGAAGTCTTTGCACCCATCTAACACATGACACTCACGACAAGTTTTGCTTTAATACTAACTGAATAGAGAACTAGTCAGTTAGTTCTCAATTGGCACACTATCTGCACATGTGGTTGTGTACCAGTTGATATTGCAGAATTCTGCATAGCATATCAGGCCAACAACCCTTTTTAGGGTAGGATAACAAGCAGAATACTGCATTTTTTGGTGTGAAATTTTGTTTTAGTTCAAGATTCATACAAATGTGTCTGTCAAACACTCTTCGTGTGATATATCACAGCAAATGTCAATAAACAACAACTTAAAGGAATTATCCTCAAAATCTTGCCTCCAAGAATTCCACAGTCACTACACAGTAGAAGTCAGGAGAATTGGACAAGATCTGTATATGCCTGCAGGTCAGCAAACTTGCATTTGGATCAATTAATAGTGTAGTTATTGACCACAAATGCTCTCTCCTCTGCTGCAGTATGGATTCCACCATCAGCAGCAGGTATCTGAACCACAGTCCTGGCGCACTGGGAGAGGCTGTGTTCTCCTACAGCTTAACTATGGGCACTGAAATTCAACAGAGTAATATGCATTTCAAGCTGCCTGATAAATAGTCAAGGTAGCCAGACACTGAATCCCTGTGTGATCAATGAATAATAGTTGTGATGCTTATGTAAGCCACCCGTATGGTATAAACACATTTCGCATGTAGGACACAAGCTCTGTGTCCAACCTCCAGGTCCTACTTCAAGTAACACTTTGTGTGATCGTGCCTGACACAATGCTGAGACTGCCCACAATGCCTGTTGGATTTTCAGAGTTTCTAGAGAAGGAATAATGGCAATGGGAAACCCTAAATCTATAAATGACAGAAGGGTATACATTACTCTACTTAAGGAAGTAGAGGAAGTAGCTATAAAAATAAGCAGTAAAAACCAGAGGTAGGCAATTCCAAATACGAATTCTCTACTAATTTTTGTCAGTGTTTTAAAATTGGACAAGTCACTTAAGAAACCTTCTACTACAACACTACTTCCTTTTTCTTTCCGCATCTATTTTTTCAAACTTACATTTCGAAACAGCTAATCATAATTTTTTACTGGTGTTTTCTCTCTGAGGAAAACTTTCACTGTGCACAGCAGTTAGCATTAAATTCTTCTAGTCCTCTAGAGGTTTGCTTTCATTTTCCTAGTAAAACTTTATGCTGTCAATATTGCCTCTTGGTTCTTCAGAAAAATGTGCCTAGAATGTTCCTATTTGTTTATAGCAGAGATTTGATTATCTTGTAATTTCCTAACATAGTCTTCTGTTAGGAATAAATCTAGGTTATATTGGCTCTATTTCTTATGATTTTGTGGATAATGTCTTCCCTACAGTCTAAGAAAACAAAACAAAACACAATTCATATTTTTCTTGCAATTCTGTGAAATATTTTAGCCACTTTAATCCAATTTCCTACACATTTTTAATCTTTTACTTGGGAACGTATTTTAATTATTTCTTTTCTGAAATTAATATCTGGACTACGTAAATTGTGATAAAGAAAAGACAGATACTGGACTTAGTTCTTTGCGAGCACAGGCAGTGAATTTATTTAATCATTATAGCTGCAAAAACCTATATTTGCTATAGGATTTGTTGGTGAGAATAGATGAGACAATATGGAATAACAACTTCAGATATATCCTCCAGCTACTTAAAGAAAGGTACAGTAACAGAAACAAACAATTGAAAAGAAAATTAATTCCTATATCCATTGGTACTAAAACATATTACTGCTTCATTTCTAATATATTTCTTTGCACATCTACTGCCTTTCTCTATATGAAAAAAATGTATTGCTAAGATGGTTTGTCTTAAAAAAGTAACAAAACTATTGCTTTATTTTTTGAAATATCTATTTTTGAAATATTAACAATCCGTTAACCTAAGTTCAGTACTGACTGAAATGCAGCCCTAGTCTCTCTGCTTTGAACATAAAGCATGACCGTTATAGCGTAACCAGTTTTCAACTAGCTTTATTTTATAATATACTTTGAATGAAACACACTAGTTTTGCTTCACAAGAATATTTCATTACCTGATTAGAAATCTTGCTGTTTTGGAAGATAGATTGAGAGGTGCTCCTCTCCTCTGCAGCCCCATCATAGAGACTGGGCAACATTACAAGTCTTACTATTCTCCATGCAAGCCGCTCAGAATGAGGGCTACAGTGCCATCTCTATATTAAAAAGAATTTGTATGTCCAATCCTTTTAACAAATGAAGAAACTGGGATCTTGACAGCTAACTCCTTGTAATCATGAAAATATGTACTTGCAAACAGACTACTAAATAGGTGCAAAACACCTGAACAGGTATACTCTCCAGGCAGCTGGGGAGCAGAGGCATGCATGTAGTGAGTGACTGGTAGACAGTAGCTCTTCTGCAACAGAGCAGGATTAATTCTGCAAGTTAGATCACACATTTAGGTCACTGAACAAAGGATCAGCTGTAACAGAACAATAGTAGCCCCCAGAGGCCTTGAGCATTACAGGTATCTCTTGATGCTGCAGTTCACAGTTTGTAGCCGTGTACTGGTCAGTAGTAGCTGAGGTCAGCCACTGCCTCCCTGGACACTGGTGCTGTGTCCATTACAGCAAGGCAAGACCCAAGTAGCCTAGGAAGAAGCAGAAGAGATGTTCTTTCCTCTTTTCACCTAGATGAATTGACAGTCAGAGTCTTCCCTAGATGCTACAGATCCCATCTAGATCTGTCCTGGAAACCATACCCAACTTAGCGATGTGTAGTGCTCAGATCCCTGTAGAGTCCAGATCTCAGCATCATTTGTTGGTTAAAGAGTTGTTGATACCAACTAAACCCACCAGCGCCATGAAAACAGCCAGGATCGTGCCTGTTCATTTTCTATTACATGATTCCAGATGAGGATTTTCTTCAAGAGAACAAACTGGAAGTAAAGAAGCAGATCTCATGATTCTGTGTAATCCAAGCTGATTTATAATATTGTTTACAATTATAATTTCTGTTCAAAACTTCCTTCCTAATACACACCAAAAGCTGGGAGGCATTTGCTTACACAAGTCCACTATGTCAGAAGAATTGTATCTGTTGGGTGAGAGCAAAATATCATTTTGTGGTTATTCAGTATTCCTAGTGAAATAAACTAGATTCCCACCAACATAGTGAAAATGCACACGTTTTTTCCTCCTCCAATTTTAGAGCCAAATCATTTAGAAAGTGGAATTAATTCTTGGGAGCTTGGATCTTAGAGGCCATCATGCCCTAGGAAATTGTTATGACCTTGAAAAAAGTTCAGTGAAACCACAAGGAGTCAGAGTATTCATTCTGTTTCAGTTCCCAGAAAAACAGTATCCCAATATGGCTGCATTAAATAAATTAAAGAAATAAATAAGGTAGTACAATAAATATTGAACAGCAGGAAAAAAATGGAACTATGCTGAAGTTAAGCATAGAGCTCACCCTATGCAAATAAGTACCAACTATTGTCTATTGAACCTGAACCAAACAAGGACTACTTTTATCTGTCTCATGCCAAGAATTAAAATAGGATTCTCTCTACCATGGGGTCCTATAGGCAAAGTCTCACAGAAATGCTTTTCTTCACAAAAAAAGGGACATTCTGGTTCAAACTCTGAATACATGATGAAAAGAAGCTCTTCAAAAAAAGAATATACAGAGAATAGGCATTAGACTTAACTTCTGTTAAACGAGCGATAGAATGAAAGGCTAGTAATTAAGGATGGAGACCGGTGGTTACATGTGATAAATTATTTGGCAGTGGTTATTTGCTTTAAAGCATATCCCCTTTAGGGGGTATTTATTATTCTTGAAAGCTTATCTGGGAACAAGGAAAGACTTGGTTAGGAAGCTGGATGTGGTAAATTAAACAACTTGCTAAATGATTTACTATATAAAAATTGTTTACAATTTTAAACATGTACAGTTACATCAATTTTGCAAAGCAATTGCTCTGTCCAATTATTTTGTTTACTGTTACTTTTCAGTTATGACTAAGTAACTTCTATCTAATTTCATCGCTTCAAGTTTTTAAGCAGATTGCCTCTACACAGAGAGGAGGATTTTTTCCTAATTGTGAAAAGAATGGAAAAATCAAATTAATAATTTGGCTACCTGTTACTGAAATTTGGCATGCTTCAAAAGTGTGTCAGCAAAGACACGTGAAGCAGTCCAGTTAATTCACATCCAGCTGCCAAAATGGTCCACCTATTGAGCAGATAGCTGGCATTCATAACTCACCAGGAACATTTATTTTTATCTAGCTACAAATAGTATTCTATTGAAAACATATATCAAAGGTTGCCTTTCTTACTTACATTGCAAAGAGAATTTGCGGAGCTTGGGGGTGCAAAACATCTAATGTTCACAGTAATTTCTGAATAGACTTAACTCTACATTTTTTCTCCTCCCTTGTACCAATCCCACCATTTCTGAGAAAATTTGGTCACAGTGAGTGTGGAATCAGTCTTAATAATTCGAAGGAAAACAATTTCCTTGTTATTACTTACTAAAGAGGACCCCTTTTCCCATGCTTTCTTGACTGATAGCAGCCTTGCCTGCACTTCTTCCATGATGGCTGGGGCAGAAGCCATTGAAAGCTGGCAGCTGATTGAAGCAGTTAAAGTAACCCTAAGACGTTAGGAGAAGAACAAAAAAAAGAGGTGTGACTCCATCTTCTAGAGTAAAAATAGCTTAGATTTTAAAAATATATATTTCTCCAATGTTTTATTTAACTCAAGACAGAGCATGCTTTTAAAAGTAGCAGAATAAGACCCAAATGACTTTTTAATAATTTTACCATATCTGGGAATGCAGACACTGACTTGATTCTTTTCTGAAACACATTAATGACATCAACTTGCAGACAAGCTCTCACTGGCTCTTAGTAGCCCAAGATTTCCTTCTTTATGTTTGCTTACAACAGAACGGTGGCAACACAGATCATGGAAAGTGCTTCACTCTGTATATATGGCTTTAGAATTAGACTGCCAGCTGTTGGTTCTGAGGGACAAAACACCTTACTTTTTTTTTTCCCCCAATAGAGATTTAATTCACTACCATAAAGCATTTTTACCATTTTCTCTCACCATGAAATAGGATTCAATGGAAGGTGTGATATCTTTTGTCACATTCTGTAGGTCTATTAAGGCTTGTTTTCCACCTCCTGCAAAACAAATAAAAACCTCTAGAAATCTGAATTTGAAATGTGTGTCACTTTGACCATTATTTTAATGACTGGAGTAGAGACAATAATTTTCTACTCTGCTTCTTGAAGAAGAACAATGACTGTTTATGATCATAAAAATACAACAATGTAGCCATGCCGATTTTACAAGTAAGGAAGCTGTTGGAAAGAATCAAACACCACAACATTTATTACTTAAGGTAATCTGTTCATGGAACATACATTGGGGTTTTTTTGAAAATTAATAAATTGTTGAAATGTCTACTTTCAACATTTTCTAGAATAAAAGCAAACTCCCTAAATCCTTCCGGTAAAACTGGAATATTCTGCCTGGAATACTGAAATATTTATTAGGAAAAAGAGCCCCATCAATCCGCGCCCCCCCCCCCCCCCCCAAAAAAGCCCAAACCCCCAAACCAAACCAAAACAGAAAGGAAAAAAAAAAATAAAAGGTCATTTATAGGCTAGTTGCTAGTGTAATCTCTTACCCTAAAGTGAATTTGGGTTCCAATTCTTGCTCTTCAAAATGGGTAAAGAGGAAATACTGATAAATATAGGAATTCCAGATATGAGGATTCCCTTCTTGTGGCTCTATTTATTTGTTTCTCTAGCTGACTGTGTAAAGCTCTCTTTGAAGTCCCTTGGGAGGTTGTGTTTAAATCCAAAGATTAGACTTGGCTCTGAGAGCAAGTTAACATTCTCTGTTCTCTTTGTTCATCTTTCCTTCATGTTATTTTAAAAGAAGCAGAGAGAACCAGTTGGCATAATAGCCATAATGTCCATAAATGTGCTTTAGATGCACACTTTCTTAAATGCAGAAATCTGACTGGCATATTATATATCCTATGATAATTCTATTAGTTTTCCTCTTGGCTGCAGGAAAGAAAAAGAACAAAATCAGCTGCTAATTATTTTTCCAATAGCTGAAGGAAATCAGCCTGGCTCTTTGGTGGTTGAACTGTATTTGCCTCAACCTGCGGTGATATACCTATTTTTCCGAAATACATATAAAGTATAAGACAGATTCTATATGTACACCTGTGTAAGAGAATACTAGGTATACAGATTTGGGTAAATTACAATACCTCCATAAAAGCATAGAAAAAACCCAGTATTACAGATCTCTCAATAGGCCAATAGGTGGCTTCTGTCTTTATGCTGTGGTTGTCTCTTAGTTCCAAATCATGACCAGCTTGCTGTTTAATGGTAGTATTGTACACACTGTACTACAAGTATGTGAATATCTCATTAGCACCAGGCCTTAGGTGACCTTTTAAACTCCCACCTTGCAATTGTGTTCAGAAAAAAATCAGAGGAGATGAATTAAAAATAGTGTTAAAAATTTCAGCTGTGGCCTGCTGGCATTTGGGTTCTAAGCCACAGAGTTGAGCTCATTTAGAAAATAGTGCAATGTTATTAGAAAACTTTTCTTAGAGAAGACAGAATCACAGCTACAAGAAGTGAAGAAAGGAGAAAGAAAAATGAGATGACAGGGCAAGGGGGAAAGAAAGCTAATGAAAAAGCAAATACAGCCTTGAAGATGTAGCCTTATAGCATTGAAGAAAGTTAACATACCCTTGCACAAAGTGGCCTGTCTGAGAAAAAGATGGAAATTGGTCTTTCTGGTTATGCCTAAACTGCTGGTCTCATGAGCATGTGCATCATCCTGCACCGTTGTGAGTCCCAGACATACTCATCCACTAGTTCCTGTGCACTTTTCCTTCCAAAATAAGGAAGGCTTGTGTAGGCAGAAATGGTGTTATTTCACACCCTGGTTTGCTGCTGAGGGACCAAGAGGCGAAGGCATGCCATGATCTCACTGTTTAGCAGGCTTAGTCTTATTCTAAATTATGTACACCTGGGAAGATGAAAATGCATATTCCTACATGTATCATTTACATGATAGCACTAGACAGCAAGATCCCCTCCCATACTCCCATACTCGAAAAAAAAAAAAAAAAAAGGTACTTTAACAGTACCAGAGATATTAAAAGGAAAATAGATCCAAATCTCATTGATGTTGATTGAACTGGAAAACAGGCCTCAAAATGTAAAAAAAAGTGAGGTTCAATGCCATGAGTCACCGTGACTCTAGAGCAATTCTTTTAATATTTCTGACAATGGTGTTTTGTCTCTGAGAGAGCAGAACATGAGAAAATAAAGTATTTTTAGTCTCTGACCTGAGAATATTTGGGACAAAAAGAGGTGCACCTTATAGAGGCTTGTTTGAGGTTTGTTTCCAGAAGAGGCCTCAGTTGGAGAGGTTAGAGCTCTCTTAGCATGGTGGTGGTTTCCTCTCTGACCAGCTATTCCTACAGGAACGTATGAAGTTCCTTTCAAGTGCTAGCATACCACACTAAGAGGATAAAGGCAGATCTGTTCATCTAAGGATGGAGCTGAAGGTTTCATCTGTGATCTTTAGGACTTCCCAAACTTGGAATTTAATTTTCTATAAGCATAGCCATTAGAAAACCCTTTGTATGCTGATAGGTTAAAAATCACATCAAAACGTCAGTCCTAAAAATGCCAAACAACAAAATGCTTAATCCTAAGTCTTGCCCTGCTCCTTTGATTATGTGAACATACTGCATAATAATAAGTCTTACAAAAATCAACCTGGGTCTGACCAGACAATGACTCCTTGGTTCCTCGCTTATGGGGAATTAATTACCTAACTGGAAGGTGTGGGAAGGTATGACTCAGCCAAAAGTGAGACAGAATGCTGCAGTTGGAGGCAGGGACATAGAAGGAAGGGCTGAAGCAATCAAGACAGGTTGGCAGAATGCTAGAACAAAATGGGTACTCAGAGCTTTGGCAAATATTGAAATGATCCAACTACCTTGGCCCCATGGGCTCTGATAAGCAAAACAGTCAAATACACGTGTCCACTCTCTGGAAGGAGCAAAGGAGCCCTCGGTTTCACAAGTGCCACTTTCACACTGGCAGAGGAATGTATGTGAATTCCTGCCAGCCTGGTCCCAGCAATAAGTCATGCCACTAGAATTCCTGCTTCTTTAGCAGCCTGATCCTGGACATGGCATCCTGTCTAGCCCCTCTCTGAAAATGGTGCGTTCTTTTCAGCTTAAAGACACTGCTACATGTTTAAGCTGTGATACACAATGCGCTTGTTACACCAATAGAAGTTAAACAGTCACTTGGCCCACAGGGCTGTAGGCTAGATGGCCATTTAAAGAAAAGTATGCATAATTAAATTCTGTCTCATTTTATGCCTTATCCTCCCTCTCCCCTTTTATCTCCAGCTCCCATTAACAAGCTCCTTTTTATTCTCCCCATTCTTATCCTTTTTCCTTCTTTCCCTTTCATCATTGTTTGTGTCTTTTTCATTTTCCCTTCCTTTAATTTTTTTCCAAATTCTTTTGATCATCTGTCTTCTCAGCCCCCCAGTTCTTTACCCAGCTGTGTTCATGGGATTTTCCATTTTATATCAGCTTCTCGCTCTCTTCTTTCTTACTATGTTCCTACTTCTTTAGATGAATAAAACCTTATTCCAGCAATCCCAGGACCTATCTCCAGCCTTGTCTGTAATGAATGTTAGTCACTGTTCCTTAATGAGTAAAATTGGATGGAAACAAAGCATATGGCTTGAAGGAACAAAGTGGAAATTGTGGTGATAAAATCAGTGGTATGAAAATGAATTTAATTACATTATTCTTATCATTGTATCATCCAAATGCTCATTTGCTTTGACAATGATTGTCTCTCAGCATGTGTGACATCTTAGCCATATACTTAATGTATACTGTCTCACTTGCAAATGATCTTTCATTTGTTATTAAAAAGTAGTGAAAGGCTTGTATAAATTAAAACAGATCTGCATTCTATCAGCAGGAATACAATCTTCAGAGTGAATGATCTTGCCAAGAATATCTGTGCAGGTCATGTATACATATATTTGTTCTAATTATTTCTATATAAATATGCTTGTTTTCTGTAGCTGTACATAAGCACATACACAGCAGCAAGGCACAGAGGAATATGGGGTAGATTATTCAGTTACAAATTAACCTCATTATCCATTAAACTGGTGCAAATAGAGTAATTTGCTCACTTTCACATGCTTTCAGGCAAACTGCCTCTGTTTTGAGTCCTCTCATAGTTTCTCAAGTTTCTAGTTTGAAACTAATTCTCATGAACTTATGATTTCTTGTCAAGCAGTCCAGCATCTTTTTTTTATTAAAAAGAAAAAAAAACCCCAAAACCCAACAAAAAACGCCAATGGTGATAGTCCTCCCAGCCTTCCTTATTGTGGCATCTGTGCATTCCCAAGTCGTTCAGTGTGACAGACTGGTTTGCAGATCAAATTTATGCCACTCAGATTCCACATGCCAGAAAAAGTGGAATTCAAGTTCAGGAAAAAAAATACCTTTGAGTTTAACTTGCAAGACTCTCAACATCTACAGGTGCTTTGGCACACTTTCTCATAATCTAAACTGATCTTTAAATCTTGGGGGGGGGATGTCAGCAACTGAGGCTGATTGGCTGATCAGTCCCTTCTTTCCTCCCCAGGATCTCCTTATGCAACAATGCCCTACTCTCTTCAGCACAAATGAACTCCACTCTGAACTCTCTCTGTTCACAGGTGATGAAAACATCACCACTCACACTAATCTATCATTCTCCCACTTAAATCTGCCCAGAACTGGTCCTTGAGGGTGAACCAGGAGTCCTGTGTCAACTAAAGTTATTAGTAAGAACTGGTGGTCCTTGATACTTGCTTTTTTTCCCCCGGAGAAGCATTAAATATGGTTGATGCACTTATGCATCAAGCAAGCCAGCTACTGAGGATGACATATTTTCTGGACATAACATAACTCAGAGAATCCTCTCAATGTACAGTACGAAGTGGACCTCTTAATTTCATAGAGTTACAATTCACTTCATTGCAACATCTGAAAAGACACCCTTTTCCCACAATTAGTAGCAATCTAAAATAGCCTAACATTCTATGTGTGAAAACTTCTCTTTTAATATTGAATCATCCTTCTGCAAGCTCTTTTATTGGTGTATGAGTAATATACATAACAATTTCTTAAAATTTTCAGGATAGTTTGCAGTTTATAGATTGCAATTAATCATAAAACCAATACTGCACATATATTACAAATGAAAGCTCATCTTTACGATGACACTAATATTTTGCTTCACTCTAAGCAGAGCCAAGTGAGCATCACTGCTGTGTTTTCTGATTTCTCATGCCTAAAGAACTCAGTGAATTCATAAAGATAAGTGTCATCGACCGAGAACATAAATCACAAAACATATACATATATAATCAGGACTTTCTGTCTCTTTCAATTATGTCTGGCAGAGTGCTTCCCTCCAATAATCTTCTTCAAATGGGCTGGACAGACAGGACCATGAAATATAAACGGATCATTCTTATTTCACTATATCAGTTGACAAGGGAGGAGCTATGGATGTCTTCTATCTGGAGACTTCTGTAAGGCCTTTGACACTGTTCCCCACAACACCCTTCTCTCTATAGTGGAGCAATATGGATTTGACAGGTGGACTGTTTGGAAGATCAGAAATCGGTTGGATGTCTGCATCCAGGTGGTAGTGGTCAACAGCTCAGTGTCCAGATGGAGATCAGTGCCAAGTGGTGTTCCTCAGTAGTCCATATTGGGACCAGCAGTGTTTAATATCTTCATTAACGACATAGTGGGCTTGAGTACACCCTCAGTAAGTTTGTAGATGACACCAAGCTGAATGATGCAGGTGACACACCTGAAACATAGGATGCCATTCAGAGGGACCTGGACAAGCTTGAGAAGTAGGCCCATGTGAGCCTCATGAGGTTCCACAAGGCCAAATGCAGGGTCTTTCACGTGGGTTGGGGCAACCCCCAGAATCAATACAAGCTGGGATATGAAGGAATTGAGAGCAGCCCTGCTGAGAAGGACCTAGGTGTACTGGTGGATGAAAAGCTGGACGTGAGCCAGCAATGTGCACTTGCAATCCAGAGGGCCAACCATATCCTGGGCTGCATCAAAAGAAATGTGGCCAGCAGGTCAATGTGGGGGGATTCTGGCCCTCTACTCTGCTCTGGCGATGCCCCGACCTGGGGTACTGTATTTAGCTCTGGAGACCTGTTAGAGTGGGTCCAAAGGTGGCCACAAAAATAATCAGAGGGTTGAAATAATCAGAGGGATGAGATAATCAGAGGGATGAGAGAACTAGGGTTGTTCAGCCTGGAGAAGGGAAAGCTCTGGTTAGGCTTTATTGTGGCCTTTCACTCCTTAAAGGGGGCCTATAAGAAAGATGGGGACAGAGATTTTAGCAGGGCCTGTTGCAATAGGACAAAGGGTAATGACTTCAAGCTAGAAGAGGGCAGATTTAGACTAGGTGTGAAGGAAAAGATTTTTTACACTGAGGGTGGTGAAACAATGGAAAACGTTGCACAGAGAAGTGGTAGATGCTGCATCCCTTGAAACATTTGAGGTCAGGTTGGATGCGGCTCTGAGCAACCTGATCTAGCTGAAGATGTCCCTGCTTATTGCAGGGGTAGCTGCACAAGACAACCTTTAAGGGTCCCTTCAAACACAAACCATTCTATAATTCTATAATTCCATGATTCTATGAGAATCTGATTCCAAATATGCTTTTTCATGTTAGCTAGGGAAAATTCTACTTTTCTGTGTCAGTCTCAAGTGTTTCATCATTTTCTGGGTCCATTTGCTCTGTCTCTGATTCTTCTGACCCTTTATACCTTCCCACTTCATTAGTTCTTCTGATATATGCTGTTTAGTTTCTTAACCGCACCTTTCCTTTCTGAGTTTCTTTGCTATCCTTCCCTCCTTTCTTTCCCATGTCTTCTGTATTTTTCCCTTTTTGTATTTCTCTCTTCATAGAAACCGAATCAGAGAAAAATTAAGAAAATTGAGAAAAATTGTTCTCAAGGGCATCTGAAGCAGCCCAGAAATGTTTACTTCTCAATAAAACCTAAAGTGTCAAGTGAGTGCAAGGGACACTTTCACTTACATTTATCTGAGACAGATATTGCTAATACAGCTGGTGTTCTGATATTAGTGAAGGAAGTCTTGTGGCCATCAGAGCAGCAATAGATTAAAGAAGCTGCAACACATTTATATCAAAATGGTATTTATAAGGGTGAAAATACAACTTAGTGTGGCTAAGGATATAAGCATTGATTTTGGAGAAAATAACCTTAAGTGGGGGAAAATATTATTAAGTTATGGTGAGAGGAATTATACGGTTTTTCCTTTCTTTTTTTTTTGCAATGTGCAGAGTACGAGCTTTCTAGCTTAATCATGTGCCAGGCATTACGACATCACAAAAATGTAACATTGTTTACATTATCTTCTTGTGCAATCAGTGTTTTTAGTATTAACAAAACTATTGACGTGCCTATGGAAGTTCGATTAATTTTAAGAAGTCATTTATGCTTATGATTTCTATCCCTCCCCATTGCTGTCAGACTTCATTTTAAATAAAAATTATTATTTTACAAGTGCACTTAGTGACTGTTAACAGAACCAGAACAGAATGTTCAAAACTGGACCTAGAAAAAGGCAAGAATAAAACCAGCTATTTCCTTGTTGCATCTTTAACAGCTATCTTGTAAGAACATCTTCAGAGACAACCTTAAGGCCAAATACACTGTACAGGCCACTCAGGCTGAATAACTTCATAGTCATTTCCAGACAATTATTCCCCAAACTGGTGAGAGAATATCACAAAAATCTTCCGTACCAACCCAGCTAACAGGGAGTGTAAGCCATGGTGCCACAAATCCACTATGCTGCAGCTGCAGGAATACTTACCACTGTGTATTGATCCAAATCTCCCCAGACATCCTCCTTAGCTCAGGTTTTACACAATCTGTTCTTTTATTGTTACACAGAGCCACCAGCAGCCTCAGTCCTGCCAGGCAGATGACATACTTTGCCAGACTTGTTAGGGGCATGCCTTTAGCCATAGCTTGCTTCCCATCAGATAAAAACTAATAAGAACTCTTGGTGAACCTCATGGATGTTACTGAGGGACAGAAAACAGGACACAGTGAATTTCTTTACAGGACTCCTAAGTCCAAAAAAGCCAGAATAGACCATGACATGGGATCTGTCCTAGGGATATTTATCCTGTGAGACACTCAAGAGCGATTAAAGGAGAAATATCTCTCCTAAAAGAAACCCTACTGTAGGAAAAAAGGCACATGTAAAAAGTCACACATTGTGACTTTCTCCAAGCTACATGTTAGAAAACACTTTTTCTCTAGATGGGAGACAACAGGTACTAGTCAATAGTGAAGGTTTCTTCCATGGTTCAAACCTGATGGGAATAAAAATCCAAGATTAATGAATTTTTATGAAAATGGGAGATAGGAAAACAATTTTTCAGGAGAGCAGTCAGGGACCTGCAGCATTAACTAGCATATTTCCTGGAATTGTGGCAACTGATAACTTGGCCTACAGCTTTCACAGGGTAGGTGTTACAATCTAAAGAGGGAATGCAGAAAGATATGACAGAGACTGAGAGACTAAAATAAAGATGTTCTAAGGAAGGCATCAAGAAAAGCCATGGCCTTCTGACAGTGAAGTATGACTCAAGGATGCTTTGAATTAATATTGCCACCATCATATATTGGTGGATATCCATGGTGCAGAGAATGGGCTTAGGACACAGCCATATCTTTTTTTGTGTGTAACTGGGCAGTCAATTGCTCCTTATTCTCATCTTGACACTGTTCAGCCAGAGCAGGCTGGTCATCTTCTTCACATACCCTCTTAGTCATCAAAATGTGGTAGCTCTCATATGTCATGATGGTGAACCCATGGGGTTCAGAAGCCCTGCGTGTTCTCCTGTGTATGAAGAGAACTAACAGGCCTAGCCTTTCAACTCCATCTGTTCCTCATCTCTGCATAGTTGCATGGTAAAATCAGTATGGACAATGGGGAGCTGTAACGAGGTCAGGATGGTGCTTAGTATCCTGAAATGCAGCATAAGCACTGAGGGAGCTGAGCTGTTACTACTGATTTCACTGGAAACAGGACTTAGAATCATAGAATCATAGAGTCACTAGGTTGGAAAAGACCTCTTAGATTATTGAGTCCAACCATTCCTATCTGCCACCAGACCATGTCCCAGAGCACCTCATCTACCCATCTAGGAACAGTACTGCTGGTGAAAGTGTTAAGGTAGACAAATCAGGTACAAGCCTGTTCTTCTTCTAGTATGAGTATGACAAACCAAAAATATTTTGATTTCTCTTCTTGAGTTTTTCCCTAGATACTCTGCTCCAGAATCTGCATATCTGTGGGTTTGAAGCATTCCAGACATTTTATAGACAAGAGGTAGACAGAAGCAGTTACTTCCGTTTACGATCTGGATTATTCCAAAGTGGTTGGTGCTCAGAAGGGAGAAATTCTAATCTAGGAAACTTTAAATTCATGCTTGCAATGTTTGTGACCACAAAGGTTATTGTACATGATACATTCAATCATATTCTGAAGAGGTCTGTCAATACATTTTTTTGCGCCTGAACCTTTGAATTTGGCAGAGGTATAGCCCTAAAGTTATAGAAGTGTTTTAATCTAGATATTTTATGACTTGTCAGTCTTGATTTTTCATAGCATTTTTCAATAGATTTTCTCTTTTTGTAATGTAATTAAAATAAAGATGTGATGAAAACTTATTGCCTCTGATTTAGCATCGTCTCTCTGGAAGCAACATACACTTAGTATCTTTTTCAGAGCCATAACTAATACTACAATATAGTCCTTTGAATGTGGCTAGACTTTTTTTAATGGATAATGGGTTTGCCCCACAACACACCTATAATTCCCATTAATACTGGTGCGAGGGTAAAAAAAACAGATCTACCATGCTGCAGCTTTCCTGTGCATAGAATTCCTATTAATGTTAATCGAAGTTCTGCACAATAAGCAACAGCAGGATCAGCACTCATTCTGAAAAGCACAGTAATATGTAATGATTCACCACATCTGCAAAGCCTTCCTGACTCTTATTTATCATGCTTTTATTTTGGTAATCATTCGTATCTCATCAGAATGGTTACTTAAACTTATAAGAGGAATCCATTTCAGGATTAGGTTTTAGCACATACATTTGTATTCATCATAATTCTTAATTTAGACTTAATAAAATAATTTAACTGTTAGTATAAAATCAATTACTAAATAATTGATTTTTTAGCACAATAGTGCATGGAGCAGGAGAATCAATAGCATTCATGGCCATAACAAATTTCAAGTTATCATTCCTGACAAATCAATGGGTAGTTGAACTCCTGCTAATTTTATACGTATAACTTGCTAAAAAAATTCACTGTGTGCAAATAAAGTCATTCTTTGATTAAGTAAGTTTCTGCTCTTATTCTCTCCTGTGGTTGCTTTCCCCTTTGTCTCCTCAGGGCCACACTATTTAAATAAGCTTCCATTATTTTCAATGGAATGACTTGCTAAAGGGAAATATTTGTGTCCCTTCACTGGACATCTGTTGTTGGTATGAAAGCAATCAAGAGGAAAAAATGATGGTATGAAGCACATTTAACTTTCACGCCTCTTCATCATTCTGCACAAGTGAACACCAACAAGAATTCAATCATAAATGCATCAAAATATATTCCTCCTCTTTCTAAAAAAGCAGAAATATTAAAAAAAAAAAATCTGAAAAAACCCTAAATAAAAGTAGATTTTGCATGTGAACCTTTCAACTTTGTAGCATCTCCCAGACCCTTTATTACCATTTTTCAAAAAAAAATTCAGATACTTCCAAATACACAAACATGAAATAAATTCTACAAGAGCCTAACACAAACAGCATAATTTAGAGTTGTCATCATTACAACATATAATTTACTTATCAACAACTTTTTAACATATTAAGGTAAAAACCTGCAGTGAGCCCAGGTGGTGGTGTGAGAGGTTGTACTTATATCTGTGCTCAAATGCCGCCTCTTTGATGGATTCTGCATCACTGACTACTATATCTGTCTGCTCAGAATTGCTTCTGATGAGATGGTATTGCGGTGTTTCGCAACAGTATAAATTGATGTTAAAGCAGACTTCATGGGGAAAAAAAATCAGGTTTTTTTATTGAAAGACAAGAACAAGCTATAAAGTGCACTTCCTTCCATTCAACTACAACTGTAGGAAAAAAAATAATTTCATATTTCAATAGGATCCAACTTAGTAAGATTTCATGGCTCTCATGGCAATTGCATCAAAATAATAGTAGGAAGTCATCTAGAAGTGCTGTTGACAACATGAATGCTGCATTGCTAAATACAATTCAGTAATGAAGGGGCAGAAGTAACTACTTCCATCCATCAACAACTGTTTTTAAGATCTATGAAGTGAAACAAAGAGGCTGCATATTTCACTTCTCATGTTTCATGGACTTGTAATTAGCTGTAAATGAACTTTTGAAAAAACTTAATCTTATGCCAAGGCAGAGCTACTATTATCTCATGCTCACTTAGAGCTATTGAAGAAAAACATATGTGAGTGAACAAACTCAAGAGAAGTCTACAGGCAGAAAAACCCTAGCCTTATACTGAACATGGCTTTTCAGTTGGCTTTTGCTTCTCTGCATTTTGAGTGGAATGAACTCAAGTTGTCAGAAATATCTTCTCCTAACTGGAGAGACCAGCTGAAGGTCTCTCACAGATGCGACCTATGCCAGCACTGATGGCATCAGACATGATGTCTGTTTCAGTCCTCTGCCTTATATGAAGATATTTGAAAAACATTGGTCAAGTATCTCTAGGGATTGCTACTAAAGGGAATATTCCATCTGATGGGAGCCCGCAGAGGAATCCACTCTGGAAAAAGACTTATCTATGGAGACAGATGGACTAGAATATTTTTAGCAGAAAAAATATGATAGTATAGCTCTGGTGGTATAACACTCTGTGTGTTCCTTTTATTATGTAATAAATGTTAATTTATTTCAGAACAATTACTGTATCTTGGAAGACTAAGAAGTCAGCTTACTTCACAGCGCTTATCTCCTAAATTTTGATTCTTCTGGTCTCATTCCTTGACATGGTTGATTATAGAAGCACTCAATAGGAAGAATAGCAACTTGAAGTTCAAATGAGTAGGGAGAGGTAGAACAGTGCAGAACTCTGAAGACAATGAAATTAAGCCTAAATTTGTAATAGAAAAGGACGTTAACCCAGATGAATGACAAGATCAAAGCAACGAGTGACAAAGATGATATTACAGTCTGTATTTGTACAGACTTTGAAGACTGAATATATGAATATTTGCAAGTATTTGCATTTGATCAGTCCTGTGCTTCTCCTTCTTTCTGCTCCTGACCAATCCTATTCAGCCACAGACAAATCTGAAGGTTATACACTCTCAGTTGGCATAAGTAGGTGTTTGTTTAACAATATTAGGTATTTGAACTATTTTTCTCGTCTCCTGCCTATACTTCCTGGTATTGTTGACAGAGACACAGCTAAGGACATAACATTTGGGGAGAGGCTAAGAACAAGTAGCAGAAGAACAATGAAGATACTTTTCTTTACAAGGTATGGGAAGCTAGAAAAAAATATTGAAAGTAAGGTAATGTATTTGAAGGTGCAAAAGTGAAAAATGAGATGGCTTTGAGTGCAGTAATCACCTGGAACTTCCATCCACACCCTCTGACCAGTTGTCCCAGGAGCCTCAGTTCAGCTCACCTCGAGTCCTCCAGATTCTGCTGGAGCTATGCTGTAGGAACACTGGTCTCCATGTATCTGGTCACAGATCCTGTTGACTCAGGCCCCGACTTGTGGGTTGACTTCTGGACTTGATCTTGGACCTGTCTTATCACTATGGACCTGCTTGGTAACCACTGAACATGATCCCAGTCGTGACCTTTAGATTGTCTTCCTGATTTCAGCTTAGGCCTTCCTCTTCACCATGAACTTGCCTGGTGCTTTGAAGCCTTTTTGAATCTAGCCCTGCTCTCCTGGCCTGCCCTGCTTACCTTGTTGAGGCTAGTGGGTCAGCCTGTCGCTTGCTGGGATCTGTTACTGTGCTCAGTTCCTGTCTCCCCACTCCTTAGGGAGCAGTTGACCCTTTCTGTTCCCTGACAGAAAGTTCAAGTTTGAAAAAGTCCACTTCTCACATATACTACACTCCAATAAAATATTTCAACGAGTAGAGTTATAAGCCACAATAGTTTTAAGTCTTTGTTAAACACAATGGAGTTCTAATAAAATACTGATGATCAGAAAACAAGACAAGATTTGGCTTGCAAAAACAAACAAACAAAAAAGCATTAAACGCAACCTGGTATGAGATATATCTTCTTCCTTGTCCATAAAAATCACAAACGTAGATAGGAGACTATGACGTTGATTATGGAATCAAAAACTTTGCTTTCAGCAGAAGAGATGGTATTTCATATAGAGTTTATATTTATATTAGCTTACAAGTTTCTACCTGCATAGGCCATACTCTGACTTATCCATCTTATTATAGCAAAGTGTGAGATTATGAAATAGATGTTTTCTACAATGCAGCTATTTGTTCTTGCACCTGAACTAGAAGTAACAATCTCTGTACAGTGCCACCTGTTGTTCTTTGCTCCCTTCCTGACATTCAGACATTAAAGGTCCCCCACTGTTTTACTTACTCACTTTAGACCTTTTTTTCACTTCTATTTCAATATTTTCTGAACAAAGATTGCTTCTCTGTAGTCTTTTAAATACTTTTTTTTCAATGATCTGCATGTGGTTTTGTCTTAAGTCCCAACTATGGTTTAATATCAAGGTCAGGTGTGGCAACAAAGATTTTCCTCAGCTGTCATAAAAATGTTGGGTTTTAACAGTAGGAAACAAAGAGGACTTTGGTTTTCACTACTACTAAACTTCAGAGTGATCAAGTGAATAAGGCAAGGTGTCCTTCATTATCATTGCTTGCAAAAAAAAAAAAAAAAAAGCAGGCAGTCATACATGACAATATTTCATAGGGAGCAGCCACAGATATGATTAGTGCATCACAGTGCCAAATGGATGATCAGGGATCAATTCCAGTGCCAGCAAGCCCCAGCAGCAATAAGCAGGAAAGATGATGAGCCTTTGCTGAAGATGGAACATTTTGTACGCAACAGCTTTTGCAGCTGGTTCAGATTGACCTTAGAATCCAATGAGTTCTCTGTTGTTCCTCAGGAGCAGGGAAAGACAGGACATGGGGTGGACATGATCTTTTAAAGATACTACTGTGCCCTTATCCTATAACTCAAAAAAAAGGGGGGTAGGGCACATCTTACTTTTTTTAATAAACACTACAAGGTTCATTCAAAACACTACATTTATCACTGAAACAGATCTCCAGCAACAAATGAAACTTTTACGGCATCTATTGATACAGCTATGTTAAATATTATGAAATAAAAAATAATTCAGTATAATGCAATCAATAAATCCTGTAATATAGATAAGCATACTTTTTTTCTTCTTGAAGCTTTTGACAAAAATTCATCAGTAAAAGGTGAAAAGTATCAGTAAAAATCTGGGTTACGTGATAAAGCTACCTAAAGATAAATGAATAAAGGAGATGATATTGTTCTGTATTTAGGAAGAAAGAGTAACAAATAGAAAAAAAACTTTCAAGTTTAGCATATTCTCCCTCAGCCAACAGAGAGATGATGTCATTTTCCTTGAGTGGTCCTCCTGACCAAGGACTGGCTCTGGAATTTTGCTGTAGCAGAAAAGTAGCTTAGATAAAAACAGAGAACTGGAATCTTTGTCTGTCTTTCTTATAAAAAAGCACATATTACTCTCACTAATTAGCTGTACTTAACTAAGAAAATGTGCCCATCCTGCCAAGAAAATCACTTTTTCATTGTATTTAAACAGTAGTGCATTGAAATACTCATGAAGTTTTCTCTGAGCTTTAGACCAAGATGTAGCGGGGTAGCGAAAAATTATTCTTGTCTGACTACTTTATAGTGCAAAAAATAGCTTTGGGCTGTGAGAGTGATGTTATCTGCTTCTGATCCAAAAGATCAGCCCTGTAGGCCACATACTTGGCCACTTCATCAGCATTGTCATGGGTCAAAAAAAAGGCAGAGTGCTTGGGCCTTCCTCTGATATTTATATTTGTATAAGAATCTTCGCCTTTCTATTTGTGTTGTAACATGAGCAAGAGAGTGTTCCTACTTTGTGTCACTATAGGAAGGATGACTTCATGCTACGGATTATGCAGGATGGCCTTGATGTCTTATGGCATTTGAGATCTGTTTACTTGCTCTTGTGCCAGTAATATAGAATGAATAATACTGTGAATATCATTAGCACCTTAAAGGAAGGGTAACAGCTAAACAGATAAACGCAATACGCATATAATTGTTAAGCATATATGTACGTCTGTCATAAGAATTTTTACTTGACATTCATCAGGTTTCCACATTATGATAAGACCCCTCTGAGCAGTAAAACAGGTCTCAATCGGTTTGGAATTTGCAAAAACCATTTGCAAGAGGTAGCTGAGAGATCTGGAATATTAGAAATGAATCTGCAAGAGACTGAGATTAACAGGGAGATGGCAGCTGAGACGGTCAAGTTTGTGTAATAAACAGTGTAATTATTCATAATTTTTCATCAGGTTGTTCAATTTTCCCCCAGATGGATATATACAAATTCTGTATTTTAAATTAAAACAAATACTTTCCGATGAAGGCTGATTGTTTAGATTTCCACTGACGTACATTAAGATGTAGAAAATAGTTACAACAATATCCAGATTCCACATTTCACTACCCAGCGGTCTCATTCTTTGACTCCTTTCAGCAGGAGTAATAGTATTTGTGATGTTTGAGATCTTCTATGTTCCTAAACTAGAGTGTGTGTATGTAGGGAACTATAATCAGCTATTTCTTAGAGGTGATCTAGTTCAAGGACGGCTGCAAAGTATCCGTTTGTCAAGAAGTAATGGGGTTTTTTTGCAGGTGCTTCCGATCCCCTTTCCAGCCACAGTCTACCCCTTAATGAATTCTCTCAAAGGCATTCTTGGAATGAAGCCATGAGTGAACGTGTTTTTTTGTCTAGCTTTTTCTTGACACTCTAGTTCTTTTTTGTAGTGTTTCTGGACTGTTTCAATACACATTCCAGTACTAAAACTCAGCAAAACACAGCTAACCATTCTGGATCAGCCACGCAAGGCCTATGCTTTCTGTTGTTCCTGCTGGTTTAGCTATTCCCTAGAGCTTAACTGTTTCTTAGTGTCACTGTAATTAAAGCAAAATGGTTACATCTTTGTATGTGAAGCCTTACTCCTTCTATAACTGTGACCAAACACTCCTATATGCTTTTCTATAACTCAGTGACTTTTTATCTTGTCTTCATTAAGCTAACACTATAGGTAGCTGTGGATGTAGGAATGGAGTTTTCATTTCTCTGTAACGAAGATGGGGTTGAAAGTTACAGCTATATGTCTGAACATGATACTTCACCACACTGTGTTAGAAGTGACAGTGGCAGACCAGAGATAGAATTTTCTGTGTGTCTGCCATTGTGAACCAAGAGAGGAGTCATTATTAGCATAAGCACTGGTTTAACTGTTCGTTTCTGGATTTTTAGTGACAGTTCCACTAGAAAACACATTTTAAAGTTAAATTCACTGTAAGTTAAACTACTTATGAGACCTTCTTGAGGGTTTAACGGTTTTGTAGTTACAAAGGGAATGCTTTCAAGAGTGGCTATAGCTCCTGATTTTCAGACGCTGTAAGAGCAGCTTTTAGAGAATATCAAATTGTAAAATAAAAAAAAAAAATAGAACTTGTATTGCAACATACAGCAAGTTTATCAAAGCTTTATGGATTTGAGATAACTTCCTTTCGGGAAGACTGGGACGTTCCAGGCAAATAAACAGAATGCTCACAATTCAAAATAAAGTCTGACGTTAGGAAACACAACAATTAATGCTACTCTGCCCCCTTGCGTTAACTTTTGAGGTAGCTGCCTTACACCCCACACATCGAAAAGTTCATGTCCCTTCGTGAAGATTGCATCACATAACAAATGCATTAGCGAAAACATAAATAGAGCAGTGTCCTGACAACAGAACGGCTGGGCGATCACTGGAAATGATAAATCGCTGTGCCTAAGTTTGGAGATGTATCACATGTAAAAATAATACAAAGTATGCACTGAGATGCTTTGTAACTGGCACTGCCATGTGGGGGATGGGTAGAGTTAAGACTTCAGTTGATATGAGATAGAAACTGGCTTAACTTTATATATGAAAATAACATAAAAAACCCAAAGGACCGGTGCTGGAAGCTGGGAATTCAGAACCTGAGCTCTTCTATTTGAGCTCTGCCAGTTCAAAAGCTTAACTGCAGCATTATCTAGATTCTTGTTTTTACTGTTTTCTTTGTAACCCCCGGAGAATAAAGAGGCATTATATTTGCCCCGCTTGCACTTGAAATAAAAATAAAGCTTTCCTTGAAAGTGATAACCAACAAAATGTTTCCACCTCTAGAAGTCCCGTTTAGAAAGAACCTGTCTAATGCCAACAAACACATCCAGACAGAGTCTTCGACACCAGGAGTCAAAGCCTCCAAATGAAAAATATTGTCGAGGTGCTGTACTTCATACACGATGTACAGATGAATGCCAGAAGTCGTGAAGTGCAAATAATGGCAGGTAACTGCCATTTTAACGTGATTTTACTTCCATCATTCCCTATCTAACCCTGCCAATTCACGACATCATTCTTCACTCACTGGAGTAAAAACTGCGACCCTGCTTCGAGCCGGGTCCCCAAAGGTCCCGTCCCACCTCCCAGCCTCCCCGAAAGGCTGCGGAGGGGGTGTGCCTGGAACCCAGGGGCCGAGTAAGGTATTTCATCAAGCACACGAATGAGAAACAATTTATTTATAACACTGAACCGCTTGCCGCCAGCCCGGAGAAGCCCATTTACATCTTAATCGCCCTTTTAGTATCAGCCGGTCGCTGCGAGCGCTGCGAATCCGCGGCTTTCACGGGAGACTCGAGTAGTGGCCTCGAACTAGTTCTTCCGCAGACTCCAAACCGCCTGTGAAAAACCCAAAACCAACCCCGCAAACCACAACGATTACGAAGAGGCAGCGCTTTCCCCCTCTCTTGCATTTATCGCTCCCCGTCCCGCTGCCGCGGGGAGCGGGGACACAGAGGGCGCTCCGGGCGGCGACAGCCCTGCCCTCCGTGCCCCGTCCCGGCGGAGCAGGTAGCCGCAACTTCAGCTCCCGCAGCAAAGTTATTCAGACGCTCGGTGGAAAATTTTTCTTCATTTTTCTTTGTTTTGTTTTGTTTTCGGTTCCTCCTTCTTCCCCGTGCTTGCCCGAGAACTTTCGGCGTCGTCCTGTCAGGCACGAAGCCAACGGTACCGAAAATGCCGGCAAATAAACTCTCTTAAGCCTCTTTTTGGACCCAGCATCCTTTATGAGGCCCGGGTAGCAGGAGGCAGCGCTCTCCATCAGCCGCGCGCAGCGATACGAGAGCTGGGGACAGATTTCCCGTTCACATGCATACGTGTAAATTTTCCCCAGAAATCTTACGCATGTGCTTTCCGAGGACTAATTTTAACGCTAGTATGAACTTCGCCTTCTCTGCAAACAGAGAGGGGGACACACGAAGAGGCAGCGGGAGGGACGCTCGGAGCGCTTCGCCTCCGCCGGCCGCGCATCCGAACCCCTCGGAGCGGCCGCCTCGCCCTCTAGCGGGGGCCGGCGCCGGCGGCTGGGCGTGACTCTCCGCGCTCCCTTTAGCCCGCCCGCCTGCCGGGGGGGACCGCGAGTCAGTCGAGGAGCCGAGCTAAAGCGGGGCCAGCGGCGGCGCCCGGAGAAGAGACTCCGGGATTAGGGGCGCCCCCGCCTCCGCCGGGCAGCGGGGAAGGCGCGGGGCGGCGGCGCGGAGCCCCGGGGCGAGGGCAGCGGCGGGGGGCGGAGGCGGCTCGGCGGCAACTTCGCAGCCGTCGTTCCCCGCCCTTGGGAGCGAAGAGAGGGGCGAGGAGAGCGGAGACGGCCCGCGGGACACCGAGCGGGGGAGTCCGGCCGCCCCCTCCCCGGCCGCCCCGCGGGCTGCAGAGGGGCGCCTCCTACTTTGGCAAACACTTTGGCAGTTTGCTGGAGCCGGAGCAGGAAGGGGTGGAAATATGGGGAAAGTTGGAACTTGCTTGGTTACTTTGGCTGGACTTTTGCTGGCGGCGGGAGCGCAGCCGTTCACAGGTAAGGAGCCGCCTGGCCCGCGGCGGGGCTGGGCAGCCCCTCGGGAGGGGCAAAGGGGGCAGCGCTGTCCTTGGGGACTCGGTTGTGCTTTGCTTTAAGTTTTTTTTTTGTTGTTGTTGTTCTTTTTTATTTTTCTACCTTAACGGGGTTGACACTGAGGAGCCGAGGGAGAAAAAGAAGCGTCCGGAGGAGGCGGCTCTAGTTTTGTGCCCCGAAGGGCGAGAGGCTGGGGGGCGGGCGGGGACTCGGCATCGCTCCGTTGTTTCTCTGCCGCCGACTTCCCCAAAGTTTCCCGTGGCCCCTGCGAGGTGAGGAACCGCCGCTTCCTTCCTTTCCGCCTCTCCCACCGGCGACGGAGGATGGAAAATTCGGGGTGGTCCCCGCAGGGGCCGGCGGGTGCCTCGCTCCCCTGCCCGCCCGGCTCCCTGCCGGCTCGACCCCGAGCTCCCTGCGATTCGCGCTGCCCCTGGGTGCGGCTGGGAAACGCCGGTAAAAAACCGCCCCCTTGGTGCCTGCAGCCCCTCAGAACCGTCGCCTCGAAGGGCAGGGCAGAAGCCGGGATTCCTGTCCAGCGGAGACCCCGGCAAAGTGCTCCATCGACAGCTTTTTTTCCTGTGTCCTGAAGTCCTAAACCTGTGGATGGTTGTCTTGGTCTTCGAGTCCTCCATCTGCACCCCTGCCCTATTTATATGTTGAAGAAACACGTAATTTTAGACAGAAATTGGGATTGTGAAAGAGTTCTGTGTGCTTCGCTGCAAAGAGTAACTTCATCTTTTTTGTTTGTTTGTTTTGTTCCTAACATGAAGTTACTGTAACAGCAAAACACGTTAAATTGAAGACATCTGGTCTTCAGTTCATGTGAAGTGTGCTTCGATCTGTTGAAAGGCAATACTTGGACTTTCCTCGTTGCTTAGGCTGCAGAATAGTTTATATTTTGTAGTTTACGTGTTGCTACTATGTGGCACTGTAACAAAACCAAGTTCTGTGGCTCTAGATTAGTGGTCTGTTCTTAAACTTTTTAAAAAACTAAAAAAATACCCGGTTTTATGTTAGGTTCCAGGCACCTTTTGTATACGCAGCTGCATTGCCTTAATTTCTCTCCAGCATTTTTACCACAGATGAGACAGAAGCTCCCCGAGCGGAAAAGTGTTTTGTACCAAGGTGATCTATAACACCGATGAAATATTTTCCAAACAGTTATGCTAGGATAAAGCTATGCTCTGTAGTGAATTGCAGGACTGGACTTATGTATATTAGCCCTATAACTCATTAATATTGGAAGTCTAGCATCGAGGCTTCAGTGAGAGCTCATTGCTGACCTGCGTGAACCGTCTTACTCCTTGTTTAGAGTTAAGCTGGGGCAACTCTGGATATTTAAATGACTTGTGTGTGTGATATGCTGATACTATATTAGGGTCAGCACTTAAATACCATTCATGTTGCAGAAGAACAATCCCACGTTAGTGTTGGATTTGTATCTGCTGTATTCATTTCCATTGCTGTACACTGTGGAAAGAACTGTGATAAAAACCACAAACAAGTCAGAGATGACCTGCGTATAGTGTTATTCAAAAGGTGTGATTCCAACCCTTCCCAAGTACAGAAAAACAGAGGCTGGAATTTACACACTTGAGTGAGATTGCAAAGGATGTCACAGGATGCAGAATCTGACCCGCTCCCTCCCTGTGTGTGTCTGTGTACATGTATGTTAAGTGTTTAATGTAAAGATTATTTGTGAAGATGCCCATACAGATTCTGTTTTAATATTGATTCTTGGCACCCAGAACAATATTGATGACATTTCCATTTTGTACTTTGCCATTTGAAGTGCATGCCTGTGAGTCATATTTGCTGGGGGGGGAGGAAGGGGGAAGGAATTTTCTGTTGCTTTTGTTAAAAGCTTGATACATCAGTGTCATAGAAATTAAATTACAGAAAAATCCATCCTTGAGTTAAGTAGTTATCTTTTGTAATAGCCATCCATTACTGCAGACAGGAGTTACATGACTAACCTATAAAAACTTGAAAAACAAACACAGAAAAAAGAAACAAACCCAACTCCACAGATGTTCTAAGCAAAGAATAGCAGTGAGTGAGTTAAGTAATCTTTGGGATTTTATTTTTACCCTTTTCTAAAATGACTGGTCTGTTTTACAGAGATTGGTTCTAACATTAGCATCAGCTATTGTTTTATTGAGTTTCTTATTTAGAAAATAATCTTACTGAAAGATCAGATCTTGGCTTTTTAAGGCCTGGAAGCTTTCAAGTAATCTTTTGAAAGCAGCTTAACAGTTAATAACAATGAGATTTTCTCTGAGTCCTTAACTAAAGAATTTAAAATTCTGGATTCATCAGTTCAAGAAGCAAATGGTTTCAAGAATTTAAGAGATGTTACTATAATAAAAACATTGTCTTAAAGTGACAATGCTTCTTAAGCCTTTTTTAAAGTAGCTGAGATCTTTCTGCAGGAGTAGTTTTTGGTTTAGGTTGAGGTTTTTGGTTTTTTTCTTAGTTTCTTTCTGAGGTACACCTAATTTAGCTGGGTTTTGTTTATATTTTTAACATAAATGTTCTTGAGTGTGGGTGCATGAGAACTCTGAATGCTAACATTATGAAAGTCCCTGAAATGAGGTGTATCTTTTCTGTGAAATGCTGCCTAACTCCACCATATTCCTTCTTCCGCTCCTTGATAGATAATTCAGGCTAGGGAAAGAAAGGCACTCCTGCAAGGGATTTAGGTCAGACATAGAGATGTGGAAAGTTAGAAGGGATATTTTAAGCCTAAATATTAGGTCTTATATAAAATGAAGGGTTTGGATGAGATGAGTTCTGTCAAATACCAAAATTTGGAACTGAAATTTTTGGCAAGAAGGTGTGTAATAGAAGTCAGAAGTTGTGTTTTTATGAAGGTATCGTGTTCAGGTAGATGTAAATGTGCACACAGCCTGAATTCTGAGATTGGCGCTTCTTGCTTATAACCTGAATCTGACTGAGGGATGGCTGTTATTAGGCTGTTATATTCTTTTTTGCTATGGAAAGTGACAAAGTCGTATGTTAACACACTCTTTTTATGGTACTGGTTTTAAAAGCTCTAGTTTTTATCCAATTTTATTCAATAGGAATGAGTCCTATTGGAGTAAGAGAGAGTTACTGATGGACTGACTGAAAGTGCTTGTGAGAGGCCATTCATAGTGAACTTTCCCTTATCACTAGTGGCAATTATTATGAGAGGAACAAGAGGAAAAATGATGCACAAAAATAGAAAATTACTTTTCCTAGTAAGGGTTTTACATAGAGAACAAGTAGTCCTCCTGGACTGAAAATACAAAAATTTGCGTTCTGTATAGATGTCATGCCTTATGTTCGTCTATTTCATTTTTGGGTGTGGGCACTCTAAAAACACAAATCACATTTTTCAGAAGCAGATGTAAAGAAGTTTTACGCACTGGAGTGGAAACTTACTGTGATGATGCTGACATTTGGTGACTGCAGAAAGGGAAGATGAAAAGAAAGAAAATAGGTTAAGTCTTCATAGGTCCTGTCCTAGCTGAAATAAAGCTCCTGGTAATTGGAGTGATGTATAGAAAATAAAAAGTTTCTGGTATAATTAACTGTATTTAAGGAGATTTCTCAGAGTATTCAGGATTTCTGCTTGGAAGTCTTTAGCAGCTATTCTGATCACTTTGCCAGCAAAGTGTGGTTAAATCTCAAATTCTTCTTTCGCTTGCATTGCCTATTCCACCCTCTTTCCTTCCTCTCCACTCATCAATCAAGTCTGTATTCTTGCATTTCCTAAGAGAAGTAACACGTGCTAGTGAAAATGCAGTTTTATTAGTGGCTGACATTGTCAGCTCATCAACAAAACGATTCCAGTTACAGTTCACAGTGTGGACTTGCTAAACAGTGAGAGCTGTGGGGTAAGATTCTCAAACCGGATTTCCCGCTGTCAGGTGAATAGGTAAATGACTTGACCCACACATAAGGGTATTGATACCTAGGATAGACCAGCAAGTTAATGGAAGCATGTTGAAGAGTCTGCTTCTAAATATGATTTTTTTTAATTGTTTAAATTTCTGAACATTTAAAAACATGCAATAAAGTTTGTGTTCCCCTCTAAATAGGGATGTGTTTCAGGTCAAGAGTCTGGACTTTGGAAGTGGCACATTTTGTCAAAAACGAAACTGTGTGGTGGGTATGTGGATTGAGCTAGTAATTTTATTTTATTTAGCTATTTTCGTCTTGTTCTGGTGTCAAAACTCAGTAATGAAACCTCATCAGAAATTAACAATAAATCCTACAAAATGTTATAAGGGTGTAATAACGCTGGGGGGAAAAGTGTGATGTTTATGTGGTCTCATGATTGGAATCCTCAGAATCCATGGAAAACAAATCACAGTGTACTGAAACAATATAGGAGCACGTAATTTACGAAAAAATAATATATTGATTGCTCACAGAAGTTGCTAGATTGACAGCTAGAGAGACCAAATCCTCAGGCAAATCACAAAACATGTTAGGATAGAGTGAATAATGTCCTTTGAGTCTGACCTGAAAAATGTAGAGATAATTTATTTTTCATGTGTGCTCACTCATACAGAGATGGCCGGTGAATGTGTCAAACAGCCTAGTTGCCAGTGGCCAGGTCAGTTTTAGACCTTGCAGCCAGGACAATCGTTAGATTCAGCTAAGGGAGGATAATAGTTTAGACTTGATAGAACGCAGTCAGATGGTGTTGTAGGTTCAGGACCTGTGAACTGATCCTGTATTTCACATGCTACAACTTTATGCTAAATAAAATACCATTTGGGAGGGAGATATCTTGTGTTTAAAGCTTATTAGTGTCACTGTTAAACACTTAATTGAGGTGGCTATATCACCAGGTTTTAAAGGTGTTTCCACAGAAAATGAACTGTATGAGCATTTCAGCTCACATGTATGACACTTGTGTGAAGAAGTTGTTCTGAAAATTTTCCCGGGAATAAATTGTTTGTTTGTTGATATCTGAAGGCAGCTGAACTACCTTATGTCTGCTCAATTTCTTTAGGAAAAATTGATGTCCTCTTTGTTTAGTTTTATTTTGCTGATAACTTCCAGATACATATTACTGATTCATATGTAATGTTATCAATGGATTAAAAAGGATTTTGGGAATCCAAAACCAATTTGGACCATATGGCCATATATTTAGGGGAGAAAAAAAAGATATTTACCAACAAATTTTACTGTATCACTTTATTTACCTCACTGAGTTCACATACTTGCTGATTTTTGTAGTGTCTTCATCAGCTTTGCCTGCTGTGATCTGCTGCTGATCACTAGGTGTAGCTGCATCTCTAAATCCACTTTTCTGTAAACGGGGCTTTATGAGAAAGTAGGCATTTTTTGAGCTGGGGAGGTGTGAAAATATATGATGGATTTTTGTGACTTAGAGAATTTTAATCCATTGGTGACTTGTTTGCACCAGCTTGATTATAACACAAATGAACTTTTAATTACTTGTAAATAGGCTAATTTCAGCACCAGTGTTACTATTCAACAGAAGGACGAATGAATGCACTAACATTAGAAAATGCCTAATAAAATATGCAAAAGAAATTGTCAGTACTTACCTGGTTTAAATGCAAGGGTAATTGCTGTAGAGATCTGATAAGGTTGTATCTTACCCATCTTGATTGATTATTATCTTAAAGAAAAACTTAAGTGTTGTGTGAATATACATCTTCTTACACCACATTAGGAAGCTTTCTGTTCCATTCAAAATAATTATTTTCAGAAATTATGCTGTCAGTGGAATTCTGTACTGATTTTTGGAATAAATGTGTTGGGTTTTAAGCTATGTAACTTCCTTTCGATGTTAGGAGGAGGTACAGAGTGTGTGTTCCCGCATATGCTTTAAAAAATGAAAAAAAAAAAAAACAAACCAAACCCCATTTTTGTGCCCAGATTTCTGAAAGTAATAACTGTGAAAAATAAAGGTGTATTCATGCCTCTAACACATACTTACACTCAGTTGCTGCAGGGAATAGGAAATACTGTCTCAGCCAGAAGCTTCTGACTCCACAGTGACCCTTTGTCACATAAAGAGCAATGGTAGGAAACAGAGTAATGACCACATTTGTTGATATAAACAACAGTAGTATTATCAGGAAGGAGTTCTGAAAAGAGGTTAGAATTAGGATGTTTGGGGGTGAAAGGTGGGAAAACAGGCACAACATTTTCTGAAGGTGTAAGAGAAGAACCTTACTGGAAGAGAAGATGTACTAGAAAAAACCTGAAGTCCCAAGGGCAGCTAAATTACATCTGGAAAATAGATTTATAATTATTCACATTTTCTTATTTTTATCATCTTAGTTTTGAACATGTTTGTGCTTAATAATACATTCAGGGCTTGAATATGTCTTCTGACAGCTTTGCATAGCAATAGTTGATTATCTTCACACATACGGTTAAGTGTAATGGTGTTAATGAATCTTTAATTCTTTCTGTGGAATGATGTAAAACCAACACTTTGCTTGTGAGTATGCTTGTTGTCATATCTATCCCTCTATCACCCCCTACCTCATCCCATTCCCCCCCTCCCCACCCCATCCCCCCGTGTAATAAATTTTGGTTACAGTAGGGTTTTTTGAGGGGTAGATTGTTTCCCCCCCACGCCCCTTCTTCCATGTTAAACTATTACATGTATCTTTTACAGCACTCTTTTGTTAATCAGAATAAATGTGGTTTTGCTCTGGAATAACTAAAGCTAGCTACCTCTTTCATCATTTTAGTTCTCCATCTTCTAGGAGAATGAAATTAAGCATCACACGTCTGTATTAGAGGATATTTTTTGGAGGGGTTGGTGATGTTTATTTGTTGTTTGAGGTTTATGGCATGATTAGTTTGGGGAAGTTTTCAGAAAGATCGTGTTTTATTACCTTGAATCCTGTCATCGCTTTTATCCTTAACCTTAAGAACAGATATTGTTTAGGCTCTTTATTTTTGAAACTAATATACCAAATAACACTTTTGTCTGCAGCCCTTTGTTTTAATTCTGTAGTGCATAAAGGTAGGCTGATTAGATGAAAGAACTGTTTAGGTGTGCTGATAAGATTCTAATATAAGATTGACAAGGATATTACAGGAGTTTATCTGCACTTCTGGGTGGAGGGGTAGTGGACCACTAATATCTTTAATTTTTCATAATCATGGAATCACAGAAGGGTTTGGGATGGAAGGGACCTTAAAGATTATCTAGTTCCAAGCCCCCTGCCACGGGCAGGGACACCTCCCACCAGACCAGACTGCCCAAGGCCCCATCCAACCTGGCCTTGAATGCTTCCGGCGAGGGGGCATCTGCAACTTTCCTGAGCAACCTGTGCCAGTGCCTCACCATCCTCATAGTGAAGAATTTCTTCTTAATGTCCAATCTAAATATTCTCTCCTCCAATTTAAAGCCATTCCCCCTTGTCCTATAACTACAAGCCTTTGTAAAAAGTCCCTCCCCAGCTTTTCTGCAGCCCCTTCAGGTACTGGAAGGCTTTTATAAGGTCTCCACAGAGCTTTCTCTTTTCCAGGCTGAACAACCCCAACTCTCTCAGCCTGTCCTCGTATGGGAGGTGCTCCAGCCCTGTAATCATCTTTGTAGCCCTCTCTGGATCTGTTCCAGCAGTTCAATATCCTTCTTATGTCGGGAGTTCCAGAACTGGACACAATATTCCAGGTGGAGTCTCAATGAAGTGGTTCCTACGGGTAAATGAATAGAAGGGCTTTTCACATTTGTTTTTCTGGTGAAATGCTAGTTTGTATGTCTGTCTCAAAGCTGATGAATTATCAGCCTTTAGCAGGCTTTTGGATTTTTCATGGTGTACTTGCAGCAGAGGTGGTTGCAGAGGGGGTGTATTTTTTCCCCTATTTTTCCTCTCTCTCTAAGGTCAAACAATTCCTTATTTTGAGAGCTGATGCTTAGTAATACTGCTATGTCTGATACAGTAATTTGTGACCAAAAAATGGTCGTCTACATGCACATCTTAAAGTTCTGACTACCAAGTATACATGTTTTCTGAGGGTATGTAGAGAAAAAGGATCTTCAATTTTAAAAATAGAATATTTGCCAAGTTATACTCAAGCGGAGGCTGAGATTTCGTAAAGGGGTTCACATTGTCCTCTACCTGTGTAGAAACTCCCCCTTGCCTCACTTCTGTTGTTTCCGGATTCATGGCTTTTTACTGTTCTAACAAACAGTTCAGCTAACAGTTGAAAACAAACATGAATGTCAATTTCATAGATGTGGGAGACCTGGATTTAGGTATGTGCTCTGGCATTTGACTTAGACATGGGTGAGGATCTTCATAGCCAGGCTTTTCTGTTCTTTTTGTGGGTTTTTGTTTAATTTTGACCAGTAGGATTTTTTTTCATGGTTGAGAAATCTGCCATTTTTCCATAAAAAAAAAAAAACGGACGGAGAGAGTTCAGACACCCTCCTCCCCCAACATATTTAGAGACCTGCAGCAGTCACTTGTCACCAACCGTAGCTTCAGTTTTCCCTAGAAACTCAACAGTATGCTTAAATGCTGTCACGTGTTTAGGAGATGGAGGCAGTTGTGGGCATTTCCAGGAACCACAGTGCTCAGTGGGGTAGTTTTTACGTTAATGACTGAGAATTGCCATTGCTTTTTTTCATTGAATGTTACCTTTTCTGAATTCTGCAGAGCAGATGAAGATTATTTTACAAAGCACAGCATTCAACACTTTAATATAAGCACTTTACGTAACACATTACTTAAGCTGTTCTTCATTTTAACTTCTACAGAGATGGTCATTACTGAAGTAATTTCTCAGTTATGGAAGATAAATTGTTGTCCTAGTAATGATTTAAGGCACCGTGCAGTTGATGCCCTTTGCTGTGTCTGAGAGTGGTCATCTTAATTCAGTTGTAGCTCAGGAGAAAACCTTTGCAAGCAACTTCATAAATATGAAAGCAACCTTTTGGAGTTAGGTCTGTGAGTGTGCTGGGAAACTAACAAAACCAAAACACAATTAAAGTTAATATTTATTTAAAACCTTAGAGGGTGAAAATGTGAAATGGAAGCCTATATATTGCTGAACATTACTATAATACCTTCTGAATTGAAGACCACATATAAAGTTCATGAGATTGGTTTTATTTATTTTTACTTTTAGAATTGTTGTTAGAATTGCCCACATAAATCCAGGCTAGTAAGGGATTTATGTGAATTAGCCTAGCATTTCCATTTTGGGATTTGGAAAACACTGATGTCTGACTGTTTACGTATTTAAGACTATTTGAGACAAGCACACGCCCTTTTAGAGCAAATATGCATTGAAATTGTTTAGGGCCCAGGGGCCCAAGACAAGTTGAAATACCCTCTTGATACATATAAAGCTGCCTTCTGTAGCAGCCATGCAGCAGCAGCAGGTGTGGATTGTGGGTTTTAAACCAGTCTCGCAGAAACTATAGAGCTGGATCTTTATATGTGCAGTTGCTTAAGAGAAGGTCAGTTAGTCCACTAGAATCCGTTACTATTTTGTATCCTGAATACTGAGGCTTAAATGTTAACACATTAAAAACTTTACATCACACAAAAAGGTGTGAACATAAAAAGCCTTAAAATGTTCTTTAGATTGTAGACCAGCATCTAGCAGGTGATTATCCATGCAGGGGAATGACGTGGAAATAACCCCTTAAGAATAATATTCCTCAGCTACTTCAGTTCTATTTTCAACCATAGATGATCATCCTGCTGTGCTTGTGGGTTGATCCACTGGCAGATCCATTGCCAAATGTGCACTTCAGCCTTATTCACCTATACCTTTCTTTGTTATATAGTGGACTTGAAGTCTTGAAGTTCAGATAGTAGTTTTGAATTGGAAGTAGGGGTGAGACCTTAGGTATTGCATATGTTCAGACTGAGAAGTTCAGAGAAATAAAGTCTGTCTGGTCTTGGTTTAACTATTGCCCAGGCTGCTTCAGGGGGAGTTCAGGAGCATAAGTTGTGCATGTATAAATTGTCTGCTGCTTTTGAAATTCTTTCTCCAATTTCTGCAGAGAAAGAGGTGATGTCTTTGGAAGTCTGAATTCTTATTTTGAAACATACCTATTATGGGTTGGTGAGAAGTGGAAATAGAAGGCAGCTGTGGACTCATTCTGGCATCAGCCAGAAATTACTTTGGAGTTTTACATGGAATGGGTTGCAGTTTAAGATGCAAGGTGGAAGGTTGTATTTTGAAAGGTATTGCTGTGCTGTCAGTTCTGTTCCATTGATTGCAAAAATGGAGTCAGTATCTGATAAGTAGACCAAACTCAAACATTTTGTTATGAAAACTGTCTGTATTTTTGAAGACCTTGGTTTCAAAATGAATATAAACTTGTGGCATCAGTCCACAGTAAATCTGTCTTACTGAAGTAGTATCTGATAGATTTGTTTGTTTCAAATTAATGCCCGTAGTAGGTAGATCGCTGGAGTTTTGCAAACCACAGTTTGGAGACTCTTTACTCACAGTGAGTAAGGAACCACACTTTCCAGAACTCACTCTGTTCAAGTCTTCACAAATGGCACAGTGCAATGCTAGGATAGATTTGTGACAACAAAAAATAATTCTGACTTGTATACCAGAATTAGATGATGTGTATTTCTGGACCTTTGGGAGCAGAACTGCAAAGAAATCAGATCTCTATGCTTGAAATCAGCATTAAGTAAACACATGACATTCACCAGCAGCCTCATTCATGTGATTTCAGTGCTTTGACTTTACACGGTGGTCTAGCAATACAAGAAAAATTGGCCAATTATAGTAATCTGCTAGAGCTGTGTACTCTGGAATTTTGTGCAGAGGAAGAGGGAGGGTTATTACCTGCTCTCAGTTCTGTCTAAAACTGCACTTTAGTACCATCTATTCCACAGCAAATAACATACATATTTAAGAAGGCTGTTAACCACCAGGCCACCTTTAAGAATATATTACTTACCTGCCACATCCTGTGCTCTCTCCACCTCCTCTTCCACAAATCACAAGTCAATTCTGCCTTCCTCTGCTACCTCCTTCCTTTGGGCAGCTGTGAGTGAGCTGAGAAGACAGCTGAGATTTTAGGATGGTAGCTCTGATTAGGATATCCATTTGTGCCCTGGGCCACTCTGTTGCCCGTAAAGCCTGGAGATCTATGTGCACATTTTGAGAAACACCCAGGGCCTCTGTACAATCTGTAACAGAAGCTTGGGGATACAATGAGTGACTGCCTGAGCATTATTCATAACAAGTTTGATTTTCGGTGCTGTTTTTTGCTTGTTTGTTTGATTTGGTTTGTTGTTTTTTTTTCCCTGAGACAAATGAAATCAAAATGGTCCTTACGTATGTGCTAATGCACATGCCAGCAAAGCATATGTTTATGAGTAAGTACTGCAAGTAAAATTCAGTTCTCACTGTGCACTAAGTGCAGTCACACTGAATGCTTGATAGAAACAGTAGGCAGTGCTAGCAGAGAATAAGATACTATGGCCAGATCTAGATTTCAGACCAGATGGATGTTATTCATAATATTTTTTTGGGTGTGAATAGTTTTTACTGGAGTGTGAAGTAAACTGATGAAGATTTTTTGTTTGTTTGTTTTTCAAGCTAAAAAGAATTAGTAATAACTGGCACTGTTAATACAAACAAAAGCTCAAAATCTAAACATGAATATGGTCAATTTGGGGTGTACTATGAAAATAATTACAAAAAGCGCCTGTTGATGTAATAATTGCAAGTAAATCAGTTGTTAATGTAAGTCAGCATGAAGAGAGCAATATCAGTGTTATGTGGAAATGCAATTACTCGTATTGCTTTCTGGAAATCAGAACAGAATTTTTCAGACATGGCAAATGAAATTTTAGTTCCTTGGTAATAAGTTGAGTGTCTTTTGCAAACTCAGCCTGCTTTTGAAAATTCATCTGGATTTTTTTTCTATTTGGACAAAGTGCCATTATGTTGTATGCTAGAGATATTGGCTGTTTTCTAAATCTTTTGAGCACTGTTTATGGGGAAAATATGATTCAAGGTCTTGTATTACATATATCCACTTCTTTCTTAATAGAGAATAAATGTTGTATGCAAAGGTTTAAAAAACAGTTACTTCTTTATTCAAATCCTGCAGTTAAATGTTGTATAATATCCTTGGGTTAACTTGTATTTTGCCCCTGCTGACATGTTAATTTTGGCACTTGTTTTTAAGTGTGCTTTAATGTATTTAAATGCATTTGCAATGTGTTAAGTGCTATCAGTATGTATTTTTGCTAGTTAGAATTGTACTCCACGATGAGTTTGAAGGTTCCTGCTCTGTATTTAGTGTGCAAGTTATTAATGTGGTTCCTACTGATAAAAGTTCAATATATGAGCAGGCCACACTTACAGCAGCCTGCTCTTACAATGCAGTGTATTTTCTGTGCAGAAGCTGAAGTGGTCTATTAAAGCATTCAAGTTCTCCCATCCGTATTGAGAGCAGAAGATTCCTTCTTAATCCTCATATGGCTGATGTCTCTGCTGGAGTGTTAATAGATAGTCTAATTTGTGAGCTAAATTACTAATTGTATTATGAGTCTAAACCTTATTAAGCCTTTTGTGTGGAATTAGATCACAGAGCTTTGGGAAGCTGAGTACTGGTTGGCTTCTGTCTCCTTTCTTTAATGACAGGAGCAAGTTTTACTGGTGTCTTCTCTTCAGAGCTGCATCGCTGAGACTGCAACTGATTTCTTTTGCTGCCTTCTACACTATTGACGGAATCCTAAGTCTGAAAAGCAGGGTGACTTTGAGAGTAGCTGAAGATTTCCAAGTGGGATCTCAGTTGTCTGAAAGCAGTAAGACTCTATGTTTAGGTGAGGTGAGACTATGATTGGGAATATAAAAGGGTTACTTTGAACTTGTGTATGTACACTGTGTGGCAATTCAGCTATATGGGAGTTGTTGAAATTGTGCAAAAGCTTTAAAATAGCTGCAGTTATATAACAGGATGATGAGTTTGGTAGATATATATTCCTGTAAGGAGTTCAGGTAGACGAACTCTCAACTTCAACAAATCACTTGGATTAGATTTTCATTTTCAAAGGTGTTTATTACCCACTTAGAGATGGAGGAGACTTCCCCTGTCACTCAGCTGTGCTGCTAGATTTCATGAGCACTCCTCATGTGTTTCCGTGCGAAGTCTAGGTGGGTCAACTGAGACCATTTTCAGACGTGGTTCATGCTCCCCACTCTGACTTTGCAATGGAGTCAGCCTGCTAATGCAGTGGGCTTGGAGATGGAGCTGATTGCCTCCAGCAGCAGATCAGTAATAAATAAACAAAGTGAGACTTAATAGATTTTGACATCCCTTGCAATAAATTTTTATGTTGATGTGGAAGATGGCTGTGAAGTATTGTACGTTTGATAAAAGAATATTGCACCCATGGTAATTAATTTCATTCAAGAGAAAACATTCATGGTTACTCCATACATTTTCTACTGTATAAGTGAGATAGGACTGCAGTGGTATCAAGTTTTACTCTATACATGACATCATTTAAGCTGTTGTGAGAAACTAGTCTTATTTTATACCTAAAGCTGTCAGGGCCCTGTATGTACTTAATGGCTTTGCTTTTTACTATTGTAAATTAATGCCATTTGAAATGCATGGACAATAAATGACGATAATAGAATACATAGCTTGTGTGGCATTATCTTATGTTTTTTAAGAGCTTTGTCTATTTCTGCATCACATTTAGTAACATACTCTGTAGAGTATATTAATAAAAAATGTCTTGTATGTCCTGAGAAGAGAAATTTCAGAGGCTTCTGCATTGTTCTGTTCCATGTGCATTGGTTCTCTCGACCTACACGCTGTGCATTTATTATGTTACTGCAAGTAGAGCAGCCAGAAGTCATTGCCAAGAGCTAATTGTCTTCAGGTGCATCTGCAAAAGCCTGTATTTGTTAGGGATTTCTGTATAGCTCCCAAATTGATTATCCTGCTTATTAGAGTATTTTGGTAGATAAGTAGTTTTTGAGAGAGTTTTTATATGTTTTATAGAAAAATTATAGCATTTACTTATTCAAATGCAGTATATTTGGAGACCATTGTAAATTTATGCTGAAGGGGGGCAATCATGCTGAAACTCACAATTTAACTTGCCTACCTTTTGGTAACAAATAAGACTCACACTGGCTTAGATTTGCAGATGAAATAATTTTGGGATCTAGGAATGACAGATCTTCAGAGCTTTTTGCACACTTTGCCAGAGGTGTGGCTAGGAAGATATTAATTGTACCAAATCCAGACACGGCTGCTGTAGAAGAAAGTAACGCAGGTCATTGAGGCACATACTTTGTTAGAAAGGATGAATTAATATTATAAACCTTACAGGCCACACCCACCCACTCCCTGCACCTCCAGCCCTGTTTTCTGTCAGGTAAAGCACTGGTGGATGTTATTCAGGTTATCTTACTGTTCCATTGTGTTGACACTGGTTTGTAGCTTTGGGCTGCCACTACCCTCTACATCCATATTACTGCCCACTTGCTGTGTTTTCCTCCCTTTTTAGACTCTGTGAAGCACTTGATGAAGTGTGTCTTCCTACTCTGATTTCTGTTCTGGTAATCTTCTTTAGTCTAACCTTGATTGGTTTTATTTGTTTGTGGAGTTTGGGTTTCATTTTTCCCTTATGATGAGAAGTGGCAACTGAACTTGAGTAGCATTTCTGTGCTCATTTTCTTTGTGTTCTTTCTGTACAAGAGACTACATTCCCATGGAAAATGGGAAGAGCAAATCAAAAGGGCCAGTGTTATTTCACATCACTGTTAAGTACAGATGTCTTTTACTGGAGGCATTATAACAGAAGGCATAACACTGAATCATGCTTTGTATCTTTCAGGTAGTGCTGTGTAGAACAGCTTTCTTTTCAACTGTAACTGTTGATTTAAACAATTAATTAAGTGGCCTATTAATCGATTTGGGAGAAACTCTATGCTTGAATGTATTGTTATATTATTTCTGGTTATGAAGAATGAAATATGGATCTTGTCTTCAAATGGCAGGATTTTGAATTTTTTATTCTCTTTGGTGCTCTTCAAAGCATTTCAGACATGGTACCCAATGTAATAATCTGATGACTAGGTATGAGAAACTACCTCCACTGAAGTTTTTGCCACTGTTCTTCAACATTTTGAGGGTGAGAAGTAGGTTCCATTAAATAGGGGCCCATGGGTAGCTGGGAGTTTGGTGGTCACAAGGGTCTCTATATTTCTACATCTGTATTCCATGTGATGGACTTATCTTCTTAATGAACTGGGATAGAAATAAAATTTCAGAATATGAGTTTTAGTGAGTGTGTGCTTTGAACCCTCAACATAAGCAGCTGATGATGTTGGGAGAGTACATGAGAGGTAAAATACTTCCATAACAAGGAGTTATATTTTTAACAAAATTTGTCCTGAAATCAGTGACCACCTAGTCTGGTCCCTGTTATTAATATTGATCAGGATGGTCTCACCCTGGTACTGTAAAGACTGGATTTAAGTTTTTTAGGTCTTTTGGGGGCAAAAGTTTCTCCATCCACAACCTGTTTTGCCTTTTTACAGAGCATCTGCTCCAGCAAAGCTTACTTCATTCTACTACTGCTCTATAGCAAGAGTTTACTTTGTGTTCCTTCCCTCTTTTGATACTGTCTCCCTTCTGCATCCATTCCTTCAGTGGTGCGAAGGCCATAGTCGTCTGATTTAGATTGTAAGTGTTTGAGAAGGAGGCTTACAGGTGCTTAAAGAGCAAATAATCTGCCCCATGTCCACTGTCGCCCAGTCAGTGATGGCATACCAGTGATGCGACTCAGGAATTAATAGTTACAGCTTTGAATAAGTTGTGCGGGTTGTTTTTAATTCTCCCTCCCCGCCCCCCAAATAAAGTTTTGTGATTGTGAGGGAGAGGATGGGAGGACACTTGTGAGATAACTACCTGCTTTACAGTGCTAATTATGGTCTATGTTACATATTAATAGGGAACTTTCTGTTGCCACAGGCACAATCTCCCAGTGGAAGGTACAAGAGAAAGCTGTTTCAGAAGCAGAGAGTGATAGAGAAACCTGGCACTGCTCTTGTGCATGGCAACATGGGAGTTGATATTGTTCATTGAAGCTGGGAGGGCTGCTCTGACAAACCTTGAAGCATTGCATCTTTGCCACAGGAGAAGCTAGTGCTGTACTGGCTCAGGGGGGAACTAGGCTTTGAGCAAGGGAATTTGTTCTAGAAGTTTTCCAGGGATTAGTACCACTGTCACTGTGTGAAATGTAGGGACAGTTTGTGCATGGACATGAAGCTTTAGAAAAGTGTTGCAAGCTAAGAGTTTTTCAAGGTACATTTAGTTGCAGTGCTTTTCTGCTTAGACTTGCTCATGGTTTCGTATATTGCATTTATGCTGTGGGAGTTTGAGAGCTGTGGCCTTGGTGTTTATTCCTAAAGGAGGGACTGCTTGTATATTAAAAAAAGAGGGGGAGAGGGAGGGAGAAAAAAGCATAACTGTGTGGTTGTTATGTTAAATGAATTTTAAAACTAGTGAGAAGAGGCATTCAGAGATGAGAATGCTTGGGGGGAGAAATGAAAGCACATTGAAGCTGTTTCCCCTTGAGGGCTTTAGGCAGGAATGAGTAGAAGTGGTGCATACTGAAGCCTTGTTTATAGTCTTTCACTTACTGTTAATAAAACAGGGATGTTCTAAAAGGTTTCCATAATTAAAATGCAGTCCTTGAGTATAGTGCATTTTCAGAGTGGTTTAAAGCCCTGCTGCCTCTCAGACTGCTTAAATCATTATTTATAAAAAACACTGCAGTGGACTTAGTGTTATGAAGTTGTTTTCAATCAGAATTATGTTAGAAATGTTGGGTATTGAATAAATGAAAATAGAACTTATGGGGAAGCTGGTAAGTGTACAAATTGACTGGTTAGTACGTAATTACCAGTACAGAGATTGGTTTTGCCTTCTGTTTTTTCTTAATTGGCCAAATATTAATAAATCTGGTTTATTTCTGGAAAACAGCAAATTTTAATGGTCTGGCAGAAATTCATAATAAGAAAGCTAAAGAATTAGCATAATAAATAATTATTGCTTCCAGGGTTTTTATTGTTAACATAATAAAATGTTAAAAAGCAAACCACTTGAGTAGAAAGTAATTGCACTGACAAGCACCACACAGCTAGCATTCACAATAAAGTAAACCTTCCCTCAATGTCAACCTGATTTGCTATCCACATAAATGCTTCCTCACATTATGGAAATGTGCTTTTTCTATCAACAGAAAAGAATAAAACTCTAGGCATCTAATTAATCTTGTCTGACATTTGATTTCATACTCAGGTTAAAACACAAGGCAGGTAGATCTATTTTTCCCCCCCTCTATGTGCATGACCACAGGCAAATCTCTCCATTAATGTCAAGCTGCATCTGTGTGTCTGTGTTTCTGCCACATGTCAGTCATTAGTGCATTAGTGTTTCTTGTATTTGATTCATATGCATCAGTTTTCCTGTCTGGAGAGCTTGGTAAGTAGGGAACCGCGAGGCTTCAGCTATACATCACAAGCACTTCACCTTGACCCTTCTTGTAACGGAAGAGGGACTCTACTGTATAGGAGAAGGATTAGAAGTGGTAATTTGTAGCATAGGGAATTTCTGAGTTGGTATGATCAGGTAGAAGAAAGAAGCAAAGCTGATTTGGCTTTGACATTTTTATTGATTAAGAGGGCCCTTGTTAAAGACTAAGAACTTTTAATAATGACTTAACTGTTACCTGCAGTAGTTTAGACTCATTGATGGCAGGATTTTTTTTTTAAAAGTGCACGGAAGAACTCTACAACATCACTTAGATACATTATGGGCATTTTATTTTCGGAATTTCTGGTTAATGGTTTCTGCCAGAGGCAGCGTGCAGCATGTTGAAAATGTGGTGGTTTGACCTTGTATGCTAAAACTTGTGTAACTCCCTTATATTTGTACATACTTAGGTAGTACAAACATTTAAAAGGACACAGTTAAGAACTTGGCTTTAAGTAGTAGACTCTGCATGTTCTTAAAAAACAGTGATAACTTTAAGTGGTTTCATAATTAAAGTCAGCAAACTAAAAAATACCTTAATGAACATAGTTTACATATTAACATATTTTCCCATAGTGTTTGCATGCAAAATCTTGTGGTGTTGGGACATAAATATTTGCTTATGAATTAAAAAAAAAAAGAAAAATGGGTTTTGCTTTGCTGACTAAATGCAAGAAGTGTAAGCATCACTGGTGAAGAATTTCTGATTTTATTTTTTTATTTGTATTTTGCAAAAGTTTAGTTCTAAACTTAAAGTTTTTATTCTAGAGTCTGTCTGCTAATAGGTGTAAGTGTGAGTGAAACTGTTTTTCTCTGCATTCTGCCTAAGGGGCTGGATGCTTTTGAGAAGAATGGCAGCTGTTAGCCATAGCTGTATGGTAGCCCATTCTGTAAACCACTTATGGAAGGTGCTGAAGAATCTTTAAGGAAAAAATACTCTACTTGATCAAACAAAATTGCACACATATACATACTTTGATGTTAAAGCCAGATAGGTTATGTATGAATAGTTTGTTACCAGAAGGTAACAGGCAAAAATTGTACATGAGAAATGTTCTCATTATGATGAACACTGCATTGAGAACATGGGTGCTTCATGTGTCACCTGCTTTTGAACAGTGACAGGTATAATCTGATGCCAGAGGAATTAGCATTTAGACCTAATAAAAGAGAGGTTTATTCATGATTGACCTTTGGGGACTGTGGCTTTCAGTCTGCTGTATTAGTGCTTGGTTTCACTATCTTTCTGTAGTCCAGAAAGGCAGCCTCACCAGGTGAAGGTGGAAAAGAGAGATAGGAAATACCACTGCTTGCTATATCAGTCTCCGTTCTGAGGTTCTTGCTGTCAGCTTTTCCCTGGATGATTCTTGAAAGACTTTGCCTTCAAGTAGCAGGACTAGAAACCAAGAGGAGGAGCAACACAGCTTTAGTCCACACTTAATAATTTTCTCTACTTCAAAGAATGAATATTGCTGTTCTAAAAGCTTTTAAGGTAATATGGACTGTAGATGTGGAGTTGGAGAAATGCCTTCCTGCTCAGCACCCTGGAGGTAAACACAGCAGATTTGTTAACAGATTGGTTGTAACATTCTGCATGTATTTACTGCAGTTTCTTTTCAGTTGCTTCTGGAAGGCATTAGAGTCACAGAACAATTGAAGTAGGAAGAAGCTTCTGTAGACTGTTCCAACTTGCTGCTCAGCACAGAGTGAGTGCACTAACTTCAAGGCTAGATCTTGTGGCTCAGGACCTTGTCCAGTTTAGTTTTGAGTATCTTTTAAGGATGGATGGAGTGAGATTGTACAACCTCTCTGTTATGTAAACTTGCAAAATACAAGCATTAAAATTTTTTCAGTATGTTAGCACAATATTTTTATACAAGAGAAAAAGTTTATTGAGAGAAGATATTCCAGAATGTATTAAAATATGAAAGATAAAAAGAGCTTAAAGATTTTAGTTTAGGCTTCTGAATGCACTGTTTGAAATGCATCTATCAGGAAGGTCTTTCTAAATACCTTTTGTGTTGACAATTACTTTTAAGGGTACCAGTAATGTACACTGTTGCTTTCTTTCTAGTTTTGTTCAGAATGAATACAGTTGTACTGATGACCACTTCTGATTGGGTTATTTTTCAAATAATAAACTGATGCCTTTATAAACAAGTAAGAGAGAGTTGTTCCAGAAAACATTTTAATGTGATTTTCAAATCTCATAGGTTAAAGGCACACACCTAACTACTTCCATAGCAGAAATTTTCATTGTATGGTACCAGCATTCTTGTCTTGTAACAGAGAATACTAGAGCACTCCGTAGTGAAGGTGTGGGTTTTTTTTCCAGTTCACACCAATGCTAAACTGGAAACAAATTGCAGAACTTCTAAAATGAGAAAAAAATATTTAAAGAAATCCCTGCAGAGGGAAATTAGTATTTGAAAGATAAGAACTATAATTTCTTAACTGAGTTTTATCCCAGATAACACTGTCAGGAAAAGAAGTGCTATTACTGTTAAATTTGGTACTCCATAGAGAGTTTTAAAAACAGTGGAAGGAAGGAGACGTGATGCCTCTAGAGGAGTTTGTGGAAAGGAACAACAAGCACAAACATGTTTTCTTGTTGCAGGGGAATTAGAGGTTATTATACTGTGCCCAAAGATATTTTTCCCCATACAGTTTTTCCTAATTCATTAGCTATTGTTGACTTTCATTTTAATTGGGTTTTATTCATTCAAAGTGCTGTAGAAACCTTAACCTTTCTTTTTGTTTGGAGATCAAATTAAGAAAGATTTGGAGAAATGGACCTGGCTAGACATGTGTTGGATTCCAGGCATGCTGATGTTCACAGGGGTATTGGTTCATTTGAGACTTCTGTAACGTAAGTTTCCATTGCTGTCCTCTTTCCTTATTTATCCTTTAAGCAATAAATTTTGTTCTCACCAGAAATGCAGTAAGTAATGAGATGACACATGCTGGTCATTTCCAGGGGATTAAAGTTCATGTATTCAGAGATTTCTAGAGTTTATAGTCACAGTAAAGACATCTAGCTAGTAATCACTGAACAGTGAAAAGGTTATGGGTTATTCTGTGTTTAAATTAATTACCATGTCAGACTTCTAATTAGGAGTTGGTGTATTATAGCTGAGATTTCGCGAATGACTAACATAAATTTGTATCTTCTTTCTTACTCTGTTTCAGGAATCTTAACAGGCTCTGTAAAATCAACACCTGTGAATCTAGATTCCAGATGCAATTCTTACGCTATTGAAAATGTGTAATGTTTTTTCAAAAAGTTCTTTAAAATGCTGAAAAGGAGTTCTTTGTTCTTTTTATTTAGTTACTGCTGGTTTAGCTAAAAAGTGTGCTGATTTTATCTTATCGGGATAAAATGTAGAAGACTAAGTAGCACGCTTATTTTAGTGATGTAGCTGCTACTATCATTTGAATCTGTATGGATGTGCATTTGGGCACATAAGTGCCGATTTTAACTGTCAGTTCAAAGCAAGACAAAAATAAGTAGTTTTAAAAGACCAACGTTACACTTGCAGATCAATAAAATTGTGAATATTGGATTTAGTGTATGTAAAAGATATCTGTGAACATTGCTGCAGAGCTAGCATATTTGAATCGGGCCAGCAGGGAAATAAAGAGAAACCTCCTAAATGTTGATCCTACTTATTTTTTCATTCTCAATCTCATTATTTGTCACTACTCAAACTCAACACACTACTTTTAGACTTTCTTTTTTTTCAGCATTAACATACTTCTTACCATCTACCTCGTTCTAGTAGTAATTGTCACTGTTGGGTGGAGTGTTGCTTTCTGTTGGGAGGAGGGCATTTTGAACAGCATCTAGTGCTGCTACAACTTGAAGCTTCAAATTCTGGCTAATTTTAAAGTGGCTTTTTTATGCCACTGACTGTTTGTTCTAAGAGCGAAATTTATCCCTGCGTTGGAGAAATAGAGTAGGCAATATATGGTGGCCTGCATTTCCATTCTACTCTTCTATGATAAGGTGACCCATTTAGTGGATGAGGGAAAGCCTGTGGATGTCTCCCTAGAGTTTAGTAAAGCCTTTGACACTGTTTCCCACATTCTCTTCAAGAAAGTGGTTGCTCATGGCTTGGGTATCTGTACTCTTGGCTGCATAAAATGCTGTCTGGATGGCCAGGGCGAAAGGGTGGTGGTGAATGCCTTTAAATCCAGTTGGCAGCCAGTCAAAAGTGGTGTTCCCCAGGGCTGAGTGTTGGGGCTGGTTCTGTTCAATAACTTTATCAATGATCTGGATGAGAAGATGGAGTGCTCCTGAAGTAACTTTGCAGATGACGTCATATTGGGTGGGAGTGTTAATCTCCTTGCAGGTAGGAAGGCTTTGTAGAGGGATCTGGACAGCCTGGATCAATGGGCCAAGGCCCAATTGTATGGGGTTCAACAAGGTTAAGTGTCAGATCCTGTGTTTAGGCCACAACAACCCCATGCAACACTACAGGAAGAGTGGCTGGAAAAGTGCCTGGTGGAAAAGGACCTGGGGCTCTTGGTTGACAACAGCATCCTGGCTTGTACCAGAAACAGCATGGCCAGCAGGACTAGGGAAGTGATTGTGCCCCTGTACTCAGCACTGGTGTGGCTACACCTTGAATACTGTGTTCAGTTTGGGGCCCCTCACTGTAAGAAAGACATTGAGCTGCTGGAGCATGTCCAGAGAAGGGCAACAAAGTTGATGAAGGGTCTTGAGCACCAGTTTTATGAGGAGCAGCTGAGGGAACTGGAGTTGTTCAGTCTGGAGAAGTGACCTCATTTTCCTCTACAACTACCTGAAAGGAGATTGTAGTGGGTTAGATGTTAGTCTCTTCTCCCAGGTAGCAAGTGATGGGACAAGAGGACATGGCCTCAATTTGTGCCAGGGAAGGTTTAGATTGGGTATTAGGAAATACTACTTTACTGAACAGATTATCAGGCACTACAATAGGCTGCCCAGGGAAGTGGTTGATTAGCTATTGGTGGAGGTGTTTAAAAGACATGGAGATGCAGTGCTTAGGGGCATGACTTAGTGGTGGACTTTGCAGTGTTAAATTTACAGTTGGACTTTATGATCTCAAAGATCTTTTCCAACAAACGATTCTGTGATTCTATGATTCTAATCCTCTGTTTTACTTTCTGCTGCAATGGCCTTGGGTTTTGGCGCTTGGGAAAAAGAGGGCTTGGGCTGGAGAAAACTTGCCTGTTGAAGACTCTTATTGGTAGAAATGCATAAATTTCTGAGCATTGTCAACAGTGATTCCACATATTTTTGGCTATAACTGCCTTATATTACAATATTTTTAATTAATTTCTCAGATATAACGTTGCTGTATTTGAAACATGGAGAAACTACTGAAAATTGAATGCCATGAAGGAGAAACAGAATTGTAATCCTAGTCTTACAACTGACAGAATGTCTTCCTTATCAAGGAAGATGTGCCTCATTTTTAGAGAGGGATCTTCACAGCGATATTGTAAGAAGTTAGTATAGGAGGGATGTTGATGAAACCAGCAAACAGAAATTACACAATTGAGTAATTCAACTCTGATGTTTTATTGTATGATTGGAAACCCACCTGATTCTGATGAGCAGAATGCAATCCTGGTATTGTCTTAAGTCAGCTACTTCCCAATTTAAGCTACTGGGAGTAAGTAAGTGTTTCTAGCTGGCATATTTGGAAAGAAAAGCTTGAAACAATGAACAGCATGCTAACTGCTGCAGTGATGCTGAGCTTATAGACACTCTCTTGTATGGGTGCTGATTTTAGATTAACATTGTGGGCTCCAGTACAGCAGTTGGTTATCAGGTCAGTTTTGCTCTTAACTATAAATGCAGAAGCAGGCACTGCAGTATTTTACTGTGGAGAAGAAAAAAATAATACTAGTAGGTCGTGGCAGGCAGGCTGCAAGCATACTTGCAGCACACATCTTGCACAGGTGCCAGAGAGTTGTAGGAACTGGGAAATGAAAACAAGGTCTTTTTTTTTGTGTTTTTCTATTTTTTTTTTTAGACTTTACCTTTCCTCCCCTTCATACCTAAAAGCTACAGATTTGTTTTCCAGCACATCATTATCTAGGATATACATTCTTAGTTTTCCATATTAGCATTGGTTCTTAAGAATGTAATAGAACTGCCCTGGTTGTCAAAAAAGAGGTTTCAAAAGAGAATCTTTCCCTTCCTAGTTGTGTAAGGGGGAGATCACAGAGGTAATTGAGAAAGGATGCCTAGGGAATTGTGGAGAGAGAGAAGGTGGGAACAGAGCTGGGAAAAGAAAAGGAATAGAAAACAGAGTGGAAAACCTTGCAGATCAGAAGAGCATGAAATTGTTGAGAACATAGGCAGAGAGAAGCAAATGGAAAACCAAATGTGTGGGAGATGTGGAACATACAGCAATATTTATCTCATTATGTGTAAAAGGAAAAATTAAATGAAAAAAAGCCAGCAACAAACTCAATGTTTTCAATCGATTTAATAAAATTTCTTACAATATATTGCAACTAAACAAATTACATGATGTATAGAGGGCCTTTTATTTTTGACCACCTGATGATGCATGCATTTTTTAACTAGCAGGTAGATTTCCTTCTCTAAAGGATGTCAAATTAATTTCAAGTTCTTGTATGCCTATCAGCCGTAAGTAGCTCTTGCATTGTTTCTCTTCTATGTAATTAGATTATGTAATAATTTACACAGATAGTTTTCCCTTAACAATTTTTCAAAATTAGGAAACTTTTTAAAAATTTTCCACGTCCTTCTTGGTCTGGACAATCCCCTGTGGTTTTAATTGAGAATGAAATTAAAATAGATTTGTTTAATTACTTAGTTGGCATTATCTGGCCTGTCAATACTGACACACCTGCATTAGTGTGAAGTTTGACTCATACAGTGAGCTTAAACAGAATCATTGGTGCTCAGTCCACTTCTTAAGCAGGCTGAATGTACAAGCAAATAATAAATCTTTCAAAATAGACTGGTAGATGTGTATATATGATTATGTAGGCTATCACTGTCATTATAAAAGAGATGAGAGATGTTTATATAAGTGAGATATACTGTTGAATTTAACCTGTTTTATCTTGTAAGCATAGCTATTTTAATGAAATATTACACGTATTTATATTATTAAAATAAACTTAATTGCTACAGCTATGAAAGGTAAATATGTTGACTTCAGATGTTTGAGTTCCTAAGGCAAATGTGGGAAAATGCTTTCATCTTGCATATTGTCCCTTCACCAGTGAAAAATGTTTCTATGGTGTATATATTTTGGATCTTATCTGGATGACTGTACAATGTAACTTGTTTAATTGGTCTCTCCATTTCTCTGCAGCTCTGTCAGGGAGTGTGATTGAACTCATGCTTTTCATATGAATTGGTGCTGCGTATGGTCTTGTATGGGAACATTTATACGGAATGTATTATTTAAAATAAAATTCTGCCCTTTGCAGAAAAATGCCCTATTTGTTATGACTAAATTACCTTTTGAGTTTAAATATTTATTAAATACATAGTGGAATTCCAGTAGCTCATTGGTTTTGCTGCAAATGCATAACATAATGTCATTTAAGGCTAGAGAGAACTGTTACATCATGATCACCTCTGATCTCTGGGGCATAGATCAAGAAATGCTGAACGAAGAACAAGTAACACTGAACACTACACTTCAGTAGAGGAGTGCTCGGGAGTTAGTGTGTGAATTCACATGGCACTAATTCGCTTTTGAATACACACTCACAATGTAGATTACTGTTTGAGAAACACAGTAAATTATCTTACTTCTAGGGTTTGTCTGTGAATAAATTTACTGCACACCAGGTTAAGGTGTGAATTTACATTATACTGGTAATTCTTCACTAGCTGCCAAGAGGAGGTTCTTGAAAGCCTCTGTGTGTGAAATAGCAGCACCAGTGCTTGCAAAGCAGAGAACACTGCACAGCTTAAAGCTCCTGAGACTGCACTATGAAAACTATCTATGTAATCTTTATGGTGCTTTGTGTTTTAAATTCCTTTGATTGGGATTTTTTCGATGTATCTTGTGTCATACTTAAATTGGATTTAAAGTTCTGATTTCATTAGGCTATGTGTTTTTTATACTCCATTTCACTCTTACTGTCTTCTGCAGTAGATTCAAGGGAATCTTTTGAGTTGGTCAAAAGGTAATTATTATTATTATAATAGATTTCTTCTCCTCCCCTGCATCTGTTACTAGATGGCTTGCCATAGCTGCTCCTGATGCTGGAGTGTTATTAACTTGAAGAAACAACAATAAAAACCGAGGAGACAGGGTAAAAGATGTACACACAGAGACAAGAATTTGTTGCTGGTGGTGCGAATTACACTGTCACGGCTGTTCAAAGTTAGATGAGCATGCATAAATGACAGTTATTGTGACTGTTTAATTTTTCCTTTTTTTTCTCATGTTTAACCTTAAGCAATTCTTTTCCCCTCTGTGGTATTATACAATCCAGTTCTCATCTCTTGAATTCAAGTGCTGCTGCTTAGGGCTATAATAGGCACTCTTAACAATGATTTATTTTTACTCTGCACCAGTACATTTCCAAAGAGTGAATTAATGAGTAAAACGTAAGCTAGGCAATGTCCTTCATTTACTTTTTCAGAAGATCTCAAAGCAAGAATATTAACTATACCATGTCACCCACCTCCCTTTGAAGTTTGTGCCTGAATTGTAAATAGAGCCCAGACTTTTTGTTCCCTGATACTAGCTTAATACCAGTCCATGTGATTTTGATTATATATATTTTTAATAGACTAACATTTTTAACTTTGTTCTTTTTTCTTTTTTTTTCCTTTATTCTCAGACACTTTCAGAATTTGTTAGTTAGGTCTCCAGTCACTTCCCCTCATATAGTTGCTGCTTGGTGAGCGTTGTGCTCCATTGCTTATAAAGCATGTTTTTTTTCTTTTTATAATTGAAATATTTCTTTATTCTGGTTCTATCAAAGGTATACTGGATGCAGAGTGATGATGTGGGTGAAGCAGAATCCCTTTAGGGGCCACTGCAAATACTGGTTTGTAATGCTAGATAAATAGCTTTTAATTATCTTGGCTTAATTATCTCCTGCTTTATGAACACTTCTTCAATGTTGACAGTAATCTAAGAAGAGAATGGTGATGTGTTGGTACATCTCCAGTTTTCAGATGTTTTAGTCATAGTGTTCTAGTTAAGACAGAATTCTATATTACTGTACAAAATGTTTGTAACTTAGTACAACCTTGGAATAAACAAAACATTGTTACTATTTATTGTCAATATGTTCATTGTGAGCTCTTAATTCAACTTAATAATAAGGTTATCAGGGTTAATAGTTACATATTTTGACTTTAAAATAAATATATGAAAACCAAGGATGTTCTTATTTAAAGCCAGATGAATTTTTGCTTCTTTAAATATTGTTGAAATGTATAATATTGTTTATAGGTATATTAAAAATACATCTTGGGGAAGAAATATAAATCTGTCACATGATTTTAAGGTTAAAAAGCTATTAAGCAGGTGAGCCACACTGAAAAGATCTCTGGTAACAGTCAAATAGTTTGATTTGCTTATTCCCTCTGCACATATCATCTGTACCTGGCTTTTGTCAGCAGATCTCAGAGCACATTACAAAGGAAGATATGTTTCCTCATCTTGTGGAGGGCATATTGAATCTTGTGTCTTATTGATTAACGCAGCACTTTTTTTTCCTTCAGAAAATGCCCATGTCGTAACAGTTATGAATACATTGGAGCCTCTTAAAGGCTACCAGTAATGGTGAAATGAGGTTTTCTTGTCTTCTGCAAGCATTCTGGTACAATACCTGTTTATGTGATTGGATCTGACTCTTCTGTAAGACATTCCGTTCTCCTTACCTAATGCAGAAATCAAATGGAGAAAAGTTAATATTTCAGGTTTTGTGCGTATCACATTTTCAAAAGTTCAGGTATTTAAGCTGAATAAATCTCCTTGGATGTAGTACTTGGTTTCTAATGGAGCATTTTACATACGTGAATTTGAGGCAACACGAAAGGCTTATTTCAGCTTTCTTTTTGGTAACTGGGAGAGCTTGACAGTACTGTAATAAGGGGAAATACAGAAGGATGTGTATCCCACATTATTATGAAGGTCATAATGTTGACCTATTACAGTAGTTACAACATTCAAAATCCTAAGTCCGTTGTGTTTGAGTTATTTGGTAGGTATACCAAATGTCCCCAAACTCTCTTTCAAAACAATTTTGATTACATTTTGCCTGCTCTGTTTTCCTGCTTCCTTAGGTGTTTTATTTAATAGTTAACCTAGCATACTTTTTATCAGATGACTGTTACACTTTTTATATTAAAAAAGTGTAAGGCATTGATTACAGAATCATTCAGGGCTTTCTTGAAACCTTGGGAGGTTCCTTGGGAAGTGGAGGATCATGTTAAGTAAATTAAAGGGATTGTCAGTGCTTCATCTTTCAGATTAGCAGTAATCATCAATGCACCAAAAGCCTTACATTGTCTCTGTGAGGAGACTCTGTTGGGTGTACCTAGCAGTGGACTTTTAAAGGAGAGGCTCCAACTCGTGTCTTTGGCTGTGCTTGCAGGCTTAGCTTTAGGTTACTCTGTGCTCTTGACAGTCTTCTTAGGAGGCCATGTAATTTGATGTAGTTATGTCTAAAGGCCTCAAAATGACACGTGTAGTATGGCATTGATGGTGTGAGTGACATGCTGTGATGATCCAGGGCTATCTTTAGTTTGGATCAGAATTGGCAGTGAGTGAGGGACTGATCGCCAACACTGTCAGCACTGGTACACATGTGAAGCTTTGCTTTAACGGGAGTTGGGAAGTGGTCGGTGAGGATGGAAGTGGATTATGACATGCTCTGTAGGCACAGGTGGAACTTGCAAGGCAATTTTAGGTTGTGATGAGGCAACCAAGAAATTAACAGTAGGGCAGTTTTAAGTGTTCCTTTCTCAAGAAACCTTGTTCTCTAGTTGAACAGTAGTATATTCTTCTTTAACCTTCTTTATTGCTTTCTATTTTCCAATATTTCAACTTCATGTATACCACAGCAAAAGAGGTTGCTGTTGGCAAGTGGCTACTGTATTGTAGAAAAAGAAGGCTGATTTTCTAGTCTTCCATGTGGCAGAGGCCTGTAGAATTTGAAAGAAAACTCTATCACTGTTTTCTAATTCTGTAGGGTGTAAGAATTATTTATTCAATTTGGATGATGCCATAGAATAACTTGGTATACTTTTACAATTACTCGGTATACTTTCTTCTAGTTGATATCCCTGTTATCTTCTGCTGAACTTGATAGAATATATGTGTCCAGACAGTTCTAGATAACTCTTAAAAACAGCCAAGAAACAAGTCAAATGAAAGTGAGTGAGAATGTGATTGTGTATATGCACATGTGTGTATACACACACACGTACTTAAATCTATCTCCAAAATTAAAAGCAGCCATTTATAATAGTGCTATCTTTTACAGTTCTCCTCCTCATCAAGCACGTTCTGTTCAGGGGAAGGTTATCCAACGTAAACTTTCTCAAAGCAACTTTTATTTGACATTTGTAGAATTTTTAAAAATCCTCTCAGCAAACACTACACAGTATAGATTAGAATGCTGATCTGTTCTGTGTAGACTGGAGTGATCTGGGGAGGTAGCAGAAATTAGCTTAATTTTTGTTTTAATTAAACAAGATGTATCGGTTATGAGACTCCTTGTGCAAATAATCTTCATCTTAAGTATGTTTTTACCAGTATCATTTAAATTATCATGTTCAGTATCACTGCCTGGTAATGCAACTACTGTAACTTACTAATTTGCCAGTAATTTTTTATTAACATAATGACAGGAAGCTGCAATAAAATCTTTTGGGCTGATATTAATAATTTGCTATGGCTTTGGTACATTAGAGTACATTAAGTTTCCCCTTCTCACTTTCTGGTACACAATTTGTTGAGGATATGTTTTCCATTTTCATAAAAAAAAATGCATACAGACAGAACCAGTCACTTCTTTGGAAGTAAGTTCTGGAAAAGTATAGTTAAACTACTAACAGTTGATCTGTGAATTGGATTATATGCACAGAGACCTACACTAGACTAGTACTGTGGTTTAGAAAGGTTTTATCGCTAGTTTGCCACAGAATAAAATCTCTTTGTTATTTTTGCTCTTTGTCTGAAAGTGTTTGAGCTAGGAAAAAATAGTGAACAAATAGCTACATCCTCTGCGCATTTCTTTTTCTGCAGGAGTCTAAAATTCTTGCTGTTGTGAGCACTTGTGCTGACTTAAAAAGGGACAGAGATAAGACTTTATTGAAACTACTGAAAGATGGGAATACGTGCAATGCAGTTAACCTAAATAAAGCATGATGTTTTGCAATGAGACTGGTTATGAAACAGTTTTAGGATAACTGGTTTTGGGTTTCTGTTTTTCTTTCATGAAGTAGTTTGTGTGACTGGGCATATAGCCTGCAAGTCGCTGCCGCGCTTCTGGAAAATGATTGTCATAGTGTTCTCAAAGCTTAAAAATATTTGCTGTCTTTACCATATGGACTTTTATTATATTTTATGTGAAGTTTTCATTACAAATAAAGGTTTTCTTAGTTGTGACAGCCTTAATGGAGAAGCAGCTTAATTATTGATAATTTACAAGGGTGGTAGCTGGCTAGATTTCACCCATGTAAATCTGCTGCTGCCTTAGCAACAGCTACAGTGTATCATTTAGTGTTTAGGCTGTTTGTGGACTATACAATGTCATAATTATAGAAAGAAATGTACAGATGTAAGGGCTTGAATATAAATGAGTAGTGCCTCATATAGTCTTGAATTTTTTAGGAGGGATGTACGTGATGTGTGTATCTCAAGTTTCCTGTCCCCCAGTGTAGTCTGTGGTGTACAGGAACAGTTGATTATTGTTTAGGAATGCTGTGCCTAACATAGAAACATAGAAACAACATAGAAAAAAGGAGCATGGAAGCAGATGGAAAGCAAGAAAGCTGTTATCATTCATTGTGAGTAGCAGGACAGTAGTTCCGAAAAACAGGTATCTTGGCATTGTGTAAACAAAGCAGTAGATGCTCTTGGACTAGGAGAAGTCTACAAGCTGAAGAGACAGGGTTGAAAGTGTAAAGATCAAAACACTGATCACAGTAGTAGATCAACTTCTGGAAAAAAAAACAACCAAACAACTCAACCTGTCTATAAATTAGCAGAAATATCTGTCTAGCAGAAACCTTCAATTTCAAGTGTGTCAGGAATGACACTATTAAGTGACTGGTTATTTGACTACTCTGCCTCTGTGTGTGTGAATTATTTTATCATACTGCATCGTATTTTTAATGTTTGTTGCTAAATACAATATGGAAAGCTGAGTATTTACAGATGTACAAAACCTTGCAAATAACATCAATGGAAGATCATTTACTCTCCATCTTCACCTTCCTTTTCCATCTCCATTTGAATGAAGAATTAGGCTGTACGCATTTATTCTTTTTATTGTTGTACTTAGTTCACCTCTCCTTTCTGTAGTAACAGCTTGGCTAACGAACAAGCTTCTCAGCAGAACAGCATTTCTCAGAAAGAATAACAAGAAACTTGAAATACACTAAATATATCGAGATCTTCACTTATGCATCAGTTCACATATGTCTTCATTTGAGCTTCTTTATGTTCATGGGTGATATGATGTATTAGTTGTGTTTTGTTCCCTTTTAAAGGTAGCAGTTTAGTGCCCTACTGTACTCAAATGTCATCATAGGAACCATAGGTTAAAACAGATGTCATGAGTTAGAAAGGAAAAAGACCCATGTTTTCAATACCAAATGGGTTTTAGAACTTTCTGATGAGTTGACATAAAAGAAATGTAGCAACTATTAAGGTACTACCTTTTAATCTACTGCTCCAGTTTTACTGGGTTCATCAGTGCTTTAGTACTGTGTTAAACACAGCCAAGACATCTGTAAAAACTTGACATGGTGAAAAGGCTTAGAAGTAATATAAAGGCTGTACTGTGCCCATTTCCTTAAGCAGTACAGAACAGAAAAGGGAATTTATTATTTAAATGTTTATGAAAAGAACAAGAAGTTTTAATGTGTGAGCGTGCGGAAAAAAGAAGAAAGCCTAATTGAATTATGGGGAAAGTTGCAGCTTTCAAAGCTAGTGGTGGCCTTTTATTGCTGCTTAAATTAAGCTAGGAAGAAAGCTTTCTTTTCCATTAAATAGCATAATTAGGCCCACAATAACTGCCTGAGTGTCTTTAAGTCTTATGTTCATTTGCAGGACCTGCTTGTTTATTTGTAGGAAGTATTATTTAAATGATTGATTGGCCTTGCTCACAGGTATTTGGGGAAAGCCCAAGTGGAGTATAATAAAACATGTATGACATGATAAATGGTTTGGGAATTTTGTTTTTAAATTTCATCATAAGCATTAGGGTTCAAGGTGATGAGTTTTGGATTTAACTTTCCCAGTGATTAGTTGCCCCATGTCAGTTAGATAAACCATGACAGGTTTCTTCCTCTTTTTGCTTTTTGGTAAATGAGGGATAATTGTCTAAGAAGTCCTCTGACATGGTATGAATATTATTAACTGTATAGATTGTTTTGGATGTATTTATTGTGGTGTATGTAAATGGTACTTTTGCTGTACTGTATCCACTCCAAATCCATGAAATTTAAAGAAAGATCTGGATTTAGCCTTTGGTTTCTAATGCCTAATGAGTTGCCTACAGCCTTCACTTTAAATTGGGTATTTCTTTTGTCTCCTTAAATGAATTCCTAAATTTAATATTAGCCCTAGTTTTGTCCCTAGCAGTGCATAAACTGCAGTCTAAATAAAAGCTTGTGTGCTTGAAAGGCTGTCTCTTTTTTGGTTTGTTTTTTTTTTTACTTTAAAAATGTATTAATTGGATTAATATGCTTGTTCTCTCTCCTTTATATCCTTGCCTTGCTTATGTTCTTATGGAGCATTTATATTCATGCTTGAATTGGGAAAGTACCTCTAAAATGAATTTTGGATTTGGCTTGGCTTGTGCACTCAGTTCCTATGGTAATATTGTCCTGGAACTTGCAAATTTGGAATTCTTCTTGGATGAAACTGAAACGGGAGGTGCAACACAGGGGATGTCAACGGCCAGTACATGAGACTGCATTGCAGTTACTCTGAAGTCAAGACTCAGCACGACAATGGCTCTGCTTGGCTGTTCTCTGCAGGGCCCTCCCATCACACAGCACCATTTCTTTTTCAAACTCTTACAGCTGTGATGCTGCTCCAAACAGGACTATAGCAGCTGTTTGTAGGAATTGCTGCACTGTGATGTTCATACTCCTTTTGTCAATTAGTGACTGTTGCCACAGAACATAACTGTATTTGTTTTCATTCAATCATTATTCTCTTTTTATAGTGATTTGCATTTTTCATAAAGAAGAGGGATTAGATAGTAAATGCTCTAACTGTGTGGGTGAGAGCAGTGTACATCACTAAGAGAGTAACAAACTATCATGCTCTTTGAAAAACTTTGAAGTTCTTTCATTTCTGAATTAACCTGATGGAAGAAGGCTTGAAATTTTCATTTTAATGCATTCCAGAGTGTATCTAAGAAGCTTTTCTTGATATTGTAGTGTTTGATTAACATACATATTGCTAACTCAAAAGAAAGCTTATGTAAATTTGTGTGTAGTAAAACTAGAGCTGTTGTACTTTGTAATAGACGAATTTTTTTTCTTTTAATTAAAAAGAAAAATACATATCGGCAGATTGAATGGATTAACAACTATTTTGGTTTACCTGAAAATCCTAACTTAAAAAAAATAAATTCCTTGTGTTATTAAAGTTACCTTTGCAAAATCTCTAGTGTGAGTTATAGAAAATAGAGTTGTTTGCTAACCAACTCCATAGACCTTATTAAGTTTTTTTCCATTCTGTAAAGGAAGTAGCTCTGTAATACAGAAGAGATTGCATTAAATCCTTGGCTGGCAATTTTGTGTGGGATTGAGTATTGAAATGCAGCAAAGCAAATAATGAAGGCATATGTTTACCTATAATTCTTTTTACCTTGGGAGAAGGATTAAATAGGAACAGTTTGGTTGTTGTCAAATTCTTAACAGTTGCTTTCAAGCATGAAACAGTCCCCGGGCTCTCCGAGGATTTACTTAGCAGTTTGAATAGAGAGGTCTTTACTGCTAATGGAACTGAGATGGCAGGCTTAAGCAATGGGGTGCTTTATAGCCTCTTTAGCCACTTGAGAAGATGTAACATCAAATAGCTGAAATTGTCTTGGTCTCCATTGGTGTTTGTGAAGTTGCACAAGGATTGGTGAATAAATAATTCAGAGTTGTATGAATGTCTTGATGGCAGAGTGTTGCAAGTATGTAAAAGCTTGATTCACAGAAGGTTTAGTACCAGGAGACATTCTGCAGTTTTTTGTGAGCTTTGCCCAAGGGAACATTTACAGATTATTCAAAAAAAAAAAAAAAAATCTGTTGAGGTGGACTGAAGTTTGTACAGAGGTATTTAAGATTCAGAAATGTTCTTCATAAAAAGGAATATGTTATCTTTGTGGTGATGGCTTACAATTATTTGATTATTTCATAGTTTTTAATACTAAAAATGTTGAGATTTCTTAGCATTTGAAGTGTTTGCTGTTCAATTCCTTTACTGCATGATGATTTTTGATAAAGAATATTTAATAAGATCTTTACTAAACATTTAGGAAATGTGTATAGGCAATCTAGGACTGTGAATTCATCCCCAACTCTGCCTTTAAAGCAGTTTGTCAGTTTTGTTTTGACTTTCCTTTTCTTTGAGATTTTTGGTCTTGTTTAAGATTTACTTAGTACATCAAGTGGATCATTTCTTTGAAAGGAGGAGGCAGCAGAAAGCCTGCTAGTACTGGAAGAATGTTAGGCTTGTATGTCATAGGATTTCCTTTGTTTTCTGCCAGGTAAGACAACATTATTTATGATTCCACTTTTAAAAGGTATAAAACCTTCCCCTCTCATACTTCTAAATTTCTTACTAAACCTGCTAATAACACACCTAGTATTTAGAATCTTTACTACAGGGATCAAAATGTATTGTGAGAAACTCTTCTGGATGAATACCCAGGAACTTGAGATTATTCTCTGTGCTTTGAAAAGGTTCTTGCCTAGTCAGTTAACCTAATTTCTGCCCATCCTAATTGCTGTGTCAGTACTCAACTCTTAAATTTCAGGTTTTCTAATTTTTCCTCTGAAAGCTATTAAGTCTCTGCAGTGAGACAGTCTTATCTGTAAGAAGGTCCAAAACTGAATAGATTAACTTATAGATTTGTAGATTTTAATCTTCTGTATTGCCTACATAGCCATCCCGTTACATTTTGCACTTTTTGGACCCGTATCTGGAAAAGTATTAATACTTTGAGAGTCTCTTTGATGGATAATAAGCCAAATCCTGAGATAGGTGGTTTCAGTGGTGGATTACTGTCACTTGGATAATTTAATTTAATGCCAATTTCTAATATGAATTTGTCTGTGCTTTGAGTTCTGCTCTATTGTATCTCATTATGCATTTTTTACTGGAGGAAGAAGTTGCCTGTTATCGGAAATCTCATTGCTCTTTAAATTCTTTAGACTATGAACAAATTGCATCTTCAACTTTCCTGAAATAAATAATTATTTTGGCTTCATAGTCTCTTATCAAACGGCAGACCTTCATTAATGCTTGCAATTCTTCTAATGATTATTTTCTTCTGCCAAAAATGTCAGTTGTACACTGAAGTCTCCTAGTTTATGTAGCCAAAAAAAGTGATACTGTATTTTATTGGGGAATATTTGGATTGTAATATCAGAAGACAGGTTTTCACCTTGACTTCGTGTTTTTGATTCTTTAGGCTGTTATTTCCATTGGGTTAGATTCCTGGCTCCCTCTCCTTAAAGGTTAAGATTCTGAGACTTCAGAAGCTGAAGTTCCTGTCTGATGAAAAAGCTCAACTATTAAGACTACTAATGATGATATCGTGAAAGCTAGTACCCTATATCTGCCATTGCTCCATTCAAATAATTGATACTTCCTCACCTTATATGTTGCTTTTAGTCTGCAGTGGAGCCAGAACTCCTCTGATTAGGCTCTTTTGTAGGTAAAAAGGACGTACACTCTAACCTGGTCTCATTTTGCTGCCTTATGCAAAAATCCATATGTGGACTTCAATGACAAATGGAAAGCATCTTGAAGTGTACTGCCAGGATAAGAAGATACTGCTATCTTGAGCATAACTTGCCTCCAAGAAGGCTGAAGCCAAAGCAGAATGCGAAGAAATTGAAAGCATTTTGCTTATTTCTAAGAAAAAGCGATATTAACCAGGACTTCCCAAAGAAAAGAAAAATGTCTTCCTCATAAAGCTCTCAGATAATCCCTCAAATGTCCAGCTGGACATGCACTCTGTGCTATAAGGGTTCAGTTGAAATTGTAGATGAATTCAGTTTACATGGAGGAATGGGAAAATTACATCTATCTCCCATAGTCTTTGAAAAGTTTACAACCCATTGGTAGCTTTTAGTCACCTTCCTGTGTTTTTTTTCCTTTTTGTGTTTTTTTTTGTTGGTTTTTTTTTTTTGTTAGTCAGGATTTCCTTCTATTAACGATCCATTTAGCGGCTTCTTGCTGTGGAAGTCAGGGCACTTTTGTTCAGGTCAGCAGACCTGGTCCTGGGATATTTTTACATTTACTTGCCTTTTAAAAATTAGTATCTCTTCAGGGACTTTCTTAGCTAAACTGAAATGTTCTCAGGAACCTAAAGACTGATCACCTCCTGTTATCTGAGAAATCACATACTTAACAATTCTGCTCATGTTTTCAGGTAGAGCCAACTTCTACAAACTTCTCGTCCCATTTAAAATAAAGGCAAAGCCTTTTTCCAGGTCAAGGACTCTTTTTACTCAACTGTGAAGTGAGGCACAAGGCTTTTGAAATCAAGAATATGAAATGGGACAGGTTTGTTCTGCTTGAATCTTCTGGGAATCAACACAGTAAAGCATTTTGTAACTATTGGCTAATGTAACTTCAAAATATTTGGGATGAATTCCTTGTGAATTAAAGTAGTTTGGTGAATCTTAGAGTCAGCCAGAAAGCAGAATAATTTCTCAGATGGCTGATCACTTTTAAGTTCGTAGGCAAGATACAATTTTATCAATTAAGTCACATAGTCTTGCAGAGGGGTAAATGATCAGATTATCTGTACTGATGAAATAACTGGATTAATGTAAAGAAAGCAATGGCAAAAAGATCATGTTTCAGCTGCTGTGAGAGTACGTGTATGGTAGAGAATTTTTCTTAAAGAAATGCAGATTTCTAGAATCATAATCTTACATGAGCAACACTCTAGGACCTCAGTCTGGGCAGTTTAGTAATCTAATCATTACAAACCCCTGATATTTAGTATCTACTTCTCCACACATGCTTGTAAAAGAGGAGAGAGGGAAATCTGAAATCCTGTGGCAAAATTCCAGCTGTATGTACAGATGTCGTTGCAGTGGGCGTTAAAGTCTTCCACAAAGAAATTGTGACAGTGCTGAAAGGAACTCACTTGATTCAAATATAATAGCTGTTTAAAGAGACCAGATAGATGGATACTTTGCAGTGTTAACTAATTTACAGAAGAATGATCACTAAAGGATTTAAAACAAATCGTTCTTCATTCTGGAAATGTAAGTTACCAGTATATGCATGTTTGTATGCATGATCTTTCTAGTACTGGGCTGGATGACTCTGTTTCTTGGAAATATGATAATAGAGTTCCTCTGTGTGCCAGTAATCACCAATTAGGGCAAAATCTTTATTTACCAGTCTTGAGATAGTGTAGGGCAGACTAAGTCAGTGTTGTGGAGCTTTATTTACAAAAAACATAGTCTTAGTTGCTCTATCACGAGGAAGTCTTCCAGGCCTCATGCACTGATAGTATGTAACAGGAAATTTTGAGTTCAGGGTCACTAGTGCTAAGAGACAACACAGCTAGATGAGCTTATAGTTTTCTCTCTGATGCTGTTGTCAATTTACAGTCTTATTAGCACTGGATTTGAGGAGTGCAGCCTTCCTCATGTTACTCTATTGTTTCAGTTAGTGTTTTGCATATGTTTATAAATTCTTTTGTTTAAAGAATGTTAGAAAAGAATATTTCAGGAATATCTTTTATCTGTGGTTTCTATATGTTGGTGTTAATTGGCTCATTATTTGTCCAGCACTTTAATATTATTCTAGTAAGCTCATAGCTTAAAATTAGGAAGTTTTTTCCCCTCTTTATACTAATATTTTTATAAGGTCTGTGTTAGTACAAGTCTGTAGAGGAGTAATAGTTGTTACAAGATGTTAATTTCTCATACCCATACTTGTAACAACTATTACTTCTCTGCAGGCTTGTTAATGTCTATACCCCTTAGCCTTTGAAACTCCTGATGATTAGGTAAATGTGTATATAAGTATGTTTTGGTAAAGCAGAAATTTGTGGATATATGATAACACATACTTAGCATTTAGTTTCCGTGCAACACAGTGGCATATGCAATGTTGGAAGCTGCTTCAGCTCATGAGGATACCAGAGGAAACCTGTTATATTTCTGCTAGTTGAGTGTTTAAAACCTTCTGGGTTGCCTCCTCTAATAGTACAGAAATTTTGTTTTAGTCCATATCCTTTGCTATGGAAATCTTGTGGAGATATTTTTTATTTAGAAAGTCAACATAATTTGCTGTGGTGAAAAGTTGGTTTTACTGGACAAGGACTTTCCCTCTGTTTCGGGCTTAGCAGTAAATGGAAACTGAAAAGTATTTTTTAACAACTTAAAAAAAAAAAAGGCTGAAAGATTATTAACTGCCCGTGAAAGGCCAGTTTCCTTCTTTTGTTTCTTTTTCCTTTCAAAGGAAGCTGATCTGGCTTTTGGGTTATGGAATTTTTTACATGATTTGTAGATTGTATTACCAGAAGGGACTCTGTGCGTGTGTGTGTTTGCGTGTGTGTGTGTTTGGTCTGTCTGCCTCTCTAGGCTGTAGCAGCTTCCACAATTAAGTCCTCCTCGAACTCTAGCATTTAATGCCCAGGTAGTTAACTCCCACCTGCTGTTTGTACATGTTTCTTTGGCCCTATTGTTCTGTGAAGAGCCCGTATTTCATTGATTGTCTATGTCTTCGGGTTTGTTTGTTTTTTAAATAATTTTATTTTCAAATTATTCTTTAAAGAAAATGTACCTGTTATGTTTTGATAAATCTTCTTTTAAGCATACACTTCAGTTTTTCAAGGTACGTGTCCTCCATGAACTGGACCTAATTTCTGGTAGTTTGATTTAATTGAACTTTGTAGGAGCTGTTCTGTCACTGGGAATTTTTCCAGGATCCAGGGTTCGATCCAGAAGTTTGTTCTTGTCTTCTTATTTTTTTAAGTGTCCTTGCAGCTTTATCTTCTGATCACAAGTTTATGTTCTGAAATTTGTTGGCATTCTAGGACTTCAGTTCTTGAAGTGATTAGAAATCACTTAAGTAATTTCCCATGGAAGTCTAAACTATATGGTCTTAGTAGAGCTGCCTATGGGGTATTAGGCATTGATTAACGAAGTCCTTTACTAAAACCAAATAATTTTTGCATTGTAAAAGAAGAATCCCTCATCTGTGTTATGACACAGGTAATGTATCTGCAGCCTTGGATGCCTTTCCTAGCACTCCTTATATATGGAGGCTAAAGCAAGCCTGTAAAACTGAACTGTAGTTACAGCTTTGCTTAATGAACGGTGTAACTTGTCGTAATTTTCTGGTTTTGAGTTCCTCAACCCTAGTAAATGATCAAAAGCAGCCAGTTACCTCAGCAGTTTCACTGGACTGTTCTTGGTGCTTAGTAATACAGCTGGGTAATTTTAACCAGCTTCCTCTGGAATCTGCCCAGGGAAATGCAATGAGAGCAAATGAAGGTGCATGGGATTGTACCTGTGGTTAATATTGATGTAACTGTAATGAAAAATGGCTTGTCACCTTGTACCCTACTGTCACCAAGTGTGCAATTTAAACACAGAGGTCAGGAAATCTCAGATATCATTAAGGATGGATTATCCTGGCTGTACACTTATGTAAAGCTTGAATCAGAAACAAAAGGTTTAGATTTGACAGATGCATTGTATCTGCAGCTAACTGTCGTAAGAGTTGAGGTTTACATGACTGCTCTACATGTTGCTCCATCAGTCCCTTGTTGCAACATTGGAACTTGCTTCTCCACATTTCAGAGATGAAAACCTTGGGAGTAATTAGTTCCTCTTAGCTGTGTGAAAATTCATGACTTGAGTGAAGGAAAGACATTGAGGTTAGTTAATACCTGGGGAAATGGCTGCTGTAGAAGCTCAGCTGTAGCCTGGCTGGCTGCTTGCACACCTGGAACTGTCACTGTGGGATTCTCTGTCATAGCTGATGGAAGACAGGAGCAAGCATCAGGAGTATTGAGGGAAGCTTTGTGAAAGTTGTTGTGAGCTATGATACTTTGTGGTTGGAAATCCTGGGCTGTTTCCTGGAACTGGTGTTTGTTCCATTGTGGAAGAAGTCAAAGTGCAGGTTTTCTTCCTTTAAAGTTGTCAAACTCAGATGTGCAAGATAAAATTTGTTTTTAAGTTGCATGTAGTGGAGAGGGCTTCTGAGAAAGATACTTTAGCTCTTCATTGTGGTATTTTCTTTCACAGCTGTCTTTAGTGTATTTAATATTTTCCTGTGTCCGGACAGTTCTTAAGCTTCTGTATGTTAACATTACTGAATTAATTATTATTTTTGTTTGGGCTTGATGAAGATTATGTTTTGCAGTGTTTAAGGTCATTTGCCTGAGATAGTTAGTTGAAGAATACAATTAGCTGGTTGGTCTGTTACTGCTTTTTTAGTCTTGGCCTAAACACGAACAAGAGATCTGCATGACAAAGCATGGATTGTATAATTTCATGGTAGTTAAAAAACAATACAGAGGGCAGAAAAAGAAATATGGAGGCTGTTCACAGTCCAATCAAGTTGTATATCTTTGTAAGAGCACTACTTTTAGTGAGATTGCTTCCCTCCTCACCCCAAACAGTGAGAAAACTAGAAGCACTAGAAACACTGGTCTGTATTTTTTTTGTATGAAGGGAACTGATTCTTTATAGATAGGAGAGGTGTAGGTCAGCTAGATTTATTTGCAGAAATCAGTTCTTGCTAGATGATTTAGGCAGTATCTAAAATGAAGTTTTCATACAAGTCTCAATTGATACCTATGAGACTGAAACCCAGTAAAACATTAGATAAAAGAAAACTTAGGCTACTCAGATGCTGCTTAAAAATTAAGAATGTAAAACAAGGTTTCATGAAAACATGGTGATACAACTTTTAACGTGGTTAAACTTAAGTATTAGATAAATCATGTGGCTATTAGGTTGCAAGCTTTTCGTTATGAGTGACATAAAGTGGGAGAATTGAATTGCATTTTGACAGGAACAATACAATACCATCTAAGATCTTTGCGTTGATGCAGCTTATCAGCAAGGTGCTGACTCATCATTTTTGCTTGTGAACTGAATGGCAGCTAATGGAGGTTCTGTGTGGAAACTGAATTATGTTGCAGGAATTTCTAGCTTGCTTGTGTTTTAGTTCATCCCTGAACTGAAAAAATGCTCAAAAATACAAGGGGCTCTGAAGTCACATTCTTACAAAGAAGAAAGGCAACTTAAATTAGTTCAAATAAAATAGTATCCCAAAATATTTACCTAACGAGCAGACTAATTGCACTATTAACTTTAGTATAAGATACGAAAATATTGTATTAAGAACAGGTGTCTTCAAGAAATCTACAGGCCTTGCTGGTCTGCTTGTTCTGTAACAGTAATCCCCTCCTTGAAAAACCCTGAGAGAACTGGAACATTTTGCATCTTTTCATGAAGGTCACTGTTGTGCAGTTTTGCAGAATCAACCAATTTGAGAGTTGGGCATCCCCTGCAGAAAAGCTCTGCCAGAGTATAATACAAAAAGAAAAGTGTTTTCCTAAGTAGCTGACTCATTATTCATTTCAGTGCTATGAATCCCCACGCCTCCACCCCTCTCCCTCTAGCAAATAACTTACTGAATTCTTGGAAATCAGCTGCTGTATAGCAAAAATCAGAGACGATATGAGTGAACAGATGTGCCACTTTGTGGCAAGCATAACGTTCTACCTTATACATCATTACAACATAGAGAGGAGGCAAGTGAAAATAAAATGTGTGAATGAGGTTTTGGCTGTGAGAGCATCAGCCACAAACAAGACAAAGAACAAGATGACAAAGAACAATATTAAATATAATGACCTTGATAAGAGTGCTAGTGCTGAAAGTGTCATTTAATGCTCGCTGCTATTATGAATATGCTTTTGTACTTGTTGTGGAAGCAAATGCACTATCTTTAAGAAAGGCAGAAAAAAATGGAAAAAAACCAACCAAACCAACTGAAGGCTGCCTACCCAGCTACAAAAGGAAGGAGAAAATCCAGCAAGGAACCAATAATTAAAAACACTAATTGGGGGCACTAAGCCCATCCATTAATAAACCTACATAAACAAAATAATCAGCAGATTAAAGTCCAACTAATGAAAACATTAGGACTGCAATACTAATTTAAAGAACTAAGTGAAGCAGGGGAGATATTACTGTTGTCTCTGAAGATTCATTCTGTGCATATGTCCTCAAAAATTAAATTAATTTTTAAATAATTGGATAGCTTTTACTGGTCTAGGGGGTGGATAGAAAACATTCACCTACATGATTTGTGGTTCAGTTTTGCTGAATAATAGTGGGTTGGTTATATTCCACTTGCAAACTTAAAAGAAAAATGTAGCCGTTCTAGTCAGAGGTATATATGATACCACAAGTAATTACTCTAAAGATTAGTAGGTGAGGTGGTTGCTCTGTCAGAACATTAGTCAAATCAGAAGGAATAATATCTTTTTGGTAGTTTGCAGTCAGGTTTCAACTAATAGATGTTTCCCAGTAGAAGAGATATTTCCATCATGGTGTGGTCTGAAAAAGCCTGAAAGATAATTGTGGCAAATAATGGATATTATTAGTATTGAAAAAACCTTGAAAAACTGATCTTTGCAAAATGACAAATTTGCTATTCTTGAATGATAATTTAAGTTAAAATCGCTGTTACTACTTTATTAGGTGGAAAGATTAGCCAAGATACAATGACACATTCTATTAATTTATCCGTTGAATAAGAAAAAAAAGAGAAGGGATGAGTTTTTGAAGCAGTAAAATACATTGCCTTATTTAAGTATTATATTAAATGGCAAGATTTCTGATTTAAAGCCTTTTTATAGTTTAAATGACATCATACATTGCCACTTTTCTAGGTTTTTCCCTTTTGTGTGATTTTCTTTTTAGGCGAAGATTATTAAATGACCATAAGTTTTACTCCCATCTATCAACTCCTGCGCAATCAGTCATTCACTGTTCCAATTGTTTATGCCACTCTTCCCAGCAACAGGCATAGAAAATAATTACTACTGAAAGCAGTTGAAATGTAAACTTCAAAAAAGTCGCAGTTCATTGTAATCATTTTTTTAAAGTAATTGGTAACATTTGGACAAAGGCTAGAAGGTGAATTAGAAGGTTGTTAAAGTTTCTGCAGTTTTTTCAATGCTACATGTCATGAGGTCATCTATTGCGATCTTTAAAAAAAATGATATATCTAAAATATCTCCAATAGCTTTAATTTCCTAGGTCTTCAGTTATTGACATTATGCATCTGTCAAGAGTTCATTATGAAGATGAAAATCCTGTTAGTTCAGGAACCTAAATGTTATAGATCTAGTAAAGAACCATATAATACAATGAAACCACTTCCATAGCTTGTGCAACTACAGTTTCCAGTCTTGCACTTCTCTGTTCTAGAAACTGCCCAGGCTTATAGTGTGTTATTAAACATGGCAACAGTTGTGTCATAGGTGATCTGCTGGAATCACATGCTGAGTGCAGTGGTAGATGTTTCTGAGTTGCTTAGTGACTTGTCTTAAGTTGGTCATCTTTCTCCAGTTCCATGCTGTGTCTTTGTATGGTAACAATTTCATTTGGATGCTCCCGCACCTGATGGCTCTTGCACCTCCATCCACGACAGGAAGACTGCTGAGTAGTCATTAAAGGCTAGATGCCAGGTATCTGTACCATGGTTGACGTAGCCACAGCAAAAGGGTTACTGCAAGCCGAAAAAGCAATACATACCTCTATGGAGTACTGAATTAAGCTTATACTCTGAAGCAAAACACATTTCGCTTGCACTTAACAAAATACATGAGATCGTCCTGGTTTCTGTGACTAGGATAGACAAGCTGCTGAAGTACAGTAGCTCTTAGAACATGATGTAAGTAAAAGCCGCAACATATGCTGAAATCTCCCAGCTGTTTTCTTGATATTCTACTAGTTCCAGAACACCAGGGGAGTAATTTCAGATGAAAAAAAAAAAATTCTAATAAATTTTAAGTTCAAACCAATTTTTTTGTGTAAATTCAGTGTAGTAGTTCAGTATCGTCCAGTCTTATCTCCAGTAATTTTCTGCCTTCCAACAGTCTTTTTTCACTTCCTAGTTTGCTTGTATTTGGAGGTGACAGCCAGAAATTGCGTGACTCAGATGTTATTCACTTCTGGCAAAAGACAACAGGCTGTAACATTGCTGGGAATCCTGGCACTTGGAGGTTACCTCTGCTGTACTAGTCATCTTGAAGTGTTAAAATTTTCATAAATATTTAGTTTAAAAAAGCAGTACATTTGAGTATATGAAACTTAACTGTCATTGCAAGCATACTAGTATAACTTCAGGCTTTCAGATTTTTTTTTTCAACCAATTGTAGTGCACAGTCAAAAATTTAGTAGGCCAAGTCCTTGTACTTAGGCTTTTTTTTCCTAGAGCAAACCTTCTTTATTTTTTTTTTATAATCTTCAGATAACATCTGATCTTGCAATGGATAATTCTAATGGTATTTCGTATTAATTTCTAAGATGGATGGAGTTTCATCTCTGAAAAAAAGGAAAATAACGTGGATGATATTTTAGAAGAGATGTGTATGTTAAGAGAAATAAATCAGAATTTCAGCATGGTTCTGTTTTGCATTATTCACTTCCTTGTTTTTAATCTGTGGACCAGTTAAGTTAGCAAATACTTTTTCTGCCTGTTCCGCTTAGAAAAGGTCTTCAAAACACTGACATTGACTGCGCAATATCAGTAAGAGGTGGTATATCTTTTTAATATCACTATTTCTAGAGTTTTGACGTTTGCTTTTTTATTCAATGATGTTAGATGGTCTTTGAGGTAAAACAGACATGCTCTTTCAGGACATCTGTTTTTAAATTCAAATTCTTATGCTCATGGAAGTGAGTTTTATAAGCAGTAACCTACTGATGATGGGGACTAATTTAAACCACTATTGGTCATGAAAAGCCCCTAGAGTTTCTGTAGCAAACTACAATAAAGGCAGTGATAACGTGTGTGGGATACTCAGGTGTTAAACCTTGTGGTTACTTCACTTTGAAAACGTTTTGTGGCAAAGGTCCTGGCTGTTGGAGGCTGGGGTGGTGTGGCCCATGCTCGCAGGCACCACACACTCTCACTTTCCTCTTCACAATGCTGCCTCTCACTGCTGCATCATCATTTCACTTGCAGGTGTTGACAGTTTGAGAGGTTTGTGAATTTCAGAAATCCTAAACTGTTTATGGTGTTGGAAAACTATTGTTTGGTTAGCTTTTCATTAACTGAAATTTAGGAATGGGTGTTTGTAAGTTCAAATCATTGCAAAAAATTATAAGGAATTAATTGGTATGTGTATTTCAGTCATTGCTGACTAGTTCCCTTCAACTTAGAAGCAGGACGCATAAGCACTAACATTTTGTTCTGGTCAAAAAAAGTGTTGTCAGATCTCTTTAAATTTCACCTGTGTATTCCCTTGTCCTCCCATGACAAGGTCCTGTCTTCTCATTGTGCAGGTAAAGGAGGGGAAGCTTTGTAAGCATGTTTTCTCCTTGTCGTTCAATAGCCATTCAGTTTAGTGGTTTGTCTCTGTCCAGGAGTGGCAGGTCATCTTTTCTGTTCACCTGTGTGTAATGTAGTTATGGTTTTGTTTTGATTTTTGTTTCTATCAGTTGTGATACCCCAAATGAATGTGCATGTTGGTGTTTGGTGGATCACAGAAAATGGCTGGTATATTTTTGGTAAACATAAAGACTATCTTTTGTATGCTTCTCTGTAATCTGCATATTTCCATTGTATGTTTTGTTTCTTTTCACTTTTTCTGGGGAGGGCAGGCAGGGTAGTTTAAGGGACTTTAGAGCAAGGTGGATCCAAATTTACCAAGCTTACTAAGTTCTTCTGTTGTTAATGAGTGGATCAGTGAGAGCATGGAAGTGCTTAGTACACTCATCATCAGCCATTGAGGTGTCTGGGTATTTAGGGACGTTTTTGGTTCATTCACTCAGAACAAAACAAAACGGCTCCACCTGTTTCAGAGGTCTTGATAATGAACTAGTGCTGTTAGGCGAAATAAGCTGTGATTTCTGCTGAGTGAAATTGTTTGTCTGCCTGCCTTTTTATTTAATACCAAACTTGGATATTTATGTCAATAGAAGTAAAGCTGATCACTGTGCTCTTGCAAACTTGCCTGAGCTTTTTCCTAGGGACCAGACCCCACGTTTTATATAGTTTAAGTGTTTTCTTATTTTCATTAGTGTCTTACACTGTTATGCAGTTTTACAGGAATTCAACTTTTGCTTTGTGTCAGTGTCATTGGTTGTGAGTTGTACAGCTGCTAAAATAAGGGACACAATGCAGAAAGAGTTTCTTTATTTGGGACCAAGTAATAAAGCATGTATTTAGTGGTCTTTCACAACAGGACATAACACGACTGATTAATGTACTGCAGAGGAAAACTAGAAACCCTCTTTCTCATTCTATTTTTTCTTTAATTATTGTTTTTTATTCCTGTGATTGCCTCAGTGCCCTAAATACCCCTGTGTCAGCAATTAGCAGTAGCAATGTTTCATTAATCCATCAGATTTCTGATGCAGCACATTTTAAGACCAAGAGATAAGAGGGAATCATTTGTTTAAACCTCAGTATTATCCGTGGATGCATCAGGCTGCAGTGTGTCATTAACAGCAGTGGTGGTAGAACTGTAAACTAAAGCAGATGCACAGTGTGTGGTTGATACTCTAAAATCAATTGACAGCTTCACTATCTTGTACGTGTAAGCTGGTAAACAGGTATTGTAGCATACATGAATTTGAGTAATAGCTGTGTATTTTTTATAGTGTTTGTATTTCCCTGTTGTATGAATTGCTTAATACATTGTATTCCATAAATATTTGGTTTATTAAGTTAAAATAAACCCGAATTCACAAAGTAACTTTAAAAATATACAGTATCAATGTACTGTGAACTTTCAGAATACTTGATGACATTTGTGTTGGAAAATCCCTATAGGACATAATTAGGAACAGAATTATATGCATACATAAGCAAGAAGCATCATGGGCAGTTATTTTATATGTAGCTGTGACACATCTGATACCAAATTAATACAGAAAGGAGCTCAGTTTTGTTATTCATAGTTTAGTGCATCTAGATTATTATTATGATTATTAATGCTAAATGCATTTGAATCGTCTGGTCCTTATAAAACACAGCAATTGTACTAATCCAGGTGAATTTTTATATTCCTTGTAAGCTTTTAGAAGGCGCTGTTTCATTTCTGTGCTGAAGCACTAGCTTTTAAAAATGAGAACTCTTCAAAATGCCAGCAGTTGATTTAATTCTAACTTACGCAGTATATTGAACTTGCAAATTTTTGCGCCCTTATAATATAGAGATAAAAGAGGATTAATAGATGCTTTCTCCTTTTGATTGAATAATAGTTTCACAAGAACACTGTAAGAGCAGTAATGGCTGAAGTGATCAACCTTGCAATCCTGTTTGGCTTGTATGTGGGAACAAGGAAGGTAGAGAGACTTGGCAATTGAACTGAATGGTAGATAGCAACTTGTCTACAGTATAATCACAACCAGACATGAATGAGCTCTAGTTCACCTGTATTGACAGTATTAGATCAGTTACCAGGAAATACCAAAATCTCATGTAAGAGTTCTGCAGCACAAATTGAGGAGAGGTTGTCCACAGTGGCCAGATAGTTTCGATGTGCTTTTCGTAAAGCATAGTCTACCAGGCTACTTCTTGTTGCAGGTCAACCACTGGCTTTGCCTTCAGGTCTACTAGCTTCTTTTGTGTCTTTTGCTTTTTAGGTCCGTTATTTGTCTTTCAAACTCCCTCTGACCTCACCGGTAAGATATTTGATGGACATGTTGAAGTTACATCAAATGAAAATTACCACTCGCAGCTCATCTTCCTTTGACTTTTGTGTCAGGAGGGGGACTCTGAGGGAGCCGCAGCCAGCTTGGGGTCTGCCCCGATGTTGAAAATGCTTTCATGAGCCTTTCTGCTGTCAGGTGGCTATGAAGCGCATAGCATGAGTTGTGCTGATGGCTCCATTCCACAGAAAGTGAGGAGCTGAGGGCTTCCTCCTGATTCAGTTGCAAAATAATGCAGCCTGCAGATCAGTCATGACCTATATACAAATCCAGTTGGCAAAATGTACTCTTTCCTCATCTCCCTTTACTGGGAGGGCTGTGGGGACTTAGTTGAGGGGAGTCTTATCCTCATGTTTGCTAGGGCCAAACAGATCCTTGCTTGGATGCAGTATGAAGGTAGATGGGAGAGAAGCAAACCTCTTTGCTTTTTTTGTTGTCTTGAAATCTGTCAGCTGATTTGAAGGCATAACTACTCTGCAATGCCAGGTGGAATTTTCTTTGTGTTTATTAGCAACAACTGCTTGAATAAACATTTTGCTTTCAGTAAAATAAACCTTGAATACACCTTTTACTTCCATTATCCATTGAGCTAATTGACATTAATGTGGTGGTCGTGTTCACTTCTGAATAATTAGATGGGATATAGTGGCACTACTTCTACGAAAATGATTAATGACAGACAGGTGTTATTTTTATAGGTAGACCTAAAGATATTATAAATTGGAATCCTTTTGGGATGAACAGGTCATTGAAATCTTTAACAATGTGAAAAATCCCCAAACACGTTAGGGTAAATGAATGAAAGTATTGGGCTATCTGAGGTGAGAGTGCTCTGCATGCTGTTCAACAAACATACATGTATTAATTTTTAGTGATATGCTCATAGTGTAAAAATTGACCATTTGTGTGACCTTCTTACCAGTCATAACAAATGCCCAAATGTAATTTCTTCATGAAAATGTTTTAGGTTTTCTGTGCTTCTGGCCATATAGAGACCTTGCAGTATGCCTAGAAAATCAGAAAATACCACATTAATTGTTCATCCACTGTGTACCTGGAGCTCTATCTGTAGCATCATATTTATTGCAGCTGCAGTAGTGTGACTTAGGGTCTCTTGAAGAAAGGAAAGCTTTCAGATAAATAAGGACTATTCTACTTTGTGATTATGTTAGCACCATTGGTAGCTACATTTTCTGGTGTAGGAGCAGTGGAGTTCTGCACAGAATTTAAAGTGGTTTCCTAATGTGGGCTACATTTCAGGATCACCTGTCTAATATGCAGGAGAGGCAGGCATATATGTTTTTTTCAGTGTTCACATTTTAGGGAAGAATGGGTACTGTATTTTGGTTGTGACCATGTGAAGCACAAAGCTGACTTGGGTGTAGTTCCTATGTATGTTGCTTTTCTAACTTTGATTTGAAATGTGCTCTGTCTTCGCAGCTACTTTATATTGTGTGTGGATTTTTTTTCTTCCCTTTAGTGAAAGGACATAGAAAGAAATACAGTCAGTGTAAACTGGAGTGGATTAGAAACATGCTAGCTCTGATGCCCAGTTTCATGGGTTCCGTATTTTTGAATGACCACCTCCTGTTACCAATATTATGTATAAATATGAAAGTGTAGTAGTTTGGTTTTCTTCATTCTGCAAAAAAATACTGATTTTAATCTTTACATTTGCTGACTTTACCTTCTAATTCTTTTTTGCCTGTTGTAGTTTCCTCCTGTAATTTATACAGATGGTAATTACAGTGTTTAGCATCATCTTCCTGTCCACAGGTAGATGAGAGAAGAGCTAGATTAAGAAAGCACGTCAGATTGAGGCAACTTGGAGGACTGAAAATAGCATGAAAAATAGATGGAAACTTCTTTTTAAACTTGATCCAAACTTCTTATTTGACCACTTATGTACTCAATACCTAATTACTGCTTTTATTTCAAGGCAGTTGATTTTATAAGTAGAATAAAGTAAAATATAATAAAAATACTTACTATCGTTGAAGTTGGTGGTGATGGTACCCATAACTTGAGTTGCTACAATCTCGTTCTAACCCTTGCAATTTGACTTTGTTTTTGTTGGCTGTCTCTGCATTTCTTAAGCAGCCAAATGGCATCTTGATATTGAGGTGCTGCATGAGCTAGTTAGTCCAGGTTTATAGCTGGGCCTTATAATTTAAGGAGATCAGTGAATAATGAAACTTGCTGAAATGTAAAGTATCAAATGAATGAAACATTGAAGCTCAGGATTTTATAACTCACTACTTCTGCCATCTCAAAGAAAAAAAAATCTTCAGACTAACTGGGTAAGATGTTTAAGGAAAACTCTTATTCTGCTTTTTTTCCTTCAAAATTTTTCCTTTCCCTAAATTACATGCCACTTTCTAGAGGTTCTTCTACTTAGTCCATTTTTTAAATGCTAGAAATTGGAACTCACTTTTCTGTGGCTATTTTTGCTCACCTTTTGACCATAAAACATGAAATAAGTAAAGAAAATCAAACCTAAACTGTCGTTTTGATTAAAGATAATTATTTATCTGGGCTCATTCATTTTTAAAGAGGAAAAAGGGAAGCAAACTTGTCTAAGGAAATACTGTACTTAAATATTTTATACCTAGGTTATATTGTAAATAAGAGTTGTACTTTTATGAAACAAACAACAATGCTTAAGGTTATGTTGAGTCAGCAGGATCTAGATATGCTAAGAAGTCTTACTGACGCACAATGTTTACATACAGTGCTGTAGTTGTGAGATGTTTTTGTCTGGAAATTAGTTTATTTTTCTTGTCTTCCATATGAGTCCTTTTGAGTGATTCTGGTTGACTCATAGAATCATAGAATTGTTTGGGTTGGAAGGGACCTCAAAGATAATCCAGTTCCAGCCCCCTGCCATGGGCAGGGACACCGTCCACTAGGTCAGGTTGCATAAAGCCTTATCCAACCTGGCCTTGAACACTTCCAGAGATGGGGGCATCCACAACTTCCCTGGGCAACCCGTGCAGTACCTCACCACCCTCACAGTAAAAAAAAAAAATTCTTTCTAGCTAATCTAAATCTACCCTCTTTCAGAATTATCTGTGCTTTCAGTGTTTGTCTCCGAAGCTCTCATCTGTCATCTTCAACTTGGTGAGACACTAGATGATTAACATATGCCCAAGCAGGTTTAAGTTTGTGGAAAGGTGATGTTGATTTTCCTGATTTTCAGTGAAAGCACTGAGAGCAGACTATCATAGCCTTCAGTAGGTCTGTCCATCTGCCTGAGTGTGTACAGTGGAGTCACCTCACTGCCACCTTGGGGACCAAGACGGTTTAGGTTCTTATAGATGCCTACCCCCAGTCCAGTCACTGTTCTCTTCCATTCCATGTTATGGTATTTGCAGAGCTCTTGCAACAGCCCTGGGGATTTCTCTGACATTAAAAAATAAAGAAAAAAAATTGCTACAGAGTGACCTTTTATTAAGTAGAACCTTAAGCAACTTATTAGAGCTGCTGGGGTAAAAGCAACACCATAGTGTATTCAAATATAAAATTGTTATGGTTGCATTTTCAGTTTTGTGACTGTTAGTGCATTCCCTTATGCACTGACAGGCTATAATTTCCCTAATAGGAAATATTAGGGAAATAATAAATAATAATAAATAAAAATTAGGGAAATAATAGGAAAGCTCAGCAGAACGTTATTATGATCAAAATCTACTTATACCGGAAAAGCTATCAGGATTATTTTCCACTAGGATAAATAAAAAAAAGGTGGATTTTTTTCTTTTGGTTATTTGTGAGCCTTTCTTGGCTTCCCTTATTAGTGTTTGGGGAGTAGGGAGTATGAACCTGTTCTCATTTAATAAACTCTGGCTGTCTTGAGAGTGAGCCACTCTTTCCATGATAGTTGCAGTTAGAGGGAAAAACTGAGCAATTTGCCGTTTACTTGTATCTTCTGGGGCTTTCTCTTCCCTTCAAATTAAATTATTTTAGTATCATAAGATCATTGCAAATTCATCTGACCTGAGGCAATGTGGATGTGGTCAGTGATGATCATACTGTTAAGACAGATATATAGTTATGGTAGGATAAGTGTGAAGCTAAATTACTTTTCAATTTGGGATGCTATTTCTGCACCTGGGAATAATCCATGAAATAAGAAACAATCTTATTACGCATATCCCGTAGAACTCTATCTATAAAGCTATCAGGCTTAAAAAAAAATAAAAATAAAATTTGTCTCTGATGGATGGTGAATCAATAATCTCCTGCCATTTATGAAGTGTTCCATAAAGAAGCTTCATCTCAGCAGAGTAGATTTAGATTAGTCCTGCTAGGAGAGAAATTTTGTGTCATAAGTCATCAAGGCTGCTTATTTCTTTTTTTTCCCTCCATGCCTCCCTGCTGTATTTGTCCTCCTTCTTTCCCATAGGGACTATTGGGCTGGTGGAGGATAATGACAATCCGGGTTGTGTTACTACATTTACTTTTGTTTTGTGAAAGTGAATATTGAAATACTGTTGGGAAATCCCTTAAAAGTAATTTTGTCTTCAGAAGGGTCCTAGGAGGGGCTAGAAAGAGGGAGTAAGAGGCTGGGAGGCAAAAAAACAGCCTGTGAAGGGTCAGAGCCAGGGGAGTTTATGAGGGTAAAGGAGAGCAAGCTGGGATTCAGCAGGGAGAGAATAGGGGTGGAGAGTTTTAAACAAATTGGCTAGTGTTCTGCTAGGGCTTGTGTTCCAAGGAGTCGGGGGTATAAAGTGGATGAGTCAATTTTTAGCTTTTATTTCCTGGGGATGGAAGGGGGAGTTACTTGATGGTGTTACTTGATATTGCACTAAATTATTGATTAGTGGGGATGGGGATAGATAGGTACAGGCACACACACAAACACACACTGTATATATGTGTATTTTTGTGTCTGTAAGTAGAAGAGGCTACGATTTGAGATACTCAGACAATTTTACATTCAAAACCAAAAGCAACAAAAAATGATAGAATTTTCAGTCTGCATTTTCAGCTGCTTTCTTCTGATGGGATCAAATAATAGGAGTAACACAAGGTGTAATTAGCCCTTTCTTTGAATTACTCTCTATTTAAGCAGTTTTTACATCTCTTAATACCTATAAATAGGTTGCAAATTCTTCCGGTAGTGCATGTGTTGACAAACCAGGCTTTAGTTTGGTTTTTTTGTGCTAGTACTGAACAGCACCATTAGAGGACTCCAGAGCAGATACTTATGCTGTTTGACAGTCTTCCACCAGCCATTTTATTTCCTGTTTATATATGGATATTAGTTTGGAAGCAGTGCTCTCCATGTAGAGGAGATGAAAATGTGGGCCTGCTTGGTATAGGACTGTGTCAGAAATAGACAGTCAGCGTCTGAGGACTTTAATGGATTTAAAGTGTGTGCCTTTGCCAAAGTATAACCTGTGCCAACAACCATTTAAGGTTCTGGAGGTCATTAAAAAAAAATCTAGTCAATTCTGATGCAGTTGCCCTAAAGACAGTAACTGAACTGGGTGCAGGTTGTCTGGATTCCTGCTTAAAGCATCTTGCAAATTGGGTATGGATCACCTGAGCTAGTGTGTTCATGCCTATCTTCAGCAACCTTCTAACCTATTGTTTATGTTCTTAAATTGTCAGCATATGTTTGCATGGGCTTTGGTGACTGGTTATGGGAAGGGAACACCTCTAGTTTTGCTCAAGAGTAGCAGTAGGGTCTGTTGTTATACAGTCCGCTCCTAGGTATGTTGCTTGTAAAACCTAAAAAATTCCAGTGTTCATCCTTGTCACATGGGTGTAGAGTTCAGGTCTCAGATGCATTCAACTATTATTTAAACCACCAGGTAGCCTGACTGTGGAGTTCAGTTAAAACCAAGAGTGGATCTAGGATGCTTCTGAATGTAAAACTTATGAAACTTTGTCTTGTTCATTTTATGACTACTGAAATTATATAAAATGATCTTTTAAGTTGTAAATTGACTGTAAGCGGAAGTTTTTATTGGAGATCTTAAACATAATGCAGTTGTTTTAATTGGCTGCACAGTAAATTAATGAGAACTCTGTAATGAAAACTTTCAGAGCAAGACCCCGGTGTGGTCCAGACTTCATTAAAGGGTTGTTATTTTTAGGGTTTCTTGCTTAAATACTGTTAGATCTATGCTTTAACTTTGTGGATGACTGAAGGATAGCTTCCATGATTTGTGGTACTATTGTAAGCATTCCAGATTATTTAATATTAATAATGTACCTTTGTTTATAAAATACTCTTAGCAAATGTAAAAAAGCCTCTTTAAAATCCCCAGGTATAAGAAAGATTTAACAAAAGAAAAATCTAAATCACTATTTTATGATGAACTAGAATATAATCCTCTCAATGAGCTTCCATGCTGTAAAAGGGAAGTGGCCATTCTGTACTGAACGCTTATAGAAATCTCTTCTGTTTACCGTTTATTCAAACACCCAGCATCATATGTAAAAATGAAAATACTTTAAAAAGAAAGTAAGAAGAAGGCAAGTCAGAACTAGGTTAAACTGAGATGTACACAACATGTTCATGATGGCATCATTTGTAGAAGTAGGTGGCTTGTCTTTCAATCAGAACTGCTGTGCTGCTCGTGTGAGAGCAGTAGTGAGTATACAGCCTGTTAGCTTGCCTCCTGTTTATCATCTTTGTTTATTATGAAGCAGGAGAGATGAACTGACATGAAGAAACTGAAGCATGTTTCTGTGTCTCTCCATTCTCATTTTTAACTCTTTTGATTGACTACTGTTACTCCAGTCCTTTCTTACAGGCAACAATGGCAGTGCTGCTTCTCTCTGTTCTACGTTTCCATAGGAGTTCCTTTGAAATTCTAGCCCATACTTGTCTTTCATGGTCAGATGGTCATTTGGGCCAAGTGCTTCCAGTCTCTTTCTCTCTCAGCATCAGTCTGAGTAAAAAACCAGGCAAGCGGTTGTGTTGCAATGTGTCCCCTCCCATGCTGTGATCGTCACCCAAAAATGCCTGTAATCATTGTTCTATCATTTGGAAAACAAAAACATATAGTCTTTATTTTTGAAGACTACAAGTCACATCTGATTTCAATTTCTGAGTTTTACATTGACAGGAGGCAGATTGCAGTGAAGGCCATAAACTGACAATTTAGGGCAAGCATGTTATTGCCTGAGGCAGTCAAGGATGTAGACCACTCCATTCTTCTGACTTAGGACATTCATCCCTCCTGAGGTTCCTTGTCCTTTCTGATGATAGATTGAGAAAGACAAGCAGCACATGGGTAGACAAACACCTCACCCAGGCACTTGGTGCCATTTAACAGTTTCTTCCTGCATTTGACATTTTCATTTTCCTTCTTCACCTCACTCATCACTAACTGTTTGGGTCTTGTTTTCTGTGCACAACACTAATAGAGAATGACAGAATACAAATACAAGCTCCATTACTCATTTTATATGCTCTATATTCTAGCAAAATTATATAGAAGGTTCAGTAGCTGAACCATGAAAGGAACACTTAAGATTTAATTGACATTGACCTTATGTGACTATCATTCAGGCTAAAGCGGTTTCTTTGTTGTTGATTTTTTTGTTTGTTTATTTGGGGTTTTGGTTTTTTTCATGAAGCTTAGATATCCAAGAATGTGTAGTTATTCAATTTATTGCCATGTAATTATTTTCTGAGTTTACTACAATCACAGTACCACTATCAAAATATGCTTTGTATATAAAATAAATTTTGAGGCTCTCGTGTTTATTACTGTATTTTGCTCAGGTGAGATCTTAATACAGAAATTGTAAAGTGTAGTGCAAAACAGATTCCTTTATTGACCAAATGTGTGTGCGTGCATGTATTTTCCAAATCAGTGTTCTGCATGCTCATGTTGCAGAGGGAAGAGTCTTTAGAGGAGAATTTCTTTGTATTTTTTTGCATATTCTACATCTGAGGGATGCAGAGAAGTTAGAATATTGACTGTTAGTAAGGTTAGTAAGTGGAGAAAGAGGAGTGCCTTGGTGATAATCTAAATTCTGGTCTCTGGTATGGGCTAAGGCAACACATGGCTTTATGTTCTTCATAGCAGTGTGAGGAAGTTCTCAGAACAACAGCAACTATATGAATCACTGCAGGAGACGAGTTCTTAATTGACGTATTCAACAAAAATCCTAGCTTTCATCTTTGGTAGCAGTAAGCAAAACATACCCTTCCATCACTGTACTGCTGACAGAGAGCCTCCTCCTCTTGTTTCTTACAGACCTTTTCTGTGAAGATGGGAGGAGAGATTCTTGTCTTCCAAGTATCTTCAGTAACTTGTTGCTGATACTTCTTGTGCTCTGAAATAAGAGTGGATTAAAACATATATAATTCTAGTTGATGATACTAGATACATTAGTGTAGATTTTTTCCTAACAGCAGTAATATTGTGTAGAGATTTCAGTTTGTAATTTGTTGTTATTTGCAGAGACCCTTAGCTGGGAAGGACATATTAGAGATCTTGGGTAATTCAAATAACTGCCCTTTTATACATATTGAGCTTATACTTGAATTGAGGTTTATTTGGGTTGAGAAGTTGTATTTCTGAGGATTATTTCTTTTAAGTAGGAAACATTGAACTCATCAGAAATCTATAGTCAAGTGTTCTATCCCATGATGTGAGCGTGGGTTTATTGCTCAAGTTTTACTCTGGAAAGAGAAGGAAGGTAGTCTTCTGGAATAGGAAATAATCTTGATCTACTCAAACTCGTGGAAAAGAAGATGTAAATGGCATTTATAAGGGTGAATTAAGAGAAATTAAGCTTCCCATGTTCTGATGCTTCTCCCTTCAAATGCTTTAGTGTGTGGTGTAGAACAGTTTGTGGAGCAGTGGTAATACACTTTCTTTGTGTAGTATAGAGAAATTAAAATCAAGTATTAGAGAATTCTTTAACCTGAGGATGCCCACCTGCAGGCTGAAGAGCAGGCAAACTGTAGCCTGCTCAGTTGTTAAGTGAGGGCGTGTTTTTTCTATTTTGTATGGTTGAAAATAATGGGAAATGAAAGCTCATCAGCTGTGGAATGCGAGTGCTGAAGAACATAGCACTATACTTTGATTTATTCAAGGATCACGAAGAGCTATAACAGCTTTGCTCTTCAGTAGCAGGACAAAAATGTGTCTTTGTTTCCTGCTATCGTTGTAACCTCCTAACTATAACATGGGCACGTCTCAAGAAATAATGCGAAGATAAATTAAGTTCCTCAAAGTTGTTAAGGGTGTTCTGTTTGCTGTAAGAGATGGTTCTTCTTCCTTTGTATACAACACAACTAAGGTCAAAACTTTTGTAGGGAAAGTTAATATGTGACAAAATTCATGACTCTGGCTTGGCCATCATTTCCAGGTGTTTGTATATTTATGCTATTAAATCCATTTGTGTATTGAGCTGCTATGGGACAGATTGCGAAGACAGAAAAGTTTGGGGATTATATAGATATTGCAGGCATCTACATCTTTCATTTATCTCTAATCCAGTATTCTTGAAAATATGAAAATTCTCATAATATCTCTTACTACATTGAGAAATTGTTTTCAACAGGTTATGAAGCTCTGCTGACCACTGTGGCTGTTTTGGTTCTCCGAACTTTATTTTATGGATAGAAGCTGCATGTGAAATCATATATGTTTGTAAAAAGGATGATACTGCTTCTCCATGTTTTGTATTAATGCAGGAAGTCTGTTAGCTGAAAATATGAAAAGAATATCATTAGTGTTTGTAGATACTTTACTTTGAGTTTAAAAAGAATAGTATGCCGGATTCCTTCAAGAAAAAAATGGAAAGGTTAATTTTTTATAACCATCTGTAATGTTACTCATAAATTTTCCAATTTCTTTGCTACTTAGCTACAATGCATTATTTAGAACATAAAAGATATTAATTTGAAAGGCCACTCTCTAGCGATAAGGCAGCTTTCCTTTTTAATAAACTATTTGAAGTACAGGGTACCTACCAAGAGTTTTGTAGATAATATTTGATTGCGTTAAATTAATTACTTTTTTCAGGTTGTATTATTTCAGACGCTTGTTCTCTGAGGAGAAGTACATGACAGGGCTTTAGACTTCATAAGTGATGATATAGCACCAGGTTCCCATACGGAATATCTGTATTTCTTCTGGTAAATTATTTTTTTAGTTTCTGGTATTTATGTAGTAATATACTACACACCATAAATGTATCAGACTTCCTTTGTATTGTCTGTGTTTTGGTTTAAAATATAACCCCCTTTAATATTTCTTCTTTACCTCATTACAAATGCATTTTTTTTCTACTAGGTGATTTTCCTCTGCTTTACATGAAGTTTATCCTTAAATATATGTGAAAATAAGGGTGAGATATTATATTTGCTTAATCATAGACACTCCAGTCAAACTTCATATCCAGAATACAGAAACCACCCTGTGTATTAGATGAATAATATCAGGACAAGAACGCAAATCCAGTCTTTGTGAAAAAGAGAATTCTGAGTTCTTAAGGCAGTAGCAAAAATTGGTGGTACTTTATACGCCAAGCAAGTTTCAAGTATCATAGTTTTCCTTAGGAATATGAATCTCGGTACCCAATGCAAATAAAAATTCTATGAAGTCTTCAGTTATCAAAGGTTTGCTAAATTGATTTATTCTGTAACTGCCTTCATAAATACTTCTTTATTTGGAGGACAAAGGTTACATGCAGTTGCTAAAGCAGCTTCCATTTTCTGGCACCTAATTGAATCTTCAGTATCTGATGGACAGTTCTGCTTTCTGAAATATATCTGCTCCCAATACTTTTCTCAGGGAGGAAGGTAATATTAAATGAAGATCCACTTTGGTGGAGTTTTTCATTTGGAATAGCCAAATGAATAAAATTCAGACTCTGTTCCTAGTTAAAATGGTTTCTCTGGTTAAACCTGAACATTTGTTGAGGTGTCAGACACTTCCCAGTGGATGGGTGGAATCCTATGTCTCAGTTTCATCTTTCAAAAATAACTTTCAAGCAAGGAGTAATTACTTGGATTCGCCCTTCCGCTAGTGTGTCCTTGAAGCTAAGAGTAAAGAAGTGTGGGTTGATGTAGATAATAGAGACCAGTCTTGCCAAAGAAGAGGATGAAAATTGCCTGTTTGCTTGTCAGGAAAGAGCTTAGCTGATTCTGGACAGACCAGAATGCTGCAGTGCTTTGTTTTTATAGAAATTGTGTAGAAATCGTCAGCATCTGGCATGTGATATCCATGCCACCTCCTAGGTCTGCTGCTTCTCTGGTGAGGCATTTTCAGTTTTCCAAGCTACTCCAAGTTAAAAGACTGCTCTGTCTTAGTATACTTGCTAACTGATTTTCAAGAAACGTAGGTTGTTTTAAGATTAACTGATTTCTTGACTGGCTGCTTATTCAGTAACAATGAAACGATCAATATTTCTGTTAGAAATTTTGCACTTTTTGGTGCCATCTGTGTCTTCTAAAATAACCTGGAAATTGTTTGACACCATATACTCTATCTCGCAATTCAGTTGCATATTCAAGGTGATATTATAGGAAGAGAGTGCGTTGCTGCTTTTTTTCTTTTTTGACTAAGTAACAGAGTTGGATCATCTTTGTATTTAATGCTGTTTTTATACTGACATTTGCTAGGATGTGGGTGAACATTGTGTTTTTTAGTCTTGTCATCTCTCCTCTTGACATGCCCTTTATAGTAGAAGAATATGAAATCAGCTAAGGTGTACTGTCAAGGGAATCATTACATGGAACAGCCTCTCTCTCTCTTCCTCTTGCTTTGTCTCTTTCTCTCTCTCTTTCTCTCTCTCTTTCTCTCTCTCTTTCTCTCTCTCTTTCTCTCTCTCTTTCTCTCTCTCTTTCTCTCTCTCTTTCTCTCTCTCTTTCTCTCTCTCTCTCTCTCTCTTTCTCTCTCTCTCTTTCTCATGCATTAAAAGTAATATGCGGGGGTATCTTGGCCACAGAAATTTGTTCTAGTTGTTATGTGTGTATTGCTAACTTTGATGAAGTTTTCTTGTAGTGTGCATTTGGCAATAGATACCAGGGAAATGTGAGTTAACATGAAATGTAGATGTTTGCACTGCCAATTCAGAAGTCAAGTAGAATGTTGGGTTTGATGCTTTTTTTCCCCAAATTAACTCTTTTTTTCCTCATTTGTTGCACGAGTAGGTGTTACGTAGCTCTGTTGTTTCTCCTTTTCTCTTCCCCAAATGGATCTCTAAATTAAGAGTCTTAAACATTTGTTTCATTTTTAATGAAGATGATACTAAACCTTTGATTATGAAACTAACTAGTGTAATTAAACATAAGCAAATTAAGCATATGCTTGGGTATAACTTGAGGGAGAATTGTATATGAGTGATCACTCCTGCAGCAAAATGGCAAACAGAAAAGGCAAGAAAGTATATCTGGAATTGTGTTTTCTGGCAAATGACCTTTACATTTTCATGGAGGAGATTGATGTACTTCTCAAATATATTAACAGCTTCCAAGTAGGATAGGTATTGCTCACCGCCCTTTCTTGGCAGGGGTAATGGTTACTAAGTTTTGTCGTTGGTCTGCTACCAACCTAGTTTGTAAAAATGAGTAATTTTAGTACATGTTTAGTAATTTAAAGTGCTAGTAGGATGGGATTGACTCTGGAAGAAGGTAGGCAAGATGCTAAATTACTGAAAGATCTTGAAAGGGAGAAGATATCATAGATAGAGTAGTCCACACTCAAATGACTGGTTTTTTTTGGAGAGGAGTAAAATAAATATATGGTGGCAGGAGATGGATGGTTTTAGGACAAGGGAAGTTATTTTAAGGAGAGAATGCTGAGTAATTTTTCTTTATTTTGACCAGGTGATTTTTTCTATTCTTCTTACATCTTCTACTCTGACATCAAGTTTTGTATCCAAACCACCCTTTTACTGCATAGAAGGAAGAGACATGGTAATTCCTGGCATACAATGGCTTCAGTGCATTTTTGAAGCAGGTGAAGCAGGTGTAATCTTTACATACAATTGAGATGGATTTTGATATTTGCTACAAAATTTAGTAACTCTATTCTCCTCCTGGGGTTTCCTTTCTTATTTAGGTTACTCTTTCCCCTGGCATACTAACAGTGTCATCTGCTTCCTTCTCTGTCTTGAGAGCTGAGCTGTTGAGATATAATTAGCAAAATGTGGTGGGTGGAAGACGGAGCTGTGTCAGGGCTTTGGATGGTTGTCAGGAACCTTTTTCTTGCTTTTTTCTTTTTTTTCCTAAGGAACACTGTAGTATACTGTGAGGATAGGTTCAGGTGCACAAGTGAAATATGGATGAGAAGTCAAACTCTCCAGTCTGTGAGCTTAAAATGCACAGAAACACAATAGACATTTTTTTTAGTTTAAGCAGAAAAGAAATAATAAGCTTACAAGCTTTGAAAATGCAGTTTCTGCTGATGGTTATCATTTTCATCTAATCTTGAAGAGGAAGGAGTAGAATGTATTAGAAATAAACCAAGCTAAAACCAAATTATTTTAAAGGCCAATAAGGATAATTTCTGCATAAAGACTGAATTGTATTTTGCAGAAAGTCCTTTGTTCTAGTTTATCTCTTTATACAGTTCTCCTCTAGTCATTAAGTATAGTTTACTTATGCTGGAAGATGAAGCACTTTGTGTTTACAAATCTGCACAATGATCTTGAGAGAAAAGAATGTGTAGTCTTATTATACTCTTGCAAGTGGTTTTTTTTCATCTTCGGTCGAGACTAAAATTTGCTGCAGACTAAAAATAAAGAAAGGATTTTTGCATATGCTTGGTTTTGGGTTTTTTTTTTTAGTATTTGTATAGTAAACTATTTCTTGGCAAACAGGACTTTCAATAGAGAAGTGGTATGTAATTGTTTTAAATGGTCCCCATGTATTCCACTTGGTCAGAAAATAGAATACTGGAGTTATGACTTAGGTTTTTGGTTTTGAAACAATCTTGTAAATCTAAAACCGGTGTGGGGTACTTGGAATTATTTGGGTTTGGGCTGTGCAACATAGTTTGTATGCTGCTGGGAAGAAAAGAGGATACTGCCTTTACTAGAACTTAGTCTCAAGTGCCTTAAAAATTTAATCACTGTAAAGATCAATATATAAAGTAGTTAGTCAATATTTCGCAGAGCTTAAAGGAAGCTTGGAATTACAAGATTTTAATGAATTATTGAATGCTACTTGTGGGAGAGAGACTTAAATAAGCTAAAAATACTTTTTTTTTTTTTGAAACTGAGTGCCTTGCTCTAGCAGAAGCTTGAAGTATCCTAAGGCTGAAAGACTGTTTGTGCAAAAGTCACTTACCAGATATAGTTCGCCCCAGAATTATTCGGAATGATCGTATTATAAATGCATAGACTTTCAGGGCTACATGTAAACTGCATGCCATCTCATAAAATATTCATAATAGCCCCCAGGTATAATTATTCAGAGAAGTGAAAATGAAGAAAACTATTTCCTATTAATGTTTGCTTATTTAGATAATTACATTACTTATTTTTATTCAGTTTTTAATCCTAAATTCTGAGTCCAGCTCACACAATGTGTGCATACTTTACATGCACTTTCTTCGTGACATGAACCACGTGAAAGATTCATGGATCGTATGTGTTAAAATTTCTTCACCAAATTATTTATTTTATTTCACTGTTCTATGTTGTGTTTTTAAACAACTGCTTCATCCTTTATTTCAAGTGCAGAATACCGACTTGCCATATTCTGACACAAGCTGTAATGCATCAGAGGATTTCAAAAACGTGCCGAGGTTGATGAAAGTGAGGCTCTCCAAGCTGCCATGTATAAAATATGAGTGTTCTGTATGGAAAATAAAAGGCTTTGGCATGAAACAGTATGTCAGGGAGAACAAAATGGCTTTAGGTCTCATACTGCAAACAGTCATATGTACAAATATTTTTATTAATGTGAGTAGTCCCATTGAATAAAATTAATCATGTTTGGTGTTTAAGACAAGGATTTGATCCTCTAACTTCTCCAAAACAACTGCAAAATTTAGTAGAGCTCTTTCTGGTTTTTTTGCAATAGCGAGTGTAGGCAATGTCCGTGTTGTCTCTCAGCTGCTGTCTAAAGATTTTATATATATATAAAAATAATTTTTGCCTCTCTATGATTTTTATAGCACTTTTGTGAATGACAAGTGCCTTGAGTTGTCATCATATTTTTTTCAAGTGTGACGAAGAGCTAGAACTTATTTTTAAATTGATTTTGGAGTCTGCTTTTTTTGCTTCTTTTCGAGCACTGTTTTCTGTTGTAGATAGAGGAGATCATGAAAAGTAAGTTCTTCGGTGTTGCAGTTGATATAAAATCAAAGCCCACAACTCCGTCTGGCAAATGGGACCTATGTATTTCTTTTCCTGTGTTAAATCAGACATCTTGTGTAAACCTAGTTGGTTAGGTTTTTCCAGGTGTAAGTGATAAGAGACCTCTTACAAGATCTCACTTTCATTTCGATTTTCTTGGCTGTCTTTCTTAGTATTTGATGCATTACCTTATAAAGTAGCTGTCTCCTTTTTATTATAAAAGGAACGTAAATTAACTTAAAAGAAATAACGGTTTTCAGAGAGCTGAAAATGAACGAGTAGTTGTATTGGTATTTTTGCAGCTCATGCCATTGGGAATCCTTTTTAGGTACAGTGCTGCAGGTGCATGGTGTCATCACTGTCACTGTTGCACTCTAGTAAGGCAGAAGTAAATGAGTGCTTTTTTCTTTTTCTTGATCTATCCCTAACCCTTCCATTGCTTGAATTAAAATGCAGTTATCATGTAATTCTGTATTAGTAACTTTTGAAGAAAAAAAAATTCATTCTCTACTTGTTAGTATTTACACAGATGAGTAAATAATTCAATAATTCTGGAGAGACTTAGTAATAAAATTACCAAATTAATAAGGGTATATAATAGTCTTGGGAAAATGTGGTTTTGTGCTTAAGTCTTATCATAAGTAGGTTTTGTTGATCAGTTTGAAGTTGATAGGTGTTGGTCCATAAAAATGCTTACCTGTGAATTTCCAAATTCTGAAACTGTTCTTTTCAATATTTTGAAAGCTAATCAAAAGCTTCATAAGGAAAAAAAAACCACTACCAGACTGATATTTCAGAATCAAAAGGATCACTTTGCTGTAGTGCTTGTTTTGTGGTTGACTGAATCAGTCTTGGTTTAGCAGAGGCAGGTTTCAGTCCCCTTTCCTGGTGACAGGATGTGCTTAGCACTCCATGGCAGTTTTCATCAGGAGACCTACCAGGTGTAGCGGTGCTTTTCTGCCACAGCAAGTGTTAGGTAGGGTTGCACTGCATCACTGAAACCAGCAACTCCCACATATTTCAACAGAAGAGAACATAAATGAGGATCAAAGAAGAGTGCATGATAGAAATCCATCTGACTGTTACAATTTTACTGCATCAATTATAAACTGCTTGTGTTTGCATTCAGGGACCTCAACAGCCCCTTATAATACATCTCCACCCTGTGCTGTCTTCTTGCGGACGACACTAAACTGGGTGGGAGTGTCAATCTGCTGGAGGGTCGGGAGGCTCTGCAAAGGGATCTGAACAGGCTGGACCGCTGGGCTGAGACCAATGGCATGAAGTTTAATAAGGCCAAATGCCGGGTCCTGCACTTGGGGCACAACAACCCTGTGCAGAGCTACAGACTAGGAGAAGTCTGGCTGGAAAGCTGCCTGGAGGAGAAGGACCTGGGGGTGTTGGTTGACAGCGACTGAACATGAGCCAGCAGTGGCCCAGGTGGCCAAGAAGGCCAATGGCATCTTGGCTTGTACCAGAAACGGTGTGACCAGCAGGTCCAGGGAGGTTATTCTCCCTCTGCACTCAGCACTGGTGAGACCGCTCCTTGAATACTGTGTTCAGTTCTTGGCCCCTCACCACAAGAAGGATGTTGAGGCTCTGGAGCGAGTCCAGAGAAGAGCAACAAAGCTGGTGAAGGGGCTGGAGAACGGGTCTTACGGGGAGCAGCTGAGGGAGCTGGGGTTGTTTAGCCTGGAGAAGAGGAGGCTGAGGGGAGACCTCATTGCTCTCTACAACTAACTGTAAGGAAGTTGTGGAGAGGAGGGAGCTGGGCTCTTCTCCCAAGTGACAGGGGACAGGACAAGAGGAAATGGCCTCAAGCTCCGCCAGGGAAGGTTCAGGCTTGACATAAAAAAAAAAAAAATTCATGGAAAGGGTCATTGGGCACTGGAACAGGCTGCCCAGGGAGGTGGTTGAGTCACCATCCCTGGAGGTATTTAAAAGATGGGTGGATGAGGTTCTAAGGGACATGGTTTAATGGTTGATAGGAGTGGTTGGACTCGATGATCCTGGGGGTCTTTTCCAACCTAGTGATTCTGTGATTCTTTCTTTCATACAGACAATCTGGTGCCAGCTTCCATCATTGGATGAGTAGAACTCTGGATATCAGTTTGTGTAACAGTTTATCCATCTCTGTTCACTCCATAAACCTCATTGTCAGTAGATCGCTGTCATCAAACTTGGATATGAAAATGTGAATATAAGTAATTAGAAGAGTCATAATATTTCCAGCTGGCAGTGAGATTGAGAGACTTTCTGTAGAAATGTTTTCAAACTCCTGGATCCCTAAATCGTTTGACTCAGATTTACTAAATTCTGTGAACGTGAAGGTCTGGGGAGTGGTCAGCATGTTCCAGTCCGGAATAGCCCAGACTGCTCTTCACTGCCTCTTTACATTTCACTTGTTTGAAATTACCATTAACAGCATCAACTGGGTTGTGCTTGCACTATGTGATATGACCAGAAATACAGAGAGAAGGAGTGTGGATCCAGGGCTATGTAAGAAAATGTCTGAGGCTATGCTTAACTCCACTATGCCTGAGCAGTGCTTGTGAAATGGTACAAGATTCTGCCTTCTCTTCTTATTTCATAACCTTTAGCTGATTTTTCTTCTCTTATTGCTCCACTCTCTGCCACATCTCCTTCAACTCACTGTTTCATCATTTTATGTATTTTAGAATTTTGGGCAATGCTTGATCTTAGCAGTTTTGTTAAAAGTGTCTATGTTTGAACTGCGTTGAGTTACAGCGCTTGAGAGCAGTTTAGTTTCTCGTCTTAGTGTAGTTGGAAGCAGGATAAAGGATCATTCTAACCTATAGTCAGGTTCTTGATGTATTTATTTTTGTGGACAAATGGGGTTTTTTTTGTGGTTTTTTTTTTATGCTGACATCAGGATTTGTCACCTTGTCCCTTTTGATAAGTTTTTCAAGAATTACCGATATTAAATACACTCGATCTGCTACTGAGGATGGCATTTCTTGAACAGTGACTCCATGATTATTCTTAGTCTTTTGCTTAAGAGCATGCTGTGAAGGTTATTAATAAACCGTGTTTTCTTGAATTAATGATGTCTTATTTTTCAAGTACTGTTTTCTAAAGTCCATTTTAATCAAATGTTTTACTTTTGTCTCAGTTGGCTGGGTTTCCCAGCTGAGTTTTATTAACTTCTCTGTAAAATGTTAAAAAGTAAATATGTGCAACTGTTTTAGGAAATAAACAGCAACTTGAATGTGCATCTTGAATGATTTTTTAAAATTTATTTATTTAAAAGAACTTTGAGACACACTGAAAAGTTTAGGAAAAGAAAGAAAATAGTTTCTAAATTCTTTTGCTCAAATAAAATCCTTTAGGGGAAAACAAAAGATTTTTAAAAAATGTGAGGTATGGGAACAGATTTTTAAATGTTTCTAAACTGTAATGAAATGTGAAAGTTCATCCTTAGGCATTAAAATCTTATTGTGCCTTGGTCTAGTCTCTCATTTGTCCACTTCTTTAGCTTTCCTCTTCACTTTAACAAGTGATCACATGTGCACCAGCTAAATGTCTGATAAATCTCCAGGCGAAGCTGTGTTGACTTGTGTGGAACTGACTTTAAAAATATTTGATGGAACATTGCTTCAGTCTCTGAATACTTGTCAGCTTAGATTTATTACAGCTGCTCCTATTACAAAGATGTGCACTTTGGTCCTTAGGGATCTTTCTCTCTCTTTTGCTCTATAGTCCCAGCTATCACAGTGTCACAGTTGATCAATTATTCACTTTGACACTTTGAGTCCGGCAGAACATTGTTAGAGTAACTTATCACCTTAACTTCCTGATTACTTTTCTCCTGTACATAGGAATATTTTTTTGAGCAAAAGCAGTTGTTTGGGGGTTTTTTGGTGGGTTTTTTTTTTGTGGTTTTTTTTTTGTGTTTTTTTTTGTATGTGTGTGCTTTCGTTTTTGTTTTTGGTTGGTTGGTTGGTTTTTAGTGGAGGGGTCCATTTTACATTTAATTCATTCAGGGAAAAAGAGCTCTAGCATCTTCTGCAGGATGCCGTAGTGGGTATCTGTAAAACAAATGCATCAAATATCAACAACTCTCCTTAATATGTATTGTATACAAATCTACTTGTATTTATGTGTTCATAGCCCGAGTTTCTGTATGCATATGTGGATAACTATATTTATAGTGGGAATAGGAATTATAAGAGATTACTTTGGAAAATCTGTAATAAATGTCAACCTTATGAAGTTGTTTTCTTAAGCATAACTTGTCCTTTATTTTCAAGACTTAAACAGGAAATTCGGAGTTTGTATAGTGTTAGAGCTGACATTCCGTACTGCTGTGTAACTGTGATTTGTGAAATAAGTATTCTTAAAGATACTTTTTAACTTTCTGAAAATACATATCATCTCAGTGGCCTCTAATATCAGCAGGAAACAGTCATTTTCTCAAACAGGAGTGGGTCCTTCTAAGTGTATAATCAAGAGTGCTGACATAGTAGCACAAGTACTGTTGATTGTAATGCTATAAATAATTTATTGTTTAAAAAAAAACCCACAAAGCAACAAAAAAACACACCCCCAAAAATCTGCCAAACTCCACCAAACTTCTCAAAAAAAAAAAAAAAAATCAATGCTTCAGACTTCCATAATGGAGTCAATTTGCACTGATGATAAATTGATGGTAATTTTAATTAAATCCAAAACTTTCAAGCAGTTATATACCAGGAAAAAAATTCTAGCCTATTCATTACTATATTTGTGTCACAGGTGGTTTAAGAAAAACTTTAGCATTCATGGTTAAACATGCAGTAAGTATATTTATTGCACTCAGTAGTGTAAAAAAAGTGTATTTTCTAATGTCTTGAGTGGAGGTACCATTTAAAATTTCAATCAGCATCTTTTCCTTGTCCTCAGGACAGAATTCTTCCTCCTCCCTTTCCTTGTATCTGTACAGTAAAAGAGTAGGTCAGAGCCTCGGAACCTTTAGTGTTAGTGGTCATCTGTGCTATTTAAAGTTTTTCTAAGTGGAGCCCTGTAGAGCTGGTCATTTATCACTTTAAGTGGACTGAGCTAGCAATATGAGGTCAATTAAATGTTCTTTCAAGAATTTCCTTTTCTCAGCCTTGGGGTAAAAGAATAAAAGTTGACTTGTTACAAGCCCTTGTCAGAGAAACTGTGGTTGACAAACTTGAAAGCGATTATGATCCTGACATACAGCACTGAGCCATCCTCTGCTTCATGAACAATTGAGATTCAGATTGACCCACTTTGTCTAAAGAACTCCTGGTTTTGTTTTCAAAGAGAACTCACTGAAAACTCTGTTTTGGGGAGAAACTAGGTGAATTTGTTCTGAAGCCAAATTAATTTGATTGCAAATACGTTCTTGTTTAGAATATTCAGGATATTTACCTAATGCTGTAGGCTTTCATCCTGTGAATAAAGAAAGAAACACAAGAAATATATAATAAGGTTTTTTTCCCTTGCTTTCCCTGAATGAAAGTCTACAGCAGATGTGATAATTTCAAGGATTTGAGTCCACAGAGTAAAGCTGGGGCAAGATGGAAGAGAAGGAATCAGTTTTTACATGCAATCTGTAAGGCTGCAAGAAGAAAGCTCTGATGAGGAATGGAAATGGAGGAAAAAGTACCAATATTAACAACCTTTTACAGTAATTAATATGAATTCTTTCTCCTCTGAGGAGAGAGGAATTCTTATTAGAATGCATCTGTCATCTCAGAGGAATCTGGGATGAGGAGAGAAGGTGAGTTACCATGACCATATGAGGGTTTTTATAAAATAGTGGTGATTTGAATGTCAGCTGAAAAGGTAATGACTACCTGACAGTCTGAATGTTGTATTATGAAGCTCTGTATCTTAAGCAACTGCAGAATCCTGTTCAAGCTCCAGCTTCTGTATTGTCTCAGAGTAGTCTGGGCTGGATTGGTTGATTTGGCATGGGCGTCCAGTACAAACACAGGAACTACTTCCGCTGGAAGTATGACAGTGGGACATTTGATGTTAGTATGTCCTCAGTTATGAGCATTAATATAATTGCCACCACATTTGCATCGGCATCCTTCAACCCACAGTTATTGCTTTAGATAGGTGTCAAATCAACCCTATTGTGTTCACACTGAGAAAGCATGTGATTTAGTCAGTTCCCAGTCCTCATTACCTGTGCTGTGTAAACTAGATCATTGTCCTTGAGTTACAGGTACCTCGGGTTTTCTGTTGTACGAAATGCCCTTCTTTCACATTTTTCTTACTAGTGGTAAGAGCAGGTTATGATGACCTGCTGTGTCATGTTTACGTTTTACTGCTCTCTCCTTTTTCCAGTAAGAGTTTAACAAAAATTTCTATGCTTACAAGACTATTTTAATCTGTTTAATACTTAAATAGATTTTTAATTTTAGGAATGCAAATCTATGCTTTAAGGTTGTTTCAAGTTATTCTCAGCTGAGTTCAGATTGCTATTTAGGAAAGCCTTCGAGCCACTGGATAGCCTGTGCAGAGCAGCATGCTTCCTGTGGGGTTCTGGATTCATGTTATTGGGTGTAAGTTCTAAGCTGGATTAAGTTATTTTCTCCATTTTTAAAAAACTTCAACTTGCTGCATTATGTTCCTTGATGTTGGTTGGGTTTTTTTGGCTGTTTTTTAACATTGTCTAAACCACCTTTGAGAGCTAAGTGTCGGGCTTAATTTCAACCAGAAATGGTTTGTTACCCAGCTAGGGGGGAGAGGGAAGAAAGAAAATATTCCTGTCCAAATCGATGATTCGTAAGGACAAGCGTTTATTATGATTTGAAGACTACAATATGGATTTGATGGTGTCCAAAAACTCACTGGGCACGGGGCTTCAAGTTTGAAGTTCTTTAGAATGCATTTAGTTCCTTTAGGATATCGGACTATTAAATTATTTTAAAATTATTATTTCAAACCATTGAAGAGCTTTTACAGGTCTCTGTAGTACCATTAACTGTCATGGCCTATTTCAGTTGTGCAAATGAAGTTAGTAGTCAGCCGAGAGGAATGATGACATAAATTTTTGAAGAGTGGTGTATTTGTCAGTAGGTAGTCAGCACTATGAAGACAAAATTTGGTAAATAGGCAACTTATTTTTTTCTAGTTTTTCAGCTCTTTAATGTAAGAAGCAGATGCTCAGAGCTTCTTTGGATATGCTTGCAAGGCAAGCTTAATTAGATAATCATTCATCAGCTATTTGTGTAACACTCTATAGAGTGTCCTTTAGACTCCTGTGCTAGTGTTTTCTGTACAGAGTTTGTTTACTGTCCGTTTTTGTAACTGTACCGTAAGATTCAATTGTTTCATGCCTAGTTTAAATTATAATTAAGTGGATCAGTTTTGGATTTCACGTACAGGCTGAGCCAGCGTTCAGACATTGTATTGCTCAAAGAGATCAGCACTGTCTGAATGCTGCTTGATTAATGAAAGTGACTAAGTGTTGATAGATTTCACATTGAACCTCAGATCTAATTTGCCCTTTTCTTTTCAGTTAACATCCCCCACCCGCAATAAACAACACTGTATGTGAGGTCTTGACTAAACAATTTCTTTTAAAGAGGAAGAGACATTTTTTTTTCCCTTCCACAAAGTTCCATTAGTTGAAGGCTTCCTCCAGGATTTCAATAGGCTGGCAGTTGAAGAGCTGATGGTGAAGTATTAAAGCCCTCTAGATTGGGTTTTCATGGAAAGATTTTGGTAGCTAGGGGGGCTACAGAGGTGGCTTCTGTGAGAAGCTGCTAGAGGCTTCCCCTGTGTCTGATAGAGCCAATGCCAGCTGATTCCATGATGGATGTGCTGCTGGCCAAGGCCAAGTCCATCAGCAACAGTGGTAGCACCTCTGGGATAACGTATTTAAGAAGGGGGAAAAGTTGCCATTGCAGACAGAGAAAGGAGTGAGAATATGTGTGTGAAACAACTCTGCAGACACCAAAGTCAGTGGAGAAGGAGGGGGAGGAGGTGATCCGGGCACCAGAGCAGAGATTTAGTTTTTATTTTCTCATTATCCTATTCTGATTTGTTTTGTAATAAGTTAAATTTATTTTCATTATATGAGTGTTTTGCCAGTATTGGCAAAACAGTATTGCTGACAGTATTGCTGAATATTTCTGCTGTCTTTATCTCAACCCACAAGCCTTTCATTTTATTTTCTCTCTGGTCTGCTTGAGGAGGGAAAGTGATAGAGCAGTTTTGATGGACATGTAGCATCTAGCCAGTGTCAAGCTGCCACATGCTTTTTCCTTGATGGTGCACAGGGCTGTCCCTGTTTTCTGGGAGTCACGCTTGCTATTGTATTTAGAAGCGGGAGGCAAGGTTTTTCCCTAACTTGGAGTGGCTAATAATTGGTGAGTATTGTTGGCATATGTTTGCTAACCTTTGCAGGTTACGTGGCAAAACGTTGCATGTTCATTTCTGTGCCTTAGTCATTAGTGCCAGTCTTTGTAAACTTTCCAGAGTGGTAGCTAAGTTCATTATGAGCCACTTTGAGTCTGTCATCTCTCCAATATGCAATATAAAGACTGGTCTGATACATATAACCATTCAGCAGGGAGAGGTGCATTTTGTGTAACTTAAAATTTAAAGAAATGTTCAGAATTGTCTAAACTGTTAGGGAAAGTAAGGAATGTGAGAGTGATGGACTGCTTACTGTCTTCCCCTTTGGCCTATGTGTGCTAAGTAGGTGAAAAGTATTCTGCTAAATAAAATCTCTTGTGAATGGGCGTTTACAGTTCATTTTGTGTTTGCATATTCAACATATTTAGAAATGGAAGGTGAGCTGAGAGCCATTGGGGAGACTACTGTTATCTGCAGTGGTGGATAACGGGGTGGGGGGGAAGGAGAGATTTTGTACTTAAAAGGAAAGTACTGATACATCAGATATGTGGCTGTAAGGCCATCAACTACTCATTCTGTCTGATTATTGGGCATCTTTCATAATCTTTAATGTGTCACTTCTGTAGAGCTCTTTCAGGAGAAGTGCTTGTACTATTAGTTTTTTTAATTTGGAGCTGAAGGTCTAAAAGGCTAAACTCAAGGTTTTCAAGGGTAACAGTGTCATTTAGAAAAGGGAGATAGGTATATTCAAAGTATGAGTAACTGTGTACATTATATAGGCCGATTACCCTGCAATGTTTAAGTAGTGTGTGCACAGTTACTCTGGAATGAAAATGCTGACAGTTAGTTCTCCTTTCTGAATGGATATGTAAGTATATATCAGGGCTTTTGCCTTCAGAGCTGTCCCAGAAAAACTTTTATCTCTGATTTTCCTGGAGGGTATGCAGTAAGCATATTGCAGTGTGTCATACTGAGCTGCTGGTTCCCAAGTCCCCAGTCAAACCTGTTTGTGTATTTATTCTCTGTACTATTCGGAAAATCAGGAACAAGTGAGAAATTATGTTGATTATGCTGAAATAAAGATGTGCTTTGTCCCTGCAAATGAGTTGCAGAAGCTAGCTTCTGTGTTTAGTTAGCTTAGGATTCTTTGTATATTTAAGATCTTGCTCATCTTTCACCTCTCTCTGAGACCCAAATGTAAATCCAGCACTCAGGGATATCTTGCAGACTTGCACACTTGCTGGTGGATTATGGTTCCATAAAACAATGAAGAGATGATGCTTATCCATGTTTATTCCAACTATAACAGATGTAATATTAATAATCTATTTTTTTACTTAAGTCAGCCATAATCCTGTGCAAATTAACTGAAGTTAGCAGTAGACCTTATTTTAACGTTTCAGAGCATGTGAGGCAACAGAACACATCTGCATAATTATTGCTTGTACAAGATACTGAGAAAGGTACACTTTTTTTGCTTGCAATGTGATTTTCAGTGATGCAAAATCACATTACAACATGTTCTTTCCACAGAGGCAGTCTGGCTGGCACACTGACCGTAGTTTTCCTTTGGTGGCTTGTTTTATTTTCTTGTGGTGCATAATTTGGGGTTTTAAATGCATAGTATTGGTGATAGAAGTTGTTTAGGCTCTCCGTATTAAAGAAAATTCCCTCAACTATGGAGGCTTTTCAGTACGTAAATTGTTAGCAAAGTTGTCTGTTACAGCTTCCTACACCATTCTCCGATTTATGGGGTAGAAAACATGATGGAAAGGGAAATGAGTGTGATGTTGTCATTACTTCAAACTCATGACCTGGTCTAGGTTAAGTGTTAGCATCTCACACATACCTTAAATTTCTATGACTTTTCCCAGTCTTTTGTAATTGAAAAGCCTGAGATACTTTGCTGGTGCTCAGATAGATCAGCAGGGTCAGCTGAAGTTGCTAATTTTTAAAGTTAAGGTATGTAAATTAGTATGATAATTCACTAAATATCGTTAGGATGATAATTCACTAAATCTGTGAATTTCTGTTTTGAAGCATGTGCAAAAGGAAATGTGATCCACAAATATACAATATTTCCCATCTGTTAGTGCATCTTCCAATTAGACAGATCTCAGACATTAGCACACATTATATTATGGTTAGCATAAACCGTTTAATTACTGTCCTCAATTTCCAAATTGATCTGTAGATGAATGCCTAACTTCATCAGTAGATGAAGTGGATAAAATGAAAGGCTAGTACAGCAGCAACACAGATTTGTAACTATGTAACACTAGGATGCTTCTCTATGTTTACCATTTTCTTAAGAAAATTTCCCTTAGAAGTAAAAATTTAGGTATTATTTTGAATATGGCTTAAAAGAATAATTGTGCAATGTTTATAAACAACAAATTATTTCCAATGTCTGCATGCTGCACTGAGAACATGGGTATGTTACTATCTGCTTCCTTTAATAAGATTGCATATATGTTTAGCAAATGCTTTAAAATAATCCTTTTTTATTATTTTGCAATATGATAATATTTCTTTTTAAGTGAACAACATGTGTGTTTAACATGCATTTTTCAAGAGTCAACAAGTTCTGTGAAAGCTATCATGGTGTAATAGCATTGTATGAAAAGCTTCTTTTCTTCATAAACCCTTATATTTAATCCCTTAAAGCAGCAAGCAACATGCTGGCTAGAGAATTAACTTCAGATTGAAGATAAAGAAGAGGCCAAAGTTAATGACAGCTACAGAAAGCTGAAAGATATCATATAATTCAAGTCGGAGGGTAACAGCTTGCAAAACAGGTTGCAGTATTTGCTTTATGATGAATAACTAGTGCTAAAGAAGTGTATTTTTGATGTCTACAGAAAACCACATACTACAGTAAATTCTTAAACTAGATTCTTAAACTTAAATTCCTGCCAACATGCAGGAAATAAGTTAGAGGGGTTATGTTTGGGATGATATGGGCTAGCTATTTGACTTTAGAACATGAACTGTAATGCTGTGCAATATATAATTAATTACAATGGTCAAACTTAAAGTTTCTATTTCATATTATGGGATATTCAAATGGAAAGGAAATTTGTTTAGTGGGAAAATAAATAAATCTTATTTGCCATTGAAACTCAGGGTAAGAGTTACCATATTATTAAAAGTCAAAAAAAAAAAGTTATTTTCACTACTTTAACAACAATCCCCCAGAAACATATAGTAAATATTCTGTAAAGTACAGGTACTTACCGGTTGTTTTCAGTCTTGTTTCATCAGGTGCTTTAGTTATGTATGAACATCAGTGACTTCCTAAAAATTAAAATTTTAAAATTTGAAAATTTAAAACATTCCAGGAGTTAAAGATAAGTTACACAGGAGCTCACAGCTGTCTTGAAAAGATTAATTTCTTCCTATGATTGATAATTTCATTTCATCTGATTGCGATAATATAAAATAAAATGTGCAATTCTTTAACAGTCAGAATGTGAATAAATTGATTAGATCTGTACTGGACATGTTAAAATAAGTGTTATCATTTGGATGTCAGAGGAAAATCTTGGATCAGAAACTGTTGTTTGCCTATGTTCTACCTCTATGTAATTCACAAAATCCCAGACTGGCTGAGGTTGGAAAGGATTTCTGGAGGTCATCTGCTTCAGCCCTCCTGCTCAAGCAGGGCCACTCAGAGCCAGTTACCCAGGACCACGTCCAGATGGTTGTCAGATTTCTCCAGGGAAGGAGACTCTAGAACCTCCCTGAGCAATCTGTGCCAGTGGTGAGCTGCCGTGGCAGTAAAAAAAGTGTTTCCTAATGTTTGGTGGGAACCTTCTGCTTTTCAGTTTGTACCCATTGCCTCTGGTCCTGTTACTGGGCACCGCTGGAAAGAGCTGGGCTCTGTGTTCCTTGCACCTGTCTTTAGGTACTTATTGAGCCACTTCTTTCCCAAGCCGAACAGTTCCACCTCTCTGGCTTTTCTCATAGGAGAGATGCTCCAGACCCTTCATCATCTCTGTGGCCCTTTGCTGGGCTGCCTCCAGTATGACTGTGACTGTCTTGTACTGGGGAGCCCAAAACTGTACACAGTCTGTTGCGAATAGTTGGAGACAATGGGGAAAAGTGGTAATTTCCAGCCTGTTGGTGATGCAGTAACACTGAAAACTATGGGAGAGAATCTGAGGTTATGAGACCTTTCCTCTGCCTCAGCTCAACACTTCATTTCTGTCACAGGCTTTCAGCCTGATATTTGAGAAGGTTCAAGAGTTTGTCTGGATCTTTGCATCCAGCTTTCACTTGTGCTGTGAATCAGAGCTGCAGGAGACTACCTTGTTACAAAAGATGTGTGGCTTTGTCCTTACTTGTAGATGCAGTTTTAGTGATGTGATGCTGCCATGTAACCATTCCTCTGTGTGCCTCTGAGGCTGGATTCGATCATGTTCTGCACATTTAGTGTTGGGGGCTCCCTGCAGTAACCAGAGCTGTTGCTTAAAATGTAAGCAATGCAACTGTCAAGTTATTTTCACATACAGAAAGATACTTCGGTGAAGACTCCTAAAAATACTTTGCATCACGTTGCACTGAGAGTATAGGAACTTCGTCCCAAGTACTAATTATTCTATTCATAATAGAGGCAGGGCTTTCACAATTTCATGATTTATAGAGGGTATTTATGTACCACAGTTTGCTAGGAAATGCATCATAAATTAATGCTGCATTTTAAAATAAGACTTAGGAATTTTGTAAAAGTGACATAATTTAATCAGCATCATGGAAACCTTTTGGAGAATGAAGCCAATACAGTCTTGGGAGTTAAGTAGGGCAGTTTATTAAAACAAGTGGAAGTCATCATTTCAAAGCTTTCTCAATCTCAGTCAGTATACTAAAGCAGGAATAAGCACTGCAGAAGGGAACACTTTAATGACAGAATCCTCTTATCTCAGAAACCAAGTAATAAAAATAGTTATTGTCTGGATGCAGCTAGCTTAGCTATGGCATTAAGTACCACAAGTAGGAGTCTGTCTTTTTAAAGGGTGGCTGACTGGTTCAGTGTCATGTAGGCCAGGCAGGAGAAAGCTGCAGCTTTGTTCTGTACACACCTTTCAAAGGGCAGTAATGATGCTTTTGAAGAATTCATGAATATTTTTTTATAGACTTTTAACCCCAGCTTACTAGAAGGCTCATTGAAATAGTTACAATGATTATACCTAGTAATGGAAACTTGCTGTGGTCTGCATTTTAGAAAATTCAGGATATTTTTATTGAGGAATAGGTTAATGTATAGGTTTGTTGAATGTTGTACAAGAACAAACAAAACTAGTCAGTCCCTGAATTCATAATGTCTTTATTCTGTAAAAAACCTTGCTTGAGAATTTTTCCAGGCATGGCATAAGCTACCTATTACTTTCTGATGGATTTCAGAGTGGTGAGTATTGGCTTCTCCTTGGAGAGTCCTCTTAAACTGAGATATTTAAGCTCTACTATTAAGCATTTTTTAAACAATCACGGATCAATTTTTTTTTTAACAGTAACTTTTGGCTGTGGAAATTTGTGTTTCACATAGCACTCAGTCAATTTGCTTTCAGAGAATGCAGTGGGGCTCATGTTTTTTCTCTCATTACTTCAGCCTTGAGATTCCAATTAAGCCAAGTAGTCTAGCACAAACCTATTGTTATGCAGGCAGTCCTGTTAAAATAACGATGCTCTTTAGATACTAAGTAAGCACATGTTTATATACTGTGTTTGTGATGTAGAAGGCTTTACTTGAAGAACAGAGATCAAGAGGTAGTTCTTTGTCTGGAGGAGGTTCTCCAGAGACATGGAATATAATACTGCAGAGCTATTTAAAATGGGTTTATCCACTTTGCATAATCAAATATTCCTAACATATAGTTTATTGTTTTCCACAAAGAGCCACTGCTGCTGTTTTCTTTTTCCCCAACTTGTCTCTCCTTTTCATATAGTCGACGTGTAAGATTTAACATTTTTATTTTGTGTGGTGTATTTCAAAATGCAGGTCAGTTACCTAGGCTAAGACAAAGCAAAGCTCTGTCTGTACTTCCAATATGTCACTTCACACTGTTTTTACTGAGAGATTATATTTATCTCTCTTCATGGAATATCTTGAAGATAGATCATGAAGATTAGCGTGGACAAAGGGAAAAAGTTGGCCTTTGATTTGTGTTTACCAACATGTCAGCTTTTACCTTGGTCATGGCGTCATTCACTTGAGGCTTAACGGATGTCCTTACCAATGCTGGGCTGGGCTTTCTGCCTTGTCTGTAAGGACCTGATTCCCCCTTTCTAAGTTCAGATGTACTCATGCAAACTGTCATCCCAAGTTTCACCTCTTTCCTACTGACAGGTTCTAGGCTTCAGCCAGACTTTTCTAGAAGAAAATGCAGGGAGTTTAGTGATTCTACCAAAATAAAATTTTGGCTTTAATATGCAGCATTATTCTTGTATTTCTGAGCTTGATGATTCTCTGGAGTCAAATATAGCATTGGTGTCTTATAACACCTGCCTACTTGAACTTTCTGAATCATCAGAAGTATTTTATAAATTTCTGCTAGCATCTCCCCTTCCAAAAGAGGCTGTTGATATTTTGCTGAAACCATTCCATTCCAACTTAGTCCTTTTCTTTTGCATCCTTTCATCCTACCAGGAAAAAAATAACCTGCCAGGTTATTAGCACAGTCTAGGTTAAATAGGATCACATTATTGTCAGGACATTTCATATGCCTTGTTATGACTGCTGACAGCATTGGTGCCAATTCACTTCTCTCATTTAAATGCTGTGGTTCTTGTTAACAGAGTTCATGTGATGAGCAAACTGGAGATGTTCAGAATTGCAGATAATGATCCTCTGACTGCTTTTCACCTTCTCTCATCTGCTGGGACAAGCCCTATTGATATTCTTTCTGAGATGTTAAAGTGATTTTTGTAATACGTGAATCCCTCTGAAATATATGCTTCCTTATTTCTTACAAAATGTATTTATCACTTCATTAGTAAACTGTAGTAATGAGATTTTGTCATGGGTGGCCAGTTAGTAGTGATTTTCATGTTTGATCATTAACAGAGTGTTGTAGTTAGACAAACATTTTGCTGACTTAAATGCCTAAAAATACTTGGAGAAATTCAAAACCTTTAACTGCTTTGGATGACCTTGAGTTTACAAAGGACATGCGTGTGCTTTTGTAAGAGTGTCTGAGGTTTTTTTGCCGTGAGGATGGGCAGCTGCATGTGTGTCTATGTATTTCTGTTGAAAATATTTGCTCATGCTTATATAAATGACATATTCAGGGAGGGGACATCATTATTGCAATTATATGTTTTTATAAATAATTCTCAGTTACACTATTAAGTTGCAGAATAACAACATGAACGGTCATAATACTATTTGGGGAACAACCATTTTACCTACTTCATGTAGCCAGTTGGGAAGTTATTTAATTTCAGCATGTGCTAAAACTTTTGCTTTATGTGATGAAAATGGTGGCATTGCATATTACAGTAAATATGTAAAGGGTTCCTGACTTTCAATTAAGAAGACTTCAGATTAGCAGTCACTCAGGTTCCTACTCATCTAAGTGACTTTGCCTTAATTTCACTCCTTCAGAAATCAATAGTTAAAGTGACGTTTGTATTATTCTTACTTTTTTTTCAAAAAACGGGAAACTGTTTTGTGTTGATGGCTAGGTCCTGAAAGTTCCTTCTTAGTGATGGAGCTTAATGTTGGTAGGTAGTCATAATAATTAATGTTTATTTAATATATCTATTTTTTTTGTATAATATTTAGGAAAGCTTTTAGCACTAAGAACTTGTCAACACTTTATCAATTTATCTGAAGTAAAATAATGTTGGCAGAAACCAACATGACACCTATCACAGCTTAAGAAATGTTTATTTTTAATATGAAATCAGCTCCTGTTTAAATTCCTTTGTGTGCCCCATGCAACATTGACAGCAGTATGAGTATTTGAAATTTCAGACATCAGCAGTAGTTGTTTACTGTCTTAATCACTGTTGTTGTTAATATTGACATTTAACGTGATAATTTAAAAACCTCAGGAGAGTAGCATGAGCCAATGACTTCTTCTTGAGCAGGCTTATTTATCAGTATAGGAATTGTACACGTCTTATAATATACTTTCCAGAATCTGCATTATGTGAGATCACATCTGCAAAATTCAAGCCTTTGGGATGCAAATTATTTAACCACTTTTTTTTTGCCTAAGTCATTTTAATATTCAGTTTAGTTGATGTGATAATATGGTAGGTAAAATAAATACTAAATCTTGACTTCTCAGGTTAGAAATTCCATTATACTTCTGTCTTCTCTTACATTGCTGGCAACAGGCCTATTGTGTAAAGTTGCATTTTGATTCTTTGAAGCAAGAAAGAGATTGTATATTATACAGTGTTACATGATATTGATAACACTGGTAATTTTGTCTTTCATGTAGTCATACATATGTATATATACTATCTGAAAGGGCATCTCTATTAAGCAGAAGAGCAAAATATACTGAATAAATGATAGTTTTCTCACAGGATCCTGTATTCCCATATTTATCCTGTTTATGCTAATCATGCAATTGCTGTATATTTATTTTAACAGATTTTCATTCTGTTCCCCTGGATGTGGCTGTTCTAACTCTGTAGTTGTTATGTCTGAAGGTGATCCATAGAAATACAAACAAGGAATTGTATCAGCAGTATTTCAGTACCAAAGCTGAGAGATGTCAGGTATAATTATTGAGACTAACATCTGGAGTGGTTTATTGAAGAGGAACCTGCCAGGATTGTTAGCACATACAAAGCAGCATTATCCATATGTATGATGCTTTATAACTAGAGCAAGTTGGGTGAGTATTGCAAGTAAAAGATATAAACCATAAGAAAGATAATTTATGATGTGCCTACTGCAGTGATGTATTTGAGTAAACTACTCAAAGAAGCTGCATCTCAGAGCTTTTCAAGGTAATGAGTACTATTCATCCACAGGAGATCTTGGCAAAATCCTCAGGGTACAGGCTATTTGAGCTTGCAGGGTTAAATGAAATGTAGGACTCACCAGCAGAGAAAAGGTCCAAGGCAGCTAAGTAGTTGCCAAATGAGCTGTTAGATTTTGTGCCTTTTTATCAGACTACAGTTAAGCTCCATTAGTATCTGCTGTGGAAGACCATTTTGGAGTGCTAGAGGGTCTTGCTGCTGATTCTTCTGCCAGGAGCTCAACAGGATGGTTTGGAAGAAACGTGACTTGTCTGTATGCTCCATCCTGTGGCTCTTCACATGTGCCTTTTTGTAAACTCTCTCTACCGGTGGTATGGGAGCTAATAGCCTATGAATGTTTCCCAGTTTTAATGGGTATAAAACTTATCACTTATTTTTATGAATGTAAGGTACATAGGAAATGTTGAGGTGGAAACTGAGAAGTCGTGTTTTATGCACTTGAAAGCTTCCTACCCCCTTTTTAATATTTTCTCTGTGAGGGTTCCAGTAATGTATGGAATTTTGTGCAACCTTTGTGCAACACAACAACACAAGGCTTTAATTGTCAATGTGTAACAAATGCAAGCAATGGTATGCACATATTGTTTGTGTTTGGATTTTATATTGTTTTTTGTTTTTTTTTTTTCCTTTCTGGTGATGATTTACAATCATAGTATCCAATAATGTTAATATGATTATCACCATAAGTACTTTGTACCCATGGTTACTTAGCAATATCTCTTTCTAGTAGGTATATTAGGATAATAGGTTAAAAGTTAAGATTATTGGAGGGATAAAATGGATATTTTAAATAAAGTTCCCGTGTTCTTTCAGCATTGCTTCTAAAGTGTTTATTTTATCTGGTTTTCATATGCATTTTATTATTGTAATGCATATTCACTTTCTGGCCTTTTTCCCCATTACTCTCTGTTGGATGACTCGGTAATTGGCAAACAGACTTAAAATGGTGATGCCAAATGCCTCGTAACTGGGACATCAAAGACATACCTACATTCTTGATTTCTGGATCTTTTCAGTTACTACATAAATTGTGAATATATTTTACATGGAGTAGTTTAACAGTTTGCAAAAAAATACAGGTCACGATGTGTTGAGCTAATTCCTGTATGAGTTTTGGTAGGTACTATGATATATACTAGGAGGTGTAGAAGAAATACTGTACTGTAAAATGCTAGCTTATGTGAACTTGCAAAATACTTTCCTTTTGGAAAATGATAAAATTATGTGCATAAGGTAGTAACAGGATAATTTGGTGTGTCTAAAATGAAGTGCACTTATTGGGTACAGACCAAATATTTGAATTAATACCTGTGTTTTGCCTTAAAAATTGCTGTCTGTTTCTGGCTGCAGAATAAATAGACTGTCCTGTTTTCTTAGATAGCTACAGTAAATACTTGTTTACAGATCTGCCCTCAGCAAGAGTTTCAATTCAGGCTTAATTATTAAGAACAAATGGGTCCCCAAGGAGATGTCATGGATTCTGTTTCATCTGAAACGAGCTAGAGTGCTGTTCTAATTACTTTACTCATTTCTATATATACCAGCTCTAGCCAGTGCACTGGGAACATCAATATTTCGACATCAAATATGTTTGATTCTTATGTTTTTTCTTCTTTTTGACAGTTTTAAGCAACCAAATAATTCTCAAGGCAGCTTTAATTGTAAAATGTACAGATGCATTAGAAGAAAGTAATAGCCCAATAGTCTTACATGTCTGAGGTTAGTATTTTGAATTCAGTAAAGTCAGTTTAACTCCACTGAAAGTCAATGAAGCCATAGTGGGTATACTGCAACCAGTGTTTGTATGTAGTCATAGTAGCTCCAAATCATATTGAGGGTTTCCCTTTTGGGAGGCAGTTGTAGCTTTGTCATTTTGGAATTTTCTTTTGGTGATGAGCTAAAATTTGATGATTTGAGATGTATGAGAAAATTCCATTTTTTAGAAGATGTTTGCTCAAATGATGAGTTGTATATACTTTAAACAGCAAGTGAAAATAAGAGGCTGCTGTGCATGTTATCTTAATCAACTGTAAATTTAGTGAAATTCATGCATAATATATATGGATGACATGCGTAAATTAACAATAGTCACGTATTTATTGCAGAAGGTATAAATAGTGTAATTCATTACATTGATATGTCAGTTTTTAACTTAGATCTGTTTATGCATAGGAAGAAATACTGAAAATACAGTGCTTGACAGTCTTATGGATAAAAATGCAATATATAATGTGCCAGTTCAGAACTGAAACTTCTATTTAATGAAGCTATGCCAGTGCAACAGATTTGTGTTGCAAATAAATCTTTCTTATGCATCTGAAGATAAAACTAATCACTTACTTCCTTATATATTACTGGTTTGGTTTTGCTCAAAAGAAAGTAGTGTAGAGCGTTTATCACAAAAGCTAAAATGCAACCTAAACCCAAACTTGTTTAGTTTCCAAACAGAATGATGATCATTATTTAAAAGAGTGTGCATCCTCCTCCCTCCTTCCCCAACCCTTTTAATAACCTTCATGTAATCCTTTAATCCTGTAAGCTTTTATCTGGGGCTTTGTATATATTACCAGAGCAACTTTCTTTCATTACAGCATCATCAAAGAATGGATTTCTGATGTTCGGTAGTGCACAGGGAGCATTAAGAATTTTTTTAATACAATTCTTTTCTGTCACTGCTTTGCCTTTTGGATGTAACAAGTTATTTTTCCCCTGATTCTGATAGTATGTTTGAAAGGCTAAGAGTTAATAATTTGGAGGCGTAGTTATAAACATCTTGCAATTTAATGTTTTTCTGCAAAGTTTTCTTAGTGGGGAATAACTTTAAGGTTGATCAGCAATGTCATGTAACTCACTTTTTTAATTAATGGTAAAAGAATTCTTTCTTTAAGAAAGAATAGGCTGACCTTTTGCAAATTGCCAAGACAGGACGAATAAATGACACTGTTAGAATGAAAAACATGTGTAAAGTGAGTGTTGCATTTTTAATTTTGAAGGCTTAAGGTTTGTTCATATTATTCCCAAACTTTATTAGTGGTTGCTACAAAATTAATTTTCTAATGTTTGGCAAATTTCCATAAAAGCTTGATTGCTATAAATAAGGTCCATTTAAAAAAACCCAACTTTTACATCGGTATTCCAATCTTAATTCAAACAAATCTTTAAGCTATTCAAGCAGTTGTAATTATATTAAATATAATGTGTAGGTTATATTTTTAATAATTAGATTAAAGTTAGTGATAATGTCCAATTTTTGTCACTGAATAAGCTGCAAATTCCTGTATGTTTTTTGTGGTTTGAAAGCAGAAAGAGCGTAGGCATGTATGAGTTGTCTCAGAAGAATATTGATGTGGGTGAAGTCCAACATGTTTTTAAACATCTGATCATAGAATTATTCTTGTATGGAAACCTGTATCAGTGACTTAATTAATGGGGAAATGTCTGTATGCAGAAGGAATGGAAATGCTTCTTCCTGGATTGTACTTACTGTCATCCATTGACAGCACGCGGAAGGCATGGAGGAGTGTCTCTGCTTCTTACCTTGTGGATATTCATCTTTGGAAAGATTGGTTCCAGCTTTTCAACTGGCTCTGTCAGGAACATATTTAAATGTTCTACACCTGTATACGCTGTAGGTACTTCCGCATGATTATGTGTGAGAAAAAAGTAGGTGAACTAGGAGAAGGTATAGCTTTTTAGGCTAGATTTCATACATATTTAACAACATGATTCATGTGAAACATAACTAGCAGCATTTGTGAAACAAACTGGCCTCCAGTTCCTTATCTTGAACTAACCTATGCCAAAGAACTGCCAATTATAATCTGGATTCTTTTGAAGAATTTACTGGAGACTGCAATTTATTTGGTGATAACATTTTATGTTATTTACTTATAGTACTTTTTCCATAACTTTACTGAAAAATTCTGGCCTAGTATTTGTCACTCCAAGTGTTCATCCTATAAATTATTGTGGTGAAATGTTGTAAGAATTGAAATAGGCCTAGAGTATTTGCAATGGGATAAAATGAATTCTTACGTCTTCTGTTTTGAGGAGGAAAGAAAAATATCATCTTGACCATAAAAACAAACAGGGAAGATTTTTTATTAATAAAATTTGCATAATACACTTTATTGTTGGTTGTATACTGAGTTTTAATTCAAGTTTAAAATAATGGATTGGATAGTTGATGTTGGTCAATGACTGGTCATTGCAGACGGAAAAGCTACTTGCTGGATTATTCCACATGTATCCTCATCTTTCAAGAGCTCTATTTCAAAACTACTTGAAATAAACATTTCTAGAGCTATGGGATTGGAAGCTGGAAAGGAAAAAAATTAATAAAAAATTTTTGATTCTAATAATAATTACAATTTTATCCTTCAGTTGATGTAACAGGTAACACAAATTCCTGTATTTCTCTCACAATTTCTGAGAAAATGTTTTAAACTTTTGCTTTAAGAATTGCTCATTAATAGGTTTTCATGCTTGGCTTTTCTGATTTCCCTTTGCATTCTTAATTTTCCTTGTAAGAAAGAAAGGACCCAAGGACTTACCTTTGGTTTTATTTGTAAAGCCAGTATTGTTTTTCAGGTATTGTTGTCTGAGCTCTGGAAAGAGTTCTATTACTTAGCACTCCTGAAATGAACCTGCTTATTAAGATTACTGGCTCTCACTACCAGTATGCAGAGTTATCAAAAGATTTCCCTTTAATTAATTCTTTTTTTTTATAAGACATGTTTCTGTTCTCCCTCTCCTGTTCTTCAGAATAAATAGGCTGATTCCTTGACATTTAGGGCCCTCAGCTGCATGAATTGAAGATAGTTGCTGTCGTTGTTGGTTAGGGACAAGGAAAAAATAGTGTCTGCTGCCCAGATATAAAATAAATACAATCAAGATAATTTACTGGTTTTTAGCTCAATGAAAATTCAGCACATTCACTTGTAACCTGCAGTCCAAGGACTGATCTCAGTACCTACATCTCGTGAAATGTGGAAGCTAGATATCAAATTCTATCTGTTCGTGACCATGCACATGTTTTGTGAGAAATTGCTGTGCCTGTTGGATTAAATACAATGTAGATGCTGTGGGATGGAATGAGTAGTGGGTGATTTTTCTGTCCCTCAGTTCTTCAGTCAACCTTGACAACTAAAAAGGCAGTCTTAATAAGAAAGAGTTATTGAATATACTGGGAGGAATTTTGATATGCCTAAGTGGGCATAATTTGCTTATTGACTGGTGATTACTGAAGATAACTGCTAGTGGTGGGAGAAAAAAGCTATCCTTCATATAAAAACTCACAATTCCCAGTACTGGGAAACTTTGTAAATTAATAAATACCTGAGAAAGCCCAGACAAAGCTATAGAACTGTGAGAAGTTATGAAATAATAAGTGACAAAAAGATTAGGAGAAAGAGAAGAAAACTGTTGCTCACTGTATTCCTCTACTGTAGACTAGTACACAAAAAGGGCAGACAAATGCTGTTTTGTCTTGGCTGTTACCACAAATCTACTGAAACCAGACAGAACAAGCAATTAATGCAATTTATCAATGAGCCACAGTCTTTCTGATTTTCAGGGACTGAAGTGAGAGTATTAGATACAAATCCAGTAAAAATGCTTAAAAGAGCATAGGTGTCATACTACAGAGCTTTGTGGTATTTCAGTGAAATACTGGACTCCTGTTGGACATGCAGGATCTTCCTAATCCATTTGAGGCATTCTCTGTGAGACAAGGAGAAAGTCAGGCATGGTTGCAGAGTAGCGGGCAGCTTCCCTACCTTGCCTTTCTAAGCCTGCTTAGATCTAACCAGCAGGGAAACACTGGAGACAGCTGAATCCCCAAAAGTTTTCAGTGGGTCTTCTGGCGTATGTGTCTTCCTGAGAGTCCAGAACTTGCTCTTTAATGCAATTATCTATTTCCTCTTTCTCTGATTATGTTCTGTTTTCTCTTACTCTGTAATAGCTTAAATTTTTTTCACCTTCAGGATAAGTTCTTTTATGATGAGGTTATAGTGTCATCTGCCATCCTTCTGTCTCCTTGTCTTTGGGCTGGTGAGTCACATCCCTTTCTGCCTAGCAGTGTATTTTAACAAGAATATTGGAGAGAGTCTTCCCTCAAGACAATTTAGGATTTATGGTGGCTGGTAAACTGAGATTTAATCTGTTGATTTAAAAATACAGACAGGGCAAGGCTCTTCTGTTGCTTTTGAAAGCTGCCCACTGCTATGTTGAGTGGAGTTCTCTCCCTGGCGTATGTGGTTGGCATGGTCTCTATTACAAATAGCATCTCAGAAGTCTGCAGTTGAAGAATATCTCAGTTCTGGATCTCAGTGGGGCAAGAATATATGATGTTACTTAATTGATTTTCTGCCTGCTGTTTGAATATTAACTCTTAAGGAACAGGAGTTTGATTAGTCAATAAAAACTGGAATTGTGAAGGAAGCCCAGGTCAAAAAAGTGTGTTACCATCTGCCCCGTGTCAGGTATACCTTGAAGGGAGGGTGCTGAGAAAGTTGCAAGAAGCTGAAAAATGGTAGTTTAGATAGGAATATCTCTTTCAGCCTTAAATACAGGATCTTCGGCTGCACTCTGTAATTACCCCGCCCCTTGAGAATTCCTTAACAATTTTGATGCTTTAAACGATGACAGACTAATTCTGAGAAATGTTATTTTAGTTCTGAGGCACTTGCAGAGGTGCACAGCTGCTTGAAATTTCTGAATGTACGCTTCTTTCTGCTTAGAAATTGAAGACAAAAAAAGAACCTCTGAAATGAACTGTCAAGCTTCCTTTAAGGAAAATGTTTCAGACCTAACCTTCCACTGTAGGTGGTATCACTGGGGATGAATGAAGAATTCTGCAAGATGTAATGCCATTTCACCAGCAGGAAAATACTTCATATTTAAGATAAAAAAGCTTTTAGAAAGCTCCTGGCAGACTCACAGTGTCAATGTAGATCCTAGACATTAGGTCTGTATCAGGGTAGGACACATCAGAAGAACAATCTGGGACAATATACTTAAGGAAGAGTAGGATGAAATGAAGGTAATACATGTTGAATTTGTCTCTGAGGTTCTTTGCTCAGAAGTCTTGTAAATGTCACATTTTTGTTTTTGCAAGCTTGACTTAAAGTGAGATTCCTTGTGCTGCAGTGTGTGTAACTGTCAGGATCTGTTTGTGAAGATGTATACCTGTCAGTCAGGCTGGATTGCTGTGATTTCAGAGAGCTGCTGCTCATGTCTGTACTTTCATAAACTTTTCATAAGTCTTTTCCTCAAAGATGGAGAAACTTGCTTGCTAGTGAAGTTAAGAGTCTGACTTTTTTTTTTTTCCTCCTATTTTTTTCCCCCCTACACTCTTTAAACTAGCCATTTTAGGCTTGGTCTTTATTCCATCCACATTTGATGAAAACCTACTGTGGAAGGTACCTCAAGCTGGCAGAGTGAATCATAGACATAATGCTGTTCTTCAGCTGTGTTAAATTATACCTCACCAACAGTTAAAGAAAATACCCTGTAATCTTTGAAATGTGTGGCACTTTGTCAAATCAAATCCTTTTGTTTTCTTGTCTTTGTTTCTTCCATAGGTTTCACAGACTTTCTTCTGGTGTGCATCAGCACATCTGAAGCCAGGAGTGATTTCTGTTTATCTTCCAGTACCTCTGTCACATATTTTAATTTGTGGTAGTTTACTAATATATACAGAGTTATACATAGACACATAGATTGTCTTTTTCTGAAAAACCCCTCTGTATCAGCCATTCTCAGTTTATAATTTCCTCCATAATTGACATAATTGAAAGTGAACATTCTCCTGAAATGCCACACTGGTTGAGCACTGATACTGACATGGCTAGAAGTCCAGTGCAGTCATGTGCAACAATTATTGAAGGATAACAACCTTTTGAAAAAGTAGATAGTATGGATCTTCTGTTTTGAAGTGTAGTGCTCTGGGATTTTGTGGGATATGTTAAAATGACAAATGGTACATCCTAGGACTCTCTGTGCAGGTGTTGTCAAAGAGCAAATAATTATCAAACGGCTGCTCTACTGAAGTGTTCTTAGAAAATATTACATTATATTGTATTTAGCAACAAATTTCTTGGTTTTCTTCTCTTATGAAAAAGTGGTTTTTTACTTAGTTTTCAATATCTGACTTTGATACCACTTTAGCTAATTGCTAAAAAAAAAAAAAGCCTATGTCTTTCTTAGGGTTTTATTCATTATAGTATTCCCTCTCTCTGATTTCTCATAAAGCACTAGTAACAACCATGTTTACCAGATACATGTTCAGTTACTTTATTTAAAATAGAGATAGTAGCAACTGTTAGTTATATTACGTACATACATTTACTGTTGCTCTTAATGTCAAGGGACTTACTCTGAAACATTTTTGGTCTTCAGCTTCTTTATTGGTCGTAGAACATCATAGAGTTCTGATGGAGATGGATTTAGACCATTTATTGACTCAATATTTTACATGAAATGGGTGGGGAATGAAAAGAATGCATTGAAATTCAGTAATGTGTGTAATTCATCTATCATAATTTAACAAATGGAAACGACTAAGACAAGCTGCCATCCATCACAATTATTTAACTGCACTCCTGGGTGAGTTAAATTGTATTAAACAACTTTTGGCTTAACAGATTTGGAGAATTGTATTGAGCAAGTTGTATCTTCTCTATCAGCTTACTGTTACAGTGATTTACAGTTTTGACATTTGTTTCCAAACATTTAATTTGAACTAGAGATTTTTCAAAGCTGTTTGAAAAACAAACTTGCATAGATAAAGCATTCTGTGTGTCTAGCACATAAATAGCAGCAACCAGACCTAAACTGGAAGCAATGCTGTTGTAAATCTGAATTGTACTTTAGAGGCACTTGCTTGTTCCTGGGCTTACATGAGGATAAGGGACTTGAGGGAACTGATTTTCTAGTCTAGGCAGTTGTGTCCAAAGTCAGAGGGTGGTAAATTCCATTGTAGTCCTGAGACCTTTTAACCTTAAGGTTATGTTTGGCATATGCCTCAGGTTTTTTTGTCTTGTTGAGATGAATAAACTGTTTCCCAGGAGGGTTGTGGAATCTCCTTCTCTGGAGACATTCAAAACCCACCTGGATGCATTTCTGTGCAGGCTATGGTAGGTGAACCTGAGTTAGTTAAGAGGATTGGGCTAGGTGATCTCCAGAGGGCCTTTCCAACCCCAACCAATCTGTGGTTCTGTTTATGTTGCTTGTGTGATAGTTTAGCCAAACTAAACTCTTTCCCTATTAGTAAGAAATAGGTTAAAGGGGGAAATCCAGGTAAGCAAGTAGTTTCTTTGTACTTTTCTACATAGAATCATAGAATAGTTTGGGTTGGAAGGGATCTTAAAGATCATCTAGTTAGAACCCCCCCTGCCATGGGGAGGGACATCCCACTAGATCAGGTTACCCAAGGCCCCATGCAACCTGGTTTTGAACACCTCCAGGGATGGGGCATCCACAACTTCCCTTGGCAACCTGTTCCAGTGTCTCACCACTCTAATGTCTAGTCTAAATCTGCCCCTCTCCAGTTTATACCCATTCCTGCTTGTCCTATCACCACAAGCCTTTATGAATAGTTCCTCTCCAGCTTTCTTATAGGCCCCTTTCAGGTACTGGAAGGTTACAAGATCTCCTCAGAGCCTTCTCTTCTCCAGGCTGAACAAGCCCAACCCTCTCAGCCTGTCCTTATATGCTTGAGCCCTCGGGTCATCTTTGTAGCCCCTCTCTGACAATTGGCTGTTTAAATCAAATTCAATCAAGTGTTGTCTGCTAGAGGAAAGAAAGCTAAACACTTTTTTATGAGTTCTGATACTGTCATGGAGACTGTTACAGAAAATAGATTTTGGTGTGCATTAATCCTGAATTACAGGCTTTGGCATATGATGATTTAGAGTGAGTATTTGCATCTGGACCAAGTCACTGACTGAAGGGAACTAACAAAGATCAGTACAAATTCTTGAGAGGACACAGTAACAAGAGTGCTGGTAGTGATTCCATGAGGCGGGCTGCATTGGCTGTTGGACACCGCCCAGGTCTGCAGTTTATGGATTTTGTTGCTGCAGCACTGTTCCCAACTCTAGAGTTAAATCTTAAACCTCTGTTTATCGTAACAGGATGCTGAAATATGCGAGTTTGAAGGACTGTCAGACTTTCTTCTTTAAACTGTTGGAATGTGGCTGCACTGGACCTAGGGCATCAGCATGGAGATTCTGACTGTATCATAGGGCCACATCCTTGGCGACTAGTCAGTGTAATTGCATGGATGTGATTCAGCTGTGTCACTCTGCATTGTATGGCTTGGCTTGGAGAAGCTTAGGAGTAGCCCTTAGAAATGCAAGATGGAGCAAATTGTTAGGCAAAATACTCCCTCTCCCCTCAGGGATTCTGCTGGGGGGCTGTGCTGAGCACAAATGTTGTTTCTGGTGTGGATATTCATCTTCCAATATTCCTTGATATGCTACCGTAATCTACATAAGATGAAACAAAACTATGTTAATTTGAGTTCAGTAGTAAAAACTCATGCTCACAAATTTGCCTTGGTGTCAGTTATGGGTCTTTGCAGTACTTTCTCTTCTGGTCACTAACTACTGGATTAGCAACATCATAAATAAATGTCTGTGAAATGCTCTTCTGTGTTCTTCACAAGTCCTATACTGCTTTCAAAATACCCAGGGAAGTCCTTAAGATATTTCCATGTGGTGGAATTTTTAAGTAATGAGAACATTTTTGAAAAATTTTTTATTCTATTTCTTCTCTCCTTCAGTGTAATATGAGATAAACTTAATAGTTCCAGAGTGTTTTTTTAAAAAAAATTGTTCTTTAACTTTTTTTTTTATCTAATTGTTCCCCTCTTATTTTCACAAAGTGTTTTCTTTGCAGGAGAATCTGAAAAAGAATCTGAAAAGTATTCCCTTCCTAATACAGTCCTTTAAGGCACCATCCTTACTCTTTAATGCACCATCATTATGCTTAGGAAGACACATCTGAGTCAAATGCGGGGCAGTTGACTCCTTAAGTGTTATTCCCTCAAAAGTTGTTCTTTCTACTGTTGCTTATACTTCTTGAATCAGTAGTCTTGTTACTTTTTTGGAAGTACATCTCTGGTATTTTCTTTTCTCTCATACATTCATACCATTTCCAAATATTTTCATATATTCCTAAAATTGGATTTGTTCATTACTTGCCTTTGCAGAAAACCATTGTATTCTTTCCTCTCCTCTTGCATCAGTTACTGCAGCATCTGCTGGTGTTCCTTTGTATGGCCCATTTTAAATCCAAAGTTGTATTTCCTGCTGCTGTGCTACAGGCTTTCCCTTGGCTTGACATTATCACTAAAAGCGCCCTGCTGTTGGCTTTTGTGGATTGTGACATTACTAATTTTGCTATTGGCTGTGACTGCATCTTCCCTCTCCCTTTTCTTCCTTTGAGCAAGGCTAGCTAGCTTTACCTACCTGCTACTTGAGGTCTTCTTCTAGCTGTCTTCTGGCTACCTTCCATGCCCCTTAGGCAAGGGACATCTTCTACATGCGCATCTTCGTTAAAAAAAAAAATTATAACCTGATGCTGAGCTTATATGCAAATAATTAGTCAACTGATTAGGATGAGGGGCAGTGAAAGGCAGCCTAAGATGATACTAATTAGGGGCTTTTGGCAATGTAGTGAAAGATGAACAAAGATGATTATAGAGAGATGGGCCTCAAAGGCAGGGATTTACAGTTTTTAGTAAAGGATTTATGGTAGAGAGGCTGTTGTTGGTTTACTATCTGTGAGAACTGCTGCAGCAGTGTTAATCTGAGATGTTATCTTGACACTGTTTTCCATGTGTAACTCAGCATGGTGGTGGCTTGTCCTTTTTAAGGTAGTGAAGACAGCTTTGTTGCTTCACTTTTAGCTCGTCTGTTTTGGGTGAACCTTCACAGGGACTGTTGTTTGCTGTAGCATATAGACTTCAAAATTTCATTCCTGTCAGGTTTGGTGAATGTCAAATGGCTCCACATAGTGCTGAGGATATTGTAATGTGAGGGTTTAGTTCCCTGCAAAGAAAATGCCAGAGTTGGAGCATTGCCACATATAAACCGTAACACAAACAGCAAGCAAGCATGTAAGGAGGCTCTAGTACCTTCCTTTAGCAAGGATGAATGTGATCAGAGAACAGCTGAGTGAAGTTGAAACTTGTCTTGTGTCTACATAGCTGTGAAGTATGGTTGGTTAAAAGGGCAGACTGTAAGTAGGTGTTTTTTTTCTTTTTTAATACTCTTATCTTGGGAAAATAAAATAACATAAAACCCAAAAAGGTGATGTGGTTGATACTCTAGAGGGAAGGGATGCCATCCAGATGGCCTTTGATAGGCTGAGGAGGTAGACTTACGTAAACCTCATGGCGTTCAACAAGGCCAAGTGCAAGGTCCTGCATCTGGGTCAAGGTGATCTCAAATATGGATATAGGCAGAGCAATGAGTGGATTGAGAGAAGCCCTGTGGAGAAGGACTTGGGCTACTGGTGTATGATAAACTTGAGTATGACTCATCAATGTGCATTCACAGCCCAGAAAGTCAATCATATCCTGGGCTGCATCAAAGGATGTGTGGGTAGCAGGCCATCAAAGATGATTCTCCTCCCTCTACTCTGCTCTGGTGACATCCAACCTGGAGTACTATGTCCAGCTCTGGGGCCTCCAGCATAATAAAATTATAGACCTATTGTAGCAGGTCTGGAGGAGGGCTGTGAAGATGATCAAGGTGCTGGAGGAGCACCTTCCATAGGAGGACAAGAGAAGTCATGGGGAAGACTTTATAGTAGTTTTCCAGTACTTAAAGGGGGCCTACGGGAAAGATGGGCAAGGACTCTTTATCAGACAGTGTAGTGATAGGAGGAGGAGTAACAGTTTTAAACTGAAAGAGGAGAGATTTATATCAGATATTAGTAAGAAGTTTCTTACTGTGAGGGTGGCGAGGCACTGGAACAGGTTACCTAGAAAAGTTGTGGATGCTCCATCCCTGGAGGTGTTAAAGACCAAGCTGGATGGAGCTTTGAGCCTTCCAGTGGAAGGTTTTTCTGCCCATGGCAGGGAGCTTAGAACTGGATGATCTTTATGGTGGCTTCTGACACAAACTGTTTTATGATCTATGATTCTGTGAAAGGTGGGAGGAGTGGGAATGGATAATGCCACTAGCCCTTTGGGACTGAAGATATCATATATAACATAAGATAACATATCCATTGCTGAATATCAGCACAGGAAAATTGCTTTAGTACTAGTATGCCACTTACCTTACATAAGTCTCCAGTATGCATGAATTTTAAGATAGCCTGAAATACTTTCCTAAAAACGTTGGAAGGTGAATATGATAGAGTCATAAAGTGGTTTGGGTTGGAAGAGACCTTAAAGGTCATCCAGTTCCCACTAGACCAACCTGGCCTTGAACTCATCCAGGGAGGGGACATCCACAACTTCCCTGGGCGATTTGTGTGAGTGCCTTGCCACCCTGATGGTGAAGAATTTCTTCCTAATGTCTAATCTAAAACTTCCCCTCTCCAATTTAAAGCCATTCCCCCTTGTCCTATCGCTACATGCCCTTGTAAAAAGTCCCTCCCTGGCTTTCTTGTACATGCCCCCTTCAGGTACTGGACGGCTGCTATAAGGTCTTCCTGGAGTCGTGTATTCTCCTGGCTGAACAACCCACAACTTTCTCAACCTGTCTAACCAACAATAAGAAAAATAAGAAATATAAGTTTTATGACATTGCTTTTGTTTAATTCTTGATTGCTCTCAGATTTACCTGAGGTTAGGGGGGAAAAAAGAGAAAATGAAGAATTACCTAAGGACGTGGGCAAATATGGCTGAATGTAACAAATATAAAATGCAGGACACTTGTCTTGTAAATGAGGCAGTTTTCTGCAGAAAGATCTATAGCTTTGTAGCACTTTCACAACTGTGGAGAAATAGAGGTGCATTTTGTCAACTATGGTTTAAGTTTTACATCTATAAAATAACTTTCTAAGGAATAGGAACTATTAAACACAGTAAGACTGGCCATACATCTTCAAACTAGTAGTCTCAGTTTTAGAGAACAAAAGCTTATTATAATTATTTCTCTAGAAAGTTCTCATGCACAGAATTTCCTGTCTCCATGAATGTTTGTTTACTCCTTTATTTACCTTTGTGGAGCTCTGTTTCTGTAGCTCCATTGTTTGCAAATCAACGCCTTTCTAAATAAAATACCATTTCCCAGAACGCTGCTAATCATTTCATGTCACAGGTGAGTTATATTGTAGGTTTTTTCCCCCCTTGCAAATAAAACAAAGGGTGTCAAAGGGAGTGGGGGGAAGTTCCTAAAAGTCTCAGTACAGCTTAGTGAAGTTATTTGAAAGGTCAGGGAATTCACTGACAGTGAGGGCACTTTCTGTTATAGGTGATTGTTTTACTTCAATACTCTGAGTGCATGGCTGCGTATGTTATTTTCACAAAATATTTTGGATGTGTAGGTTCTGTATAAAAACATCTTTGTTATTGTTTTTATGTTTAAGTTGTGGGTTTTTTTCAGGGAGGATAGATCTGATAAAGATTTTTTCTGCTTCACATTTCAGAACTCTTTTTAGGTTAGGAATTGCCCAGTAGTTTCCTTACCTCTGCTGCTGGTAATTTAATTAGTAGCATCATAAAGCTGCATAAGTGTGTTGGTGTGCTTGTTTATCATGGGAAGAAGACATTTCTTTCCAACAATTCTTAGGTGCTTACTTCTGCTTCCAGAAGTAATATGGATTTGGAAGTAGTAGAGGTAGAGATATTCATATTTATATGCAGAATATTACTAACCGCAGTAATAGAATTGTTAGGTTTATCCTTGTTACGAAGGGAAGAAAAGTAAAATAAATTATAAAAATGGGGAGGGAGTAGGAGAAAGTTACATGTTGGTTTAGAAATTGGAATGATAAAAACTCATCAGCATACACCAAGTGTGTTTTAAAAAAGGAGCTGATAGTTCTGAATAACGTAATCATAGTCAGTAATCAATGTGGTGTATGTGGAGGTCCTCTGAGGATCAATTTTACATCTGACAGTGTTTAACCTTTTTTTATTAGTGATGAGGAAGAAATATAGAGTCATTACTGGTAAAAGCATGCAGATGACAACAGGGCAGGTGCCATGTTAAGTAGTGATCAGAGGAGAGCTAAGTGATCTTGTAAGCTGGAGTGCAAGAAAGGACTGTATGTTTTCACACAGAAATGAAGACATTCGTCCAGTCTAAAGAAACACAGTCAAGGAAAGTGATTGAAAATTACTGGGAACCCATGCTTTTTGATGTCTGATTAGAAGTATCCAAAACAAGAGGAATACTTGGTGCTGTTATAATGCCATTGGAATACTTTACCTAGCTCATGCAGCATCACAGCTTGTAAAGGACAACAAACTCAAGAGAGCTCAGAAGAGCAATTGTGTTGAACCACTAAATGTTAGGAAGCACACCGTTGAAATTCCTCAAGTCTGCTGCTAGAACCTATTTAGTGCATCAAGTTTACAATAGTTGATTTGGGTTTGCAAGCATGCTGTAGAGAACTGCTTTTTAATAATTGAGATGACCCACACAGTAGCAGGCCACTAGTAGAACAAACCTAAATGACCAAACAAATTTAAGCTGTGAGTTAGGCGAAAAGGGATCCAGGAAACTGCAGGCAGATGAGCCTCACTTCAGTCCCTGGGAAGGTGGTGAAACAACTAATTCTGGAAACCATTTCCACGCATATGAAGGATGTCATTAGGAACAGTCAACATGAATTCACTAAGGAGAAGTGACCAACTGGCATCACTGTCACCCACTGTGTGCTGTAAAAGAGACTCGCTCTTTCGCCAGGAAGACGTGGCCGTCTGACAAATGGACCAACTGAGAATGCCAATCGAGCTGTATATTAAATATTAGTAACAGTTAATTTATTTCTTATTTTTACATTTTTAAAAAATTATTAAACTTTCTAATATTTTCTTTCCACTCCCCAATGGACTGTCTTGCCTGCACCCAATTTTGGCGACCACTGCTCTAAGTTGTCCATGTTTGGGGTAAGGGACGTGAGGTGACCTCCAGAGGTCCCTCCAACCTCAACCCTTCTGTGATTCAAGAATCTGAAAATGAGGTGAAGTAATCTTACCAAGTACATTTAAGTGATGTGTTTGAGATGATGATGTTATGGAAACTGGATTATTTGATCCAAATACTTTTTTTCAGAGAGGAAGACAAACAGGAAGGAGACACAATAGCTTTAGATGCATAATCTTCAAATCAGTACCAGGAGACAGTTGTAGGGGAGTGATATGCTTCCAGACCTGAAGCTGAAAAGAAGGTTGTCTTGTTATTTCTGGGAGGAGTACTTTGAAACAATTTGGAACATTTGCTGAAGTGAAAAATATTCAACTAATCATCAGGGTCTGTACACCACCAGTAGGGAGGGGGAGAGAGGGAGGCATTTTGTGAAAGAAATTTAAAAAAGATATAGCTCCAAGTCCTAGAAACTTTAAACATTGTGGAGAACAAAGCCATGCAAAATTCTTTACCATGTTAAACTCTTCTTCTAGTGGGAGAATTCTTTGTTCATCTGAACAAATAATAGTTTACTTTTACAAGCTGTTTAGTTGTGGGCTACCACCCTTGGCTCCAAAGGGAGCAGAGGAACTGCAAGATGTGAATAGGTCAAGCTGGCTGAGAGTAGAATGGGAGATGGCAGTCTGTGATTTGATGTGACAGTACAGGAAATTTCCAGTTCAACCTGTGAACAGAGTTGAGAGCTAAGACCTGAAATGATGCTCAAATAAATTACTAAAGAAGAGAATGCAGTTAGCTTAGTAATCTGACATCTCTGTGATTTAAAATGTTAAAAATCTGTGATTGCATATGTCACTAAAAGATGTGCTCTGGTTCAGGCAGGAATTAATTACTTTTAGTCCTAAGGTCTGTGCTGTACATTGGGTTAGACTGGGTGATGACAGATTAATGTATGAATGTCTCACATCCACTTGAAATATCTCTGTATTTAGACTGCATTGACACTTGACATACGATTTTTAGTACCCACTGAAGTTTTTAGGCCTATTGGCTATCTCAAAAAATAAAGCCCAAACATAACTCCTTGATTAGATTTTTAAACATTTAAACAGAATGCATTTACATAAGAAGAAAATTGACTCTACTGTTTTTTCTTTTCTCTGTAAGAAATTAAAGGTAAACAAAGAAATAGACTTAAAATACATGTAAATTATATCTCTATACACTGTATAGAATAGGTTATATGATATTACTATAATACTATAGTAAAAAGTTGGTACTTCCCAAATAATGATGCTAAAACCTCTGACCTAGTCTAAACTGTCATAAATAAGTGACAGAAAGGGACAAGTCTCTGTGGCTAGCTTTCCGCAGGACAGCTCACATGGCCAGCTCTCTGCAGGGACAACTCTAAGTGGGGAGCAATGAGCACCAGGTTGATTTTTCATTGTCTGTGTTTGCAGGGGTGTTATTGTTTTTTAAACTGAGAGAATTACGGGCATGGCATCCCACCATTCCAGCATCCTTCTCAGCCCTGGGTTACCAGAAGCATGGGGAACCAACAGTCTCTGCTGCTGCAGAGAGTTGACTCTGTGGAAGTGTCCCACAGAGGGCTGGCCATGGAGACTTGGCAGCAGAGAGTTGTCATAGACCCAGTCAGTGATACTGTCCCTATTTGTACTGTTTGAAGACATAAGCATACATTTAACTTTTATTATATTATCCTATCCTGAAGTGAACTTTGGCAACTGGGAGGGCAAGACCTCCTCAGTTTAGGGAATTAAGGTCACAGGAATATCAGGCCTTTTTCATGAAGGATCGGAGATGCCTATCAGAGATGTGTTATGATGTGGACAAAACATCTCTTTCATCAGGCATGGAGCAGGAATCAGTAGAAAGCAAAAATAGTTTGAAAGGCCTGACAATCCTTGAATTTGCTATTAGTTAGGTACTACAGCTACTCACACAGACCTGAAATGGTTTTACAGGGTTAGAAAGCATTAAGCTCTGTGTGGCCTCAATTTGTCTTTTTGTTGTGGTACAATATTTAAGCAAGTTTAAAGCTGACTTAATCCTCTTATAAGCAAGTATTGGAAGTAATTATTTTATCTGGGTAGCGTAGTGTTAGTGCCTTGTTCTGCTGGGGGGTGGGATTCAAGAGTTCACTTTTTGGGTCATATGAGCTTGGGCATGTCAATGTTGCAGCAGTCGTGTTTTTAATGCTCTCAAGTGTGGGTCTCTTTTATAGTTGATCAGACCTTGTGAAAATGTCAGAGATTTCTAAAATTAATTATTTCTTCTCCTTCTGGAGGGAGGTTATAGACATGATAAATGAAATAACGGATGATATATTGCAAGAGATAATGACAAAAAATGGGGGGGTTGGGGGGAGAAGCAGTTGCCAACTCCATTTAAAAATAGAAACTTATTTATACCTGTAGCACAGTGAAAGCCTGTTGTGCTGACTGAATTTAACGAGCAGACCTGGGATTCAGCCTTGGTACTGCTAACTACTGGAGGCGTTATTGATGTAGAGCACTAATTACCCGTGTGATGAAGTTGCTTGCCAGAGGTTTTTGACTGTTTCATTTCTGTGGCACCTCCTACAGGTTAATTCATTGAGCAGCACAGGTAAAACCTCCAGATGGAGGTCCTGCTCTCTTGTCATCCAGGCACAGAGACTTGTACTGACATCAGTAACTAAATCAAGATGAATATTTTCCTGAGTTATTATTGATCGAGTACCTAGAGCTGTCTCATAGAACTAAATGGTTTGGGATGCATCTGTAGCAGTTCATAGCCACTGCATGGGAAAACGCGTACACAATAATTTAAAAAGCAAAACAAGCTGAGTAACAGCTTTTCTCACTTGAAGGAAATCCCCCAGACTAAATGCAGCAGAAAACATGGACATTTAGAAAAGGGGGGGAAAAAAATAGGAGGGGTAAGTTCTTCAATTAGCAGACAGGGAAGAGCCTGAATGGGCTTCAGCAGTTGTTTGAATTCTTTCTATGTATATTTTTTTTACAGCATTTGTTTTGAAATGTCTCAGTATACACATTAAAATTCAGAACATAAACAGTTCATTTAATTAGATGAACTATTTCACTTAAAATTTATCGTGAAAATGCCGTTTGTAAGATAGTCTAATAACGAATTGAAGGAATACCAATATGTCCAGTCTGTTTCTTCATTTACTCTATCCATTGATGAAGTAGAATATAAACTTCAATATATTCTCTCCAAAGTCTAAAATTTTAAAATATTGGGCAGAAGAAATACAAAATTAATCTTAACATTATTAGATTTATGGAAATATTTTTAGGTTGTGGAATCCTTTATACAGAAATGCTTCGGGGCTGGTTTTGTTGTTGTTGTTTTGGTTTTGGGTTTTTTTAAAATTGTGGTATAGCTGAAAAGCCTCTCAGACCAGCAAAGCTGATGCTGCCTTTGTTCTTTACATAGAACTAGAAGTGTGTGGAAATGGTCTGAATTTCTCATCCAAGCTTAACGTGCTATTATCTAACAGGATGCACTAAGTGTTCTCTAACAACTGCAGAACTCATCAAGCAAATGGAAAGATTAGCCCTGAAATCAAGCTTCAAACTTCATTTTCTCACAATCAATAAGCAAGTAATGCACAATGGATTTATAATGATATTGAGATTGACTGCTTATATACTTTTCAAAGTTCAAAGCTGAAAACAGCTTGTGTGTACAAGCAATCCACAGTAGAGTTTCTAAGTAGGGGCTTGTGATAAATAAGTGAGATTGGGTTTGACTTAAATGGCCCATCAGTCTCATATGGGTTTAGCAGGAAAATTTCATGCTTAAAAAGACAGGGTTGGAGAAGCATCAAGCATTGGTTTCACATCACCTGAGATTGCTTTGTGGAGTCTGTCTTCTGGGAGACATAAAGACAAGAGGCTTATTAAAAATGAGCAGCACCAGGGAGAATGATTGAGCTTCAAGTACACTTGTGTTTCTTAGCTTGAAGAGTTTAAAGGTGAAGATACATTTTAAAAGCTCAACTGGCAGATGAGAAAAATCCTGTCAAGTTTCTCAATGAAATCCCTTTATATATAGATAATAGGATATTGTAGTAGTTTTTTGACAACAGCCAAAAAAAACCCAAACCAAACTAAAACAAAAAACTTACTCAGCTCAGAATGTCCTGATAGTTGGATGAAATGATAGTTAATCTCTCAGCTGTCAAAACAGTTGTCTTCAGTCCTGCTATCTGATAACTTCAGAGGCAGTATTATCTCTCTGTAAAAGACAAGAGATCCCGGGAAGAAATTAGTCTTGGGGCTCACTTTGAGGATTTTGTGCACTGTCCTGGCAATGCAGCTGTGGTGTCTTAAAAGTTTGCCATGGGCCTGTCATCTTAGAAGTGACTTTTACCTATTCCAAAACTCAACTGTTTTGCACTGTTGTATGCATTGACCTTGGAAAAACATACTGATACTGAGTTTTAAAATCAGAATTTAGCTTCATATTTGCTTCTCATTCTCCTATAATCTGTGCTGATAACAGGTGCAGTTATAGAAGTTATACAGCGGTTAAAGTAATTTAAAATACCACAGATTTTTATTATTGTATGACAGCAGGCGGGTTGTTGCTTAATGTGTGTCCATTTACCTAACACTAAAAAGGCAAGGAATGAACAAATTGACTTTGACCTATGAAGTAACACTTCGGTTTGTTTAGTCAGAGCAAGTGCTCTTTAACTTAATATTAGTTGTAAATTTGTGTGATAAATGAGCTGAAGCAACATAGTCTTTTTCTCATAGTCTCATAGCATGAAATGCAGCTGAAAGCTGATTTGTTTTGTGAAAACTTGTATGACTCTTGGCACAACCATAGACAAAAGCACAGCGGCTGTGTACTGTGTTGCTTATTCTTGCCTTTGTTCACATCCATTCATTCATGCACATCCATTACGTGGGGAAAAAGTTTGGGAGTATATTTGAATAGCACAATTTCTAACTTAAGAATGAAGGTAACAGCTTTCAGTAATTACAAGAAAAAAGTGCTATTTTTCAAAATTGCTAAGAAGTACCTTAGTGAAAATCCTGGTACATTGAGATCAGGAACTTAATGGTTTTGTGAGTTAAACGACTGGCAGTGCTGGCTGTGGGGAAGGTGGTTTTGACTGTCTTTTATCAGGCTGTATTTCCCCAGAGCCCTAGGATGGATGTAGCATGAAAAGGTTTGTGCTCATGACAGTCTGAAAATCTAATGCAGTGTTTCCTGAACGAATGTTAGAGAAATGGTCTAGTGTGGTCTCATAATCACAGTCTGGATGACTGTATGTTTCCTAGGTTACACTATATTTTAAACAAAGCATCAGGGTGAGGAGACCCTTTATTGTGATGGATTTTGGCCACGAGGCATGCATGTCAGTCCCTTCTTCCAATCTGGGGTTGAGGGAGAAGACTGAATATCCCCACGCCATTTTTCCCTTCCTTTTGAACTGCATTTTCTTTCATCTGATTTTCTAGTGTACACATTTCTTTCTTGAATATCACTTGTGCACTGTTGTATTGTTTCCCACTTGTATTGTTTCCCAAATGCCCTCTCCTCTCCTCTCCTCTCCTCTCCTCTCCTCTCCTCTCCTCTCCTCTCCTCTCCTCTCCTCTCCTCTCCTCTCCTCTCCTCTCCTCTCCTCTCCTCTCCTCTCCTCTCCTCTCCTCTCCTCTCCTCTCCTCTCCTCTCCTCTCCTCTCCTCTCCTCTCCTCTCCTCTCCTCTCCTCTCCTCTCCTCTCCTCTCCTCTCCTCTCCTCTCCTCTCCTCTCCTCTCCTCTCCTCTCCTCTCCTCTCCTCTCCTCTCCTCTCCTCTCCTCTCCTCTCCTCTCCTCTCCTCTCCTCTCCTCTCCTCTCCTCTCCTCTCCTCTCCTCTCCTCTCCTCTCCTCTCCTCTCCTCTCCTCTCCTCTCCTCTCCTCTCCTCTCCTCTCCTCTCCTCTCCTCTCCTCTCCTCTCCTCTCCTCTCCTCTCCTCTCCTCTCCTCTCCTCTCCTCTCCTCTCCTCTCCTCCCCTCCCCTCCCCTCCCCTCCCCTCCCCTCCCCTCCCCTCCCCTCCCCTCCCCTCCCCTCCCCTCCCCTCCCCTCCCCTCCCCTCCCCTCCCCTCCCCTCCCCTCCCCTCCCCTCCCCTCCCTCTCCCTCTCCCTCTCCCTCTCCCTCTCCCTCTCCCTCTCCCTCTCCCTCTCCCTCTCCTCTTTCTGGGGCAGCTCTGCCATGCTGTATTTTACTGATCTGTGAAGATAGTGGGGTACTTAGGTGGAATGAAAAGGAGTAAGCAGTTTTTAGGATAATTAATTTTAAAAGTAGAAGTAATATGAAACTACTGAAAGCAGACAGCTGTCTTCTTTCCTTTTGTTGAAATTTGCCTGTCTTCAAGAGATCAGCACAACTGCTTACATCCCTTGTAAATATCCTATTGAGAGATTAATGTTGAGTGATTCTTGAGCTTATCCTTTGTCAGGGCAACACTTTACCTAAGGAAACTATTTAAGATTTTGCCTCTAGGCCTTGCTAGCTGTATAGAAGCAAATGAAACTAGGAAAAAAAAAAAAAAGAAAGAAAATAAATGATTGGGTTTTTACTACGTTCAGATGTTTTCTTTTTAATTCCAGCTGCAAATGCATGGGCATGTTTTGGTGATGGCTCTCCTCAGTGAACTGAAAGGAGAAGTGAAGGTGAAATTGCAATAAAATCCAAGTGAGGAATGGATAGAAGCATTCTACATAATAATAAAATTTATAGGAGTAGCTTCTGTTACCAGCATAAGAAATCACAGATAGATACTGGGTGGTAAAGAGATATCTATGGTATGCCTTTTGTCCCTCGGCTGGTTGAAGGGTGAGGTGCTGCAGTCTACTGCTTCAAAGTCACAGCTGGTTAATATAGAGGCTGGGAACTAGGCTGAAAATGGCTCTTGTTTCTCTTCTTCTCTAGGAAAGTGTACAGAAAACGTTGTCGTGTTTTACTGTAGTTTTTCAAAACAGAGGTGTCATTTCCAGTCCTTTAAGAAGCATTGTACGTTACCTTTTCAAAAGAAAGCATACCCAATTGTTACTTTCTGTATTATATTACTGCCATACATGCATCTGTTTCTCGCCCTCCCAGTACTTCCTTACCAGTCTCCATTTCGAGTAAATAGGGAAAAAAATAATTGTCCCATGTGTCTTCCTGTAGCATCTGCTTTCTTTGCCAACCAAGATGATTGAATGCCCTTAAACATATAATAAAGGGCTTTTGTGCACTCTTGGGTGGTAGCTATAAAAATAAATTAAGTGGATCCTGTGATATAAACTATATCAGTGAGATGTTCAGTTCATTTTTGTTTTCTTTTAGGAGGCTTATTCCACTGCCAAAGTATCTTTTGATTTTTTAATTTTATTTTAAGAATGTGAAAAGAAGGCTTGTTTCATTAGTTATTTGTAGGTCAAAGCTTTGTGTGAAAACATTTCAGGCAGTTTATATGAGACTTCTGTATTTTGAAGCACAGTTTTGTCGTGTATTTGTGATAAACAAGATGCAGAAAATATGGGAAATCTGCTTTTTATTTATTTATTTTTGTAGTGGTTTTGATCATGGTCCATAATTCTGGCATGTATACCACCTGCCTCCATTTTGCATCTGGTATGCCCAGTGTGGTCTTTTTCGCAAGCTATATACACCTGTAGGTTAAATGTATGTTGCAAATGGGACTTCCAGGTGTTCTTGAAAAGTTATTCCAAAGAATTTATCACATGGAATTCTTTTATTCTTATAAGGCTTTCTTTCAAAAAACTTATCATAACAATTTTTATTAAATTTATAAAGTGAATTCCCTGATCTAGAACTCTCCTTAAGCATTAAATTAATAATTAAAAAGGTGGAACGGTATATATTCAAAAAGAAATGAAAACTAAAAAAGCCCCAAACCCAAAAAATCGCACAAACCACCAACCCCCCCCATTTAAATTTATCCACAGCAGCTATTTGTACGAGGAATATTTGTTTTAATATTAACTTGTGTTGAACTGGAAGATCAACTAGTAGTTTTAACACCCATCATGATACCCGTCCATATTACTAAAGCATAAAATCCAAATGGCTTTTGCAAATATGCTTGTTTTAATAACAATTTCCAAAGTAGGATCTCCTAAATACATTTCTACCTAGTCCTGCACATTTTTTGTTAAATTGAACACCCATTTCTTTTGGTAGACATATTCTAATTAATGACAACTGCAGCAGGGATGTATTTTGTGTATGTAAGCATACATGTGCACTTGCCTATATAATCCATGCCTTATATTAAGACAAGCTGTGACTAATGCAAAATCAAATAATCTGGCATTAAAAAACGCCAGAAATAACTTTGCTCAGAGAATGTTTATGTGCAACCATTTTCTCACAGGCCTCATAAATATTCACTGATATAAAAATGACACAAATATATGGATATTATTTGCTTACACGAGATGGGTGATATTTATTCTAGGAGCCCTTATTCAATGTCGTGTCCTTTATTCTTGATGAGTGGTTTCTGTTCCTATGTCTTGGTATCTAAAAGGAGTTTAAATGCACTTTCTGAGAGGAAACTCTTCCTTTTTTTTTCAGAGCTTTTCACTAAAGTCCAGGAACTCAAATTTTGAATTGTTTTCACTAACTATTAGGCAAGTGTAGTCTTTAAGAAAACGTTTTATTTGCCTAAATGTGGGCAGATTTCCAGGGAAGTTAGAACTGACAGATAAGTCTTTTGAAAAATGCAGTTTTGCTTCAGTATCCCATGTCATCAAAACTGAAATGTTTTTGGAGACATTTGTGTTGATTCAGTTTCTGTCAGCTAAGTAGAAGGAGAACAGAGAGAACAACTGTAAATGTTTTATGAACATGCAGTGAGCTTTTGAAGTATCATAAGTAACAACTTTAAATGTTTATCCCAAACCAATTTTTTTTCTGTATACTGTCGATCATCTGCGTTACTGCTGGAATTGGATCTGTGAATGCAGAACTATATAGCATTCTCATACCATCTTTTCCACATGTATTAGCACAATTTATGTATTTTTCCACCTGTTGTGCTTCCTTTCAGCTGGAATTAATATCTGGCCTTTCTTAAGTGCAAAATGCATGGTTTTACTTCATCATCGTTGCTCTGGTTCATGAGATATTTCCAGATAATTCTTCTATCCTCTGCCTTTTTCAGAACTCTTTTTGAGCACAGCTGTAGTCAGAGTTCTTTAATTGTAAAATCTGTTTCCTCTTGCTCTTCTTCCTCACTCCTGCGCATATGCAGACTTGACAGAATGTAGATCCTGTTTTAAATTAGATAACTTTATGCAGTGAATGATTTTTTGGAACCCCTGACCAGTAATCTAGATTATGGTGTTATTTTACAGCTCTACATACTTGCCTCTAGTATAAATCACAAACTTGGTATATTTTGAGAGAAAATAAATACTGATGAAAGCTCACTTATAAAGCCTGGTTAAGAATTTTTAATACTGTGTATACTTTGTAAGCAGACAGAGAAGAGTTCCTTTTGCTAGCTGTCTCTGAGCTAAGATGTCTGGAAAGTCCTTTTAACGTGTAATGCTGTAACACTTTTGAGAAGGCAGGTATTTTATTTGCTGAGAATCTACACACAGAGCAGAATCCAGACAGGTCATTGTGTCTGGTTTCTAATATGTTTTTCAAACTGTCCATTTTGGTAGCTGTAGTTAGTTTACTGTAAGTTTTATTGGCTCAACCGTGATTTCAGAGAGGGAACAGTTTTGTATTAGGCAGTTTTTGTCATCACACAATCTTTAACAAAAGTTATACAGTAGACCAGACCTGTCATACAGACAGCATTTTATTTTTTCTAAGTTAAAAATTGTCCATTGACTCCCACTTTTGCTTTCTCTGTTAGCTAGTTTATAATTGAGATTAGCGTTTTGTTTTCCAGTTTATGACTTCTTAACTGCCCCCAGAGGAGGAGTAGTTCATTCTTTGATTTGATGATTCATCAGTTTGGGGGCTCAGGATCGTGTTTTCAAACTGCTGTGTTTCTCATATAATTTTCTAATTGTCATGAGAGTGTCTAGATAGGATGATTGCCCCAAAATCTGAAACTTTAAAAATGGAAAAGGAAGCACAAGGTGATGCTGTCTCATCATCCCAAGCAGAAACCCTTTGGGATGAAAGCTGACTCGTTCACAGTCTAGTCAAGCTTAACAATTGCAGCTTGTCACAGTTTTCTGTTATTTCACTTTTCCCTTGCCTCAATATATTGTCCAGATGATGTCCTTAGTCCATTGCTATCCATTGCAGGGATGTTCACAAGGATAGGAGGAAATACAGCTGGCTGAGGAATGGTATATTCTTGATTTTGTTAGAGGGTCTTTTTTTTTTTTTTTTTTTAATTTCAGACGGAAAGAAGAGATCCTAGTAGGAGATGAATCTTTCATTGCACTATCAAAGCCCCCTGATACTGCACATGATCAGGGCAAATCCTGTATGACCAGCTTAGTGGCTTTCTGTGGTGGGGTAATCACTGCAGTGGACACGGGTAAACCAACAGATGTGATCTGTCTGGACTTCTCTAAAGCCTTTGAGACGGTCCCTCACAACATCCTTCTCTCTAAATTGAAGAGATACAGACTTGATGGATAAGATAAGATGGATGGATTCCGTTGGATGGTTGTATTCAGAGAGTAGTGGTCAATGGCTCAAAGTCCAGATGGAGATCTGTGACTAGTGATGTCCCTCGGGGGTCTGTATTGGGACCAGTGCTGCTTAATATCTTTATCAATGATAAAGACAGTGAGATTGAGTGCACCCTTATCAAGTTTGCAGATGACACCAAGCTGAGTGGTGCCCTTGTCACACTGGAAGGACAGGAAGTCGTCCAGAGGGACCAGGACAAGCTGGAGAAGTGGGCCTATGCAAACCTCATGAGATTCCTACACCTGAGTTGGGGCAATCCCTGGTTTCAATACAGGATGGGGGACAATGTGATTGAGAGCAGCCCTGCAGAGAAGGACTTGGGGGTGCCGACTGTTGAGAAGCTCGACAAGAGCCGGCATTGTGTGCTCACAGCCCAAAAGACCAACTGTATCCTGGGCTGCAACAGAAGAAGCATGGCCAGCAGGTCAGGGGATGTGATTCTGCCCCCCTGTTCTTCTCTTGTGGGACCTCTTCTGGAGTATTCCAGTTCTGCAATCTTCAACATAAGAAGGATATGGAACTGTTGGAATGGGTCCAGAGGAGGGCTACAAAGATGATCAGAGGACTGGAGGACAGGCTGAGAGAGTTAGGGTTGTTCACCCTGGAGAAGAGAAGGCTCCAAGGAGACCTTATAGCGACCTTCCAGTACCTGAAAGGGGCCTACAAGAAAGTAGTGGAGGGACTGTTTATGAAGGCTTGTAGTGATAGGACCAGGGGCAATGGGTGTAAACTGGAGAGGGGCAGATTTAGACTAGACATAAGGAAGAATTTCTTCACTATGACAGTGGTGAGGCACTGGCACAGGTTACCCAGGGAAGCTGTGGCTGCCCCATCCCTGGAGGCGTTCAAGGCCAGGTTGGATGGGGCCTTTGGGCAGCCTGATCTAGTGGGATGTTCCTGCCCATGGCAGGGGGGTTGGAACTAGATGATCTTTAAGGTCCCTTCGAACCAATACTGTTCTGTGATTCTATCTAGACAGTCAGCTTTTAGATCAGATATCAAAAGCTTTATTTCTGTTTCAAATATCTCCATTATACTTAGAGTTAATCAACAAAACCACATTTCCGGAATGGAACTGAAGAAACAGACACAACAGAATTTAGAATACTTTTAAAATGAGACAAAGGAAAATGCTAATAAAATCTGGGATTCAGTAAGCTCATCTTCTAAGTTCCTCTGTTCTGCAACAGAATTCGTGGGAGTATGGCAGACCAGAAACCACAGGTTTTTGGTGTAAAGGAAAACTGTATTTTATCCCAAAGCAGGGTCCCCGTGTCAGTTCTAGTGTGCACATATGGTCCCTGCGAATGCTAGCTTTGATACTCATAAACATTACAAACACTTGTACATTTGGCAGCAAATTTTGAAATAAAGTACATATTGATTTGAGATCTTTGCAGTATGTAAGACCAACAAAAATAAAGCAGTATCTAGCATAAATGGAACTTGTTGCTGTGTTAACTTGTGTCACTCATCCAATTTTGTCTTCTATTATCCTACTTTTTGATAAGGTATTTTTGAGAATACTTCATAACAGATGTCGTAGTTACAGTCTATAGCACACAGAATACTTCAAAAAAAACTTTAATCACATCATGAAAAATATAGTGTATTTTTTATCCCATTTACTTTAATTGGTTGCTTTCATTTTAAATTATATTCCTTGTTTAAGGTCATAATTTTTTCAAGATCTAAAGTAATTTCACCAAGTAAAAATAGAAACATGCAACAAACTACATTTGGACAATGGCATGGCTCTATTGAGCTGGATTCATGATTGTAAAATGTATAATTGCAGTTGAAAGAACTGTAAGCTGTAATAGGCTGTGTTGCATCTTGTGTGTTTGTCAACTGAGTTTCTCTTACAAATCCAAAAATATCTATAAAATGCAGCATAAACCTAAGAATCTTAATGAGATGTGTATCTGCTGTTTTACGTATAAATATTTCAGTCAGCGCAGAATTCATCTTTTAAAATACAGTTTGACTCTCCAAACTGTAATGCCAGTATAATGCCAGTATAGCTTTTCTTGATAAAACTGTATAGCAGCATGTATTTTGATTTTTATTATAAATTCTAACAGCAAACATGGGTAGAATTTCTCAAGTGTGCTTATATACACACTTATAAGCAACTGGTTACAAAGGTTATAAACACTTAGAAACTACTGATTATAGAGTTATAAGTTTTAAAGGTTGTAAACAACTGCCTATCTTGGCAGTGACTCATGTTTCAAAATGGTGCAATGATGACTGTCATTGAAGACCATGGATAATTTTTCAGAGTTTACTAGCCTTTGTTGATATAATATGTGGATAAATTTTTATGAAATGGAAGCCTTGTACAGTAAGAACACTGCTACTAGAAAATAGGTGAAGCACGGCAGAAGGCAGGAGGGCTCAAGTAGATGCAAATGTAGGGTTTTGTCAAACGTTGTGACCCATTTCTAAAGAACTTCATCTTATTTGTCATACAGTCAGATGTGAGGATCAGAACTTCGGGCATATGCCATTAGCACTGTCGATGACTCTTGATTTGCAGTAGTTGTTGCTTTGCTAATTTGGCTAAGTTTTTTGTTGTTTTTACGGCAAGATTTTTTATGTTATTCTTAGTTCGGTCTATAAACCTGCCACACCTATATGTGCCATGTATGATATTTTAATCTGCAAAAGACTTCAAAAAAGTCATGGCTGTGCAAAGCCTTCATTAGTATTCAGCTTATCCTTAGTGGCTGGCTATAGAAAGAAACGTAGCTTGGCATCTATGTTGTTAAAGGTCTGATGTATGCTGGTCAGTTCTCTGGATAGGTAGTTTTACAGTTTAATTACTTGTAGTAATACTTGCTACAGCTTGGTTATTAGTTGTGAGTGGAAGTAACAGAGGAATGCAAGTTCGAAAGTTCCCTTTAAAACTCTTCCTATAGTTGATGTGAAGATTAGATACTTATTTTGAGGAAGTTACAAGATGGTAATTTCATAAAGGTTTGAAGGATGTAAATGGCAAAAATAAAAAAAAAAAAAAGGAAATTCTGTCAGAGCAATTTAGCTATAGACTCACAAGACAAATGCAGAAAAACAAGCAGTAAGAAACAATCCTGTGTTGACAGACAAATGATCTAGACAAGTAGAACTGTCATTATGTTTATCCACATTTTTGACATCATCTTTACTGCTGAGAAGATGTAGAAGCCTTTACTAACCACCTGGAATCACAAGTTCTTCCCTTTTTTGAGTACTGGACATTTTGAAGCACTTGTCTGCACTTCTGGGTTTGAGCAAGAAAACACCTTAAAATCTTCTATGTCTTCTTATTGCTAGAGATAGATATTATCATGTCTCTGGGGAGACCTTATACCAGCCTTCTGATACTTAAGGGGGTCCTGTAGGAAAGCCAAGGAGTGGCCATTTATCAAGGAGTGCAGTTAAAGGAAGAGAGGGAACAGTTTTAAGCTGAAAGAGGGGAGATTAAGATTACAATTTTTTGCTGTGAGTGTGGTGAAGCACTGAACAGGTTGCCCAGAGAAGTCATGGAAGCCCCATCCCTGGAGGTGTTCAAGGCCACGTTGGATGAGTCTGAGATCAACCTGATCTAGTGGAAGGTGTCCGTACCCATGGAAGTTTGGGTGAAACTAGATGATCTTTAGGGTGCCTTCCAATCCAAATAATTCTATGATTCATTCTATGATTCTCTAATGTAATTAGGTATAGGAGCTATTGTGTACATTGATGAGTCCTGAGTTTGAACTCTAAAACCTGATTTATACCAGGTTTTATTTGACTGCAACTTTGCCAAACTTCACTATGTTGCACACTGCGTGACTTGGTATTTAAATTTATGTCCTAGTATCATTTGCAGTAACTTTACAAGGAAGCTGGATTTTGCTTCATCTGTGGTTTCGGGGGAGTTTATTTGTCATTAAAAAGCACAAATAGGTCTGTGAAATTAGATGTTCTGCTTTTGTGTCTGAAACTTAGCTTGCGGCATATTTTATGAAGTTTGAAGTAATATTTATGCAAGTACTAGAACAAACGTGTAAATGGCTGCCTAATTTTCTAAGCCTTCCCACTGGAAATGTTGCAGCTGTTATTTGATATACTTCATACAAATCTCTTGTATTTACGAATTTGTTTAACTTTAGCAGAGGGATAATTTGTATCTGTTGTATCACTTAGATGAAATATTAGAGTTTGGAGCTGCAAGTTCTTTGATGGGGTTTCTGTTCCCACTGGATTATCTAACTGAATGTTGTGCACTTAAAATTGTGCAGGGAGATGCAGTGTCCAGAGGTGCCAATTTCCCTGATACACCCAGAGCTAACGATGACTTCCGATAGAAAGATATTTTAGAACAGATGACCTGTATCCAGGAGCAGGGCAAACGTGGTATGTTTATAAGGACCAATGGCACAGTAAAAGAACAAACCCATAAATTATTTGGTGATTGCATATAAAATTAATTTCTTTTAAAGACTATATGCTTGCAAAGTGCTTGTCATGAATGTCAAATATACACTGGGATTAGCTATTGGAAATATTGGACTTCAGTTAGGTGAAATTTGTCAGCTATAATGACATTTTGTCTTCTATTCTACTTTTTGCTAAGGTATTCTGTAATGGCATTTATAATGGCATTCTAGGAAAATACAGATTTTTAAAGTCCTTTTAAAAGCAAGATTTTGTCTGTTTCCTGTTTTAAAACTGCTTGGCTAGGCTAAGCCTGCTGTGCCTATGTCCAGATAGCAAAGCTGATGAACAGCCATGAAGTTTAGTTTTGTTTGAACAGCTGTAGAATTTACTTTAATATGGACTGAAATACCCATGAGTAAGGTTATATTTGTTTTTCTAAATAGGAAAGATGTCATTCTTCTCTGGAGCGAAGTATCAAACATCAAAGAAACCAGAATTTTGTCAGCGTGTGTTAGTCATCTGTTAAGAGACACAAGAGTTTCCTCTCTACCAAAGAGGAAAAGCAAAGCTTTTCTGTTTCTGTTAGATTTCATTCTTCTAAACTCGTGACATTAGATTTTTCCCTACCTCACCTTGGGATAGTATGTACTTTTATAACATGTTATTCATTTCTAAATTACTTAGAAAAGACTAGGGAAAAGAATGGAAATAATACTGTTTTCATTCAGAGAGTTTGAGGCTGCATATAGATTGCCTTTTTTGGGGATAGATGTGATGTATTGTACTAGAGGTGCTGATCCCACAAACACCAAGGCTGGTACCTGTTTGCAACGGGGCACACCTGGGAGCATCTAGGCCTTTCTTTGCTTGGAAACAAAGATACAGGAATAGGACCTGATGTCCCTACACTTAAAGTTTTCTTCTAAAATAAAGGTTCTCAAGCATGGAATAGTTTGTTTTTCGTGAAGAATGGTAATAATTCAGTCTTTTGATGTTCTGAGTTTTGCTGCTTTTTATTTTACTGGTTTGTTGTTGGTACCTGATGATTATGTCCTAGGGTAAAATTCTCAATCTGCTGTTTTACACCTGGGATTTTGTTTTCATTACAAGAAGATTTTCTTCCGTCTGTGAAAATGGTGACTAATAAATATATAATAATTCGTATCAAAAAATATTTTAAAATTACACAACCTGCATTGTATCATGTTGCAGTTGTTAGGATTGGAGATTCATAATCTGTTACCTACATGCCTTGTTTAATTTTTAACTGTGTTTATTTTACAGGATGCTGTACTTTTGATGAGCCTCTTAGTTCCTGTGGCTATAGTCAATCAGATGATGATGATCTTAACTGGGATCAGGTGAACGCACCGATAAAGTCCATCTCAGGTCAAGGGATGCCATCTGGTTAGTCTTTTATTTTGCTTTCTTTCTTTTTGTTGATAGCTTATGTATTCAGCATTTTTTTGACAGTACTATTTTTTGAATACTTTGTCTAAATATGTTTAATTGCAATACTCAGATCTTCCAAGTGATTTTTGTCAGAGATATTTTGCAAAAGAAAGGTTTGCTTTCATTCTGTGGGGAAGAGAAAGATCAGAAAGTAGAAATAGAAACTTGGTGTCATCAGGGAAAGCAGAAAGAAAACAGAATTATGGCATGAAAATGAGTATGAAGTAGTCCTAGAAACAGGCAGACAGGAAGTCTCAACAGAAGAAGGAATAGTAAGAGATGAAACAGAGATGGCCTTAGGCATTTTCATTGTAAGAGTTATTAATCAAAATCTGTTATGAAAAGAAATGGAAGGTAAAAAAGAGGTGAAAGCAAAATGAGAGGAGAGGTATCCCAAAACGAAGGACTTCAGTGATACCACGCTTGTTGTGTTAAAAGGACAGTTGTTATACTATTATTTAATGTACTTTGTGCACTGCATGCAGTTGGACCTAATTCCATAGCAACAATCCTTTCGTTCTGTTGAACTGTAAGCTTACTCTGGTAAGTCATTCCTTTGCCACTTCACCTATACAAATTTGTAAAGTCTGACCACTAGTTTTAAAATACTCACTACTCTAAATTTCATCAGTTATTCTTTTTTCATGTTTTTAATCTAGGCACGTTAAGAGTTCTTGTAGCGTACTAATATTCATCTCTTGGAGGATGATAGCCTGTAGCCAGTTCTGCATCTTCTTTGGCTTTTAAAGACTGAGCTTCCAGTGACTGTTTTCACCTAAAAGTGGCCAAAATCAAAAAGATGACTTTGTAAAATCACTGGTTGTAGCATCATGGGTCTTTTTCTGCATTGGCCTCATAATAATATTAATATATCCAGAATGCTTAAAAACATCGCAGATCAATGTGCTGATGTTTCACATCCATTTCAATTAGCTTTTTAAAGCACCTGTACTGTACTTTGATGTTTGCGTAAGATCCCTTTACTAGTTGTCCTTCCCAAGAAAATGTTCCTCCCTTGGTTTCAGTCAAGGAAGTTGGCAGATAAATAGTGTGAATCTTCAGAAGTGACAGTATAAAGAAAACCTGAACATATGCACTCATCACAAATGCACTTATAAATTCTCTGAAGGACGATATGCACTGCTCAGCCCAAGGTATTACTAGGAAAAATGCTCTTAGTGGACTTCACTATAAAGTTATCAGTCTTCCATGGATTGTGGACAACATTGTATCTTAGATTGATAGTTGTACTGAAGTGCCTTTTCCTTCACCAGATGGTTTCCTCTTGCAAAGGTGGAACTCCTGACTTCAAGATGAATGTTTGGTTTTCCCAAGTCGTGGCATTTGGATCATCATGCTAGATTTGAGTTCATTGTCACCAAATAGAGGAGGTTCTTCCAGATTCCTTTCTAAACTGGCTCTTGTCTAGTGGTCTTGGCACATACTGCTAAAAAATTTCTGGCCTGTTTGATGAGTGATTAATACCATTTCTCAAGCTGGAGCTAACATACGTAGTTTATCAGTCATGTTGGTTGCAGTACAAGCTGTACATTCTTTTTCTCAATCATGCATCTGGAAATTCTCTTTCTATTCCAAATTTCATTTATTATTCTCCCCACTTGGATTTTATGGAAGCGATTGTTGCTGTAAGTTTTTCAGTCTTCTTGGCAGATAGAAGGAGTTTAAATCTATGTTCTTTTCTGTGACGGCTGTAAACTTGTAGACTTTTTGTGTTTTGTTTTCCTGGAGGCAAGGATCCAGACTAAGAAAGGACTGGTATTTTTGTGGAGGGAAAATGATATCAATGTAATTTTGTTTATCAGATGTCACATGACTTGTTTCTTATTTGCCTTCCTGCCTTTTTCTCAGAATACTGAAATAATGTTCTGATGATCAAGTAAAAAGATATTAAATTTGGAAATAGATTATATTTAGATTTTAGGGAGTTGTATTTCTGCACATCAAGGACATGAAATATGCTTTGGGAGTCTTGGGTTGGAAGATGAACGAGCTAGTCTGAGGAGGTTTGTGGACACTGGTGCCCTGAAAGGTCAAAAATCCCTTTGAGAGAGAAAGAAATGCTCATTTTTTGAGCGGTGTGTCTAAGGGCACGATTCACTCAAATAGCATCTAATTTTTCCTCATAATTTTATCTGGACAGTTTTTTCCTGTTCTTGTTTGAATCATTATAATGATTTTAATTAACTTTCAGTTAGCCTTAGCCAGACAGTTATGTGATACACTTAAAAAATTATTTCAAGCAGTTTGTCAGCAGTTTCTGAGCTACATATTTTAGAAAAAATAACTCCAGATGATAATGAATAGAACATCTTAGATTAATTGTTTGTGGGGAATTTTTGGCTTGAAAGCAAAATGCGTTATGCAATGATGTTGTAATACTAGACTGAAACAAGAACTCTCAGTTCAGCAGTCCCTTGTCAGTAGAAAAAAATAATGTACATAACATTCCTAATTTCAGGCAATATGCTCCAGTGAAAGAGTTGATGTCAATATATAATATTTTGTATGATTTGGTGGCAGTCAGGGGGAAGCACACTAGTTACAGCATTTGGTTTATTTTAATCCACACAAGATTGTTGAGAATGTAACTGTACTTCAGGTAAATAAATATTTTAACTTAGTATGTTATTTCGGTGGGACAGAAGAGATGTCACATAACATTAATGCATATGTGTGCATGCCTTAATATACATACTATATATTTACATGTTAGTGAACTTTAATAGCTGCTTGTAAGATCAAGTTTTAGATGGAAATTAGTAAATTTTATCAAGGATAACGAAAAGTTTCTGAAAGTGTTTCTTACAGTGGACTTTTATCCTTGATGGATTGTTACTGTAATAGAAAAATATGAAGCTGTTGCTACTAAAGTAAGTAGGGTGCTAGTGCTCTAATTTTCTTGGTAAATACAAGCATGACCTTCAATAAGTCAGTACTAATCTGAAATTGTGTTAAACAGACCCAAAACCAGTGACAAGTATATATTTTGGTATGTATCTGTATGGATTAAATCAGAGTGGTTAATCTACTGATCTTCTGGCTCCAGTACCCTGTGAGTCAGATAAAGTAAACGCTGTAGGAAGACTTGCTCTTCCCTGTTCTCGGCTTCTCTCTTTCCTCTCATCTTTCTGTTCCAATTATGTGTGTTTATAATAGCGTTCAAAACTATAATTATAGAAACACTTAGTCATTATTAATGACATGTTGCATTGTCCCATAGAACAATTACAGCAGTTTGATATTAATGTGTTTATGTTTACAATTATGGCTAACTCTAAACACTCTACCTGTAGTCCAATAAAGATGTCTTTGGAAAAATATGTCGAAACAGTAGATTACTCTATTGGCAAGGTGTTGGCAGCAGTGCAAGTCAGGCTACAGGAGCAGCCTCTCTGAGAAGGTTTAAACCCTCCTATACTGCATGAAATATGAGGTTCTAGTTGGACGATTCTTTCTCTGTTACCTCCTTAGGTATCTCATACTAGCATAAGTGTCGTTATACCTGTTCTGCTTTCTGCTACACCATGACAGCAGTCTTCATCATCTGTCTTACTTAAGAGTTTTCAGGGAGAGATTTTTATGCTTTCCTTCAGGTTGCCTCCCTGGTGGAAGGTGCTCCCTCCTAAACACGCGTGACACTCATTATTTTTAAAACTTTCTTTTGTCATTGTGTCTACTAAAAACAATATAGTGCCTAAATCCCTTCACAGTGTTCTGATCAGTACTGTTTCCTTACCTTATTTGTTTATTACACTTTTTATTTTGTGTTTACCCAGAAGTTCTTGTTTAGTGCTCCAAGATCCTGTGAAAACACAAATAAACATAAACAGTCTTATAGAGCTTTTCTTCCTGCATTTATAATCTGATTCTTGGTTGAGCTCTCAGATCCTGGTTTTGTTCTCTGGCCTGTGCCTGCTCTCCTCCCACTCCATAGTCCCATTTATGCTCATGTCCCATCCGACTCGTTATGGCCTGTCAGCATTTTGGTTTTGTGGTGTTTCCACAGAGTGTTCTGGTACTTTATACTAAAACTCAGAACTATTCCTTATTCTGAGATGTTTAATAGAAGGAACATGGGCTGAGTATGTGAGAGTGCAGCAGTGAAGCTGTCTCTCTAACACACCTGGCAGTGTATCCTAGAAGGAAAGAAGAGAAGAACCAAGAGCAATAGAGGCGTTGGTTGGATTAAAGGGGGAGGAGTGGACTAGAAGCTGAAGAATTAGCATGTATGTAAATGTATAGAAGGGAATGTAGGGTCAGAGCTCTGGAACAGCATATTAGGTAAGATCAGGAGTAGCCGCAGGAACTAGTAGGATAAGATTTGAGAAAATGAGTATAAAAACCAACCAACCAACTAAAACACAGAGAAGTATGTAAACTTGAAATCAAAACAATTTTTGAGATATTTGAGTGTATTGTGTTATTTTATATACTGCTACAGTGAATTTTGTCATTGACAGTGATGCAATTCGAATTTTACAGATCACTGTAAGAAATGCAAATATGTTCAAGAGTTTGTTCTATTTGCCATTTGCTGGATATAATTTCTGTTCATGTCCATGTATTTTGTTACAAAACACTGTGTTCAGTTGTGTAAAATCTTTCTAGTGTTTCATAGTTCCAGTTGATTTCTGAAGGACAGCAGCATCCTATTTTCTTCGATGTAGCAGTTGGTTTGATATTACTGAAGGGATGTGAGTGCATTTGCAATGAGTCATTGTCATGAGCCTTTCATTCATTTTAGAATAGTTCAAAATCAATTATGAATCAAATTTTCGCAGGCTGTCATTCAATGCATTGAAAGGACGTTTTCAGCAATGAAGACTTCTGTGTTTAATATAGTGCTGATCAAAGCCAGGATGAGGATTTTATTTGTTCTATTTAAGATGATAATAGATGATTTTCATGGTTATTTGTAATTTTTTGAATGACTTACTATGGTTGGTTGTGTCCTGAATAACTAGCGTTGCTTAATGTTTAGCAACATCTAAACCATGTCTGCAGAAAATGCATACAATGTAATGCTTATATCAATTATTGTTTAAAATGGCATTTTGACACCTAGTTGGTAGACTTGCACAGCTAGCAGATATTCCATAAACCAAGATACTGATTTAAAGGAGTACTTAATATAGAATGTGAAGTAGTTGTGTGAAGTCGTTGTTCAGTTGTGTGTAAAAGAGTTGTGATCAGTTTAAAGAGAAAGATAAAGCGATCAGTTGGCAAGTCTCTGTTAAAGCCAGCTGTGATGTCTTTCCATGTAAAGTTATAGTACTATAACTTCCCATTGTGATGAGTATTTTATCAGTAAGTATATTCCAGCAGTGTGTTGTGTTTGTGTTCTGTGTTAGCAGGGATGCTTTTCTTCTGCTTACATTAATAAGGAAGTCATTTAAATGTGTTTCTTATTCAGCAATGTTTCTAACGGATTATTTTAGCTGCATTTTTTTTTTAATTCACTTGAATGTTGTCCAAAGATAATGTAAGTACTATCAGGGTGTGGGAGTTGCACCTTGTTCACTGTTTTCAAGTTATATCTTTTCATGGGATTTTCTAGAATTGGAACATTAGCCCATTTAGCATTTTATTGCACATCCAGGTAATAGCTGCAGGCATTAAGGACATGCCTCTTTTGCAAGCAGCTTAAGCTTGTGTTGACACGTTCAAGCCAGTTTCCAATTAACTGTGTAAGCTAGTGTTAGTTGCTGCTCACATGGAGCAACATGGAGGCAGCCCAAGCAAACCCTCTGAGTACGGGCTCAGCTAGCTTTGTGCTGCCCTGGATACAGTCCAAGCAGTTAAGGGGTTAGCTACCTCAAAAATGTACCTTAAGACTTAGCAAGTAGTGCATTTAACAGATTTGTTCAACAACCAAGAGAATGCCACCAGTTACATCTGAGGTTATTGCTTATTGTGGTAACTTAGAGGAATCTTATAGTCATTTTTGTAACTTCTGGCCTCATTTATAGATTTCAGCACCTGGCACAAATACTGCGTTTATTATAAAAATTGAGCATCCAATTTTCTTGCAAAAGGAATTAAAAGCCTAATAAGCATCAGAATCTTTGATTCTGAATCACTGACGATCTTCATAGCTTGCTTAATAGGGAACTAGACAATTTACTTGAAGCCTAATAGCTTTCAGACAAAATGGTGGAATTAATATGCTAATAATTTATTTAAATTTTTGTTGTAAATGTTCTCTACATATGACTTTTATTTTATACTTCTTTCTTCATTTGTAGGACAAAGTATTTTGAGGATAAACAGTGTGATTTATGAATCATTTGAAACAACAGGCTTTCTTTAGTTATAAACTGTAACTTAGCAGAGGAACATAACAGTTGTCCTGTTTTCTTATGCGTTCCAGCAGCTCTCTAATGTTTGAGAGCAAAATCATGGAACATGCTGCAATTCATGGAAGTGAGTCAGAGACACTGCATTAGAACCCATGAATAGAATCGTAGAATCATAGAATGGCTTGGGTTGGAAGGGACCTTAAAAATTATCCAGCTCAAACTCCTCTACTATGGGCAGGGACACCTTGCACTAGATCAGGCTGCTCAAGGCCCCATCCAGTCTGTCCTTAAACACTTTCAGGGATGGGACATCCAACTTCCCTGGGCAACCTGTTCCAGTGTCTCACCACCCTCAAAATGAAGAATTTCTTCCTAATGTCTGGTCTAAATCTTCCACCCTCCAATTTAATGCCATTAAACATTTCTTATAGATGTTTGACTGGAAAATGATGTTACGATAAATTATGACTTTTTAATGTTTGAGGAACTCTCCTCTTCTACAGAAGGATATAAAGGCTATATGAAAGAACTGGGAATTTAATTCTCTTTAAACCAGAGCATTCTCAGAGCCAAACTTGAAGATTAACAGGTCCAACACAAGACTAACCTTATAGCTCGGGAACCAAGAGTAGGAGGGCAGTGATAAAGAGATAGTTACAGAATATGTTCTAACCTGTCACAGTAGACAAAGACTCAGCTCAATCACTTCACTCAGTATGAGTGGACACATGTTCAAATATAGACATTTCCTTACTCTCAGTCAGAATATGTCATGTGCACCAGCCTACAATGCTTCATCTGTGAAGCAGTTTTTAGGTAAAAAGAACATCGCTGTGCTTGAGCACCCACCCTATTCACCAGACCTATCTCCCTCTTCCCAAATATTCCCCTCAAAATAATCCATTTTTTGTTCGTAGAAAATGTGAAAGCAGAAATGACAGAGATCCTCAACAGTCTTTCCGAAAATGGTCTGCATAATGGCTTTGAACATTCGCAGAAATGTATGCAGCTGTGTGTCTACACAGAGGGAACTATTTTGAAGGTGATCATAGTAGATTTTCTCAGTTTGCTAAATAAAAAGACTTACAGGCACAGTCTCATTTTTTTTGTGTCCAGCATCACAGAGTTGACTGCTGAGGATATTTCTGTGTTACACCAGGTAGTGTCACGCAGTGCTACCCTGGCTCTCTAACCTAACTCATTTACCTTGATGTGACTACATAGTTTTCTGCTGCGCTTATACATAGTATGCCATAATATATGCTAAGAAACAGCTAACATAAAAAGCTAGACATGGGAACTGGGTTCAAAATGGATTTCTTGGCATCAAAAATATTTAGAATTCCAACAGGATAGAGGGAAGGTGAGGTAGGAGAATCCCAAGAAGGAGGGAGGGAAAGCATTTCATGTTGTAAAGCCAGTAAATAATGATTAAAGTATTGTATCAGGGACTCAGGACAGCTACCTTTGCATTACCTTCTAGTGAACTGGCGGGAATACTGGTCTGCAAAAGAAACACTCAGTTACTTCTGGTGGAGGCTCTTGGTTCAGAGGACATGAGACAAAATGTAAATTTTCTTTCCTGGGGATATGCCCGAGACAGGTAAATGTACCTGAGGAAACTTTAATCTACGTAGTTCAGGACCCCATAGTGATATAAATGAAAGAACACGCGCTACGGTGTAGAGTTCCTTAGGTACTCTCTCAGTGCTGAAGGCTATGCTACTGTAGCTTCCCTGCCATGGAAGTCTTACTGAACCCACTGCAGTTTCTGCTCCAGTTTCAGTAGACTTGTAGTGACTAAGGATTTTTGCCTGGCTGTTTTCCTCTATTGGAGAATGAAAATACTTAGCTAGTTTGTGGAAAGCTGTGACCTGTGAGGACTGTGAATAAACAGTGAGTCTGAAGATGCTCCTCTAGGAGCTGCACTTACTGCATTGCAAGATCAAGAGTATTCCTAAATAAGCTTTTTCTTGTTTAGTAATTAATCTACTAGGGGAAAAAAAGCCTCTTAATTCTTTCAGTCCTCAGGGCTTTTCTTTCAGTCTCATGCTTATCCCATTAGATTTTTCCTCATCCATCCTGGCCTTTAGAAACTAATAAAGAGTGGATCAAAACCTTTCCTAGCATCTGCAGGCTTTAAAGTGTTTAAATGACTGTCTCCATTTCAGGACCTAACTCAGTTATTTCCTGAATTAGAATTTTATCTTTTAAGAGAGTTCTTCTATATGACAAGATCATAGTCATAGTCACAACTGAAATGCCAGTGAGCCGGAGATGGACTTCATCGCTCCTCTTCGGGAGCACAAATATTATGATTCCTCAGGGAATCATTTTCTTGGCATATTATTTTAAAGCTTTTTGCTGAAATTAAAGAGGGAATTCATGTCTCATATAGATTTATGGGAGATTTTTTTCATCCCTTCTCACAGCACTTACTTTGTTGGCAGGCATTGATGACTGATAGTATGTTGTTAGCAGCTTGAGCTGTGACTATAGAAAGAGCAGCCAAAAAGTCATTGATTTGAGTGATTTGAAGCAGAGGTCATTAAATGCTGCATCAGAAAGCTATTTGGCAAACTTGTCATTCAGGGAGTACTTGTTCTTTCCGTTGAATTTGAAATTACTCTGAAGTACAAGACAGTAATAAAGCTTCTGCCTCATCAGTTTCAAAAACTAGGCCAATATTCTAACCAAACTGGTATATTGATCACAGTTTAAGAACAAAGTGGTTTTAGCACCTCCCTTTGTCTTACTTCTTTTACTAGAGTTATGTGGTTTAAATTACTTCATTAACCTTAATCAAGCCTTGTAGGAAATACTCTGTGTAATGTTTTAAAATTTGATGCACAGTAGAAGAGTACTGGAAAATGTCTTTTGCAGAAAGTTAAGTTTTCGTCACTCAGTGAGCAGGCATAAACAACTGTTTCAATGAAAGGAATTGGTTCAGCCGAAAGCATCACTTTTAGGAAACTATGTGTAGCCATCTAGACTTCTGCTTGCAGTGAGGCTTTGTGTTTCCCCAAATGTCTGCATTTTGGGGCTTTTGCTCCCAAGTTAAGGACTGTTATGAGGCAGTATGTCACATGGCGCTATGTCAGGTTGCAAATGTGGCCGCAGAGCTCAGTTAGTATACAAGCAAAATGGATGGATTTATTTTGTATTGTATTGAGGTTGTCTTGTATTTGAAGCAGTTGGATTTCTGAATGTATCTGAGACATTCTTAATTCCCTTGTATATGTTTCCAGAACTCAGAGTCAGAGAAGAAGCAATTAAAAGGTTTTCATTAATTCCATGGGCTGAATTAAAGAGCTCAGTACTTTTGTTCTCTGTTAAAGCAATATAGTTATTTCCCTCACCAGCTGAAATAATGCATTCTTCATCTAGAAGTCAAAACATTTCTAATCAACTGCATTTCAATAGCATAAAGGAAAAAAAATACTTTCTGGGCCTTGCTGAAAGTTTAATGATGTGCACAGCCATTTAATTACGAGAAAACAGGTGCAGGTAATTATCTAAGTCATAATGTTGCAGCAGCTAATAACATCAAATATTTGTGATAATTGCATGCAAGCAATTGATCACAGTTCTGTGCTTCTCACATGATACAGATTTGAAAAGCACTTTTCAATACATACATATTCATATTAGAAAATAGAAGCTACAGATGCACTTTTTTTACCAGTAACTTCATATGCTATGATTTTGCATTGAGTTCAAATATGATTGTATTGTTACTTAAATTTTTACTATTTCATTTTTCTCTTTACCTTAGAGAGGAGGAATGTCCTTCTGCTAAATTTGAGTTCCTGATTTCCCCATACTTTTACAAGCTTTACCTCTCCTGGGTGTCATAGTCAACTTTTGTGCCATCCTGGTTTCTGCTAGCACGTGACTGGGTGGGTTATCCCTCACAGTTCACTAGTTGCTGTTGTGGCCTTCAGCTCTTTCCAACACTCCCAACACTTCTGGATCAGAAAAAGGTGAGAGTGAGACATAGACTCAAAAAGGCATGTAAAAACCCACAACAGAATAAGAGTGAAATTAAGGTGCACAAGTTCAAAACAATGACAGTAGAAACTCCCTGGTAGAATTATAGAATGGAACATTGTCACCTTTTCCAGGAAGCATCTAAGCATCATATGAATCACACTGTAATGAAGTGGAGTTCTCCAAGTGCCTGGTACACATGCAGCTGAGCATTGTGGTGCCCCTCTGAACTCAAGATTCAAATATTATTCTTCACAGAAGGTCCATTTCCTGCACTTGCATAAGAAATATATCAAACACATAGTGATAACGGGATGATCCTTAATGTATTCTCTTACTTATTATGTGCTGAGAGCCACAAAAGAAAGAAAGGAGGGAAACTGGGAATTTGCTAAAGAGGCATCTGTTTCTTTTACGCAAGACCTGTGTGATCACACCACTGCTCAAGGGAGATGGAGATGCTCCTTTCTGAAGCTTTTTTAAATTCCTGGCTTGCAGTTGCAATGAAATGGCCCTGTCCCCAATTAGCCCTGCTTTTGCATGTAGGCTGTTGTGGAAAAGAAATCAATCTGTAGAAGAGAAATCAAGATTTGTCAGGCTCTGGCAAGAAAACAGCAGGTGAAGAAAAACAGGTCCCTGATTCCAGTCCTTTAGCTCTGCAGTATTTTAGCAGTTTTCATTTAACAGGAATCAGCTCTAATTACTGTTTAAATGTCACACAACACTGACCTCATCATTCTCACATCTTAAGAAAAGGATCCTACTACTGTACTGCTACTTAAAAGGCGTGGCATGATCTCTTACAAGTGGTATCCCAAGAGGGAACTGAAAGGAAGGATGGGCTTTCAGAGGAGGATTCTGGACTCTTCTGTATCCCAGTTGGGGAAGGGTACTTTTCTAGAAGCTAGCAGGGTACCTGAAGAGAGAGGCGTAAAACTTGCTTCTTTCCTAGCATTTCCTTATGGTATTTTCTTATTAAGCAGCCACACATCAAATGACATGCTTTTGAAAGGTCCAGACTGGGTTGATAAGGTTTCTGTTCTGAGGAGATCAGTAGGGTATTGTATACCTTCTCTTGAGCTAGTGTCTATGGGAACTGATTAATCCACAAAGCACCATGCAGGGCAACATGAAGTTGCTACCTGAGTTCTGAAAGCTCATTGTGTAGCAGCAGTAGCAATGATTATGTGCCTGAAAAAAAAAGTCATCATGTGCTAGAGTAGAGTTGGTCAGCAGCAGCACCAGATTCTCTTCATGAGTGCACAATGTGCTATGTGAAATTCCAGGTAGCCTGTGACCGTGAAATTTTGCATTGGAAGAATACCATGTATGAAAAAATGTGGTATCTATGTGTCCTATGCCATGTTTAAGTTTAGCATGAAGCAGGTTTGTGAAGGCAGAAAGTTGTTTGGTGAAATGTCAGTTCAAGCATTTTGCTTACCTAGCTTGCAAATTGTAAGCAGCTTTACTGAGTGCATGGCAGATTTTTTTTCCTACTTTTTAGTGTAGCAGTTACAACAATTATATCATTAGTAAAAAAATCTATTATTATTTTAGTTACAACAAGGAGAAAGCAATATATTGTAAGGGCATATTACAGTGCCTTTTGAATTTAAACTGCCCATGCTAATTGTTGTAGTGTGTCTACATCCAGTTTACTTTTAAGTTAACATAAAGTATTAAACCAGGTCATTTTGTTTCCTGTGTAAGTCTGTAAAGAAGCAAAATTCTTTAGAAAGAAAGAAAAAAGAAGCAGCCCTTGGAATACACACTTTGGTTATGGTGTATAGTGTTTGATAGGAATGGTTGGACTCGATGATCCGGTGGGTCTCTTCCAACCTGGTTATTCTATGATTCTATGATTCTGTGTATAAAATGTAGTCCTCACACCTGCACAGCGCCAGCAGGATAACAGTATTTCTTTGATGTTCCACATCCATGTCAATTAATCTTGTCCAGCCTCACCATTAGTTTCATCATTCTCTTTTCCTCCTCCTCTTCAAGCTGTAAGTATTGGAAATGCCTCCAACTCTTTTCGGCATTCTCTGTAATATTAGGGTTCAGATTAGATGTATCCTTTTCTATCAGGTTATTCCCCTTTATAGCTGATAGAGATAGTTTTCACTAAACAGCAGTGATGTTCTGACTCAACAGCAAATGGATCATAAAAAGTCTTCTCTGCAGTGGACTATTTCTGGAATGAAACCTATAATTGTTATGATCTATCGAAAGAGATATAGCAATGCACATGCAAAATTATCCAGACATAAATAAAAAGTTTTGTGGGTTTGTTTCCCACTAATGAATTTGCCTTTAAAGTTCTGGGAAAGAGCTCCTCTGAGATCTTTTTTTTACACGTATCACTGTTGTTCAAATGAAAATACTCATTTGGAAAAGCTAGTTCTCCACCTGTAATATAGAAATAAAAATTGATATTGCAGTGATGCTTCAATTCCTAGAGTGCTGCTATTTGTCTTTTGTATTTGGCAAATAGAGCTTGTCCTGTGTAAGGGAATATAGAAAATCCTCCAGTGTAATCTCTGGTTGTCTACTTTCTTTCACTGATGAATTTTATTCTTATTGAGAAAAAGTGTGTTTGAAATAATGTAACCCGAGGCTGCTATTTTATAAGCTGATAGGTAGCCTGCTTTTACAACGAAGCCATACATTTCCTTTATTTTGCCCTTTAATACTATTGTGAGGCCAAAGCCTAACAGAAGTCCTGATTTTTGTACTGCATTTGTTAAATAACAGATATTTGTAATGAAAGCAAAAACGAATTGCCAAAAGGTTTATTAATTTTTGTTACTCTGAGATTCTGGAGTTTTATTACTTCAAGATTCTGTTCTCATTCCTATTCTGTCCAGTTTATGTGCCATAATATTTTTTGAGAGAATACATTTATTACCAAATATGTCATATTTTGTTCCTTCTGCACTAAACTTAGTATGTGCATGAGATTTCTGCATTCAGGAAGTCTTCATAGTGCCTCTCTAAATTCTACTGAATATGCTAGATGCAGACTTTACATTTTGCATCAGCTGTCATGTTTGTCATTGTGTGCCAGACTTCTCTTTTTGCTACCTCTAACTTGAAATGCTTTTTATAAGCATTATTGTTTTTTGTGGATTCATCTCCTAACTGAAGCTTTGTTGGTGTACTGCATTTTAGCATATCAATGATGTGGAGTCTAGGGAAGCACAGACTGTCAAATTCGCTAACAGATTCTGGAATATCCTTTTTTACTTTATAGTTGCCTGAGCTTTGCTTTGCCGATTAAATTGTGTTCCTTTATGGTTTTCCTCATTTAAAGAAAATTTGGTGGAACATTTGAAGGTCTTAAAAAGCACACACATTAATATTTATGGCTGCATGTATTCTGACTCCATAAGGCCTCACTAGGAGTTGGATGTAACCACTTTGATGATTTTCAATAGATCTGCTGAGCCACAGGATATTCTGAGCAAGGTAGTTGCCTGTACTTTGAAATGAGCACATGAAGAGATTCAGTTTTATTGGCTTACACACACACAGATGCATTACTTGTGTGATGTTACAGTCTGGTTTTTTCCAAGGTGTTCTTCAGTATTTAATACCAAGTGTCGTAACACATGCTTCTTTCCATGTCAAGGTTAAATTGTGAAAAAGCATGGTTTTAGAAACTGATACCATTTTACTGCAATTTTGAGGCTGCTAATTAAGTGCAAGTACCAGCAGATGACACCATGTTTCACCCTCATCTGATATTCTTTGTCTGCAATTCTAACGTTTGTTATACAAGATGTGTTAATTATAGCACAGTAATTGAAAGTATAATTGCTTTTTTTCTTTGCTCAATACATTCGTTGTTATGGTATCAAAAAGCGTTTTGCCTCAAATATTCTCATGGTCTTTTAAAAGAGCCAAATCTCATTTTTTAAAATGAATTTTCTAAGTAAATTTTCAAGTGTCCTTTTGGAAGACAAATGTTTTCTTATAATAAGACAAAATTTTCTGATAGAAGTTGAGAGGACAGCAATTTTTAGTAACACGTTGTATCTGATGAGGGGCTGAAGCTCAATTACAATTGTCCTGTCCATTGCTGCCATTGCCTTCACCTGGACCTCATTTTCTTATGCGAAGGTAAATATGTGCAAATGCTCACAACTAAAATTGTGATGGACTTTATTATGTAAGTATAAGTTGCTTGTAATTCAGAATAATGATAGACTTTTATGAAGAGAACAGGGTAAAAATATTTTTCTGTGTCATTCTTTCCTCCTATGCTCTGTTACCACCCCTCCCTCTTCCTTCACGTCCTTTTTTTTAGTAACAGCAAAGAAAGAGTAGCCTGTTCTGTATAGTTATTTTACCTTAATTTGAGAGATCCCCTCATGTTGAGGGAATGTAAGTGTAGTTTTACTTTGTAGTTCAATAAGGTTTGTAAGGATCCCTGAAAAATTTTGGCTTTCAGACTCAGATGGGAATGTGCTTCTTAATTTTACTGAAGTTACTTTGGGAGAAAAGAAAGATTTTTGGGGTTTTGTCTCTTCACAAGGAACACACTACATGTCTTAATACTGTATTCACTCAGACAACAGTACTTTGCAAGTATGTGTTACTTCTGGTCAATGAGAGTGGAATATTAGGTTTCTTTAAAAAACAACAAAACCCCCCAAACCCACTAAAATGAAACCATTCCCGTCTTTGAAACAATAAATCAACTACTTTCATACAAACAATTGTATAATGAAGTAGCATAATATTTAAATATTGATGTGCTAAATATATAATAGATTCTAAAAGTTACTTCGTAGCCCCTATCTCCAAAGGAGTTCCTTTCACCACAGGCAAGATGCCAGCTGGTGGAAGAGGCTGTCAGATTCAAACTAGTATTGCCACAGGTGAGGTTCCTGCCATTCTCTTTTTCTCCATTCCCCATTGAGAAATTTGCTGTGCTTCTCAATAGAGGGAGGAGCTGAAATGTTACTTAGTGCTAAAAGGTAGGTTCCTCTTGGACTTTAAGTCTTCTTAGTTAGCTACAAGATATTGTGGAATAACACTTGGTTATTTAAGGATGTGGGAAATGTTTAAATGACCAAATCAACCTTTCTTTAAATGTAAAAAATTACATTTCTTATATATGTGTATATATATATATTATATATATACATTTCTTATATATGTGTGTATATATATATTATATATATATTTCTTATATGTGTGTACTTTCAGCACACATATAGAGTTAGATTGGCTGGAGGAAAGAGCAAATACTAGACATGCATCTGAAAAGGGATGCTTGGAAAAAAAAAGTGCTAGAAAAAGTCTATACTTGTTTTATGGTCTTGTCATAGGTACTGGGTTGGTTTTGTAGGTTTTTGTCAGGCAAACTCCTTAGTTTTCCGTTTCACTGAGCACTCTGTCCATCAACAATCAGCCTTGAAGTCTAGTTCAAGGTACTAACCAATTAATAAATGTCCCTTATTATCTTGTCATGGGAATTAGAAGAATCTGTGTTAGATGAGCAGATGAAGATCATATTTTGGTCTGAGTAGAACGAGTCAATAAATCATGCTCTGTTGTCAGTCGAACTGATAGATGCTGGAACAGTATTTGGAGGGCAAGAGACATTTCAAGAATAATACATCCAATAGGATGTTGGAAGACTATATGTTGACATTCATTCAGGCTTAATGCATATTAAAATTCCCGGAGCAGATCTTTTTGGTATTTTCCAGCAGTTTCTTTTTTAACTAAAACAATTTAATGTTGAAATGGGCCTGTCTGGGTTTTGTCAGATGAATCCACCTTTCTAATCCTAAACCACCTTTCTCTAGCATTTGAAATCAAATGGATTAGCTTCTGCTTTTAGAAGATTTTCAAGATCATGCTATGCTTTCAGGTCCTATTTCCCTGTACTACAAGATCATGCTTAGAAAGAAATTTAATGGGCCACGTGGCTGCTATTTTCTGTTTTGGACGTAGACTATGTCTGTTCATCTCAGTCAGCTTTCTTGGTCCGTCATTAGCATGAGATCTAGGAGACAGGTAAAGGATCAGTGGTTGCCAGGGTAGGAACAGATTTCTTGCATCAGTTTTCTGGGCTCTCTAACTGTTATACAGAAAAATGTGATTGAAGTGTTTAACTTGTCTGTAACTGCTTTTGTGGAGGACCTGAAGCAATAGCTCTTAGTTTTGGTAAGTGTTGTCTCACATAACAAATATATTTTAAATGTCAGTTTTGCTTAGGATTACATTTCTTACTGATGTTTGTATAACTGGAGAGGAGGTACATGCTTTATTATTTCCTGTGGATGAGCCAAGATTAAGCTTAGTTGTTAGGCAGTAGTTTCACGCATGCTTGCTTATATTAAGTTAATGAACGTCTTCCTTCTGTTAGGGAGCAGCAAGGACTAGCTGCTTCTTAGGGAGCCAAGGGTGACCCTCACAGATGGGGCACAGGTACACAGCATCTAAATGCAGCCAGCAGAACTAGTAACAGGAGTGGGAAAGACCCAGGTCAAGGCTACAACTAGGGGCCTGGAGGGGGATGCAAAGGAGAAAGGGCCAGAGACTCCTCCAGCACCCCTGGAGAAAGGACTGACAACCTAGAGCTAAACTGAAATGGGGCTGCAGCAGGGCCAGGGATGGGACAGTATGGTCTAGTAGTACCCTCTTGATTTGGTTTACTGTGCAGCCTCCTAGGACAGAAATAGGGAGGCACAGCAGAACTGTGTGGACCACTCTCAGTCCATGCAGTATTGGTCTGTAGTGACTTAAAGAACAGTTTTGGATACAGAGGCCTTGAAATGCTTCCTAGCCTATCATCTTCTGTATTTCTACCTGATACATTACTTAACAGATGATGTTATCACTTATAGTTCAAAACAATTCTTTGACCATTTAAAAAAAAATATGCATTTGACTAACAAAATTCCATGTTCTACACAGAGAAACTAAAGGTTATTGAAAGTTATGTTTAAGGAATGTCTCTTGACAAAAGACCTTTTCTTCTGTCAACGTGATTTTTTCCCTGCTCTTTGTTTAGCAAAACTGCAAAACGATTTATTTCTGTTCTCATTAAAATGGGGGAGCAGGGGGTGGTGGAGTCACCAGAAGGAGGTGTTAGTAACAAGATATTTCCTGTGAGTCAAACAATAAATGTGTATTTCCTCACCACAAGTTGATGCACCTCTGTATTTCTTATGTTTGCTAATGCCAAGTATAGCTTATTACTGTGTAGTAAACAATCTTTCTGCTTCTGGCTACAGGTGGTAATAATAAAATAGTAAAACACATATAAACAGTTTCAGCAGGCTTGGATTTAACATACCTATCAAATAAATAATAGAATGCTGTAAACTGTTTAGGCTTAATATTATATAAGGGCTAAGGTTCTACTTCTCAGGAAACAAGAAAATTATTCAATGACATAGTAACCATGACTGGAAAGTTACTATTTGTTTTATTTTCCAGAAGATAATGAATGCTACATCTCATTTTCTTGGATACCGTGTCCCTGTGTTTGTTTCAGTTTGGTGTGAATTAACAATTATTGTGCCTGTTTCATTCCTGTCTTCTTGCCTAGTGTAAAAGCTTGTAAATAAAAAAAAAAATGGCAAGGGTTGAGAAAAGTGACTTTCACCAGGGATAACTATTTAGGAGAATCATTTATCATGCAAAATAACCACAAATGGCACATAGCATGGCCCTCTTAAAAGCTAATTTCTTGTTGGCTGGTAGCAATAACATTTACACTCCTATTTATCCAAGAATGTCAAATGTTCTTCCAGAAATGAGTAACACATCATAACAACCATGAGACTATGTGGTATCCTGCATAATTTACAGACAATCTAATTGACCTGCACAGGTTAAGTGACTCACTTGAGATAATGAGTCAGTAGCAGAGTGTGAATTAAAGCTGAGTGGTAGTTATACTGGTTCCTGTTTCCTAACAGAGGACCACTTGTATTGCTTTCCACTCAAAAACACTAATGCTGACTCAAAGTCTGCAAGCTGCCTTTAACTCAAACTTTCATTGAAATAGAAAACAACCTTAATGAAAGAAGCATTGGTAAAATACAGACTCTTTATAATGTATGTTTGCAGTCAGCACTGGATAATTACTATGAAGAAAATAGCTGGAAGGAATGCAGGTATCCCTGCATAAGCTGGCAGATCTTGATTTCGCTTCAAATATTGTATCTCTTTCTCACTCCAGTGAGCTCCAGCTCTCAGTTGACTCAGGCAAAGTTTCTCTTACTATTAGTGCAAGGCTGGCAAAACACTTCAGGGAATTTTGGTTCAGAAAGCTTGAGCTACAGTCTTTACCTGGGGACAGCATTGTGTCAAGTGCTCAGAATTCGAGGGTTTATATCCAGATTCATTTTACTTTGGAGTAACACATAAACATTAATGTTGCGATATTACTTGCTAACAGTACAAAATCTATTTTTTTTTTCAAATTTCTAATATTATCAGGTGATGCAGTTTGCTTTTGAAGGGCTAGAGATTTTGTTTGGCAATTGAAATTTCTAAGTCTCCATTTCCGAGTCTTAGATTTTAAAGACCAAGTGACCATTCTGGTGTACGTGGACAGTAGTCATACTTTTCAGCACCTTTGGTTATGATTTGCAAGACCTGGGAATCTCTTCTTACCTAGGATAAATTTAACCATTTTGAGGCTAAAAGCTGCAAAATGTTTGTGTGAAGATCTGTGGAAGAACAAAGCAGAAGGATAAGGAAAAATGTATAAATTATAGAGCTTTTCATAGACTGTTCAGCAGTATTGTTTCCACTAGGTTTTCTATTAAAATGCCAAATATTTTTTTTAAAATAGTGGATGATTATATTCCTCTGTTATATTACCTGAGCTTTTGTGACACATCCAACCCTAAAATACTACTTATCTGTGCTACTTAAGTATTGGAGCCATTATTAAGTAATTACAGTACTAAGTATCCATTTCTCCTTATACTCAGACAATTAAAGAAGATGCAAAGAAAGATGGGGGAGGATTGAGGATTGCAGGTTTCTCTCTAACCAAAACTGAGTCGTGTAGAAGGAAAAGCTAGTCTGGAATTTCTGTGCTTGCTGAGACAGATAGGAAATCGTAAATAATAGCAGAATGGCTGCATGTTTTATGCTAGAAATTTGTAGGGAAAATGAAACTATGAGAGAACCTAAGTTTCAGTCTCCCTGTGGATATAAGGGAAATATTAGAGAATTCTAGTTATTTCTGAGGTTACAGTTTATCTTGAAGTTCAAACAATGTTTCCTAACTGTTCAAGCATGTGCTATATTGTTGTATGGAATAAAATACTTTCTACTTTCCTCCTCAAAGTAATTTCCTGGTAATGATTTGGTTGGGCATTTCAGAGCCCTTAAGTAACATTTTTTTTTGCTAGTGTCTCAGAAAATCTTCAGTGGTTTTTTTCTTTTCTTTCTCTTTCCTTTATTTTTAATGGACTGAACTAGTATATTACTCTTAAAAAAAAAAAAAAGTCATCTTTTAGCAGCCATGAAGTGACAAGAATGCTGCAGAGAATAACTGAAGTGCTGGTATTTTGGCTCAACCACTGGTTTTCTATTTGTTAGAAGACAATCTGAGATTTTAAAAGTATTAAATACTATTTTTGTTGCTTAATCCAGGATTAAAATTAGTTCATCTAAAGAATGTTTTTCCTGTGTAGTTTAGGACATGTAGTTGGTAGATAGGTAACTGATGGATGTAAAGATGTGAATGCTTTCTGTAGCTTTATGACCCTGATGGTGTGTTTAGATCAGGTATGTGTTGCTATTTGCATAGTTTCACTTCTAATCACATTCAAAGGCTCCATCTATTTTGTAGCACCCATCCTAGTACTCACAAGATAAGGTCAGGACAAACCAAGCAGTATAAATGCTTATTTATGTATATGATCCACCTCTTGTTTTTGAAATTATGATAGCCGTGGCCCCCGTAGACAGAAATTAAGCAATCAGCATTCAAGGCAGAAGAAACAGCAAAATTCAACAATTAACTTTTTTTAGCCTGTTAATATATGGAGCGCACTTACAAACTGGTATTCCTGAAGAAACGAAGGGGTTAAGTGGTTAAATATTCGGTCAGAGGGAAGGTACACAGTGATGGTCTGGAGGAAACCAAAGAGGTTAATGAGGCTGGCATCCCTGATGGAGCAAAGAAGTTAGGAGTGCAGAAGGACAGGGAACTCCAGAAACTTAAAGAATTAGGCATAAAAACTGTGAGAATCTTAAACTAGTTTTTGTAGGTGTGAAATAAACAACAGTACTTGTTAACAACAACATAATGAAGTGTCTACACTTCAAAAAAAAAAAAGGTCCTTTCTTAGGAATCCTAGCTTTTCATAAAAACATACAGTTTTTACAGACTCTAGTTCTATAAGGAATTAGGTTTTATAGGATTTTATTCTTTTCCTAGGTCTTTCTTTCTTCCTTTGCTTTTTATCCTGAATGACTTGAAAACGGTAGTTATGGATTGCTATTGATGAAAACTTTGCTTGGGGGAATCAAGAGAGCAATTTTACTAATCAAGTGTAAAGATTTTTAAATCAGTGAAACAGACTTATAAATTGTAATAATTTAAGTTAGTTTTAGTGCTAGTCTTGTTTTTGGCAGAGGAAACAGTAGGATTCTGGAGATATCAGAACATCAAGATTATTCCTGTCTACCTGCTTGAACAAGCCGTAGGTTCCTCCTGATGTAGACATTGTCAGAATATATTACAGAATTTTTGCCTCCGACATTTAACAAAGCAAGCAGATTTGTACCCCACTGTTCTCATCTGCCAAACCAGGCTGAAAGTTAAATTATTTAAAGTTAGGAATATTGCCAGCCCCTACAACTAGAAGAAGTTCTGGATGAAGTTTTTTTAAACAAGGCTGTAAGAGCTTGTCTACCATTGACACTCTTCAGTCATTGCTTTTTTCATTCTCCTGATATGACCACTGTGAATTTTATTACTGAAATACAAGAAAAGGTGACAGACTATTATAAAAAGATGAGAGGAAGCAATATATTTGTAAGACTGGACTGATTCATTCTCACTGACTTCCATTACAATAATATCAGCCAATCCACCTACTGAAGTGATAATGAAGTAGAAGTAATTAGGATTTAATAAAAATCTCCCTTACATTATTCTTTCAGGAAATTAACTTACATTCTGTTAAAGCTTAGTGAGTTTTACCTCCTATATCATGACAAGCTTTATCAAAATGATGAGCAAAGAGTGGGAATAGCCTCGAAGCATTTTTCTATTAATTGTTCATCATACGGCAGTCTTTTGAGTTATAGTCTGAACAAAAAATCAAGTTGGAGTGTTATGAAATTGATGATATTGCTGCCTAACTGAAAAGCTTTCTTTCCTTTTAAAATACATTTCCAGTGATTAAAAATAATTATTCTGTGCATAAACAGCATTCAGTACATTGCTGTCTGTTGTGCTTCATATAGCAACTTCTGTGTCTCAGCAGGCCTTTCAGAAGATTTGTTTAAAGTATCCCTACACTTCAAGAAATAGGTTTACCAGAATTTTATTTCAGTTGTGTTCAATGCGTTCTTAAACCTTAATCTCCGAATTTGTAAATCCATGACTGTGCAACATATGAAAAGGGTTGCTGACCTCTGCTAACTAGCTGTGCATTCGCTTTTTAGTAGACTATTCTCAACTGTCTTCTTGTGTTCAGCTGATGATAAGACGGAATAGAAGATAACTTGGAAAAATATGACAAGTGTAACAAAGAGTGAACAAGTGGGCAGCGCTCAGGTTAATCCAACAGATTTAGCAAACAATCCAGCTTGCCTGAAAATCTGACTTTTCACTGTGCTTCAGAGTGTTTTGTAAGAGGTGGTTTTGTCTATAGTTTATTTTCTAGCTTTTCTGAAGAAGGGACTTAGGACTCTTAAGGAAGTGAGAAGAGCAGACATCTATTTCAAAACAAGTCAACATCCAAAGTAACTTTAAAAAGCTTACTTACAGTACCATATCTACCATCTTTTTTTTCCCATATTCCATCCACGTTTTGTTTCAATATATAGCTTGGAGTCTGTATGTTCCTATATACAAGGTGCTGCCTAATACACACAAAGTACTCTGGAAAATGAGGGCTATATTATTTTTATCTCGGCTGACTACTAGAGTGGTAGGTATTACTTGTAATAGGAGCCAAATAAAAAAGTATCTGGGCTATAGATGAAGTTATCCATTTGAACATGTTCTGCCACTGATATGATTTTCTTGACAATTATTCCTGGGCTGATCGTTGGTAAGTGTTTAAAATTTGGTACGTTTCATTTATTTGAAACTCCACCACTAAACCATTTGAAAATATTTGCAAAAGTAGGGTAACATTAGCAACAGTAGGGTAGTCAGGCTTCAAAGTATCACAGAAAAAAAATCTAGAAGGAACTGTGGTGTTGCAAATTTGGTTTTGGTAAATCAAACCAAAGTTATGTTAGGTAAAATAATTATATTAGGCAAAATAAGAACACAGCATGGGGTGAGAGATGAGAAAACAATTGCTACAGTCTCTTAAGTAAAGCCAAGCAATTCTGTTGCTTGTCTAAATATGTATTTATGTCCCTATGTTTTGCATTCCTGCTTTTGACACCAAGTTGTAGCTTGAATGAAACACAAAGCGTTTATTATGTTGTATGGGATAATTAAGTCTAGTAATTACTTAGTTTAGGATTTTAATTTTCCTTTAATATTTTAATGTAATCTGGTTTACAATGGTAATATTTTAAAATAGTTCTGAAGATTTTTGTCTCATAAAATACTGTGGAAGTATAGCTTATGTGAAACAGGCTTTGAAAATAACCACAAAACAGATCTGCAGAAGATACATTAAAATGGTTACTGTTTGCACATAAGGGAAGGAGGTTTAATGGGTTTGAGACTTTAAATCATATCTTAGTGGAACTTAAACTAAACAGCAGTCCGACACATTAAATATAAGTCTGTTTGGAAAGCATTTTTTTTGTAATTAAATGTCAAAAATACTGAAGCGTTACTGAATGAGTGGTATGGCATACCTACACCTAAACTATTGCCTCCATGGTTACCTAGATACAAGGCTTAGCTTCAGACTGCCTGCTTGTGCACAGCAATTGCTTTTAATATTAGGGGGGTAGAAATAAGAATCTGTTGATGTAAAACACGTTCATGATGAGTGATAGAAGCATAAAGGTGTACTTGCAGTAAAACCCTACTGTAGCTATCATTGCTGCGGTCAGCTTTTGCCTCCCTGCTGCAGTGTAGTGCAAGGAGGATGGGTTGCTCTGGTTGTGGGTTGGTGAGAGACGCCTCATGGTGCTCAGCAGCAATGCAACAACAATTACTTGAAAGAAGCAGTTAAAATGGGCATTTATTTTCTTTTAATTTGCCTGGCTGGCATCCTGCTTCCTTTCCTGCTGGCATGAGGGTCAGAATTCGCCCTCCTGCAGGAGGACCCTGTGCTCTCTCTCCCTCCCTCCCTTTGGCAGGAATTGTTTGCCTTGGATTCACGGTTGCTCACCATTTCCATTGGGGAATATGGCCCCAGTGGTAGTCACCTGTCCTCCCAGCAGCCACAAGCCCAGCTGGGCAGGGGAAAGGACAGAACAGTGGCTGCTCATGGTGACCTAGGGCATGCTCAGAAGTCATCCATAAAAGTTTCAGTGGGGAGAAACACATCTCCATGGGGAGCACAGAGAAGCAGAATGGGTCATAAGCATACCAGGATAAATTTATTGCAGAAAAGCGTGAGATAATCCAAACAAATACAATTTCAGTTTTCTAGTTTTTAACTAATATATACATAAATTCAGGGGATTCTACTATCCTCTCCAGGTTTCAGCCTCAAAACTTTAAAGGTAAGACAAAGTCAATTTGTTATCTTTTAGTATGGTTCCTGTCTGATTCTGCTTTATCCTACAGTATATTTTAATTACATACAAATACATGTTCCGTTTTCATAGCAGTGAAAATGCTTATTTATTTGTCTTCTCCCTTCAGCATCACTCACATACCTTGATATTTAACATCTGGATTAAATTCCAGGCTTGAAAAAAAATTGCAAGAGTTTAAGTCAGTGTTGTCCAAATTTTGGCTTGAGCACTGCTACCAATCCTTAACTTTTCTTATGGACCACCAGACACCCCAAATATAAAATTTAACTGAAAACATCATACTGAATGGTGATTAATATGATTCTGCATGGGTCATTTACTCTAGGTGATTTTGGAATTACAAGTCTGCTGCGAAATGCCTAAATATTGTTGGAAAAAAGTAGTTTCAGGACTTAAGAGTCTTAAGTTTTTCTGAATTAATTAGCACTTCTTTCTCAGGGTATAGGTTAGTTCAGCTACTCTACTAATATACACAGTATATATATGTGTGCCAGCATAATTTTACAGCTTGCAGCTCCTAACTCTTGTCTTTAGCTACTGTACTTTATTGACAAATTAGCTCTCACAAAATTCAACTCAAGGATTTCTGTATCACTTAGGAGTGTTTGAAAACTGTATTCATGAATGCAATGGTATTTCAATTAGCAATTTTTAAATAAGCTGTGAGATGTCAGGTTCTGTGATAGAAGGAACTCAGAACTCCAGAAAGCATCATGCAGAAACATTATGTATGCACTTTCTCAATTTTTAATTATTGTGAAGCCAAATTAAGTAAGTATCTAAGTGCTTTCCTGAATGGTACTTAAGCACATTGTCAAGCACATTAATTAGAAACTTACACTTTCCGTCTTGGGGAAAAAAAACCCGACTCTGTTGTTCTCTTGAGTGACAATCTGGTTCCTGGGGTTGTGACTCACGAGAACTGCAGGGCTTATTTCAGTGATGAATCTGGCCCAAAATAATATCTTTAATGCATCTCTAGCAGAGCAGAACTTGAAAACAGATGTATCAAACAGTGTGTTCCATGGCACTCTACAGGAAAAAAGGGATATGTAGTTCCATGGGGTGAGTATGTTAACTTCGTGCACCAGTTAAATGATTTAGGGATGTTTTCTACTGTATTTAAGGTGAAGGCAAGTTGAGACTAACTGGTATGCCTTAAAACCAATTCCATCTGAGGCTTGGAAAAAGTCTCTTCAGAAGTATGAGAAGCAGAATTCTTACTTTATCAGTATATGGCCAGCTTTGGAAAGTCTGCCTTTTGCCACAATGAAGGAAATTATTGTGTGTATAAACACAGATAAGTTGGCAGTCTGCATAGTATTTATTGTTTGTGATATATTCTGTGACATAATCTCTTTCGGATAAGAGCCTTTAAAGATAGATTGTACTAAGTGGTTAACATGTCAAGAATAATTAGCTGGGAGTAAGTCTTTTTTTACTTCCTGGAGTGCCAAGAAGGTGGGGGTTTTTTGCAAAAGGAATTTTATTTTAGAGGTGAGATTTCGAATTTGTGGAATTAATAGTTACATATGTTCTTGAAGCAAATACAATCCTTATGCCTTAATTTTTTAATTTTTTTTTTTTTTCATTTTCTCATGCATAGAAGCTCTTTCATGTAAACCTGTCATATAACTTAAAGCCTGGATAACATATAGCTCTGTACTTCCTACTTGATTTAGAGTTTGGCAGTCAGGTAGGAAAAAAAGAAATCTGAACTTTTAAGATATGTCTCTCCTCTCCATCCTTGCTAAGTGTAACAGGATCCCTAAGAGGAAAAAACCTAAGTGCAGTATGGCTTTATATACCAATTTGTAGAAAATGCTGTTAGCTGCTTCTGTGGCATAGGCATAAGTGCATTCAAAAAAAAAAAAAAAAGAGGCAGAAATCCAGGAATGGAGCTGGGATGGGTCTCTAATTCCTGTACAGAGTATGTCCAACTAACGCAATATTTCAGCATGCACACACATATATAAATGTTGATGTAGACCAGAGTTAAATGGCTGACTGTGCAGATTTGTTGCTATGAGACAATGAATGGTAGACAGCTAAAGTGCATAGCTTAGCCTTTGGAAAGTGCAGTAGCTTACCCATTAAGGCTTAAACTATCACATAGTTACTATAGGGTACATGAGTGCCTTTATGCTGGTATGACACAGTCCAAACTTTCAGGTGAATGTATTAAACAGATGAGAAAAAGATGGTTGTTTTAATTCAGAGGAGGAGGTTTAGACACTACATTATAGTCTACTGTCGATCTGTGGAGTTGTTTTGTTTTTATTCTGTCTTACATTTTGATAGGTAAAGGTAGATTTGTTGTGAGTTACCTTTATTCACACTCTTGAAACCAGGAGTAAATTAGTCCAGTAACAGAATGGCCTTCGAGGCTAATATGCTTCTAAAATTACTAAAGTTTCAAACAAGATTTCAGTAGGCTCTGTTTTGTTGTGGGACTTCGTGCCATAGGCAATGAGTAGTATTTAGTTTTCTGTCTTACAGGTCTGTGGTAAACTATCAGACATTTGAGTGGAATTCAAAACATGGATATAATTTGCACATGCTGTGTTACTGCAGATATTGATCTGTGAAACGCCTTAGAGTAGTTTACATACCTGATAGTATTATGATGACAATTTGCCTTTATCAGTAGTGAGGAATCATCCAGGTGGCAGTACACTTTTCAGAGGATAGTGTATGTGGAAAGTACAATGATAGTCTGCTTTTCCATGAGAAGTAACTCATTGCTGGGGTGATTTTGAAGAGTTTACATAGGTGTGATTGTTAGTCAAATATTAACCTAGCAACCTAAAGCTGAAACAAAATTGAATTTCTGTTAAAGCTGTAAAGCTCACTATCTTTGGGCCTTGAGAAGCTTTTTATATTAACCTCTGTGTTTAACAAACCTTTCAGCCTGTCCTTGAGAAAGGGAGAAGAGCACCAGTAGCACTTAACCCTGTTCTTAGAGATGGCCCTTATTTCAATAAGGATAACATGCAGGATCAAACTTATTGCATTTACTTCCCCAAAGCTTTTACCTAAGAGTAAATGGTTTACCCCAGGAGCAACTCTGAAACATGTTAAAGCTGGTTTTTGCTTATCTCCTGAGTATTGTTTCTTCAACGATGAATTGCATGGTTGAACAGTTTACAAAAATAAAGGCTAATGCTATTGGTGGTGAATCAAAGAGAATGTGCTTAGAAAAGAAGGAAGACTTTCTGGGCTACATGATTAATTGTTGGCATGTGCTGGTTAGTTTTACAGATAATTTTCTTCAGTGATAAAACAACTGTCTCATGCTTTAAATGCTAACTTATAATAAAATACAAATTGATAGTTAAGTGACTCATTGGAAAACGTGTCTTGCAGGTGTGCTTGCTGACCTCCCTGCATGTGCCACTGTTAATGTGAGGACCAAAGGAAGGAGTAAAGTTGGATTGGGAAGGAGCAAGGATAGGAAAAATGGAGGAATAAAGTAATAAAAGAGGCTCATTGAGTGTTAATAGCTGAACACTCATTATGCTGATATGATTGCCTAATGCTCCATCATTGCAGTCTATCCTGTGTTCTAAATCCTACTTCTAACCATCTTGTGGGTGGGTGCACTCTTATCTTCAGTGCACGTGAGAATGCTCATGAACGTCAAACCAGGCTAACTTGAGATCAGAAGAGAGCCAGCAGCTGATGTGGGACCATGCAAGTCCGGGACTCTAGGGCTTGAGGGCCAACAGCTGAGGAGGAGGGTGTGTATTCCTCTATCAGACTGAAATTCCCATTAGGTAGGAGAGGAGGAATAGCATAGGGCTGTCAATACTGTTTGTGTGAGTGCTCAGTGTGTTTTTAGGGGTGCTGGTAAAGGCACTGCTCTTCTATCTGTATGTGATCCATGAGGCCATCTCTCTCTCTGCATCTGTCTGTTGGGAAGCCTCATCATCAGGCTGAACCTGGACACACTAGAACTGCAGCAGCCTCCTATCAATGAGGCTGAGAGAGGAGGACCCACCCTGGGTCATAAGAGTAGTGTAGATGTGTCTACTTAGAAACTTAGTGCTTGTTTGCCAATGTTTGTATCATTACAGTTTTTCCCAGAAACAATTTTACATCTGGTGTTATGTCCTTGTGAAAGCATCTAGATTAACAGTGGTCCAAAGAGAATCTCACTAGCAGAACCTCATCCCTTGTTTACTGGGATTTCTTCATTAACAGTTGCTTCAGCTATTCAGCTTTTAATGTATTTGATGTGCTCTGTTATCCTGCTCTGCTCAGTTTGTTTACTGTGATAAGTACTTCACAGAAGTCCTTTATATCTTTATCTGCTATCTTTGTCAGCAATACTTGCAATCCCCTCCGTCTGTGGGATTTTTTTTTTTAGCAAGACCTGTTTGTCTGTTACCATGTGGATTGTTACTATTTCTGTTCCTATCCTTTAATCCTTTATTTACTGAATCCTCTATTTTGACTTTCCTTATTTTGCTTAGGATGGATCTAGCAGATGTACCTAGCAGACCTTCTAAATAATCAAATGGTGGACCTGTGCCCTGTTAGGAACAGATAAGGCAAGGAAGCATCTATGAATGTAGCCCTTAGAGAAGGGGAAAGAGCCTTTGTGCTAAACAAGTTTTATTCTGTTTGTGACATTTGAGACTCTGTTCTATTTCCTTGGTAACAAAAGGAACATGCAAGAAATTCTTCATGTACATATTTTTATTCTGTGTGACGAATGAGATAGTGGTTCAGGAGGTCTTTTGAAGTTATATTTTGTATGCACAATATATGCTGTGATAGGTCCATGGTTGGTAACTGCATGCTTTTTGGTCAGGAGCAGTTCTTTGAAGAGGATGAGAGGATTTCTCTTTTGAGAGCACCTGTCCATTGGAGAAGCTTTTCTAGGGAAGAACAGGGCAGGCAGTAATAGATGTGCTGACTGGAGAGCTTGCACTTCTGGAGTTTTCTTAGAATAATGGGGAAGAGACACAAAACCAGGGCAGAGATGATGAAAAGAGGGAAGGTTTTCCTATTGACCCCGAGAGGAACAAGTAGAGTTTGTTGAAACCATAGAGACTATTGAAAGTTACTAGTGTGAAAAGCGGGTCTAGAGGAAACAGGCCCTTGTTACAAAGACACAGTTGGGCAGAAAATGTGTTTGTTTTCAAATGGCTGTATCTTATCTCTCTCACCCAAAAGTATCTGGATTTTCAGATAGAAGAGATTTTGTTCAAGGTTATGTTCTAATAAAACATTGTTTCTTCAAAGCCCTTTTGGTATTTTTTGGTGTATTCACTTTAAAGGAAAGGTGCAGACAGGTCTATCTCAAAGCTCTAACGTGTTTGAGATCCAGTCGTAGCATAAAAGTTAACAAATGTTATAGCCGGTAAAAGGTATTTGTCCAGCTTTAAGGAAATCCAGCTGACTGCATCATGAGGACTTTTGAGAGAATTTGAAGAAAACTTTGCCTACAATATGTAGGAAGCTGTCTATTGTGACTGCACTTTATAAATCAGTTGACTGTTTTTACAGTTTTTAGCACAGTTCTCACTGAATGTAGAAGCTACTAGTGGAGCTGCAAGAGCATATTGTATTAGGCCAAACATGGGATGAGGGATCTTAGAGAAATTAATACAAACAAGCATGTTGGCCTCCACCAAATTTGTGTCTTTGAAGCCCAAAAGGAGCACAGTTCCTTTAAAACCAAACTAATAACTCTCCCAAGAAGTTCTATTTCTTGGTTAGTTAGCTGGGTTTTCTGAGTGACTAGGGCTGGTAAGGAGACCTTCTTCTGCCTGTTTTACTGCCTTGGAGCTGGACTGCATATAGGGGATCCCTCCAGGGGCAAGAAGAGTAGCACGCCTCCTTGGAGACTTCGTTTCCCACACCACACCTGTCCCCTCTTATCAAACACAGGAAGAGTTACTATGTGATTGCACTGCCTTATATTCAGGCACATCAGATTTCCTGTTAAAAGAAAATAAATCTTTCCAATTGTCTTCATGACTAGAACTGCAGTTCAAACGTCATCCCTTTTTACTGCCTTCCGGTAGGTTTTATACAAACCCAACATTAGCTTAACCTTTGTTCTAAATTGACACTATTCTATCCCCACAATGTTGAAGCCAGAGAAGCTTGTGATATGTCATATTTACACATTCTTTATCTGCAAGTAACACTCCATTCTGTGAAATTTAATTTTCCCTTCCATTACAACACTGCATGGTATTTTTAATTGAGATGAATATATTCACTTCAGTATTCTGTCTTTTAAGTTTACGTATAGGTCACAATACAGAGGCTTAGTCTGAGAGAGTTGGGGTTTTTCAGCCTGGAGAAGAGAAGGCTCTGAGGAGACCTTATAGCAGCCTTCCAGTACCTGAAGTGGGCTATAGGAAAGCTGGGGAGGGACTTTTTACTAGGGCATGTAGTGATAGGACAAGGGGTAATGGAAATTGGAAGGGGGAAAATGTAAATTAGACATTAGGAAGAAATTATTTTCAACATGGGTGGTGAAACACTGGAAAAGGGACCCAGGGAGGTTGTGGATGCCCCCTCTCTGGAGGTGTTCAAGGCCAGGTTGGATGGGGCCATGAGCATCCTGGTCTAGTGAGAGGTGTCCCTGCCCATAGCAGGGGGAGTTGGAACTAGATGATCTTTAAGATCCCTTCCAACTCAAACCATTCTATGATTTTATGACTTATCTTCTGCATACCAGTTGTCCAGCTGTAGGACAATACTGTTGGCTTTTCTCTTTTTATTTTTTTCTTACATAAACTACCTCTGGATGTTTATCAACAATGGAAGATAGAGGAAATACTTTGCAATATATGGTTTCCCCAGTTTGGATGTATATCTTTAAAGGATGATCTTTGCTTTTATTCTGGAGCTGTACTGATTTGAAAATGGATTGAGGATGTCTACTGTGACAGCTTCATATGGGAGAACACTTTGTATCTTCATCTCAAGTATACCGAACCCTTTCTGTTAAAGGCTGTTCCTTATCAATCTTGAAGGCAGAAGCTAGTCATATTCCTTTTCATATTACTTTCTTTGAAGGAGACTTTGGAAATATCCACATTGTCCTCTAATTTCAATTAATTGTAGTTAATTGTTTCAAATATGTACCCGTTCCCTGCTCTAGCATGCTTAAACTGAGTTTACCTTTTCCAGTCCTGGAGAGATGCTCTGGATAGCTTTCTGTTTTTATAAAGTCTCCCTGAGTCTAGATCTGCCTGTCCCAGAGTGATAAAACTTAATTTAGTTTCACCAGCACTTTCCATCCCATCCTTCCTCACTTTGTTTCCTTTTCTTCACCTGTAACCTTCAGATTTTTATTTTCAAGCTAGCTCTGCAGCAGAGGATATTTTTGTTTTCATTAAATAACATATATGTACTCCAGCTTGCAGATAATTGGCCTTTTCTTACCTTCCTTTCTGGGTTTTTTTTTCTAAAATGCAATGGTTGGGTCAGAAGTTGAATCTGAAACTTCAGACAAATCTTTCAGAATTTATCCACGTGCAGTTGTTTTCTCTAATAGCTTTTTGTGCATAGACTTTCTATGCATTCCTTGCTTGTTGCAAAGAAGTACCATTTGTTATAAAAGAAATGGCCTTAAAAATGTCAACAGAGCATTTGAAAATGTACAATAGTGATGAAGAAAACAGAACAAGGCTTATAGAATGAATAGTCAAAACTGTTAAATACTGAAATACATTAAATATTGAAAAGGATTAAAAAAACATTCATTAGAAAGCAGTTCTTAGAGATATTAGTGGCTACTGGAGCTGAAGAAATACATGATTTGGAAATATGTGATTTCATGTTAGTGTTTGATCAAAACAATTTCTAACAAATAATGGAAGATGTGTCTGTGCATGAGAGATGAGGAAGAATATGAAGAATTGAATTTAGTGAAAGAATTAAAAGGCTTAAGCTTATTAGTTATTCTGCAAAAACAAAGATGGCATGGGTAGAAATTGATTAATCTACACAAACAATATGCAGAATTTATGATGGGATAGTTTAACATATTTTTTCAAGAGTTTTAGTAGTTAAAATTGATAAACAGCTTGAAAATTGAGATTATTCATTATTTATTTAGGATGGGTAATAATAATTAAAATTATCACACGAAATTTAATATTAGTAAATATTGCTTAAAAGAAGACTTAAAACCTGAGAAAATAGTGCTTTGTAAGTTAATGAACAGAACTGATGGATGTTAGTTGAAGCACCAGAGAGAAGTCTCTTAGCTGGTGTATTTTGGCATATTTCATTATGCCAATTCAGGGGTATAACTGGCGCTGATATGTATGTGCAGTTACCTACTGCCTGGTATCTGGAAGTGGTGCATCTGAGCATTAGTTCCAGCTTCTTTAGATAGTGCTAATCATGCTTTGAGGTGTTTCTCAAATTACAGCAGCCTCACGATTTTCCAATGTTACCTGAAAATGTATTTTCTTTTAGCTATAAAATTAGTAAGTAATAGGAAAAAACACTGAAGACAAAAAAACATACACATATTTATAAAATATAATAAATAAAATACATAGTTATTGCATAACATAGTTATTGTATTTGCCCTGTCTGCAAATGGGAACCATTATGCTCGAGCCTTGCAATTCATCTGCAGATGCACAGCACTTCCAGTATCTTGGACAATCATGTATGTAGTCTTGGGCACTCAAAGTAGTCACAGCCAGTTGTGCTTTTTGGTAAAAGGCAGCCACCCTTTGTGAGTGGTGAAAGTAGGGTTGGCTGGTATTTATGGAATAATAAAAAGTAACCTTTTGTATCTATCTAATTACAGTGGTTTTTATATCTTTCAGCCTTACAGAGAAATTTTTCTTTACTTGAAAGGTGTTTTGTTAATAAGGGCAATATGTAGAATATCTGTTCTTAAAATTAGACTTCCTGCTTTCCTTTATTTAGCCCCTTTCAAAAAATGAGACTCAAAATCAGCCAATACTGATGCCTAGATAAGTTAAACACTAAAACATTTTTACTTGTATTTTTTTATTTTGTCAATGAAATTGTGATAAGATTGCAGTTATAACCTGTATAGGTCACATCTGTTGTCACAGTCTGGAAGGAAAACTAATCATTTGTCCTCAACCATGTGTAAGACTGGTGAAAAATCAGCAAAGTAAGTTTCTTTCCTCACTAGTCACTTTCTCTTCGTGCTTGAAAAATGAAACTGCATTCAATTTCATTGCATTTGACATTCCAAGTATAAAAAGTATCTCTTAACTAGGTGATGTGACATGGTGAAAACTTGCAGGAGTGACTGGAAAATCTCTTATGCCATTTCCATCATTTTTGTAGGATAGTACATTGTTTCTCCAGTTGTCAGAAATACTTTTTTTTTTGAACAAATACTTTTTTTCTTTCAGTTTTTGTATCACTCCGTCTTTTGGGCATCTTTTTATACATAAAATTTCATTTTCCTCTATGCTTACTTTACAGAAAATTTCCATTGATGCAAATGAGAATTGCCAGGATGTTCAATTGCTCATTTACACTGGAGCAACTCTAGTCTGTTTTTCCCCCTTTCAAGTAAAGCATCTTCTTAGAACTAACATTTTTTGAAGCAAATATTTGCAGAATTACTGCTGAAACATTTTGCAGTGAAAAACTGTAAACAACAACTGTAGCAAATTCACCAGCTTGTTGATTTAAAACCTCTGGGTAAAATGATGAAATATGGATGATTTAGCAAGTTTGTGGATTAAAGAAGCCTCCATTTAATGGATGACAAGCACCATCAGCTACCTTAGATTTTACTCTCAGTTTGATTTCAGTGTGTACATTCAAACTATTAAATTGCACATAGTGCCTAAACATAGAACTAAGCACTGAACCCAATTAAATCCCATTTAAACCTTTTGACTGAGGAAACTATCATCATCCATGCCCAGGGAGGTGGTTGGGTCACCTTCCCTGGAGGTGTTTAAGGGACGGGTGGATGAGGTGCTGAGGGGCATGGTTTAGTATTTGATGGGAATGGTTGGACTCGATGATCTGGTGGGTCTTTTCCAACCTGGTGATTCTATGATTCTAAACATGAAAATACATCTAGGGAAATTAGTCACTTGAAAAGGACTGTGTTTATAGTAATATGTGAACTTCTTATCTCTTCTTATGAATGATTACTGATTTGATTATAATTTTACATATTTTCTAAATGAATCCTTCTTTCCTGGCAGGTAACTTTCCTAGTACATATGCCCGTGAATAGCTGCGGTTACTTTTTGTGCATATTTCTGATGTGCCCAAATGTGTGATAAATGTTTCTGGAGAACTGATCCACTGTAAGAAGGGTTGTCATGGATTATTTGGGGTTTTTTTCCCTCCTTTTTTCATGACTAAGAAACCACCACCACCCCTTTTGTCAAAATTAAGTCGGTTTTTTGTGTATTGAGTTTATCTACATGCTTTAGACTTATACAGCCATCTGGCATAGTCGAAAGAGGAAATTTCTACATGAGTTAACACTGAAGATGAGTTGTCAAAATTTTTAAATAAAAAAAAACACTGTAAGATTTTAATGCATTCAATTCACTTTTTGTTACACACACTGTATGATTTAAGTAAAATATAGATAATGATTTATGTCAAATGATCGTTCCTTTTAATTTTATTATGCATTTGGGTTTTTTCTTGTGGGGAAATCCATAGTTAAAACTAGGTGTAGAAATCTTTTCCAGAATTCATATGCCCAGAAAAGCAGATACTGTAAACAAAATACTGAATTTGTCATGAGATGTCAGCTTTTCAAAGACAAGGGCTAATAAAGGGTTAAGGTGCCGAGTAGGGGCTTCCAAGTAATCCTGTTTTCTTTTTGCTTAACCTTAGTCAAACCCCTAGAATGTTGATGACTTACATCTGGACTTTTGCCCACATGCTGGTTGTTGTGTGCTTGAAACTTGCTAGCATGCACATTTCCTGTTCATCTGGCTCACTGAAAGAAGAAACCTAAGCGTTCATCTTGAAAAAGTCAGTGCTAGCTGTTGTAGGTAGACCCTGCCTAGGGTCTACCTACCTATTCTTGTGCCTCTAGCAAAGCATGCCATTTCAAAGATGAGTGATTGTTGCAGATATATTTATGTTCAGTTTTCCTTCTTTGGCTAGCTTGAAATGGCTTTGCATTAAATGGTCTGATGTTAGGTTTGATTTTACAGGCACCTGGGCTTTTTGTTCTCTCTGTTATCTTCTGAAACCAGGCTTACAGTCAGCTGTTCCTGGATTCATCCTTTAGGTGCTTACTTGCTTTGGGAAGTTTTCCTTAAATGCTGTCTAGAGGATATGTTAAGTCTAGAATAGAAGTTACTGTGTTTCATACAACAGGCTATTTCATGTTATGTAATAAGCTCTGGGTTTAAAAGGTCACACCAGGTGACTGAATGTCCTTTTAGTTTTCAACTTTGTTAAAAGGTTCTGCTCTGGGCGTGCTGGAACAGAGAAAACTTTAACTTCTGAAAGCATTAGACCTTCACAAGTGGGAAATCAAGTTGTCCCAAAAGACCTACATAATATAGTTTACCTGTTATGACACTACTAGGTATCTTATTTCCTGAGATTCAGGCGATAGTTCAGTCAAACAATTAAAATGATGCATTTAAATCCTACTCCTTGCCTCATGAACTAAGAAAAGCTTACCAGATAATTTCTAGCAGAAATCATCTGAATGGCATACTGCTGCTCAATTTAGTTCTTTTTATACTACCGCTCAATTTAGTTCTTTTTAAAGATTCCTTTTTCTTACAAAATATAAAGTAGGATTTATTTTGTTTGCAGTGACATTATTCTATACTTTTTCAGTTTCAACAAAGGAGTTATAGACAGCTTTTCAAAATAAGCTGACTATATTCTTTTTCTTAAGCCACTGATAATTTTTCACATGGTTCAGTTGTACCATACGTACTACATTAGTCAGGATGCTGTAAGTTAAATAGTTCTTAAAAAATAATTCTGTCAGGGACTGTAGGATTCTTAGCAGCAATTCATATAAAATTAATTGTGTTATCAGGGAGATATTGGTTTGAGATTTTGAAGTGGCCAAGACAGACATTTCTATATGGCATTCCTGGTGGTAAGATTTTAAAAAAACTTAACAGTTAATTTTTAGTGTGCTCATTAATATTTTAAGTTTTCTTTTTATAATTTGGCAAATCGTAACTATTGCAAGGGGTTTACATTTTAAATTTAAATAAACAAATTGAACAGTAGGGTAAATACTAACTGATGGAAAGAATATTGGTTTCTTTCCTGTATGTTTTAAGCAAAGATCCATTAAAAAATTGTTTGCTTAATTTTTGTACCCAAATATATTTCTGTTAGTTTTATTTTTAACTCTTGATTGTGTTACAAAAACAGAGAAATGTGTTATAAGTAATATAGCAGGACTTGTTCTAGCTGTATGTCTATTCATTCTTCATCCTTCTGCAACCTAGTTAATCACTGAGCAATAGAATCAAAAATTCCAGCATGGGAGTTTTACACTTTGATCAGTCCAAGACCACAAATAAGTTAGGAACTATCCTACTAAAGAAAATACTGGAAAGACTAAAGACGACTAACTTGGGTAGTAGATAAAGACAGGATAAAGACAAGAAACTTTTCCTTACTATGTCTTTGCAGAATTAAAATCGATTCTTTCTGCATTGGAGTATTTGAAGGTGTTTGCATTACAACTCAGAACCACATGCACCATTCTGTATGGAAATGGTGTACTGTTGTGACAGACTGAAACAGGGTAAGCACATGTGAAAGTACTAATAAAGAATATTCCTTTTTGTGCTTGTCCCTGTAGGTTAGGAGCAAGGTCACCACCTCTTTGGTGCTCCATCTAGAATATGGGGTGTGCGGTAGGTGTGTGTCCCTCTTCTGGTTATGGCCGTATTACATTTTAGATTACTGAAACACAGCAAGAAATAAAACATTGCAGATATGTGTACTATGAGTTTGAGTATAGTGTAATCAGTAACTTGTCCTTACATGGGAAAGCACATGAATCTTGCCTTCTTGCCTTCTGCTAAATTAAAATTTTAAAGTTTTCTCTAGGAGAGTATGGAAAACATGTTCAGTGACTTCTAGTTATGTTACTAATGATTAAGGATTTGTCCAAATATGTTATAGTAACTGTAAATTAATAGAGACTAATGCCTTTTAGGAAGTAAAATATTCTAATTTATTTGTATTACAAATAATTTCCATTTTATAAACTTTACAAACTTAGATATTTTATGTAGAATAATAATTAATGAGAAGTTATGCTTGATAAGTAATTGAATGTAACTGCAAAGCTGTAGTATTGTCTAGCTAAACGTATTTAAGATAATGTGCAGTCTGGACCAAGGTTCTTTAAACACTTACATTGTGTTTCAAGAAATTACTTAGGAGGTTGCATTTCATTGAAATTCCAAGGTATCATCACCCATCAAAGTAGAGAAAGAAAAAGGAAAGAATATAAAAATTGTTTTCTAATAACCATTTGAGAAATGTATATGCTTATATTTTTATAAGAGCACTTATCTATGTATTTATAGTATGCACTTATAACATATCCATTTCTTGACTTTTATGAAAAACACAGAGTTTTTAAATTACCTCATGTCTTTTATTGATATATTTCCTTTTCATAGTAGACATCATGTTGAATTTTATTTCCTTCTATGATATCTTAGTATATGTATTAATAGAATTCTTTCCCTTGGGTTTGTTCAACTCAGAAATATTAGTATCTCAAAAGTCATGTTTTCTAATGTAATGTGTATGCAGTCATTCCAATTCTTTAGTCGCACATCTATTCTGTAACATGATTATTTTGAGGGTATACTTCAATGAAACACATTAATAGGCACTGAAAAATAGAGCATGAATTGACTTGTTCATCTGAAGGCTGTTTGAACAGAACTTTATTTGAACCATACCATCACATTTCTTGTTGTTTGTTGTTTAACTCGAGACCATAGTGTAAAATTCATGCTGCCCCCCTGCCTTCTTTCCCCCCTGTAAAGCTTGCTAATTTGATAGATATTTTCATTTGTTCCTTCTTTTCTCAGCCTTTGAGGCCAGGAGGCAGTTGTCACGATCAGTCAAGGACATAGGTGGTGATTAGCTAGAGTAAGGCTAGGGAACTGAGAATATTTTAGAATCTATCCACATCATGTACTGCATCCCACCATCTGAGCACATATAATTCTCCTCAATTTCATTGCAGCTTTTGTAATGGGTTGACACTGGCTGGACACCAGGTGCCCAGAAAGCTGCTCTATCACTCTGCTCCTCAACTCAGCAGGGGAGTGCAACAAAAGACAACAAAATGCAACAGAAGACTCGTGGGTTGAGATGAAGACAGGGAGATCACTCAGCAATTACCATCATGGGAAAAACATACTCAAATAGGGAAAATTAATTTAATTTATTGCCAATCACATCAGAATAGGATAATGAGAAAATAAAAAAAATCTTAAAACACCTTCCCTGCACCCTTCCCTTCTTCTTGACCTCAACTTCACTCCTGATTTTCTCTACCTCCTCCCCACACACAGTGCAGGGGGATGGAGAATGGGGGTTGTGGTCAGCTCATCACACATTGTTTCTGCTGCTCCTTCCTCATTAAGAGGAAGGCTCCTTACACTCTCACCCAGTGTGGGTTCCTTCCACAGGGTACAGATGGGTATCTGCTCCGTGGGCTGTTAGGGGACAGCCTCCCTCACTGTGGTCCTCGCCACAGGCTACAGAGAAATCTCTGCTCCAGCACCTGGAGCACCTTCTCCCTCTCCTTCTTCACTGACCTTGGTGTCTACAGAGTTGTTTCTCTCACATATTCTCACTCCTCTCTCTGGCTGTAATTGTTGTTGCACAGGAACTTTTCCTCCTTCTTAACTATGTTACCCAGAGATGCCACCACTGTCACTGGCTCTATTGGACATGGGGGAAGCTTCTAGCAGCATCTCACAGAAGCTGTAGCCCCCTGGCTACCAAAACCTCCCCTTGCAAATCCAATGCACGCTCTGCATATCAAAGTGCTCACATAGTTGGTACCTACAATCAATTATCTTCTAACATCTGTAGTCTCAGAACAGTGCAGATTGCTTCGGTGTATATTTTTTTTATTTTCTTCTTTCTTTCTCTAACTGGAAAATCAGGATTCTAATATTTATGAGCTTTGGAAAAAGATCTTGAGGTTCTCTAGAGTAGTTTGATTAAATACCTACTAAATGCAAATTACTGTTACATTAGTAGAAGCAAAGTAAAAATTATTTTTTTTTAATGATGCTTTAATTAGAGATCACTGTATTAGGGAGAGGAAAATAAAATAGAGAAGAAATTGAACTAGTGGCTTTGTTTTGCAGGTTCTTTCATGTTGGTGAATACATCTGGGAGATTTGCAGGACAGAAAGCTCACCTCCTGCTGCCCCATCTGAAAGAAAATGATACACATTGTATTGATTTCCACTATTATGTTTCAAGCAAGAGTGGATCTAGCCCTGGCACTTTGAATATATATGTGAAAGTAAATGATGGTCCTGTTGGTAACCCAGTCTGGAATGCATCTATCACTGCTACTTGGAACAGAGCAGAACTGGCAATTAGCACTTTCTGGCCCAATTTTTATCAGGTATGTTTAATTTTTTATGCAATCTTGTTTCTCATAATTGTCACCTTGTTCTTAATAATAATTTTGACTTCTAATCAAAATAGTTTTCAGCATGTTTTGTTGATCTTAATTATATTTTTGTAGATGACACTAAATGATTGGTTTTACATATATATGGTTGTACTTTCACGTTTACGTACATTTATAGAGGTGCATAAATGTGTGTGACACACACACATGCTTTAAATGCAGTTGAAATAATTATATTGAAACAATTCAGAATTTTTGCCATTGATTTCAGTCAATTACCTCTGTTTTTCTATAAGAAATTCATTCATTCTTTCAGTTCATTAGAGATGATAGAATTGAATGCCAGTAGATTTTATTGCATTAGAGTCTTCAAATTTGATTTATATCAGCAATACTTGTTGCTTTAGAACCAGCAGAATCCTTTGAATCCTCAGTTTGAGTTTTCAGTTTGAATGCAGTATATATTTGTTCTTTGCAGTAGTGAACATAAATATAACAGTAGCTATCATAGGAATGGGCTTCTGATTACATTCTAAAGATTTAGGGAGAATTTCACTTGACAGTTCCTTAGGGTGCTGTTTCTCCTGGAAAGTTTACAGATTATACAGTTATTTACCGTTGTATGGCAATTCAGCAGATTTTCCTCTTCTTCCCGTGAAAATGTAGTCTATGTCTCCATGAGCAAATAATTCAGTGTAAAAAGAGCAGGCCAGTAGATCAAAGATATTATTGAAGTTCCTCTCATCTTTACTTGCAGTTTGGAGAGTTTTGGTTGGATTTTATTTGATCCCCTGTGCTGAACACTGTCATCGTACTTTCTGAAGAAAAGCCATCCCAGAAGTGGGGGTTCTTTGACTACAGACCTCCCTAGGAAGTACAATGTTGTCATTCCTCAGTCTCCTGCAGGAAGCAACAACACCTTAATTCCTACATCAGTGTTCTGACTACTAGTGTCATATGTGGTAGAGCCTTGTTTCTGTTCTTACAGAGGGTGATCAGGTATTTAGTGCATCATTATATTCTCCTTATGATTTTGGCAATGTCCGCTGCAAGGTACTCTACGGAGTTACAAGGGACTTATTTCTGTGCTGCAGTTGACCTGTGAGAATGTCTCAAATGAAGTGAAACCATTCCATTTGAACCCTTTTTCCTCTAAGGAAAAAACCAAGCTGAAGAACTTCATGGAGTCTTCCCCGCTGTGATTGCTTCACCCACAGTTAACAGGAAGTCTTAGTCCAAAATATGAGTTCAGAGTGCCAGGACTATCTTGTCCTTTGAGCATGGGATACCTGGCAGTGGGTGCAATACTTACACACCCAAAAGAACATGCTCATTCATTTCCTTTTGTCTCTGATAGTGTGTTCCTGGGTTGTGTAGGGAGTATTGACAGGGTTCACATTTGCATCCAGTGTTGTGCCCAAGAGCTGCAACTGCATTGTTAGAGATTCCTGAAGAGGATTCACAGTAAGTTTATGGACACGTCACCAAATTCACTGATAGGACTTAAGATATAGATCTTCTATAATGGGCCATGGGACTGATGAGGGAATAGTGCCACCTTTTCCACAAGGGCAGAGTTGAGGCTCACCTCAGCATTGAAGGAGAAGCTGTGTAGTACCTGCTTCTTTGGAGCATGAGGCTGTATCCCAGTCATGGAGTCCAAGCTTGGTTTAGCCATACCTCTGCATTTCTTAGGGGAAAGTACAATGTGTATTTTTTTGCCTGTCAGACTTCAAGGAAAATTTGGATGACGCTTTTAGTCATATGATTTATTTTTAGGTAGTTGGACTCAATGATCTCCATGGGCCCCTTTCAACTTGAGATATTCCATGGTTCTATGACCTTACTGCAGGACTGTGGATCCCACATTACCCAGTCAATGCCAGCGTTGAGAATCCCTCCAGTGATGCCAAAGAGCCTTTCTATGTTAACTGAAATAGTGATGACCAGTCTTTGTAGTTAGCCTCAGCTGATGGTGGGAGAAGAGTAGAGCATTCCACAGGCAATTTTGTGTCTGACATTGGATATAACACTGGTTGATTTGTAACATGGGATCTACTAGAGGGTTTTGTGAGCATGCTGTGCGATTCAGAAGTGCTGTGTGGTGCATACACATTTTGCAGACACTAAATGAATGTATGACTGTGTCACTTGTGCTGAAGTCTGGATTGTAATGTCCCAGTCTGGGTTTGGAGTGGATTAGTGGAGGAGCTTCCAGTTTCTTGCCTTCTAAAAGGAGACGGTTTCTTATGCAAAAGAACTGCTCTGCGAACCAGCATTCAGTAAAGATGAGAATTGTGCTTTAGAGACTCAGGCACTCTAGTTCTGAACCAAAATACAAATGAGGACAGGGAAATTTTTATAGAAGTCTTGACTCTGACTAGTAAATTTAAGGAAAATTAACATGCTAATAAAAATACAGGCAAGCTCTGTCGGTTTTAAATGTTATTGATATCAGTAGTAATCTGTGTCAAATTTCTAACAATACAGTACATCTAACTGATGTCTAAATAATATGGATGTTTGGCTATTGAAATAGGAAGATAACCTTTCTGGTCCACATTCTCCTTGAGACCTGTCATCTGGGCCATTCACCCTTATTTGTAAGTGAAGCCTTACATGTTTGAATGGGATACTGCACTGTAGCAAGTTACCGTGCATAAGCTGATATACAATAGACGCCTTAGTCAATCTCTAGTGGATTCTGCATGCTCTCTTTGCCTCTGGAAATACAGAAATTTGTACATAATCAGTCGTTCACTGAGAAGTATAATAAGTTCTTTTCTTCATGTTTGCTGCATATAGTCTGAAATAATACCTGGTTAGGTATTGCAATTTAGCTGATGTGCCAAAATGTCACATGATATAGTAATATCTGCGGTGGTCCAAGGAATTAGTGTAAAATAGTGTTACTTCACTGATTTCACTGTAGATAACCTTAATTATTTTTAAGGAAGCTTTGTCTCCATTTTGACAGCTTGTAGTCAATTGTCTCCATTTTAATTACCTCCATCCTCTCAGAAATCTGTGATGCGGTTTCTTCACTTGCCTGGTGACACTTGCAATTTCTTATTGTTTCTGAAGTCTTTTCAACTATTTCCGTACTTTTTCTTCTTCAGAAAGTCTGGTTTTGGGGGGAGGCAGGAAGTTTGGAGCAAGCAGCTGCGAGAAGGGCAGGAAGAGGAGAGAGGGTGTATGTGGACCTTGTGAAAATGTGCGTCCAAGTTAGGCGAGAGCACAGATGATTGCATGTATGGTGGGAGAAGGCAGAGGACCCATCTGACAGGTGTCTAGCACCAGGTCTGTTTACTAAGCTGCTGCTATTCATTTGCTTCCAAAACTCCAGCCTCTTTTGAGTGCAAGTCCATGTGTTTCACTCATAACCTCCAAGATGTACGAGACTTCCTTCCATAGATTTTCTAAGGCTGTCTGACCTTATTGAACAAAATTACGAAAAGTCTGCTAAAAAGATTTTAAAGGAATGATAGGTCTCTTTTTAACTTTCCATATATGAAAATCAGTAGTTTTCCGAGGAGTAATCTTCAGGAAAAGACTCGGCATTAGTAGATGAAGGGACAAGGCAATGTAATCGTGTGATTTTCTTTGTTGTGTTTTAAATGATGTATCCATGTAGTCACCTGAATGTTTGTGAATGCCTTATAATTCCATTCCATTTGTAGGACACCTAGAAGGTGTCTAGCTGCTAATAAAACCAAAATGTACTACAGAACTCAGAAGACAAAGTATATATGATGACATTTCAGTATTATAATGTTTATACAATTCTGGATGCTTAAAAACACAGTGGTGTTGGTCTGTTTTGCTGTAGATTCATGAAAAACATGGGCAAAATAACTCCTGCTAATGGTAGCTGATTAGAAATTAGATTTTGTAGTGTGGCGTGAATTTTAATCCAACTTCTAAAGATATTTTGTTTAAACCATGTATTATTAACACACATATGCAAAGCATTCAAAAGATTTAATAATTAACAGTATTTTATTATTGCAGCAGCAGTTATCCAAGATTGTTAATACCATTCATGTTGGGTTTCCATTTAGAATTGACTCTTTAGAAGAACAGTTTCTGAACAAAATAATTAATTTCTATTAGTGTACACTTTTCTTTTTACTAGGTAATTATTTGTGTAGGTTTCACCCCATAGGAGAGCTGTACTACATATATAAATCACAATGATAACATGCATGTAGCAACTCTAATTGTAGTTTAATTGCTGCTTATTTAAACTTAAATCTTCAAGTATTTTGGTGACTAAGGATGTATTTAATTCCATAATTAATGGCCTTCTAAATGCTAATGCTTAATATCCGCCTTTGACTTTAGGGTGTGTCTGTGTTGCAGTCCAGTTACTGATTACAGTATAGTTGCAGTAACATAAGTTCAAGCTGCCAAACACCTTCTGAGGGTCAAAGATAATCAGCACAGCTTGTTCTTTTCTGCTGTGCCTCCTGGTCTCGAAGCTATTTGTTTCAAAGTTGCTGGGATATTTTTACAGGAGCTAGTCTTATTTCTGTATCATAAAATCCCTTTAGGAGTGCTCCCCTGAGGGAACATTGACTTCCTCTTTTTATCATTGGTCACAGGAGAAATTGTTTGCTTTACTGTGCTATTGTATACTTGGTGCATCTGAAGCAAGAGCATCAGGGAGTTCATCATGATGTAGAGACAGCTTTCAAACAAAACAAGGCCTCGCGTAATTACCAAGACCTTCACCCTCCTCCTTACTTGAATAGCATTAGGTTGAACACAGAAAAAGACTATCAAGTGCTATGTAGATTTCTATGGGTCATGGTGAGCTTGCTGTTAGATTCTTGGGGAGCAGTCTCAGTAGGTTGAGAGGACCTAAAACTGGTGCTTTTGTGATAAAAGTAAGTCCTGAAAAGACTGCTTCTCTAGCGAGGAGAGGGTTAGAGGATTGGGGTGGTGGTGGTGGTTTTTTTCTTTAAAGTTTTGATTTTTTTCCTCATTCAGATCTTTTTGCTCCCAGGAAAATCTGTTGATTTCAAGGTTGTTTTCTTGTTTTATTTGTTTGGAGGTGGATTTTTTTTTTCTTTTCCACTGTATTAGTTAATGATTCTCAGATCAACTAGTAGTATTTTAAATATCTTTTATGTTTTTTAAGCATTAATGATATTGGAACTTTGCAGTATGTGAAGTGCCACTACTAGGTTGAGTCTGGTGAGTTGCTTGTGTTTCTAACTCCCTAGCCTGCAAGCAAGCAGTTTGGCACAGCACCATTCTAAGTTATACAGTGTCCCCCTAGCAGTTTTTATATTTTGAGTTATTTGCTTTGTACCTTGCTGGGAGTGAGGCATGGCAGCAGTGAGCTGAAACAAATCTTGCTTAAATCAAACAACAAATACAGTAGTTTCAAAATCCAGACATGGAATTTAAAGGATTAAACATAGCTTTCAGTGGAGTAATGCTGTTCTCTGTGCTACTGCACCTTCTTTAAACATAAATTCCTGTGAAGCTGGAATGAGAAAATGGGATAAGAGTCTGGCAGTAACTCCTGGTCTTTTTTAGTAAGGACACAAAGGGACTTACACGGTATCACTTCACACGAAGATGAGATTTATCCTTTACCATTCTGACACTTTGCCTTGTAAATTAGGAGTTTAGGGAATAAGAAGCAGTAGATCCAACCTACCTTTTCAAATCTGGAATTTAATTTTGTACATGCTTTACTTGGAGTTTGGGTCATGCAATGTTCTCTAGTTATCAGTGAGGACAGAGAATTAAGCTTCTTGTGCAGTAAAGGTCTGGCTCACATTCATGTGTGTTGTATGTGTAGCATTCAGCTGCATGCATACAGTTCCTGAACTGTACTTTGAACTCAAAAAAACCGTCAAAATGCATATTACATTTTGATTCACAACTTTGTGTCAGGCATCTTAAATAGCTCTCATTGAGTTGGGTGATTTGCAAATAGTTATTTTGAGAAAGATGTACCAGGGAAGACTGGCAGACTGAAACCCCAGCAGTCTAAAAATGGCCAAGAGTAAGCAGGTGTGCTGTTTTGGGTGCCACAGTATAAAAAAGATATCAAGCTACTGGGGAGTGTCCAGAGGAGGGCCATGAAGTTGGTGAGGGATTTAGAGGGGAAGCAGCTAAAATCACTGTTCAGCCTGGAGAAGAGAAGACTGAAGGGAGACCTCATCGCAATTTTCAGATTCCTCACAGGGGAAGGAGGATGCTGATCTCTTCTCTCTGGCAGCCAGTGATAGGACCCGAGAGAATGGCAGGAAGATGTGCTAAGGGAGGTTTAGATTGGATATCAGGAAAAAGTTCTTCACCCAGAGGGAGGCAGAGCGCTGGAACAGATGCCCCAGGAAGTAGGGAAGCCATAGTGCCAAGCCTTACAGTATTCAAGAAGCATTTGACAAAACCCTCAGACACATGGTTTGTGAATTTTGGGGTTGTCCTCTGCAGGGACAGGAGTTGGACTCAATGATCCTTGTGGGTCCTTTTCAACTCAGGACATTCTGTGATTCTATAATTCTAGGTGTACGCTTTTTTTCATATATTGCAGGGTCTGTGTTTTTTTATCTTATCTGTTGTTCCTAAACCAAGAAAGCTCCTGGGCCTTCAGTAGAGAAAGGTAAGACAACAACCAATTTAAAAACGAAATGAGAAGAATAAGATTTAATAAGTCTTAATGTCAGGAGCTCAGTCTTAAGAGTTGCTCACTCAGGAGAGGCAACCACCAAAACGTTGTTTAAAGTGCTTGAATGCATGTGTGAGTGCTGAATGGTAGTTGTGTAGAAGTGAGAGATGGGGAGAGAAACGGCATCGAACAAACGCCCAATCAGGAAGGCCTCACCACATTTTAGGCAGCCCAAGTCAGTAAGCTGTGACCGGTGTCTGCAGGGTCTAGGAAGGACCAGATCAGGAATCTCCCTTCACTTGGTTCTGATGAGGCAGGAGGCACTATAATTGTGCCCTGGTGATGGAGTGCATAGTCCTAAGATGAGTCAAAAGGGGGAGAAATACTCAGCCCACAGGAGTACAAGACGTTGCCAATTTGCTGGAGGGCTGTTCCCAACATCTTGCAAAATATAATCAAAGAAAGACACTCTGTGTGGTAAAGCACAGCAGGTGGGGAGGAGAGTGCAGTGCGTGCTGCGGGCAGCGTGTGATTCATCACTGCCCACTTAGTGATGGTGCCAGGGAGCAGGATTGCAGCCTGATGTTAAGTAGCTTTCTTAATACTCCTTTCTCTTTCTTGTTCTGGCAAGGTGCTATTTTTAAGTCATGTGAAGCAGAGAGTGTTTATATTAGGTATAATCCACCTTTTGACTAAAAGTGTTGTAATTTTCAACAACAAAGGCAGGAATTTACGGAGTGAGGTTGTGTGGCAACAAACCCTGTTTATTTCTATTGTCCTTTGGAACAGACAAGTTATCTTGAGTCACACATTTTCAGCAGTACGCATTTATGTTGGTGAGCAGACCTCCTTTCTTTGTTCTTACATAGCAAGGGGAAGTGGCAGGAAAGAAAAGCTAATTTTGCTCTCCACTGAAGCAGGGAGGATCAGGGACAGTGCAGCACTAAGCTGCTTCCCCGGTTCCTGTTTGGCAGGCCTGCAAGGGGGAGAATGCTGTAAAACAGCTCTCAGGCCAACGTTCAGCAGAGTTTTTCCTGACCAAATGATTCAGGATTTTAACTGGTTGTTTCCGGACTGATAAGGTGTCAGAATAATAGGCAAAAAAAATCCAAGGGCTGCCCAGTCTGACGTTGCTGGAGTATTGTCTCTGGTTTTGCTGGGGTCTTTTATATTGCCTGCAGATGTTGCGTCAGCTGTGAAGAAAGGCAAAGTTTGGAGGCAGGAGTAAAAATATTAACTTTTAGAAGACAAACAATTTTTCAAATGTAAAATGATGGAAAAAATTATATGAAATATAATATGTGAAATAATAATCATATGAAATAACTTTCTAGGTTTTATTTCTGGTGAAATTCGTAGCAAAACTGATTCAGATTTGTGAAGTCTTTACATCCCTAATATAAGCTTTTCAATGAATAAATAACCTACTAGAAGTTCTTCCAGACCCATTTCTTTTCACCCTCTTAGAGTTTGCAGCACACTTACTAGGACTTTCAGAAACATGTTGTGTGTACAGTAAAATTCTTTTTTTAGTGTGAAAAGGGAAAATGCTTAGTTAAGCAGATATTTTAGTCCATGATCTTAATTTATTAAATTAAAATTATCAAAATACTGGATTTGGATATAGCAGTTAACAGCCTGTGAATAGCACGGGAATTATATTTCTGTATGTGGAATAGATGTCATGTTCTTTGATATATGAAGTAAAAGGCACAACAGTAATGTCTCTCACGATGGCATGTTACTAGTGGCTGTAATGTCTCTTCCCATTTACTAAAAATTGCATATTTTATGTCAGAAGAGAACAAAGCTTATGATTATTAAAGCTGATATCAGCTGGCTATTGCTTTTAGTGGAATTGTGATTAAACTGACAGTATTTCAATTTCTATTGCTTTCCTTTGGAACATGCCCGTTTAATACTTGTATTTACAATAATTGTAATTTAATAGTATGTCCAGTTGGTGGTTTCTTGATACATTGCCTGGCTTAGTTGTAGTAATGACATTTTTGGTATGTTGTCTAGGGATATGGCAGGATATTTTAGATCACTCATTGATTCTTTCTGTGTTGTCATAGGAAAGGCAAATTTGGTTGTTCCAAGGTTGTAGTTTCTGCCTGTGAACTGAAGGAATGAGTTTGTGTTTAGAATCTACAAGCTTCTTATGGCTGCAAGTATATTGTGACAATGAAGTACTTAAAACCTTTCAGAGGCTCTGTAGCTAAGCTCATCTGTTCTGAATTATTGAAACTATTTTGAAATCTTCTACTCAGGTGTTGCATATGTTTCAGTTTTTTTCTAGAGCCCAGGTATTTGGTTTTGCTGACAGTTAGGTAATTCTTTGGAAAAGACACTTTTATGCAACCACTTTTAAAAATAGTTACAACACCCATTATCTGGCAGTAATATTTTTAGCAGAAAACTTCTGACTGGTTTGGCTGGCTGTTTCAGAGGTGTGCATGTGCTAGTTCCTCCTGGGGTTTTCTAGAATTTAGCATATCTAAAAGTGAAGAACCTGAAAAAAAACTCCTGTGCTCTGCAGTGATAGGATCATGGGTCATGTAGACCTTTCAGATGGCTTTGCACAGATCCTCTCCTTATGTTAAGTGCTCCAAAAGAGAGGGAGGATTTTGTGGCTTCGTTTTTTTTTTTTTAAAGAGTTGCGTTTCAATAAAAACTAGAAAGTTAACTGTTGTTTCTTTTTCTTCTTAACAGAGAAAACTAGAGGATACAGGAGAGAAATTGTAACTGTCCCCAACCCTCTACGGTTTTACACACAAGTCTTTGCCTACATGCTTAGATTAAGTTAACTCAATGACTTCTTTACTGGCAGCAGATTTCCCCAGGAACTTTTCCCACCATTTCTGAGTCCTGAATGTATGCTCCCTGTTCTTCACTGCCATGATGTCACATAACTGCATTAACTGCAGGTTCCTGAGACTGTGCCGTGGTTCTTATGCCCTACAGTCTTTCAGATCTTCTCTGTTTTAAATAGACTTGGTAGTTGTCACAGTTTAGTCCCACCCAGCCAAATTTGGCAGCTAAATCGGTGTAGTCGAGGCTCCAAAATCTCCTGTCCATTCCCCTACCCCTTCCCCCCCCCACACCCCATGGATGGAAAGGAGAGAGGGAAAGGAGAGGAAAAAGTCTTACGGATTGGAATGTAGAACTACAGCTTTAATGAAATGATAATGATAACAATGAGCATAATTAGTAAATAATAAAATATAAACAAATATATGAGATTGCACCCCCACCCCTCGATGACTATGTGTCAACACAAATGCTGCAGAGCAGACATGAGGGAATGGGTCCACCACTAAAAAGGAGCTGGACTCAGGAAATGAATTCAGGAACATGCGGATCTGGGATCAGGAGCAACCAGACAAACAAAGTCCTCACTGTACATCAGCCATCACAAAAGAGAGCAAGAACCTCATGATTTCTCAAGTTAAGACCAAGTTCATGACATACATGGGATGGAATACTCCATTGGTCAGTTTAGGGTCACCTGTGCTATTCACCCTTCCTTGCAGGGGCAACTCCTTTTCCACCAGCTTGAGGGTGGCCTTGGTTAAGTATAAGCATTGGCCTTTTTGTGTACGAGTGCCCTGTCTTATCACTTTTAAAGAGCATTGTCTCAAAAACATGCAGTTAATTTTCAGAGAAATTAAATTACATACAGCAACTCGGTCACAAAACTGACTCTAATTTACCACAAACTACAACAGTAGCTCTTCAGGAAATGGAGTGGTCTCTTCTTCCAAGGGCACCAGCATAACTAATTTTTTCAGAAAGCATAACACAAACTGAGAATATATAACTGTTTGTCACATCTATTAATAGAGATATATGCTTGTTCTTTCTCCAGACTTCAGTGAGCTGAAAACAGGAGCGGCATTCTGGATCTTGCATCACTGTCAAAACTTAGGGTTACTTTGTGCACATTACCTATCCCTCTGTATTTCCATTTCAAGGCTGTTGAGATGAGAGCAAGAGTGATCACGGTTGGAAAAGCTCTTTCAGGTCTTTGAATTAAATTTATTACTTAAGAGCTTCTGCTTCCCAAGATGGTTCCTAAGACCAATTCCACCAGGAAATTTTCTTCTTTGTAGGAAAGACATGCTTTGAAATTTTGAATGGTCTTGCTCTGGATGCTCTACTGAATGCTGGGACCCAAATTCATACTCTGTCCACTCTGTTGTTGTGGATCGGTATTACCAACTTTAAACACCATTAGAATGCCATCAAGCATTTAGAAGGCCCCAGGCTAGGGTTTGTGACTGAGCAATCCTTTTTTTGCAAAACTTGTTTCTGCAAAACTTATTTGGTGGCTTTTGAACTTTCTTCATTGCTGTCTTGTGTTTTCCTGTTGCTGCCTGGTTCAGCAAGGGGCAACATTGGCACTCTAGGTTGAAATATTTTTATAGACACAAGGCAGAACTAGAATGAAAAGTAATTTTTTTTCCTGCTTTCAGCCACATAGAGTTAAAGCCACATTTACAGTGATTTCACTCCAGTAAGACTGAGAGGGAGAAGTAAATGTTGTGGAGGCACCCACAAAATGGACAACTAGTCACTCAGAATGAAGGTTTACTTGGTACTCCAACAACCCAAAGTAAACTAACCAAAAATACTTAGTACTCTGACAAACCAAAGTAGACCACAAGTTCAGCTGTCAGGCAGGAATATTACTGTGCAGCTGACTTTAAGAGTCCTTTAATTTTGTGAACAATCCTTTGGAACGATGACCCCAAATGTGCACAAAACTCACCTATAAGATGAGGGTGCTCAATCCCAGGGAACTTACCTTGGATGGTGTCATGATCCAAGGGCAGGATCCCTTCTGCTCTGAGGAGGACCAACTCAAGTCAGCTCTCTAGTGGGGCTCTGTTTATAACCAGCCTGATCTGTGGTCAGTTCTGATTGGCTGTTTGGCAACAGTTACTGTAAGAACACAAAAAAGGCAAGGTGAGAATGTGAAAAAGGTTTTCAGATTTCAATAGTCAGAAAGCACTGGCTTTTCTTGAGTCTTCAGGAAGCCCTGGTCTTTGTCAGGTCTTCGTCAGAGTGGGTGCATTTGCCACAGAAATGGATAAAGTTTAGGAAAATGGTATCTGGGAGAGAAGAATGGGATCAGCGTCCACAGAAGGAGCAATGAGAAGGATGGGAGAACGCAGAGGCAGGAGATGGTTAAGAATTTGCTCACCTTAAAGTTTGTTTTAAAATCAGAATGGGTACTCTGCCAGTGTTTATTCAGCACCAGGAAACTGATATAATATTGCAGGGCTGTGTGTTATCCTTGTGACATGTTTGCATTCTGTATCATTCCCTTTCTGCTGAAATAATTGCAGTAAAGGATGTGGTACATAGTGTCCTTCTGCATCTGTTCCAAGGTCAAATACGGCATATGTGTGAAAAATAGTTATTAAACTTTGACTTCCTTGGTGTACTTCTGAGACTAGTTACGAGAGGCAGTGAGAGTTAACTTTCAAAGCAAAAGGGAAGCATTAAAAAAAAAACCACAGCCTGGATTTGAACAAGAACTTCTTAAACATTGGTTTGGAAATATATCTGCTAATGTTACTGGCACATTTTCTTCTGTTCCATGTAAATGTTCTTGGGATGTTCAAATCTAAGGCTGCCAAAGTTTGGAGAGGTTTACTTTTGAGTGTGCTTAGTTCAAACTATATGAACAGTTCATTTATTTTGTGACCTATTTATAGCCATTAAACAAACTGTGGCAAATGTATCTGCTATACTTAATTCATTACATTTGGTGGAAGACTAAAAGCATGGTAAATGCATTCATGAAAATGGGTATCGTGTCTGATACCATGCAAATCTCTGTATAATGCAGAACAGTCATTTTTGAAGTAAAAGTAGGAGTTTATTCTGAAAGACAAAAAATGGAAAATAGAATTATTATTAGGTAACTGGTAACTACTTTGGTAGTTTTCGTTGTGTGCTATAAATGATGACAACTGTAAATCTCCAAGAGTATTAAAACATAAAAAAATGTTATTTATGTTCATTTCAATGATAAAAACAAGACATTTTGAGGTTTTTACAGTATTTTGTTCTCAAGGCGTTAAAAAAGCTAATATAATTTTCCATAACACATTTTTTTTTTATTTTCTGTGTTACAAAGCTGCTACCTGAAGTTCTCTTTTTGCTTCTCAGGTTGTTTTTGAAGTGGTCACTTCGGGTCACGCAGGATATGTGGCTATTGATGAAGTGAAAGTTTTAGGACATCCATGTAGTAAGTACCAATCCACTATTTTAAAGCCAGCCCTCTAAAATGAATGTGTCACTATGTTTCAATAAATGTGCATAAAAAAATATGGAAAATATCAGAAAACAATGTCACTGCTATAAGTACAAGATGAGTATGTTCAACATGTTGCTAGTATCTGAGCACCTGCGCCTTTTAATGACTTCTCTTACATGCACCTAGTATACAACATTTGGCATAAGCCCTAGAGCCTAACCAGGCCATATAATGACTCCTTCAGACCAAAAGTCATCAAGATTTGTTCACCAGTTTTGTATTGCCATCAAAAATTCAGTGCAGCCACAGGCTAAGGCAGCAGTGAGAACAGGTGAATAACACGAGAGTTGAATGTATGTAATGTTTTTTTCCAAGGCTTAGAAAGAAGAAAATTCAGAAAGCTGACTGAGGGCTGAGGCTTTGATAAAGAAAAGTACTTGGGATACTTCCCCAGGGACTGTAGTTTGGGTTCATGGCTCAATTTCTGCACTGTTGTACTTGCTTATGTTTCAGAAATGTTTCCTTATCCCATTATTAAGAATCTGCAATAAGCTATAAGTTCTTCTAAAACTGATGCCAAGGAAAATCCTTGTAAACTAAAGCTTTAGTTTAGTAATGCAGATGTAACTGAAAAGACTACTTAAATGACTATTTCACCTATTTGGTATTTGTTAAATAATGTGTATTAAGATCATACATGGTAGGATAAATCTTGGTGCTGTGTTGGTGAACAAATGACCAAATGGGGAAAAAGACAGCAATTCTGTGTTACTGTTCACCTTCTCCTTATGCTATATTGTACTTGTATGCATTCTTTGTGGCTTGTAAGTAAGAGCTGCAAATTAAAATAAGAAGGGGTTTATTGACCAGTACCAGAGCATCTCATAAACATTTTTTTAGTGTTAGTGGCAATATAAGGCAGAGACATTTCTTCAAATAGAGACAGTTATGCAGAATCAGCAGCTGTTATTTCTGACTCAGTTATAATAAACACAGTAGGCCGTCACATTGTTAGGCAGTATTTGTGCTTCTGCATTTTGAATTTGTATCTTTGGTTCACATGGGATTTTCTTATATCAACTTTGAGAGGTTTGATCTTTGCATTTGTACCAAACGGTTCTTATAAAACCTGCAAATAGCTCTTGTTAATGTGGAGGCTAAGTTATATCCCATAGTATGTAGAGTTCTTGCATGACAGTGTGGAAATGCAAAAGCTTTAATGAAAAGTTCTTTGATGAAGTAATTAAAATGTTAGACATCAAACCAGCTACACTGTCTATAAGAAAATTTCAGAATTGTGAAAATTGGAATAGAACTACCATGTGTCTTAAACTTGCAGGACTCATGTCTATTGCCAGAATAAATACTTTTGGAATTGTTAACTCTTTAAACAGAAATGGAAATGGGAAAAGTATTTATTAAGCAGTTGTCTGAGTAGTATGGACAAAGACCAAGGGAAAGGCAAGTTTTAAGCACATAGAACTGAAATGAATGATCCATATAAATGTGTACACCCGAGTATGTTTGTTTGTTTGAAAAACCTAATGCCCTGTCCACTTAAGCCATACCTTTTAATTCAGAAAGGCTAATTTTCCAGTATTTAGGAAGACTGAGAAAAAAACAAGTGGGGTAAAAGCAGATGTATAAGATAAAAGGGATTGAATAATGGGGAACTTTTTGAAGAATTTTACTGGATAGTCAGACATTAATAGTTCGATAGGCAAAAAAAGAGGATGGCTGTCCTAACTGAGAAGTGTTTAAGAAGCAGTATGTCTAAGAAATTTGCCATAAGGACAATTAACATGAAAAGAATTCCTTCAATGGTTAAGTATATATTTGGGCTATTTTTTATTACTTCTCTTCCCTCTTATACTGCCTTGCACTGGATATTAAGCAACTTTTCTTGAATTCTGATTGCTGGTTATTTACAAATTCCTTAAAACTGCTGTTACTCCCAGTGTTAACATCAGAAAAGAAAATGTCACCAACAATTTGAATGGTTGTGATGTTCTGCTAGAAAGTGTATGTTCAGTTTGCCAGTTTATTGCTAGTATTAACATTTTCATGTCTGAAAGCCATTTTCAGAGCCTGGCTTATCTGCCAGTATAGACAGTGCAAAAAGTCCCCTTGCCTTCAGTAGGATTTGAATGGTTGGGGAATACTGCCTTTTCAAGGATAATTTTCTGAATTAAATTTCTGTTTTTCTGTGTCATTGGTTGACTCTTTCTAGTAAAACGAAAATACGTGTGCCATCTGTCCTCCTTCAGTGGACATAATTCTTTGAATATCTACTTCGTTTGTTAGGTTACTTGTAGGTGTATTGCTTTAATTTTTACTGAGAGTGTTTGCTTTTTGTAAATGAAGAATAAGTATTGGTATGGAGAATACATTGTGTTCTGTTTTCTTCTGCAGTGTTGTTGAGAAGAATTGTATTTAAAGAATACTGCTGTAGTTGGTGAGAAGTATTACATTAGTATCTTAGGTGTTTGGTGGGCTACATTTCTAAAGCATCTCCTCTATAGACATTGCATATACTTAAAAAGGAAAAACCCGTTTCCCTCACAACATCACTCAGCTTGCTACTGTTTTGTCTATTTGTCAGTATAAGTATCTAATAAGGGTTTTTTTTTCCAAAGCATAATTAGTTTCCAATATGATCTTTATTAATAGAAGGCTATTACAAGAGGGATTCTGAGCTGAGATAACTTACACAGCAGGAACAATTAAACAGTATCCTTCTCTTATGGAAGTAAACCAACCTAAAATCTAATGTGTAGTCAGTGATTTGAACCTTTTAAAGCAGGGCTATTTAATTTGCTTGGTGTGTTATTCATAGACAGTACTTCCATGTTGCTTAACTTCACTACTTTATCTTCTTCCAACAGCAAAAACTCCCCATTTCTTGCGTCTTCAGAGTGTGGAAGTCAATGCAGGACAGTTTGCTACTTTTCAGTGCACTGCTAATGGTGGAACAGAGTCAGGTGACAGACTCTGGTTACAGGTAATTTCTTTCTTTACTAATGCACTAAGGTCTGGGGGCAGGGGAGTTCATAATCTGAAAGAAATGTAAAATATGAAAAATTATAGGACTGTCTGGTTTTATAGCATCTTTGAACTGTTGCATAGTGGGTGTTCTGTTATAGAAAATGGTGCCAGAAGATTTTGCTCCCTTGTTGCAATGGGACGTCTTGTTAAAAATAAAGGTACTGGTTTTGTTATGTGTCTAAATTCTGTGGGCTAATTCCCCAAGGGAGAGCACATGACCTTCTTATAGTCTGTGCTGGCTAACTGCAACTTTTTACCCACTGATTTTCTTGGCTTAACTCTTAGCTCTGTTTAGTATTTTCAGCTAAAGTTGCATGCTTAGTTCTCATGCTGGAGAAGACCAGTATGGCAGTAAAACCTAATGTTCTGTATTGCAGAGCCAAGGAATCTTACCTATATTCACTAAGTCCATTGTTTTTTATTTATTAAGTTACATAGCTTCTAGATAGATGTTAGATATTGATTTAAAGACTGTCTCCAACTCCTTTTCTTTCTGTAAAAGCAGTCTTCCCTTATCCATATGCATAGCCTTGTATCAAAAACATGCGTCTCAGTATCCATTAGCAATGAGATTTAACTGCTGTCTTGCTGCCATCATTTCAGAGCAATTTGTTCTCTACACAGTCAGTAGTCTGTATTAGGACTTTGCATTAGGGATATACCACCCTCTAAATCCTTTGCTTTCTATACTTTAAAACCAACATGCCAGAAGTGGGACATTGTGAGAAGGAAATAAGGATGCCTAAAACAGTGCCTCAGGAGATCAGTCAGATGAAACTGCAGTGTGTGGAGAAGGAGGGTAGGAGAAATTGCGGCAATATTAACCAGTGGGATTTAGAGATTATTTTCTCAGTTCTTGTTGTTTAAACAATTTAAGGCTTTTACTGTAGATTTCCTTTCACATTGCACTTGGTACAATGTTTACATCAAGTATTTCAGAAATTATTCCTTTTGGTGCAGTAGGTTAATCGGCTGAGTAGTTAAAAGAAAACTAGCACACAAGCAAATAAATAAAGCTGCTTGAAAAGCAAAGACCCATATTTGTCAATATATGAATGCTAAACTGTTATGTCTATCCTGAAAGAGCCTGATCAAATACAGTAGAAGGCAATGGAAAGGTCTTTTGTTTTTATCTAGGTTTGCATAGGTATTTTCAACCGCTGTGCTGATATAAGGCTGGTATTTCTCTAACACTCAGCCCTTTAAAGCCGGTATTACAGTGTTGAATTAGTGGAATTAGGCGCCTGTCTTTACTAAGACATAGAGATTTTTTGAAAGAATGATTTTTCCAGTCATGAAAAGAGTTTAGCATGGATGGGAAAATAATGGGTTGTTATTTCATCAATTATAGCCCTTCGAGAACCTTCGAACTTTTGGTTAGTATTCTTCTGTAAAATTGAAGGTAGTATTCATTATAGAGAAACCTTGATTCATTCAGTTTTTCCATAGATTTTAGGACAGTATGATTTCAGCTTTAACTGTTTTTTTCACAGAATTTAGGAAGCACAAATTCTTTCAAGGCTCAGATGTAATTTCTTTATTTTAGAAATTAGAAAATCCTTCTAGATTTTATATAATATAGAATCATTCTTTTTAATGGCAATAGCAATTCCAGGATCTCTTTGCTGAGATTAGATAAGTGATTCCTTGTTTGTACGTGGTTATGTGTTACTTTTTTTCTCTATATGAAGGATAGAAAAGTAGTGACAGATTGACTTGTTGAGAAATTTCATCTTCCTGCCAGGCCACTGTTTATATATCCTGCTCAAATAACTACAGGTCCTTCTGGTAGTCAGTCCAAGGTTGTGCAAATTTCAGGTGTGCCTCTGTGAGAACATTTTAAATGCTGACAGAATCTCCTGAGCATCTTGGTTTTATTTTTGTGCTTGTTTGCCAGTTTCCAGAGAAGTCTGCTATAGCGTACAGTAAGACTGATAACAGATCCCCATACCTCACAGTTCTCCATCAATCGAGATCATCTGATTTTATGGTGTGATATGGAGGAATTTTGTATAGTCCTGATTATAACATCTCATGACAAAGCCCAAGGGGTGGACACACACACACACACACACGCCACAAGTACAATGTAGACATCTGTAATAGCTGCTGGGAAACACAGTATCTTATACATCATATGACTAGATGGATAGGCATGAATGATCTTTTTGTTCCTGCTAAAAGTAGAAGTGATATTCAACTATGAAACATCTTAAAAATTCTGACGTACGCTAGAGACAGAAATGAGGAAGTAAATGAGTACTATTTTATGCAGATACTTATGCTAGCTCTCAGGTAGTAGGGTTTCAGGTATTTGTGGTGCTATGAATGGATTGTGCAATCTCTTTGATGTGCTTAGTTTATCCACCAGTAATATTAACCCCTTTTCACCATACTTTTGATGGTATGTGTAAATTTATAAAACCTTAAGGGCAAACCATAGGAAATAAATAAATACAGTTGTGTGATTTTCATCAGGGGCTTCTCAGCATTTCTGCCACAAAAGTCATATCAGGAGCTGTTATCTGTTTGGATTTGGCAATTTGAAAATATCATAAGGTGAATAATCTCAAATTATTTTGAGTACATGTCATTACTTTTCAGAGTCACTTTGTTAGTCTGAAGTACAGGTAAATTCCCAGGGTGAAATCACAAACCCACTGAACTCAGTGATGTTTCTGACTGCAGCGGTGGCAGGATTTTACTCCTGTACTTCTCCCTCTTATATATAGTACCTCTCACCTTGTACGCAGCAGAAGACCTCAGGTTTAGTAGCATACATCTTTCTGCTAAACAAATACTTTGCTTTTTACAGTCTATTAGACTGTGAGGTATATGTTCCTTAAAGCAAATGAATAATTGTGTCTTGGTTGTTTAGTCTCATTGTCTTTGCTGAGTATTTGTTGCAAATGTAGAAGTGCTTAGTTTAATAATGCCCAGGCATGTAACAGTCCTAAGTGAAATACAGAAATCATATTTTATTTCCTTTCTTTTTATTTATTTTTTTTTTTTAATTTTCAAGCCTATCCCACTCTTATTCCCTATGGAATATGAAGTCTATTAATTTATGGGGTATTCTGGTAGTTTTGAAATTGAAAACGTGATGGTGGACCTACAATTCACAGGTTAGTTGCCCAAATCAGAGCACTGAGTCATGAAATCTGTTTCATGATGCTGTGATCAGTATTTACTTTTTTGGGGTAGGGGAGACAGAAAGCTGCTTACCTATTCCATAGAGCAGTGCTTTGCAAGAAAAACATTTTTCCTGATCCAGCCATGCACCCTAGTGCATGAATGGTGGTTGCTCGCTTGTCAGATAATTTGACCACAAATTGCAGGTATTTTCAGTGATATCATTTCAAGTAAAAGTCAAGCAAAAGTACTCAAGAACACAATACAGCATCATAGATGTTTGCGTTTGTTGTTGTAACTAGCGTCCAATTACTAAGGTCACTGGTTAGATTGTGTGCATGTCCTCATTAGCTTATGTTCTAAATAAATCTGATGACACTAATGAAGGAATGTTTAGAATTAACAGATGTGTCCAATCTGCTTACATTTCCTTTACCACATCTATATACAACACAGGTTATTGTCAGTATGGGAAGACTCTTTTGTATTCCATTGAATGACTAAGCAAAAATGCCATTCCTGTGCTTCTACTCTAAGGGCTGTAGCAGTTGCTGTGTTGGTTTTTTTGGGGGGTTTTTTGTTGTTTTTTTTTTTAATAAGATAAGGAGCTAAACACTCTGCAGGAGCTGGGAATCCCAAGGAATTGAAATACGCTACAGAAAAAAAAAAAAGGCAAAATATTTGTAAATGGGAGCCAAAGTTAGAATTTGAAGAAAAGTTAACAATAACCAAGTGAAAGCAGCTGAGAAATGTCTTCTGAAAAGCTTGTGCTAGGGTTAGTATTTAGATGAGCACAAGAAATGGAAATCTGTATTATAGGAGAAACAGGATAGAATTCTTCATTGGAATTAATCTTTTGGTGCAGCCTAGAACATTGAAGAAGCAAACATTTTATTTCCACTAACATCTTTGAGCCAGAAATCTAAATTTTAGCTTGCATACTAAAATGAATTTAGAAAAATATTCACTTCAAAACAGATAAATTTCCTTCACTGTGAGTCCAAGGCATACACATAGTTACGTTTTCTTTTCTGTAAGTGTATGAAGTTTGAAGTGTCATTGAAGTACATGCTTCCAAGGAAATACTAGGGAAAAGTTGCGCCTCTGCAGCCTTAAAAAAGAGCTGATGAATAGCTCTTTAATATGTGAATTCCTTCACACACATTTATTTAGGCCTTCACTTTGTTTACTAAATGCTATACAACTCAGTTCTCAAAACCATTGTATTAATTTTCTAATCTTTTCTACTAATCTTAGTGCATCACAATAAGGATGGATTGATACAATCTCCATTTTATAGTTAAGGAATGTAGGTACTGAGAAACAAAAGCAAAACCTACCCCTTACTTATGGAAACAATCTCTGGCACATCTGGACCTGATTCTCTGCATGTAAGATACTGAGCACTTAAAAAATCACCAGTTTCTAAAGATTTGTTGTGTATCACTAAACATGTGGCAATTGCGTTTTTCAAGAGACTTCTACCTTGACTCAGTGTGGGTGGCTTTTCTTGAGAGAGGTTTTTCAAACAGTGGAAGGCTACAGTTGATGATTTCATTGTTTCGCTGAAGTAATGTATTTTTCATAGTCTCCTCCTAAAATGTAGGTGAAATTCAAACAATTATTTAAAAAGGTGATTCTCAGATACATCGTCTTTATTGCAGAAATACAGACCTAAAAGTAAAATTTGTTTAAAGCAAGCAAATAAAATTAGGATCTCAGGATTTGTCTGGCAGCTGTAGTTGTGGCATCATCAGACTTGCCAATAGCAAGAGATTAATGGGTGTTCTCTGGTAGAAGGGGAGAGGGTTAAGTCTTTCATGCTTATGTTTTATGAATGCAAAAGGCATGCTACTTAATTTGCAACCAAGAAAATAAGAACAGTATCACTCTAAGGGCCAGCGTTCTCCACTCTATGTAAATGGTTTATTACATGTTAATAAGGGATTTAGCTTTTCTTCTTCTCTTTTCCTCAAAGCTGTCTTTCACTTTATTCAGTGTATGGTTTTTTTTCCTGTATCTTCAGTAATCTTATGCTGAGTGCATGAAATGTGTGAAGGATTTTATTCCTCTACATACAAAACTGCAAATCTGTATGCATTATTTATTATTTATTCAAAGGAAGAGATATACTCATGTGTCAAAGGGAGTTCTGGAAAGCAAATTGTTTTCCTTAGGAATACATGCACTCACACATATACACAGAAATGAGAAGTATCAAAAACATACTTGTGAGAATGTGGAACCGGTGCAGTGACAGGTTATAAAATGGAAATTATGAAAAAAAAAATGTTTATAGATACACAAAATGGTTTGGGGGTGTGTGCCTGTGCTTATTTATGTAAATCATGTAAAGTATCCCAGAAGGTGAACCAAAGTCCTGAAGTTTCATAAGAATTTTTTGTTGTACTGTAAACTCTCTGAGGCTTTCATGTAATTACCATTTTCATAGCTAAGTCTGGAAGCACTTGAGAAAACAATGTTTCAGCCTTTTTTTTTAGTACTAGCACAAAGGAGGAGTCATTTACCTGAAAAAATTAAATCATGTATATATATGTAACAACTTAGTAACATGAACAAGTGCAACTATTAATGTGAACCGTACAATGAGAAGTACCAAAAGATGTTCTTTTGATGACTAAAAGAAATTGAATCTTAAAAAATGAATATTTTGAATATTAAAAATATTTGAATATTAAAAATATTCTTTTGAATATTATAGATAGTTTGGATTTGATCAATAGGTGCTTTTGTGTACTATAAGAGTGCAGAAGTTCATTCTTCCTCCCGCTCATAAACAGCTCAGTCATCTGAGACTACTCAAACCATCTAGTGCATAGCAGATTGCCTAGAGTCCATTGACTTGACAAGAGCTTTAATGACATCAATCATCTGAAGATTTTCCCAAAACTACATGCATCCTAATGTATGTGCATACTGATGTAGTATTTTTGTAGATAAATCTGTGATGATTTTACTGTTAGAAGGGTAATTAGTGCCCTGCAGGAAGAGGTACTATCTATTACTGAATAGATGAAGGTTACAATTTTTTTAAAAACTCTTGTAACCATTTCATATTATTTCCAGGTTTTGTCGTGTTAATTTTTTTGTGCTCCCCTCTCCACTCCAGTACATATGTAGCACCTTTCCTGCAGTCAACATTGTATATTTTCCTTAATTGTCATGAGTCGGTTTTAGTTGCTTTTTGTTAATTGCATCGTAATTTTACTATGTGTCAGAAAAGGTTTTATGAACAGCACAAGATAGGAGGCTTGTGATGTGTGGTCATGCTTGTGTTACCCAGTGTCTAAGGAGCTGTGATTTTTGATGAAAACTATTTTTTTTTTTCATTTGCTGCCTTAAACGTGAATTGTCCAATGCCTATACTATACTTTAGCTTATGCTTTGGGTAACCTTGCAGAATGTTGCTGTTTAGTCTTACAGACTTGGTAAGAGCTGAAATGCTTCTTCAGATTTGCCTGGATTTTGTGGGGAGGCTTTAAGTTCTTTGAGGAGAAATTAAAAAGTAACGTGTATGTGTTGCCTGACCGTTCTTAACAGTTTCTGTATATATATTCTTGAAGGGAGTAGAGATGACAGAGCCAGATTCTTCTCTGCAGTATCTAGTGCCAGGACAAGAAGCAGTGGGCACAAGCTGAAATACAGGAAGTTCCATTTAAACATAAGGAAAAAAAGTGCATTGTGTTTGAACACTGGAACAGGTTGCTGGGAGAGGCTAGGGAGTCTCCCTCCTTGGAGATATTAAAAATGCAGGTGGACACAGTCATGAGCAACTTGCTGTTGTTGACCCTTCTTTGAGCAGGAGGCTAGGACTACATATCACCAGAAATCCCTTCCTGCCACATTAATTTTGTATTTCTGTGATAAAATTTAAAAATCACTATTCTCATCTGTAACATTTAGCAACTTTACTGATAAAGAAATACGGAAATGGAGTTTCTTGGGTGGGGTGAGATGCGCAGTTATGTACACACACTTTTTCAGGAGTTGATTGGATTCCTCTTTTTTCCCCATTTTAACCTCTTGATCTGTCTTTTCCATTAATTTTGATTTCTGTCAGTTTACACTTCTTGTTTCTTACTTTACTTCTATCCATCATGAAGGAAGAGAAAGGAAATAATCAGCAATAAGAGCACACAGAGGAAAGTCAGCAAAGCATTTGGGATGGGGCTTTGGCTCTTAATGAACACCGAACTCTTAATCATAGAATCATAGAATCACCAGGTTGGAAGAGACCCAACGGATCATTGAGTCCAACCATCCCTATCAAACACTAAACCATACCCCCCAGCACCTCGTCCACCCGTGCCTTAAACACCTCCAGGGAAGGTGAATCAACCACCTCCCTGGGCAGCCTGTTCCAGTGCCCAATGACCCTTTCTGTGAAAAATTTTTTCCTGATGTCCAGCCAGAACCTCCCCTGGTGGAGCTTGAGGCCATTCCCTCTTGTCCTGTCCCCTGTCACTTGGGAGAAGAGGCCAAACCTGTGATCAAACTCAAATTCCAGCAATTGACGTGGGAGGAGTAGTATATTGCTGGGAGATGTTGGAAATACAAAATCAACTGTTAATTCAGAAGCTGCAGTCTAGTACTGTTTGTAAAATGCCAGTAGAATATGAAGTGGCAAAAAGAAGCTCCTTTTCTTACGAAGTAAATAAAATGTGAATAATAGGTACTTTGAAGCATCTATAGAACAATGCATCCTGTTATCTGTACGTCCCTGTTCTTTCTTGCTTACATGATTTTTACAGCACAGTTTTATGAACATCTGTGTACAATACTGTGTTTGCTAGTTGGGTTTGCCTTTAATTTAATTCTGCTTGAGGTTTAATTTGCACAACTGTCATATTATATTTTAAGAGACAAACTTCAGTTTTTCTGATTATCTGCATTTTGAGGACTTTGATAAAATACAATAGAAGGATTTAGTTTAATTTACATATTCTCTTCCTCTGAAGACAGGCGTAAGAAAGAAATGTAACCAATCTCAGCTTTCTAAACATCAAGACAAACTTTATTTTTCTGTTCACGTGTATTAGATATCCCGTGCCAAAGTTTTTGAACAAATTATCTACATTTATTTTAATTGATCCACTCTAGCTGCAAGCAAATGCATATGCTACAAGCTTCATGCGTTAAGATAGCATATATTTAGATTGTATGAAAAGTCATATACATTTTTTTAATATGCATACCTGAACTTCCAAACTAGTTACAAATGAGTTATTAGTTTAGATGCTTATCCTTGGAGGAATAAAATGTATTGCTTGTGTGACAAGCTTAGTGGTGAACAGTTACATTGCTTCTGTCTGGGCAATAGGACTGAAGGCTTCATCACACTTAGAGCAGTTCTTTTCTTCTGTCTGTTGGGATGCAATCCCCAATCAGAAATAACACCAGCCAGGCTTTTTTACCTTGGCTTACTGGTTTTAATCTTATGTGTATATAGATTTCATTAATCTTTCTCTGATGCTAAGATCTCTCTTACAGAATCTTCAATTATTAGTGATACCAGAGACTAGGAGAAATTATTTGTAGACTGTTAATAATAAATCCCAGTGAACGTACACAAGAAATGGAAAGACATCTTGAAATCAATATATTGTCTGTGAGGTGATGCCACTTCAGCAATTTTCCAGGGCTGACCAGCAGAAACCATCCAGCCTAATGTTTTTATTAGTAAACTATGCACCGCTGAATTTACAAGATGTGTTTCAAGTGTGGTAGGGACGTACAGTAATGTTGACTTTCTTCCTTGGATACTGTCTTTTCCTTTATATGTTAATATCAGCAAGGCTGAGTAGCAAGTCATGTGCTGTGTACTCTTGGCACTGACGTGATTCTCCAAGTACTGAGATTTCTTTAAGACTAAATTCTTAAAATCAGGGACCTGACATACTCTCAAAAATGCTGAAAATGTGTTGCCAGTCTGCTGTCCTCCTGTTTTTGTACCCAAGCACAATGAGATCTTTCCTCTGCAGCAGTGTGCTGCTCAGGCTGGTTTTTGCAGGGTATTTCTGCATGTTCATTAGAAAAATAAATCATTGAACAAACAGAAAAATAGACTCCAAGTTGCTAAATCAGGGCCCCAGTGCAGTCAGTGATGGATGTTTGACATCTTGCTTCCAACTGCTTCCTGTGTAGCAAAACTGGGGGTCACAGAGATTCCATGACCAGTGATATACACAGCTGAAAATATCTAAAATGCCTGATGGTGCAATATCTACTCTGATTCTGTATTCTAGCCTTACACTACTTGTATGAGATGGTGACACTTTAATAGTGGAGACAAAAATAAACCTTGTATTCTCCCACTCAGAAACATTGCAGACGCTTGACCAGCAAAGCTGCTCTACAGGGCAAGCCTCCTAATCCACCTGGACTACCTTGTCTGGCAGAAGAGGCAAACGTAATGATAACCATGAAAAAACAGCAGTGTCTTTTGTTATTAATAGTAAAAAAATGTGGATAAGGGTAAATGGAAGAATAAATTTCCTCCTATTCATCCAGCTTCACCATTCCTAAGTGATGTGGAAGCTTGAAATGTTATCCAAAATCGTTGCTTTCTGGTGTAAATACCTGACAGATGCAGCTGTGAAGTTTTACATTATGATGTTAGCCAAAACCTTTATATCCGAAACTCTTCAGATCAATGAGCACTGCAGACTGCATTGGTAGTGATACCAAAAATGAAACTAAAAACTTTGGTTGCTGTGAGCAAATTTTATGATTTTAATTCAAGAAAAGTAAGCAACACTTGATAGAGTAGGGAAAAAAAAGTACTATAGGTAAGGGGAGCAACATGCTTATCTCTGCTGATTATCCATTGGGTTGCAAGGAGTAATAATCAGTAGTGTTCTCCATAGGCCTTTGATAAGCACCGGTCTAGCTGAAGTGGCTACTGCTCTGCCAAGAGTGTGCTTGTGACACTGAAATATGCGTTTTGTTTTCAATTACTATACCAACTGTTATGAAAGGAATATGGAGTCTGAAAACTTCTAATATATTTATTAATTTTTTTTTGTCTTGAAAAAAGCCTTTTTTTCACAAAAATATAACTCTCGGTCCTCTGTCTCTTCAGTAATCTCCTGTGATCAAAAGGTATTTTGGGGAATAAGGAAATTTGAAAAGTGTGTCAACTGTAGAAGTTTTGTGTTTAGAAGTACACTGGAAACTCTATGAAATCCACTAGGACCTTGGTTATGGGCAACCCTGCAAAACCTTAAGACAGTTTGAGGCAGCTTGGCAAAGTTCATTTGTGAGTAACCTGTAAAATTAGTACACTGTGATCCTCCTCGTTTGATGAAGATGCCCTGTTGCACCTTATGTCTATAAAGAGAGTCAGAAGAGCCACTTAAAAGAGCCGTTTGTATTTAACAGGGACAACACGAAACTTTGACTCTGGTCAAAATGCTTCTGGTAACGGGTAGTTGTTCTTTCTTCTTCCTTTTTTTTCCCCCTGTTTCAGAACGATGTCTCAAGTATTCAGAAAATACCAGGTATTAATGAGCGGACTACATACATTGATTTGCAGAAAATTTGCTTACCTGAAGATATTTATGGGGATATGCAGGTTAGGGGGGGATGCACATAAATCTATCCCTCTCCTCCATCCCTATCCATGCCCACGTATATTCTCATTTGGTTAAGTGACCCATAAGAAAAGTTGTTCTGGGGTTATCTATATGAGTCTAACCTCTTTAGTATTCTTAACTGAATTTGAAAATCAAGTGGCTCAAAGTACTGTTCTCTTTTCGAGAAACTGTTTGATATGTTAATCTTTCAGTTAGTCTGGGATGTTAAATAATAGAGTACCTGGTGATTAGCAAAATTAGGATTTTTGCTAATCACAGTTGACCTGTGACACAAGGGGGCTGGTTAAATTCACTTTGCTTTTAAACAGCATGTTAGGTATGCCTGTTTCTGGACCCTGAAGACGGCCTTGATGTGAAGCACAGTTCAGCAGCAGGAGAATCACTTAGGGACACATAAGACTTAGGCAGTTGATGAAGTAAGTTCAATAAGCTTTTTGTGCTATGCTCTTGGACCTTTTGGAGAAAGAAACAGTGACCTTTAGAATGAATAGTGTAGTTAAAAATGTACAAACTTGCTGCTGGGAGGTATCATGTTCAAACTGGAGTTGAATGGAGGATTCTTTCGTAAGAACAAGGACTGTTGAAGCTGTTTTGAGGCAAGGAGAATCACAGTAAAGATTGAATTAAATTAAACCCAAAGAGAAGATGACTGGAAGGAGCATTGGAGGAGCTGCATGTTGGGGGTGAGAGCTGTTAAAGTATGTGACTAACTCAGTAATTAAGACTGAAACACCTCCAGCCAAACCCCTCTACGTTAGCTTCTGTATTACCTGAACCAACATGTACCTAACTCACTACTGGTTGTTACTCCTATGGTTGTCTTTATTCACAAATCGCACCGTCACTGTTGAGGGGTCTACTATAGTTTTCTTTAACCGTATGCTTGCATCTCTTCTTGCCATTCATTCCTCCCATTTGAAAAGATCTTTTCAGGAGGCCAGTGCCTTGCCCTGAACAGGACGTGGTTTTTCATCATCAAATATGTGTGTGCTTCCTTCTTGGCTACTTCTTCCTTTCCAGCCTTGTAGGACTCTGTATAGCTTTGGTTTTGCCTGCTATTCTCATTGTTTATAAATTTGGAATAGAATTCAGGTTGTCCCCTGAAGTTGCAAGTTGGACTTTCTTTATCCTGTGCCAGTTTTCTTCCTAAGAAGATAACACTTTTCCAGTGAAGAGATTGTAGGACATGACTGCACTGTTTTTTAACTGTCCTGTTATGTACTTGGATAGAAAAGGCAAATGCCTGCAATAGTATACTTCGTGTCGTGTGTACAGATGAAAATTACACTAACAATCTTTACTTTCTCATTTTCTCCTCATCACTCTGCTCTTTCCCAGCCCCTGTGTAAGCCTGGCATCTGCAGAACTCCTAGCCAGAGTATTTAAAATCCTATGTATGCTATCTTCATTTTTTTAGCAAGGTATTCATCCTAACTCTTGGGGAATTTTTAATACAAATGAAAGGATGATGAGAAGTACTTAGTCTTGAATATTTCAAAGAATGAATATATGGTATTAGATTAAATGACTTTTATAAGTAGGGTTACAGGTTCTGCAAAATGCTTAGCAGATACATGGGTCATTGCCATAATTTCTATCTAAAATATAAAACTCTGCATTAGAGAGAGATTTCCTAGTGCTCTGTTTTCTCCAGATGTTACTCAAGATGTACTTGCCTACAAGTCATTTTGTATTCTATTATGTGCTTTTAAAGATGAATGGAAAGAAGATTTGGAGTTTTTACGTTTTGTGAGCACTGAGAAATAGTTAGAGAATGTTAACTCTTCTCAATCTCTGTAGAATTTAACATAAAAATAAAAGTAGATTGAGCAGGGGTTTGGGTTTTTCTTTTCATTTTACAATCTCCGTGTGGTAGTGGCAGATTTGCTGCTATCAGAGTGATACAAAACAATTTCCGTATGTAAATACAGAGTAACTCCTTTGGGTAAATTACACTGACTTAACTGACTCCAGAAAATGCAGTAATGTCTTTGTTTACTTTCTGTATGTTTAATTTTATCTTCAAAAAATGTCATTGCTTAATATTTGATAAGGTGACAACTTGATGTGTAACCTTAGTAAAATTTTACAGTATTACCTGGAAGCTCCAGCCAGCATTTAGTTTTAGTCATAAAAGCAGAGATTTTTGGAGAGCTATGTGATTTGAAAAAAAGACTCAGTTATCAAACATTAAAGTACTGGAAACTGAAATTGTTCTTGAAAGGTAAAATAATAACATTTTGCTTGAATGCCCATTAGTTACACATGCAGAGTGCAGTTCCGGCTCATAGCAGAATAAATCCAAATGTGACAATAATTTTTTCCAGCGCAGCCTCATTACTTGAGTGAAATATACTTGTTAACTTACACAGATAAATAAATACAGGATAATCACAGGATCTGTGGTGGTTCTAATCTAGACTGTCAAACAGTTGTCTTGGTTATAAAAGCAGCTCTACAAATTCAGAGGTAAAGTCAACTATCTTAATTATTAGAATGATATGAACTCTGCAAAGCAATTTTGTGGAGGTATTAATTACTATTTGATTTAGATTTTATACATATTTTAAACAAAATTACTTCTGGCACAGCTGTTATTTGAGATCCCACTGGTATGACTCTAATCACAATTTTATAAATGTGCATATTTGCTCATGAGATAATGCAAAGCCTTTCTTTTATTAAATGTATGAGAAGCTGCTTAATCTACCTGTCTGGACAGGGGTTGGCTGGCCGTTGTTTCCTTTTAAGTCTCTTCTGGCAGAATTGTTGAAACATGCCTTGAGAGTGATTAATACAGTAGTGCAGTGCTGGATGTAGCATCCCAGACCTTCAATCCCTTTGAATTGTTGCTGTATTTCTGTTAAAAGTATTTCTGAAAGGTTTAATATATATCTTCTTGCTGCTAAATTGCAGTTCATTTAAGCGACTTAGAGTTAGTTCACTGCCTAAAAGAGACTGTAAGTCTAATTTAAATAACCATCAACCTATTTCTTTTCATTCTAGCTTGCCTAAAATGGAAAAATAATGTGCATTTTGAAGTGCTTTATACTGTCTCTGTATGCATTTAGTATGCTGGTACTAGGAATATGAATTATCAAGCTGTATATATTAAGATTTTTTTTTAATATTCCCATATATTAAATAACACATTGTTTAACAGAAAATTTATTCTTACAAGTGACTTACCAGTTATATGTTTTTATTAGTTGCCTTAAATAGCATGATTTAATGTCTGTATTTCTTCAATAAAAAGTTTCCTCTGAGCATTTGAAAATGCTCAGTAGCCGGCGGAACCTCTTATTTTGATCTTTGGATCTCAGCATCTTGCAGTCTTTGTTTTGTGGTCAAAATTATTCTGCTCTAAGAAGCTCTGCCCTAGGGATGTGGCCTTCGTAGTCCAAGCAGGTCTAGCATTAACTGGTTACGGCAGTTTCCTCTTTCCAAAGGATCAAGTGTCCTGTTCACACAGTTCTCCAAGTCCCAGAAGCAGAAAGAGCTTGCAAGCTTAATCTGTTGTAAAGCCAGTCTTTCACATAGCAAAGCAGGACTAAAGTAAAAAAAGTAAAAAGAACTCTTTTAATAGTATTTAAAAAAAAAAACCAAGAAACTCTACCTGTAAAAGAGGACACTACAAAGTTGCTCCGACAAGCTTTTTTAATGGGTTTTAGTATAGAGGACCACAGTGTTGCATTTTAAATCGTGAATTTTACACTGTTTTCTGGAATGGGTTTAGTAAATTAAAGATTTGTCTTTTCTCTTGTTTAATTTGCAGTAAGATATGATATATTTGTGAAGACTCAGGCTTCCATATAAATACCTAGTAGTTTGCAAGACCTATCAATAAATTTCAAAGTCTGTCTTAGAAGAACTGAGATTAAGGTTTTAATGACTATAACTAGTAAACCAATAGATTATATGGCATCTCTTTCATTTGTAGGACATCAGAATGTTGTGTTAGTGAGCACTAAAAACTTATTTTTGTTAATGCTACTGAAAAAAATTCTTTATTAAAAATTGTAGTGGAATGTACCGTGTGTTCAATAAATGAATATTCATTTGATATAAATGTTATTTCTAACCATTTTAATTGAACTAGCTATGGTCAGTTGGCCCTGACAGCTCGTTGTTTACCATGCAATGTGCTTGGAGGGGCCTGTTAAAAGAAAACGTAATTGGCATTCTCCTCCAAATTTTGGATAGTTAACGAACCCCTAAAAGTAATCACTGTCATAACCTGTGCAGCTTCCTGAAGACACTGTGCAGTAACTCAGAGAGTACAAAATGTAAATCACAAATGCAGGGAGGGCTGTGTGGGCACAGTTGAAATAGAAGCCATTCTGTACTTATAAATAAAATTATAAATAATGGTTTTCCAAACTAGAACTAGTCTTTTGCCATTTCTCCATTGCTGAAATAAGTGTTTGGGAGAGGTTGTAGATGTGAGTTGTTTGGATTTTTTTCCGTTGGTTTTATACTTTTTTTTCCGTTGGTTTTATACTTTGTTTAGTGCTTTGTTGTTTTGTGGTGATTTTTTTACTGTGCAAACTTTTTTTTTTTTTTATAAACTCTCTTCTCCAGTGCCTGTGGAATTCATTACCTTCATTTTCAGTCCTTTCTGCTCAGGCTCAAATCAATTAGGCTCAATTGCTCTACGACTCATTTGCTGTCATCCCAGAGAGAGGGAAGACATGCTTTCTTGAGCTGTATTTTTCCGTATGGACAGTAAAGCAATTACGTTTCTCAGTCTTTGTCTGTTTCAGACACTATGTTTTCCTTGAAAATATTTTTCCCAAAGAAACTAAATAAAAAAATCTGTTTGTTTTTTTCTCCATTGAATTCTAGTAGGAAATGTCATGCTAGTGGTTTCTGTGGGACTATTTGAGTTCTAACATATAATTAGACACTCCACACTTTACCTCTATGAGTTTGTAATGTTTAAGAGAAGTCAGTCAAGATAATCTTGATTACTAATAACCTCAAATATATTTTGCAGGTGTATTATAATAATAATAAAGTATTTTTATTCTGGAGTTCATGAGTTGTGAAGTCACCATTAATAACCTGTTTCACATCTGGATTTCAGGGGGGGAGGGGAGCAAAAAAGCTCAAATCCTTTATAGAGCCAAGCTGAGTTACATTTAGGGCTCATGTAGCTTGTTCATTTGAGCAAAATTATATGTGCGTCTGAAATACACTTCAGCTTCTCTCCTTTTCAGTTGAAATTATTGACATGTGAATCGATAGCATGTGTTGCATGGCCATACAGTCAATTATTTGATCAAGCCAAGATTTTCAGTGGTAAAACAGAGGTTAAGACATTTGAAATCAGTCAAGATAGTGTGTTCAAGAACAAGCAGAAGGTGAAAGAAATTATGGAACCCCAGTGAAATAATTTATTATGAATGCTGCAATGCATTGATCAGTTTCAGTTTTCATTTACATATACACAGAAAGAGAAATACGTCCTACGGGGCTGGATATTTGGGCAGTTCCCTTCATGGAATGCTGGCAGTTTATATGACAACCCAGGCTGTGTTCAGGATTGCTACCAGCCATTGGGAGGTCTGAGAGGGGCAGCATAGTAGGAGGCAGTCCTCTATTTGGGGCCAGCAGAGACTGTGCATGCATTATACTTTTCCATGGTCTCTTCATGGTCTGCGGATTGAGGCAGAAGTTATACTGCCTTACGGCATCGCCTGATCCTCTCCTTTCACCACTTTCTTCCTTTAACAGCATTCTGTAGCCTTTGTTGAGTGGGAACAAGAAGAAGTGATACTTGCAATATTTACATGGTTCTTCAGTTGTGTTGAAAAGCATGAGAGTCCTGGTAAATTCTGGATACAGGTACTCTGCCTGGTAGAGTGGGTGTACTGTGCAGGCTGGAGTGCAGAGGGCTTGTTCACAATCCAAATGAGCTGAGCTACTTTAGGTACTAGAATTAATCAGTGTGTGGCAGTATGTTGTTCCCTAGAGAATAACTTACCCTATTTCTTGGCAGGATAAAATAGCCTCTGTAAAGCTTCCTGATGTTGTGACTAGGAAAATCAGAAAACTGCTGTGAGTGGATGTAATGTAAGCACATGATTTGGCAATGAAAAGAGTCCTTAAAGAGTCTGAAAACCGCAGAAGGGCACTTTAAAACCGTGTGGTTTGTGACTCGTCAGCAGCTCTGATAATTAGGATTAATCAGTTATTGTCTTTGATAAAAAATAATGTTGCTCTTAAGAAATATTCATTCTCCAAAATCATAATTAACCCTCTATGCTCGCTTCTAGATAAAAGGATATTACAATGGGAAAATCTGTAAAGATAGTTTTGAAACAATAGTTTAAAATGTTTCTTTCCAAGGTTTGTTTTTGGGAACTGCTGTGCCACGTCACAGAAGCCGGTTTTTCTGCCGATCAGAATTCTAGGAATTTTAAGGAACTGGCAATTATCTGAAGTAATTTTCAAGTAATAATTTAAGACTGAGTAACTTTTAAGGCATACTAGTACATTCTCCTTTGGGCATCTTACAAGCATTTTTTTTTTCTCTATAAATGAGCTGTGCATCACCAACAGTTATTTTTGAGGACGGAATAGCTCTACCTTACTGTGCATGAGAATCAGTATTTACTGTTAATTATGCTGCTTCTTTAGCATTAATGACAAGATTAACTTTCATTTGGTTTTGTGATTTATGGATGAGTTTAGTTTTATGTGGCTGGTATTTGAAACTCTGGCTGTAACTAGTATTTTAAGGTTACTTTCAATACAGTGGCAAGTAAAGGCCATAATGAATTGCAGTCAGTATTTGCTGTACAGGTCTTACATTTTGTTGGACAAACTACGAGCTCTTGGGCAGAAAACCAGACATCACCAGCTGCATTGATGGTTTATAGAAGCTTGGTAGTGCACGACCATTACCCTATTTGAAGCTCCTGGAGTCAGAAAAACTTACTCAATATAACTGGTATCATTAAATGTCATCAGACTGTGCATATGACTTCCTGCCTCTTTTGGGAGGTGCTTGTTGCAGTTCTTCAATTTCTCTTGATATTTGATAATGGCCGTAGCCTTAGCATTTCAACAAACAAAATAAACCACACGTTTGGATGTCAGTCAGAAATACTACTGCACAACTGCCTTAAGTTGTGCAAACAGTCCTTTAGGGGGAGTACCCAAAACATGCACAGATCGCTCACAAAAGGAAAGGAAATCTCATTCTGAAGGATACATTACCCAGAAGATAGAACCACTTGCCCAAAGGAAGGTGAGGGCACTCAGTCCCTGGAAGGTATCTTGGCAAGCATCACGATCCAAGGGAAGAGTTTCCAGTCACAGCCTGCAGCTTCCTGGAGAACCACTCAAAGGGTGTCTCTGGTGGGACCCTCAGGCCCCATTTTTTACCATAGTTGAGTCTAATCTGCAGTCTTCCTGATTGTCAGGGGACTCATTTCTTCTGAGACTGTGAACCTGGCAACAGTTTTCTAATTCCTCCCCTCAGTGTGGGGTAGAGAAGAAATGGGGAATGAGGATTTCAACAGCCAGAAAGCCCCAGTCTTCCGGTCTTTGGCCAGTTTAGCATTTGTCAGGTCCTTCGTAGGCCATAATCTTTGCCAGGTCTTTGTATGGGTTGTCACACCTGCCACAGAAGGCAAGGCACTGCACCAAAGTCGAAACTGCCCGGTTCCCAGTATTATGCTGAAGAAGTGTGAGATGGATACAGCTTCCACCTTGTTCGTCATTAGCCTGGTAGATCTGTGCCTAGTCTCTTCCACCTGAGTTGCTGATACCTGTATGTGTAGGTGCTGCTACATGAGAACCATCCGCTGACGTTTCCCTGCAAGCTGTGCAAGATGCATATGTCAAGTCATACTTGGAGAGGAGAAGAGAAAGCATAGGCTGAATATGATGGGTTTCATGTTTCTTTAAAAGAAATAACTTTAAATATTTGTGTAAATCAAGTCAAGCAAGTAAACGTTACCTTGTTCTTAAATCTTTCTATTAGTTAATCTATAAAGGGTTGAAAGCAGCTGTTCCAGATGAGTGGTCACCCACTGATGCTGAATGTTTTAACTCACATGGGAAGGCAGTAAATCTCATGCCGTGTAAACATCTGTGAAAGTAACATACAGACTTCAGCTTTTATCTCATTTCCTCTCTTGGGGAATTTGAGAAAAATAAAATTGGTTTTCAGTATTGTTTCTAAACATGACTAACAATGTTCTTTATTTCTGTTTCTTTGCCTAGGGCATTTATGTAAGGGATGCACCATTGAAGGACATAAAAGTGTTCAACTTCCGCCGATTTGTAGCTCTTTTTAGTGTGGTAAATGCCACGAAGCGGGATGCTGGCAGCTATCGCTGCATGATTCGGACAGAAGGAGGAGTTGGTGTATCAAACTATGCGGAACTGATAGTCAAAGGTATTTCACAATAAAAAAACACAGTATTTCCATGCTCAGTGAATGGAATAAGGACCTGAAATTGCTGATTCAGTAAGAATGTCACCCACAGCTGATTAAAGTCAATAAGAGGTTCAATAATTAAGAATCCCTTTATGTAAATCTTAAAAGTCTCTCCATCTATAACAAGAGAATGACAGAAGAAGCCAGGGCTAATTAACTAGTTATGTGTTGTTCATTTTTCTTTATCAATGACCTGGATGAAGGCATTGAGAGCACCCTTAGCAAGTTTGCAGATGACACTAAGCTGAATGGAAGCGTGGATCTGCTGGAGGGTAGGGAGGCTCTGCAAAGGGATCTGAACAGGCTGGACCGCTGGGCTGAGACCAATGGCATGAGGTCAAATGCCGGGTCCTTCACTTGGGGCACAACAACCCTATGCAGTGCTACAGACTAGGAGAAGTCTGGCTGGAGAGCTGCCTGGAGGAGAAGGACCTGGGAGTGTTGGTTGACAGCGACTGAACATGAGCCAGCAGTGTGCGCAGGTGGCCAAGAAGGCCAATGGCATCTTGGCTTGTATCAGAAACAGTGTGACCAGCAGGTCCAGGGAGGTTATTCTTCCTCTGTACTCAGCACTGGTGAGACCACTCCTCGAATCCTGTGTTCAGTTCTGGGCCCCTCACCACAAGAAGGATGTTGAGGCTCTGGAGCGAGTCCAGAGAAGAGCAACGAAGCTGGTGAAGGGGCTAGAGAACAAGTCTTATGAGGAGTGGCTGAAGGAACTGGGGTTATTTAGCCTGGAGAAGAGGAGGCTGAGGGGAGATCTCATTGCTCTCTACAACTACCTGAAAGGAGGTTGTAGAGAGGAGGGTGCTGGCCTCTTCTCCCAAGTGACAGGGGACAGGACAAGAGGGAATGGCCTCAAGCTCCACCAGGGGAGGTTTAGGCTGGACATCAGGAAAAAATTTTTCACAGAAAGGGTCATTGGGCACTGGAACAGGCTGCCCAGGGAGGTGGTTGATTCACCTTCCCTGGAGGTGTTTAAGGCACGGGTGGATGAGGTGCTGAGGGGCATGGTTTAGTGTTTGATAGGGATGGTTGGACTCAATGATCCGTTGGGTCTCTTCCAACCTGGTGATTCTATGATTCTGTGATTAATAATTCCCCCAAATCCACAGTCTAGAACTATATGTCTTAAAGACTGTATTTACAAGATTTTTTTAAGATATGAACATAATGTTGTCTATTTACATTCTTCATGGAGATTGCATTCTAGAAATGTACTGCAAAATATGAAAGATTTGTATTAAAATGAACACACAAAATACGCATAGTCTGACATATGGAAAGATTTTTAAATTAGCAGGAAACACTGAGATATAAATAGAATGCATACAGGTATGTCCATCCTTATTATAGAAAACTGTGCCAAAAATTTTTTTTACACATTCATTATATTTAAATTGTATTTTGATTGCTTCTTACTTTTATAATAGTATTTTTGAGGAATAAAATTTTTAGGTTTGTTCTTTCAGAGACAAAAACAGACTCTGTAGCGCCTAAGCTGTGGGGCCTGATTATTGCATTATGAGTCTTCCCTTTCTGGTTCATTCTGAGCATAACAAAACCAAAGATAGATGAAGGGCTAAAGACTTTTTCCTCTTCTTTCTGAAAACAATTTGACCCAACTTGTCAAGGAGTGAATAAGTGCCCTAAAACTAAATCTACCACAGGTGTGGAATTTTCCTCTGAGAATTTGGAAGGTCAAACTAGTATCTATTATATATCATCTGATTTTAGAGCCTGTATCTTTTGATACATAGGACTTTTTTTTTCTTTTCAGCATCACATTTGGTTTATCACAGGTGATATTATAACTCTTCTAATAGAACTGAAGACACTTATATGCTAAGGAGTAACAGCAGCAAGAAATTAATTTTTGTGTTGTACTTTCTTGTCACTCTTTTTTCCCAGTGCTGCTCTAGGTTTTATGTTTTGGGTTAAGATACAAATTAACATTTCATCTGACTCAGTCATCTAATTAAAAAAATCAGTACCCTTTGCAGTGTAAGTGCTTGTACAGTTCTGGCTGCTGACAGAAGACTGGATAAGGGGATTTGCTATCAGTTGATGTGGGATTTGCGTTTTTCTTTCTCCTAACTCTTTAATTATTTTGTGTATTTATACACCTACATGGGATTTGTCAGGACTTTTTAAAGATGTGATCCTTTTCCTAAAGGCAACTTATATATAGGGTAATAAGCAAGGAGTGGGCTATTACATCTGAAAATGTAGCGTGATTTTTCTTTCTGAAGTCAGTATAGAAAGCATGTGTATGATAAGTTAGCAGTAAAGGAGGGGTTTGAAGAACAGGAGGTACAGTGATGTAAATAAAGAATCAGGCTAAGACATTAGAAAAGCAAAGTGAAGGGGATGTGTTTTAGAGAAAACAGAGAGAAGCAGGACAAGGCAAGGAGGAGGAGGTTGTGATTAACCAGTGTATGAAGATAACATGACAAAACAAATTGTAGCATGAAAACTTAGATGACCTATTTGAAAGGACAAATGAAGAGAAAAAACAAACAAGAGAAGGTGAGATGAGGATATAATTATAAGGCATGGTGGAAAAAATGAGTTTATTTCAGTCCGAGCAAGGATGGCATGAAAAGAAAATTCCAAAAATAGGAATATATGGAAGTCAGCAAAGGGAGCAAGAAAGGGAAGAGTATGAACCTCAACAAGAATGATGAAGCAGCTTTAAGACCTCAAATCAGTGAAAATGAGGAAATGGAGACCACCTGAAGGAGGCAGATGGGAGATTGACTGCCTCAGTGACAGGAGCTACAGAAAGCTGAAAAAATTAGGAGTTTTTTCAATTTCTTTGATTTAGGGTGTTCTATGAAGTACATCACTAAAATGTTAATGCTTACCTAGATTCTTTCAGAAAATTTGCACTGGGCACTGTGAGCAAATGTATAGCCTTCAGGTGTAATCCCATTAACTACTTGTAGAGTGGCAAAGTAATTATGGTAATCCGCATTGCCTGTGTTGGAGCTTTTATGAGACCGCCTGCAGGTCATTCCTTATGACCTAAAATGACCCATTTTAAACATTGTGCAGTAGAATGTTAGATGGCTATACTGAAATAGCATCATTAGTAGCTAATTAGTAAATATGCTTTCTTATTGATAGTGTATAATTAGGAAATTGAATTTTCTCATTTTCTTCAGCAGCTTTTCTGCAATGTTAGTTAGCAGAATTCAAAGATAATGGATTGATCTCAGTGCAGTTATCCTTTTTTTTTAATTCATTACGACTGATAAATTATGAAAAAATGTACATTTACGCTTACTGCATGCAATTCTTACTATACGTGGGAATTACTGATGGGTTAATAATAGTATGTGTAGAAACTGGTGTAACTACTCCCTTCTCTTTGTTGGAAACAATGAATATAATTTTCTTCTCATTTACGCTCATGTAACCAAGCTGACTAAAGAGGAATTTCCCTGGAATTACATTGCTAGGATGACAGAATAGTCAGATCTAGGATTTGTAAGTTAAAGAGAATCGGTTCTTCACATGTATTGTGTTTTGTTTCATTCCAGTTAGGGAACTAGTAACTGAAGTTGCAAATAAGTAAATCTTGCATTGAAGCTGGAATTTTTTTCAAAATATTGTTGCTTTTAAGTAGGGGCATTTGCACAGTAGAGTGAGGCTACAACTCTCTGCAATGTTTGCTCTACTTCATTGGAGATACAGCTTCACAAAATAGGAACTTACTCCAAGTAGATTCCAGATACTTTCTCATGTAAACCTCTTCAAATTTGTAGTGTTGCTGTGGAGTGATGTTGTGTGGCACTGGAGAAAACAGAACTTTTGAAATCATGGAAAGGCCACTACTGTGAGGTGCTGCAGACCAAACCTGAAATCACAAAAGAATAGGAATCAAATCTTGAACGTGATAGATATGTAAGAAACTGCCAAATGTTCCTTTTTTTCTTTGTTTTTCTTCCCCCTTCTTTTTACCTGAACAAATATGGTTATAGCAAGGTTTAATCTAGGTGGTGACAGGGGGGAAGGCAATTAAAGAGCTGTTAGTTAATTCCGTGTTATCTTATTAAAGAACTGTAAACATGAATATTGTCTAATTAATGAGAATAAAACCTCTCAGTCAACAATTAATCTGTCCTTAAACTAGAAAAAAAACGTAGGGTTTGTTTTTTTTTTAAACTTATTTGTGTTATCTTCTATGGCTTTTAGAGGACAGTGAAATAAAGTATTGATTGCTTTGTTTAAATAAATCCTGAAGGGGAGGTTTTCAATTTACCCGAGTGTTTGTCTGATAGGAAAGGCTGAAAAGACAAGTGCCTTGTCATTGTGTATGCTCAAACTACACAGTATCCCCATCTAAGTTTGTCAGAGAATTGGATTGAAATGTCATTTTATCTAATGGGAGACATAAAATTGGCCTTGTCAGATCACCCACTTATTGTAAAAAACAGCAGTTCGTATCTAATAAGTGACATAAAAGTAATCAAACATTGAGAACAGGGAAAATAGTAGGGTGGATTTGATTAAATGCATTTAGTGAAGTAAATTTGACTTTACATATAGTCCCGAGGTTGAATTTTTCTAATAGTGGGCAGGTCCAACACAGATTAGATTTAGGCAAACAGAATGAGCCTGTCTGAGAAGAAAACAGATTATTACAGAGTTCAGACTGCTTATTGAGTTCAAGTAAGGTAAACCCAGGTGTCAAACTGGTTAAAGGAAGTTTTGTTACTTTTTAAGTGAGGGCATAGAAAGGTAACCATCTGTAAAGCTCACAGCTTATGTGTCTGCATCTTTCCAAATGGAAGATTTAACACAAGGAACAGAACCAAACCTCTTCTGGACCTCTAGAGCAAAGAATTTATTCTGGAGGGCAAGATCATTTTAAGATCAAGAAACAGTAAGAAATTATTAAAAATTGTGTATCAATTGTTCTCATACATTACGTATACACAGATGCTTCTATTTTCTCTCTTTGCCAGCTGGCCTTTCAAGCTGGGTCCATCAATCTATCTGTACCCTCTTTTACAAAGTAATGTTCTTAGGACTTATTTTCGTCATTGCCTGACAATCCTGTCGTAAGGTCCTGCTTTGAGATGCTTATGTTTTGGCAAACTGTCTTCTAGCAGGTATTTTCCAGTGTGAGTGTGTGCCTCAGCCTGAAGGTTTTGAGAAAACCTCCAGCCAAAACAGCTGAGCTAGTACAGCCATCTTAGCAAAAGTGCTGAAGATTCTGGGCTTTGAGGGAGGAAATTATTTTCAGGAGAGTAATAATTACATCAAGAATCCTGTTTCTTCTGTTCCTGTGGAACATGTTTTCAAGTATAATCAGTTTGCAAGCTATTAAGTAAAACCCACCAAAACCCCTGTGCTTCCATGCACCATGGAGACATCTCTGAGTTAAACACTCAAGTTCCCCTCAAATTGTAGATACAGTGAATGGAATTTAAGTGCAAACAGTAGTCTGAGCTCCTGTGGATCAGGCTGGATCCAGGCATAAGAATCAAAAGCTGTGAGCTTACCATTCCTATGCTTCTAGCGTACAGATCCCCACCTTGGTGCCCTTGCACTGAAAGAGTAAAATGGTGAGATGCATGATGCAGATTGTGTGGAGTGCAAGAGCATGAAGCTGCATATCTCAAGTGAGCCTATTAATGTTGGGAGAGAAAAGTATTGCAAACTAGGAGGTGTTTTGAAATGAGAGAGGAGGTAGGTACACATTGGGACTAGATAAACACTACAACCTAGGGCGAAAGATGGCAAAGGGTGGAAGATAACCATATATACCTACAAGAATGTGCAAAAATATGTATGCATATATACACATATATGTATGTAGGGGATCAGGATGGAGGCTGAGACCAAGGGAAAAGGGAACTTTCTGGTGCAGGAGGGGAGAGGAAATGCAGATGCTATGGAGAAGCATGGTTAGAAGAAAAGCAGCAGACTGGAATGCAATGAAAGGAGCGGCACAGAGCTTGTAGATACAGCCTGGGGTGAAAAAAATCTCAAACCATGGGTGGGAATTTAGTGGTGTTTGGGATGTGGGGATGGTGACCATAGCATGGGGAGAAAATGAAATCTGAGCAAAGCTGAGATTGGGAAGGGTAGAAGGGTTTAGACCAGTTAGATAAGTGGATGAGGATAGAACAAGAGCAGTGCAGGCTGAGGCACCTTTGTCTTAAAAGAAAGTTGGCGAGTCAGGAGGGGCCAAGTCAGAGCAATTGGATTTGGGAGGTATCATATTCAGGGAAGTGAACGGTTTGTACCTAGTTAGGGATGTGTGTTAATACTTCTACTATGTGTTTTAGCAGAGTATCTACTAATGTCCACCTAATTAGATTATACCTGCATAAGCTTATTAGTGCGTAGTACAAGGACTCTGTTTTCTGTAAAGTTTCAAAGAATGCGTAAAATACAACAGTGATGTTTTCTTAAATGATGAATTTACAGGTAATTTTAAGAACATTAGGATACTGGGTCAGCTCAAATTTTTATCCTAAACAGTCTCAGTAAAGGAGCAGTGTAAAATTACCTCGCATGTTATGCATCATAGGTATCGTTTAATTAAATAATTAAATGCTTGGGCAGGAATGATTTAAAGACTTCTTTGGGAAAAAAAATGCATGAATAACTGCAGTGTTTCAAACTCATTGCTGTGTCTTTTGTTGTCGGTGGGGGTGTTTGTTGCCCTTCATCCACAATTAACATGACGCTGCTTTCCATTGTTTCCAAAGGAATAGAATAATTTGCATGCTAGAAAGAGGAGCACAATAATAGATACGCATTAAAAAAAAGGAAAAATAAAACCACCTTAAAGCCATTTAAATAATAATTATTTGATTAGTTTTAAAACAATCAAGGTGTTTTTAATTTGGACATAGCATCAGAGATGATTGATACATTATTTTTATCACTTCACCTACTCATGATGTGCCAAATGATATTATGTGGGAGTATCGGGCATTGTCTTTCTAACAGTTTACTGTATAATTAATTAAAATAAAAAAGTAGCTTGCAGGTTAAACGTTTCTTCCTTGTTCCCCCACAAATGTAGTATGGCTCTATTCTCTCACTCTCTAACCTCTGAAGAAAAATTTAAATATGTTATTGTTACTATGAAAGTAGGTTTTTTTCATTTTTTAAAGTTGGCTGTTCTGAGCCACAGAAAACAAATGTCTGTTTTATTAATCTCAGAGATTTATATTATCTCCACTGGCATCTCCGTATGTTACCTTTCCCCTCCCTATTAAAATTTTAAAAGAACTGCAAAAAGTAAGTTGTTAATATCTTGTAGAAAATGTTTGATGATTCTGTGTCATTTCAAGGACAAAGCAATGTAAAGAAAAGGGCTACCATTTCAAGTATGTTTCCAGATAATACAGGAGCACATAAGAATAAATAGTTTATATGCATGTACAGCTAAATTTAATTTTATCCTCTACATAAGGGAAGGGCTGTTCCTTATCATAAATTCTTCGTCTTTTTCCCATATATACTGTAAATCATCCATTTATGTAGGGTAACATTAAAGCATCTGCCTAGAGCTTTCTGTTGACTGTAGGCCTATGGCTTCGTAAGGTGGCTCTTAAGGGGTTATACCCATCACGCTTTGTCACAGGATTCAAGAAGAGGTCACCTGTCTGTCCAAAGTCTAAAAAGAATTAAATTTGAAGTCCTGAATACACTTACCTTAATATTCTATTTTAAAAGCCCATCTTTAAAGTGTTTCACAGTATTGAATAGCTTTGTTTACTTCTGTTTCAAGAGAGACCTGGAAGAACTCTTCTTTAAGCTATACTAGACTGAATAGCCATGGCTACAAACTTGTTTCTGCAGTCAGTTGAAGTTCGTTCCTTGAATGTATACCGTTGTAAAATCGCAAGTACCATCTCCATAAAGGTATTAATTGGAAAATAATTTTCATAGTCTTTATTTGAGACTACCTCAGTGGCCATCAGTAAAACTGATTTTAGTGAAAGATGGTGCTGCAGTCTGGTACTTAACTGATTAAAGGATTCAAAGTCCTCGGTATCCTGAAAAACTTAAATCATTCTGCCTAAAGGTTGAATATATTTAATAGGTCAGAAGAACAACTTTCATACCTTAGTCATGAAATCAGCTCATTATATTTGGTAGTACACCATTTGTATTACAGTATCTGCTTAACTCTGGGTCTCATGTTTTTAATCAGTTGCTTAATAATGAGCATCATATTTGTAATGAAAGGTTGATTTTATATAACCTCAACCTCTGGTGCAAAGACTACTTTTAGTAGTTTTATATTACTAGTATTAAGCTGCAGTATGTGGAGGCTTTGCTGAAATCATGGAACTTGCTTTAACCTTTTGAACTTTGGTCACAAGGGAATGTAAAATATGCCCCGAGGGATAAAAAGACAATAAAATACTGTCTATTTTAAGTACTTGTAATATTTGGAATGAATTGGTGTAACCACTAACCTTAGTGACCTAACTCCTGAGTTCACATTTTGAATGGCACTTCAACAGCCTTTAGTAGCATTTGAAACTTGAAGGTAATTAACTGTTCTTTCAGCATGGCTAAGTAAATGCCTTAGCATGCTCTATAAAAGTTCCATTTCATGTCTTGGTTCACAAAGCAGCCCAATCATTTAAACTGATGCTAAATCATTTTGCGTGAAGTCAGAACTGTTTCCAGGTATGCTATTGCTGTGTGAAGCCATAGTTTATATAGTTCAGGAACAATAATTTCAGTAAAACTGTAGTATGTGTCTAACCAAGAGTTCACATCAGTTTCCCATATATTGCTACTGACATATAACAGCGTTTTCCACAGTGATTTAAAAATGTAAATAATGTTCTTTTCTTTATGTGCTGCAGCCTACCACATTATATTAACCTGGTTTTATATCTGTTGCAATCAGTAATAATTAGTAGACATCGTTGGAGAAATTATGGATTTTTGCCACTTTCTTCATGATAGTAATCAATTAGTTTTGTTGAGGTGAAAATCTACAATGATGATGTCAATATTTTCTGTTTTGTGATGTCATATTTCATCAATTATGAACAGATTGCACTGATTGAAGCTTACATACAAGTGTACAGTGCTAATTAGAAACGCTGTCTATATGAGGCATAGCTAATCTTCAGTGTGCTTAGTGCTCTGTGAGTTGATACTCTTTCTCTAAATGGAAAAAGGTAGCATAACATAGGATAATCACATTTGTTATAATATCAATTCCTCTATTACTCAGAGAATATTTGTACTATTTCCAGAGTTCCTTTCTCCCTTGTGCTTCATTCTTTTAGGTTCTTTGCTTTAACTTTGGCTTTGAAACCCTAGAGAAAATTATGAAATATATAAATCTCACTTCTTTTCTGTTTGACTACCCATATCTCAACACATGGGGAAGTAGATAGAGGAAGAGGACAAATCTAAATCTACAGCTTAGGGAAGACATGTTCTACATTCATTACATATTCTGTGTAGCCTTAAGAAGGTGGCAGTGTTTGCTGACAGATATGTTAAGAATATTGGATCTAACAGTGCCTTATTACAGCAGCCTGGTTTCTTTCTAGATGCATATATTTAAACAATGGGAAGGTGAATTTTATGCAGATATGATGGATGAAACAGCAGAGTAGTTTTCTGGTTAATCAATAGGAAAAAATTGAATTTGTTATTTACCTTTAAAAAAGAGATTATGTCTGCACATTATTTCTGCAGTGTAATTTAAAATGAGATGTCCAACATGTAATAAATAAAAGTGGGTTTAAAATTTTACTCAGATCCTTAAAGGCAAGCTGTCAGGAGATCACACATGTGCTTACTCAGTGAGACAAGTTAGTGAAAATAAGCAATTATATGAAAGAGAGTCAGAGTCATAGTAAAGACTCAAAAATTCCCCCAGCTCTTGTTTAGAAGCTCTTTCTATTTAACTAGGATGTAGGACCTGAAAAAATTTTATTCTGCTTACACGGAAGTCTGAAAATCTGAGGCCTGAGTAGTACAATTTGTGAGAAATAATGAATAAAAAGATAATTTAGTTTTCATGCAGAAACCACTGTTCTGGCTATGTCTAAGAATAGACTACAATATCAATTTTAGCTTAAAATTGTTAGTTTAGAGAAGGATTTATATCCAGTAATAATTGTGTTTTGATTAGAAAACCTGAGATTGTCTTTCCTTTTAAATTGGATATTAAAAGTTGTTGTATGATGTTTAGTGAATACAATTGCAGTTGCACCCAGTTTGAAGTTACAAAGTATAAACCAAAAGCTTCATGTCAAAATCTCCAAGTGCGCAAGCAAAAATTTGCATATTGCCATTTAATGGAAGAAAGTTATTCTGTTGTGATGATTTCTTCTTATTCATATTTTTATGCGATCTTCAGCTTTAGTGTTGTACAAAATCCATTGTTTATTTGAATGTTCTAGATACAGAAAAAAAGCCAGTATAATCATTGCTGCATTTTGTAACTTATTGTGCTTCAGAGCCACCGGTTCCCATTGCTCCACCCCAGCTTTCCTCAGTCGGTGCAACTTACCTGTGGATACAGTTGAATGCCAATTCCATCAACGGGGATGGACCCATTATTCAAAGGGAAGTTGAGTATCGAACTTCAAGTGGAAGCTGGTATGACATACAACCTGTGGACTCCACAAGCTACAAGATTGGACACCTGGATCCTGACACAGAATATGAAATCAGTGTATTACTTACAAGACCAGGGGAAGGAGGAACTGGATCTCCTGGCCCAGCTCTCAAAACAAGAACAAAATGTGCTGGTGAGTACACAAAAGTGATTGGAACATTGTACTCATCTTTCTAGAGTTGAAAACTAAGTTGTTTCACTGGCAGTTTTTACTGTCTCCATTAAACCAGCAGGCTTCAGGAATTAGTACTGAACACTTTTAAGTAGAAGCTATTAGCATTTGCCAGCTATGATGACCTTGAAACCAACTTCCAGTGCCACTGTGGATTGTAGGTGAAATCATACCCTTGCATGCCTTGAAGTGTTTAGTGCTGTATAAATAAACATTTTTTACTATCAGGTATGCACTGAGCTCTCTGCAATGAGCTCTTGCCATTTCGTTATGCCCCTCTCTTGCCAGTGTATGTTTAGGTATCAATTAATTAATTTATTTTATTTTATTTTTATTTTGACTAATATCCTAAGCTTTATAAGAACTTTGTTCTGGATAAAGTTTCTTTTTTCAGTGTCGGGAGTATCAAACTTGTGGGAAAGAAATGCTGTGTAACGACGCAAGTATGTATTCTTAAGACTCAGCTAGCAGATGAGGTTTAGCAAAGGACTGCTTTCTTGAGTGACTGTTAGCATGTCTTCATGAAAAGAGATATTGTGATTTGTGGTGCTGTGTAGCAGTCTCGGCTCCTGTTTTGCATAATTAATAGTGCTGACCTCTGACTGTAAAAAGATACAAATTAGACCTATTATCCAAAAGCAATTGTACAGTAATTTTCAGGAAGAGTGGCAGTGATATTAATTTGGGATTCAGCTGCTCAGAAAATAATAGAGCATACTGTGACCTGGAAATTTTTTTGTCATTAGTACTTTCCCCTGATACTTGAATCTTCTTTCTGCTGCTTTAAAGTTGATGGAAGATAGGCAGAAGTGTACCTAGAGAAAATGGGACTAAGTAAATGGTATTAGCTTATTGATCACACTATTTTAAAGAATGGCTTGGTGTTATTTGTCCTTTTAACAGGAAAAAAATTATATACTTCAACAGAAATAATGATGCATTTCCATTGCAGTAAAAGTAAAGTTACTTTTTGCAAAATCACCTGGCCACCTGTCAGTGGCCTTTCAGCTGAACTGATTGGTGTGATGTCAAACAGAATGAAATATAGTCACTGTCAGAATCCCAGTGTTATGTTTTGAATATGCAAGCTTATAGAATCATTAACTCTATGATACTCTTTTTGATTTTTTTTCCCTCTCATTACTGGGAAGAAGTATGAAATGAAAAACATCGAAAAGCAGTATGGTTAAGTTATAGTAATAGTTAAGTATTTAGTATTTACAAGACTTGCTTTACTAGACAAAGATAAGTTCAGCTTATGCAAAAGTGAAGCATGGAGTTCCCTTCAGGAGGGTTTCTGTGTCTCTATGCCTTTCATAATAATGTAAAAGTATCTGCCTAGACAAAGTCAGTATATATTTAATACACAAGTACTTAAATTACTTTAAAAGTAAACCAGTTTTTCTCATAGTTATACCATCTGTTTATATGTTTAAATAAGGTAACACTGGGTGCTATGTAAGTGAGCCTGTCTGTGCTAGAGAGTTAGAGAGCATGGCAAATTGATATCAGCAAGCAGCCCGGTACCCACACAGCTGCTCACTCAAGGCACCTCTGCCATGGGACAGGGAAAAAACGGAAGGCACAAGACTCATGGATTGAGAAGGCAGTTTAATAACTGGCACAAAAGCTATGCTCGCAAGCAAAGCAAAATAGGAAATTTATTCACTATTTCCCATCAGCAGGCTGTTGTTAGCCACTTCCTAGGAACCAAGGCCTCGGCAGTTGTTGCTTGAGAAGGCAAATCCCCTACCAATGAACACCGCCTCCTTTCCCTGAGCTTTGATTGCTGACTGTGACATCGTATGGTATGGAATATCCCTTAGGTCAGGTGGAGTCAGCTGTCCCTGCTGTTTCCCCTCCCAGCCTCTGGCCTGCTTTCTGTGGGGCAGAGTGGGACAAAGAAAGCCATGAAGATGTGCAAGTGCTACTCAGCAACATTCAAACCACTGGTGTGTTATCTGTCAACTTTGGTTTAGTCACAAACCCATAACACAGCACCGTATAGGCTGTTGTGAAGCAAATGAACTCTATCCCATCCAGACCCAGTAGAGAGAGAAATCCAGAATTTTAGTTATTAAGAATATCGTATGCTTTCTGGTCTTTTCAGTGGTGCATGCTGTTGAGCATTAAAGCATGCATTCAGTCTCATAAACCACTAGGTACTGGAAATATTTTATTACCTGGTAATGTCTTGTAATACATCAGCATTATTTGTGTTTTCATTAAACTAAACAGTAACCCTCTTAAATTAAAAGCAGAAAGTGATGGCTGACTGAAAAATTTAAATTGAGTGATGATATTAAATCTGTCTCTACAAATTGGCTTTTTTATAGCAGAAGATCCTGGTTTGAAGGTATAGTGGTTATTGGCTAACTGTTAGCAAGTGACCTGCTAATAACTGGCCCAAGGGCTTAAAAAGAGATGCTGATAAACTAATAAGGGTATAATTAAGCTGGGTAGGAGTAAAATAGTGCCAGTCTCCAAAGCATACCATAGAATTAATAAAATAGGAGTCTTTAAGAGAAGAGTCATTGCACCTTTTTAATTACTGTGATAATTGTATGCTGCTTGGCTGTTCCCTAGGGGTCTAGTGAACTGCTTGGAGAGTTGAAGCAGTGTGCTAGATGTTCAATAATCTTAATAGTTCTCTGAAGTATTTGAAATATGTTTTCATTTTAGCAAAATGAGATTTCAGAGGCATGTGGGACAAGTAGTATCTGTAATTTTAGTAAATAAAAGCATCTAGAATTAGAATGCAAAAAAAAAAAAAATCTCCTGACTTGGTTGCATACCCTCAGTGGAGCAGTTACATGCTTTCGAAAGTACTTTGCTTCCTTTGGATGAAATGCAATATAAATGTAAGTACTCTTTCAGTATCAGGAAGGCCGAGGAATTACATTCAGGTCTGGATTAGATTTAGCCTAGAACGTGGAGTTCAGTTTTGAAAAAGAGGCATTTAATGGATTTCGGCCATTGTGAACCACATTTGAGTCAGACTTAGAAAAAAGGGGCTTTCTTATTTCAAGGTCTGAAACCAAAGCCTCTGCAAGTTGTCTGGAATTTGAATCACCACTTTCTGTGCTCAAAGCTCCCTCTTCCCATAGCTGTCTCATATGGTGTTATGAACCTAGAAGAGTGCTTCCGTTTAAAATGAGAGAGAGGTAGGGGGAGATGGGAAGAAAATTCATTAGGAGATACATAACAGAGCGTTTCCGTTATAAAGTGTATCTCAAATTACTCTCATGTACATTTTCACTCTGGTATAGTTGTACAATAAGAATTCCAGAGTAGTCGCCCAGTTAGAGTTTCTTAGGAGCAGGATATCAGTAACCTTCACACTTCAGGCACTGTAACCTGAGGGATAAGACTGTTAGCTCAGTATAACGCTTGCAATGCCAGCCACTGCATTAGACACCTCAACCACCCAGCCATTGCTAGCAGCTAAATAACTGCACAAATAAAAATTTGAACCAGAGAAACAGAGTATAATAGCACAGAACCAACAGTGGCTCTGTCATATGGGATATAATAAATGTGTGGGTCTGAGAGTCCAGCACTATAAAAAAATTCTTGTTATCCCTTGCTGAAGTAGACAGAATCCTCTGGTGCCTGAGAAATTCCAAAATCAAGTAGTCTTTAAATCTGACCCACAGTGGAACTGTCCATAGTAAAACCTAAGTAGGAATGTTGAACAATTAAAAAGGTAGATTATGTTTTTGTAGTTCCCTCTTATCCATATCAATATTTCTGTAGGTAGAATTATTTCTTTCAGTGTTCTGCAATATGTTTTGTCTTTGACATACATTGCACAATGCAATTCTCCATCGAGTATTTGTCCCTGCACTCTGGTGAAGTAGTGCCCCAATTAAAACAGTCTCCTGGAAAATCCAGAACTGCTAAATGAGTTTATGCATTTTTTTTTATTATGACCAGTATATTATGAAACTATATTTGTAAACAGTGCTGTTCCTTGAATCTGCTGGTGAACAGATGTAGCTTAAAGCCAACTACCTTAGGCAGAAAAAATAAAATAAAATCCTCTTTCCTGCTAAGGGAGAGGTATTTTAAGGGCTTATAGGGAGAATCATTGTCTTTTTCTCATCACATCCTAGAAAATTACCATCTCTTCCTTTCCTGAACCAGAAAATGTTGTTGGAATTTAAGAAAATAAAAAAAAAAATAAAAAGACTGCCATGAAAGAAACTTCTGATGGACTATCCACAAATTGTGTGGGTTTCTTAACAGTCAGAACTCTACTTCTCTGTACTAAGACACAATAATTGCCATGGAGTATTTGCAAAAGCAATGACATCACCAATAGTTTTTCCAGGCAGAGAATTCACACATTCCTCATACAAGGAAGTAATGGGAATGTTTTAATTAACATAGTTCGTTTTGCTGTCTCTTCTATCTTATCACCTGAGCTTCTCAGGAGGAAAGCTGTTACTCCCAGTACAACTGAGCTCTTAAATCACTGCTGCAGGTTAGTTGCAAACTGTCTGTTACTCCTAGAAGGCTTGTTACAATCTGGAAGAACAGAGCAGATGAGCTCTTTAAATCCCCACTCAATGATTATTCTTTTTCATTTTATTCATTTTGTTTACTGCTTTGGCTTCAGATGGATAATTTTCCAAGGTGCCAGAATTAACTTCACTAGTTCTGTGCTGCCCACTGGCATCCGCTGGCATTGTGAAAAAATGTACATGTTCCAAAACACTCACTAATGGAATGAGCATCCTATTCCCTCCGATCAATTAAAACCTCATCTCCTGTTGCCAGATGCTGAAAATGATCAGATGTGGACCAGAGCAACAACCTATTTTACTTGGGAATTTTAACTAAGTTCCCTATTTTCTCCTTTTCATTGCTAAATAAGCATGTAAGCTCTACAGTGTGGAAATACAGCATCCTCATAGGCAACAGAGGTTCTCTCTGTTGAAAAACCGTAGCCTGATCCAAAGCATAAAACTTTTTTTACTTTTTTTCAGATAGTCCCTACAAATCACATTGCAATGGACAGAAGTATCTTTAGGCAGATGGTACGGGCAAGCAAGTATATTGAACCCTGCATGCTAAATCAACATGCTTAGGTACACCAGACAGCACTCTATGCCGCAACTTTCCTCCTGCCCCATGACAAGTAGCCAAGTCCTACAGGATGGACATTCTGCAGCCCCTAATGTATAAGATTCTGCATACTTAATCATCTTTGCAGTTGGTCCTACCCATTTCCAACCTCCCATGTTCTTTTGTCATTAAGTCTATAGTTCTGTCAGTGCTCATGCCCTAGCCCATCTTGAATCTCAGTGTTACTTACTGCTTATTTTTAGCCCTTCCTCATCCAACTTTCCTCATAGGTTGAAATGGTGGTCGCCTTTCTTTATCCTTGCAGGTTTCTTTTGACCTTTTGACTTTTTTGTCTCAAGAAAAGAGGAGGGATCTCTGTGTCACTGGGGATTAAGTTCTTCCTTCTTGTTGCTATGACATGAGGGACTGTCTCTGAACGGGTTCAGTTTTTTCCAAGCTTATAATGAAGTCTTCACATCACTTAAGTTTTCTGATAGTAAGAAAATGTCAACTTGAGGCCATACTGCAGGTTCTTTTCTACAGCTCATTCTCAGAACTTAGCAATTTTCTCAGAAGTGTGACCCATGGTTGTGCATCTGTGTTGTATCAGAGTGAGACCTCAGATCACAGACACTTCAAGCCCAAGGAGGAAGGTTGCAGATATTGCACCATTTTATTTTCCGTGGTGAAGTCCAATGATGTTTCTAAAGTCACCATTTCAAACCCGAAGCTTTAATACTCTTAAGTGTGAAGTTGCATTGATTTATCAGAACAGAAAGTTCATAGTGAACTGACATTTCACATATGGTTTTATTATGAAAGCAAGTAACATTTTTAGTAGAAATTTGAAATTAAGAACACTACTGTATCATCCTTTCTCCTGTGCTTTTCTGATATACAAATCATTGAAATATAAGGTCCACTTTCACAGAATCACAGAATCACAGAATAACCGGATCATCGAGTCCAACCGTTCCCATCAAACACTAAACCATATCCCTCAGCACCTCATCCACCCGTGCCTTAAACACCTCCAGGGAAGGTGACTCAACCACCTCCCTGGGCAGCCTGTTCCAGTGCCCAATGACCCTTTCTGTAAAGAATTTTTTCCTAACGTCTAGCCTAAACCTCCCCTGGTGGAGCTTGAGGCCATTCCCTCTTGTCCTGTCCCCTGTCACTTGGAAGAAGAGGCCAGCACCCTCCCCTCTACAACGTCCTTTCAGGTACGTTTTCTTGTCTTTCACACAAGAGTAAAAGCTAGTATTGGAATTTTTTACAGTCTAAGCAGGTGAATCATAGCTTTTGGATGTGCAGAAGATAACCTGATAGCTCAAAAGGCAGACACTCAAAAATTATTTTACCCAACTTTAATTCAGGGATATTTTCTTGTATCGAGTGAAGAAATCCCGGCAAGTGTGGAGTGTACTGATTATAAACTGGTATGTAGGCATCTTTAATAGAGAGATAAATTAGGTATACTTGTGAAAGATTTTGATAGGGCATTCCTTAGTATTATTTGATTCTGAACAAATTGAACACACGCTGCTCTGTGAAGGCTTTGGATATTTATTTTCAGAGGTATTATTACTGCCAATTTAAATAAATGCATTGCTACTTTATTGTTAAAAGCAATTAGAAATACAGAAAAGGGAATGCTTTGGATGGAAGTACCTTCCCAGTGAAGTTCCACAGATACTTTAAATTTATCCTTCGCTCTCTGCTAAGCATGTTCTCCCCACTTAGGTCAATTTTCACATCAGTTATTCCAGTTTTCACATCCAGTTATGTCATACTGCCTTCCAGTTATGGGCAAACTTCATGTTCATTGTTAATAATGGTGTTCCTTTGGCAAAAACTTTAGCAAATGAGACAGGAGAGGATGATTTTTCCTCTGAATTAGTCAATGAAGAAGGTCTTACCCAGAAGCAAAGCAAAATCTTTTATACATTTGAAGTGGCCAAACTGTATTTACTACTTCAATTTATGTCTCAAGGAATAACTAATTATGCATTCCCTGGAGCGTTGCCCTGGATTGATGAGGTTGTATGTCCGCGTCTGTGCACACACTCAGACATATAGCCTCATCAATCCAGTTCTCTTTCTGTTACTCTTTCATATATAGGTACAAATGTTTCACCCCTATAAACAAAGTGGATTTAGGCATAAAGAACAGGTTTTTGTAGTTAAAATAAAAAAAGGTTGAGCCATCTGTTTAAGGAGACAGGAAAATAAGATGTCCCATAGATCATGTGAAGAAAAACTGAGAGGGTTGGCATTGTTCAGCTTGGAGAAGTCTCCTGGAAGACAATATGCAGCCTTTAAGTACTTGAAGGAGGGTTATAAGACAGATGAGGACAGACATTTTAGTAGGACCTGTTGCAAAAGGAGAAGGGTTAACAGTTTTAAACTAGAAGAGGGTATATCTAGAGTAGATGTAAAGACATTTTATACCATGAGGGTTGTGAAACGCTGGAACAGGTTTCCCAGAGAGGTGGTAGGTACTCGATCCCTGGAAACATTCAAGGCCAGATTGGACAGGGCTCTGAGCAACCTGATCTAGTTGAAAATGTCTCTGCCTATTGCAGAGAGACTTGGACTGGGTGAACTTCAAGGATCCCTTCCAACTCAAGGAACTCTATGATGGTTACAGTGGAAGTCTAATTTCTGAAAGATCTGTCCACTAAATACCACCATCTTACAATGGTAATCCCATTTTCCCTTATGACAGACCTACAGGGGTAGAGGCAGCACCCAGTTAACCAGGAATCTGCTGTCAAGTGGAGTGTTTGGTGTTAGAGTTCTGCTTGTCTTTCGTGAGCCTCCTGAATGCTGGCACTAGCTTGGCTCTCTGAAATCTTCTGGAATTAAATTCTGACAGGATTGTGTCAAATTCTTTAAACTTGAAACAGTTACTTGGATTAAACTTGCCATTTTTTTTATTGACAGATAGAAATGGGAGGACAGATAAGCATATTTCTCTGTTTTATTATTTTATGATTCACCCTTTTGTTTGAGACTGTTAGACCATCTGCTAGCTTGCTTAGCAGCGTTTGCCAGTTGTAGAAACCGCACAGTTCTACTGGAGCATCTGTGAGGCATAAAACATCCAGGAATGACACAAAAACACTGAGATGCTTAAGTTTTGGACCTTTTCATTTCATTTTCATTCAAAGTAAAATCAGAGGTGTTCAGAATGAATCATACATTAATTTTACCTCATTTCAAAGTAAAACAATGACACCAAAGAGATGCTTCCATTTTTGTTTCAATATACACCATCCTTTGAGCACCATTTTTATTTTTTTTAATGTATTAAAAACAGTGTTTATTTAGTTCATGCTTAAGTCATTCTGTTAAGCTTGATCCAGTTTGTAGTAAGGAAGAAAGAGGGTTTTCTTTTGGGAAAGGGAGAGTTCAGTTTTACACAATAATTCATGATTCATAACTTTCAAAAAGCTCTTTGAAGGTGTTTTGGTCGAGAAATCTTGCACGAGAAAATAATGTTTATAGTGGACTGTTATCTTTTACTATTATATGTATGGGAAAATGCCTGTAAAACAAAAAGGCAATAATAAATGTTTACTCTTGGCCCGCAGAAGTGCCTTTTCATTTTTAAAAATATATGTTCTTTGGAAATAAAAATCAAACTGTCCATCAGTTCCTCTTTGTTTTGACCATTTCTGCAGAGTTTTGTTTGCAATTAGCTTAAAAAAAAACCACACACAAAAAAAAATTGAATTATGTACTTAATTACTGTTGTACAGTGTTGAACTTGAGAGGGTGACCTGATGTGTAACTGTCATATTTGGTCAAGTAAATGAAGAAAATAACTTTTGATGACCTGAGCATAATTATAAATGACTTTAGAATGACAACTGGCAAAAATTGTACTATAATTAAATTTCCATTATAAAAGTTTCATCTTTTTTGTCTGACATGTAAGGCTAGATTGTGAAGAGCATTCATTTATAAAAGGAAGAATTAGACAGCTATAATTTATAATTCAGGATAATAAATGAAAGCATTTCTTTTGTCAAGAAACCTTTCACTGACAAATAGCATTGCATTGTTAGTTTTAAAAAGAAACTAAAAATTCTTTCATTATTTATTTCACCCTGTAAAAAGAGATGAAAAATTCTGATGGTTAAATATAGTCTTGCAGTAATTCAAAGTAATATGCAGATAGGGCTTCTCAGTCTGTTTTTGTCTTTATTAACATTAACTTTGTCTCAGTCTATATCTAAGACTGTTCATGAAGAAGTAGGATCTTTATTAAGGCCATTTTATCAAGTTTCTGTTTAATCTTGAACAGAATTGTTTCTAATGCAAGAAAGATAACATATTCTGATTTTCAAACTTTCCAGTTACTGACTGAGAAGAACCTTTTGTTTTCCAGTACTGCGTAATCAAAGAAAATTAGTTAGGAAGCTACCCTGTTCATTTCTACATAGTCTTTCAAAGGCAGCTCCAGCAAAGATTGTTTTGCCTCCAGATCTTCAAAGGCAACTGCAAAGCTAAGGCTCACTCTCATTTAACTAACATATGGGTGATGCTTCTTCCATACACTCATTTGTGCTCCGTGTTAGCAGAAGTCTTCTGTTTGCTCTTGTTACCACTGTTAATTAGAAACAATCTACTCACTGTATACTGATTCCTCATAATATACTATTTGTTCATTATTAAAACAAACTATATGCTATTAATCTCAAAATATGATTCTTAATGTACACAGATTTCACTCCTGTTGAAGCAAAAATGCCTTTTCTCTTACCTCTGAATCTGTTAAAACAGAATAACTTGGCATGAATCTTCCAAGGCTAATTGATTTTGTTTTGTGTTACAGTGACACAATCAGTGCTAAGCAGTTAATGTACAATATTGTACTGAGTTCCTAAAACAACTGCCTTGAAAATAGGTTTTTCATAATGATAATTTTCAGAGACTGTCTACTAAAATTCAAAGTGATCATTTACTTCTGTGTGTACTACCACTTTACTGTTAGTCTTTTGATTTATAGACCATTGCTTATGAAAGCAGTCAGTGTCAATATCTTAAATCTGTCAGAAAAGTACTGTTCAGCATTCATTTTCGTGCTCTGCAGTAATTACTTCTTGGATGTTACTGCAAGTTGCTGGTGCCAGTTCGTATGTCTCTTCCTTTTTGTTCAGGCCACAGGCTTTAACCTCTGCAAATTGATTTGTGCCTTGATTATTAAAACTATATGATTTGCAATTAAATAACATCTTAAGGATTTATTCTATGCACAGAGCTTTGTAGATGCACAGTTCTCCAGTGGATCAGACTAGAGTTTTTTCCTTAAAATGAATAAGTTTGAGCTGTCTTCTGTTGCTGAGAAGTTTTAAGTGGCATGGCCAATGGACGTGTCTTCTGGAACAATTGTAGTCTAATATCAGTTGATTTGACAAGCTGAAATGCTGAAATGGCAGGGCAACACAGTATTCTGCCTTTGCAGTATCTTGAAGACACATGAAGAAAAATGTACCCTCCACAGAATTCTGTGAACAGGAGTACATTAGAGATACACATAAACATTAAATTATTTCTTCATGGAGGGTAGCTTAGTATCTTCATAAAAACTGGGCACATCTAGTACAGTTGATCAACTGATTTGAGTAAATCTTTATGAAGTTCTTAGATTGTACATAAATGGTGACTTACTTATTTCTCAGATTTCCAACTGTAAATCTAAGTTTATGAGCACAAGCAGATAATTTATTTTTTCTTCTTAATTTTTTTGCACAAGATTATTTCTGGCCCTAAAGGGATGGTGGAGCTCTTAAATGATGAAGAAATTGATATTAAAATGTGTGTGACAACTATGAGCACTGGTGTTTGTAGGCATATACTTGCTTCTGCTATTTCATGTGCAAAACACTGAATTTAAGGTTACCAGGTGAATTTAGAAGATATTCAGTTGCTTTATTTTAATATATAGTGGCTGATGCCTGGCTAAAATAAAATACATTGAATGTAATAGTGAATATCTTAGATTTTATTCAGTCTGAAATACTTAATGCTATTCAAATTCTCTTTTAAAAGAAGCTTAAAGTGATGTCATTTATCTTGGATAGTACAAACTTGACCATGAATTGAAATCAGAATTTTTTCATGCTATACTAAAAGCACAGGGCACATGAGATAGAAGAAAAATAATTTTTGCCAGTTATCAGTTTTAAGTTTCCATGGATTGTAAAAACTACAATTTTTCTTGTTTGGGAGAGGGGAAAAGGCTTTATTAACAGTATTGCAGTAGTGTTAGCTGTCGAAATTATGACTGGAGACACTTTTCCCGGTGAAAAACAGAAGCTGAAATGTGCTGCAATTCAAGATTGCTCTAGAATGAGACAGCCTGCAGAGAAACAAAAAGGGCGAGAAGCAGAACAGCGTTTTTTAGGTGAGTGGATGAGCAGAAGTGAATGTGGAATCAGTTTCCTGTTGGGGAAGGAAGAAAGGAAGGAGTTAGCTCATTTCAGATAGAAGCATTTTAGATGAGGATCAGGGAACGCTTAAGTCCTTTGCTTTGGCAAAAGTTAAACTTTTGCTTGGTCTGAAGCTCATTAATCCAGTCCAACCTGGGCCTCCATTTTTTGCTGATTTCCAGCATTTTCTTTTGCTTATATACATGCAGAAAGCCTCTTTCCTCTGTCTCATTAACTTTTGATTTTATTCATCATGTTTGAAAGCAGTTTTGTGTAGCATTCACATATAAACTGTATTGTACAGTAGGTTATGTAGGTATAATTCTAAATAATAATTGATAAAACAATAAAAATATTGATAAAGCAATAATTCAAATAACATTCTAATTTTTTTTACCAATAATGTTCTATTGCTGAAAAATAAATTCTGAGGCAAGTCTATGGTATTTCTCAGGAGTAATCAGAGAAGAAAAAAAATATTTGGTTTTGAGGTATTAATAGGTATGCTGTATAATTGTAGTGCCATCATACTGTTATTTCAAGTAATTTTATTTAGCGGGAAGTAATTATAAACCAGTAAGACTCGATGGATTTTGCTTTCTGTGATCAAACTTGGAAAGGTTTTGTCAATATTTCCCTAATAAACTTTCTGCTTTTTATTTTGCCCAGAGTTGCTATGAGTAATGTGAGGAAATACTGTGGTTCCTTAGACAGATTAGTGCCTATGGAAACAATAAATGTTACTCCCATAAATTTGTCATCTAAAATTCAGCAGAAGTTGCTAACAGCGAATTACATCCAGGTTTTACATATGCTATCAGGAACTGTGCATGCACTGCTCAGTGTTTATCTTCAGTAATTTCTGTAGTGAACATGGAAAGACAGACTTTGCAAGAGGTTGGCTCAGAGCAGGATCTAAACAAAGTGTTCTTATTCATATTTTAAATGATTTTTTTCATTCATCCTGTAAATTAATCTTTTAAATTTTATCATCTTTCCACTGATGATAAAATGTTTTAGGAAGACTGAAGTCTTGCAACTTTATAAATACACACAAGTCTCCTTGGAGATAAAGTTAAAACGTTCTAGGATGAAGATAAGATTTGCTGATCCTATAAAATATGTAAAGACCTGCCCGGGCTACATACACACCGATGCTATCAATCCGAATATTCATTTTATCTATTTTTAATCCAAAAAGGACTAAGATCGTTTATTTTCCTAAATAAGGTCAGAAACTCCTTGTTTATATCTCACTTTTAGGCCATCGTTTATTAAGTTCTGTATTATAATATAAAATAGGGCTTTGAATATATGAATCTGAGCAGAATTCAATCTTACTCTGAATAGAGAAGAAAAACATCTCCATAACCTTCCTGATTGTGTCCATTTATTTTCAGATGGGCTATTGCCAAGGTTAAAGTATAACACTCTGACTCTGCTGCTCTCAACAGCTGTTTCAAGGATGATAGTATTTATTATGTGAGTGGAGTCAGAAGTCTTCCAAACATCTAAAATAAACAAGGAAATTTCCATACCAGAAAAGAAAGACCAAATTCTAAAGTTAGTTGCTATGGATTTTATGCAGCTGCTTTGAAATATTGTGAGAGAAGCCAAGGAATTGTGCTGCTTAAGAATAAGATGAAAACAGTAGTATTAACAGCAGAGTTTCATGTTCTAGAAGAAAGGAAAAATATTTCTATTGTTTTGTCAGAAAGATCTGTGCTATTTTTTAACAGCTCTTAATGGAGGAGACGTTCTTTAGACAGTCTTTTGAGTCAAATCTAGTGAAAAAGACTGAATTATATTCCTAAAAATATATGTAATATGCTGCTGTAGCTAAATCAGTTCCCAGATTATGCTGTGCCAATAGTTTACCTATGTCCACATAATTTTTTAAAATAAACTGACAGCATACATTTTGAGTATGGAGGTTTTGTACACTCTACGGCTGAATGGTAAAAACGCATTGCAGGTGCATACCAGTGCTAGCCAAAATAGACTAGAAATTATAATACATGTAGTGAGATGGCTTGCATTTTATGTTTGTCCCAATCCAATATCAGGGAGGGTTCTTAAACGGTCCCAAGAGCGAAATTAAGACACAAATGCGGTCAGATGCCGTACAATCTTGTGAGCTTTATTTTCTAGAACAACTGATAACAGTGATAGGACAGAGAGGAAAAGAAAGGAAAAGTTATAATCCCTAAGCAAGAAAACGGTAGAGATGCAGCTAATTACCACCACCATGAATCCAGCGATGTACTGTTGGCTCAGTCTAGGTGCAGGTGATGGTGCTCCAAGTTCCAAGAAGACAAGGGGGGGAAACACACACAGACACACAGCAACACACAGCAGCAGAGGAGAGAGGAGGCCCTGATTTATCACCCCAGTCCCCACAATTTCTTCGAAAAGTCCGCCCATTTCCACAGAACTTATTGTCCTCCATGTGCGCATGCCCAGGTGTTCATGGTGGTCCTCTCTACCCGGCTCCAGCGCAGGTGCAGCTTGGTAGGCACTGCTTCGGGCAGATATCATGATTTTTGTTGGGGGCAGTTTGTCTCCTTCAGAGCAGCAACAGGATGTTGTGGTCGGCGGCACTGTTGAGATAAATAGTTCAAAAACAGTCTCTTACAATGTTCTCACTATGTATTAATATCTCAAAAGAATACTTAATTTATGAGTAAGTGGCAGCTAGACGAATAAATCCATGATTTTAGCCACACACTGTCCAAACCTGATGGGGAAGACAGGAGAACACACTCAAACAGACTGTAGGGGACTCGAAAAAGGGTAACACAATTAAGAAAAGCGAAGGCACGCCAGACCTCCCCTTTCCCTACCAAAACACATACTAGGCTTGGTAGATTCAAATCTGAGCTGCGTGATTTTTTTTAAACCATGTCATGAATGTTTGCCAAATTATTCTTAGAATGTCATCCTGTGCTCCTCCTTCTTCCCTTTGTTTCTTCTGTGACTGCTTATTTTATCCAGAATCTTTACTTTTTTCCACTCCATCATCTGCTGCATGTTCACCTTCTGATTTTAACAACCTGTCCCTCTTTAGCCAGGCATTTAGAGTCATATTACACTTAAGTCCCACTGAAGTAAATATTCACACCTGAAAGAATGTGGTAAATTTTCTGCTATTCCATTTTACTGTGCTTGCTGTGATAAGACTGAATGGAATGAAGATATTAAAATATATCTTGTTTTAAAATGAAGACATGTGTTTGCTTTGCTCTTAGTATCCTGTCCACCAGAAATGGAAATACTAGAAATAAAGCAACTAAGGGATGATGATCTAAAGGACAGGATCTTTATTTCTTTTTTTTCCCCAGCTTTGTTATAGGTAATGACTTAACAAAGGCTAATACATATGGGATTTAAAAACTGTCCAAGTACCAGAAGTGTTCAAAAGAATTCTTTAAAAATACTAAAAGGCTATTGAGGCATTATTTGAAATAAGACATTGTAATGCTTTATTTGATGAAACCCTTTCGGTAATCCTTTTAGAAAGGCTTGTGGTTGTCACAGGATAGAAGAGTTTTGGTCATAGCAATGGCCACAAAAATGTTCCCAGCCTTAGGTACCTGACAGTTGGACTGGGATTTTATATATTGTACTATGAGTACCTCTGTATCTCCTTACTTCCACTTTTAGGACTAGGAAATTTGCTGAAGCTTTGGTTAAGCGACTCCTTCAGTTGTGATCCATTGTCCTTGGCCAGCCAACATCTGCTGAAGTTTCTTAAGGGAATGCCAACAAATAAGGGAGAAAAAGCTCTTTTCTGTCCTGTGGAGGAATTGTATTTGGCATAGGCACTCCTCAGGTGCTTCAAGCAGAATTACCCTGTGAAACAGATCAGAGGAACCCCAAAGGGAATACTGTCAAAGGAATCAAAGAAATGTGAATGTCCTGCATCATCTGGTTAATCTTCCTTGTAAAATAAAGAGCCACTTCAGAGCTGAATTTGATCCAAGAAACTCTTGACAGTTTCTTTGATGTTTTTTTCAAACTAAGGAGGATTTTTTTAACCTATAGTTTCAGCACTGAAAGAACATCTGCTGTTAATACATATGTGCCATTTGGCTTATCTATGATCCCAAGAATTTGTAAAGCATTTTTGAAACTTGAGGTGGTCAACTTTTTTCTTTGGTTGGATGACATTTTAATCAAGCCATTATCTAAGAGCAAAGTCATTTAGAATATTACCAGGGTGAATTGTGAACTCAGCACACATTGATTTGCAATAAATCTAGACAAAAGCAATGTCATATTCAGTAGAGCACTGAATCCTCCAGGGATTCAGATATACAACAAAAGAGACAGAGCTGCTCCTTCAGAAATTAGATTTAGAAAAATGGAAGCTGTGCTAATACACAGATTTCTGGAAATGCATTATGTTTTGGATTATTCAGAATTAACAGGTTTTTTTCTCCCCGCGGTGGTTTTGTACTTGCACAAACAGTGCTAACTTAAGCATGGAACCATTCCCAGATGCAAAGGAGTAGCTGGGATTCAGTTAATAATATTCTAGTTGAACACAACCCTATGTGACCCTGAGTCCAAGGAGGGTCCACTGGCAGACAACATCATTCTGGATCAGAGCACATTCAGAAAAGGAGTAAGCTTAGGAATTTGGACATTAGCCAGAAGAAGGCACAACCTCAGCATGTTGGAACATGAGAGTGTTAAATCAGTAAGGAAAGTCCCTGGTAATGAGAAGTCTTTTAGAAAGTAGCTCCTGGATCAATTTCAACTAGTATTTTTGCAGAAAAATATAAGGAGGAACGTTGGCTTCCCAAGGAGCTGAATTCTGGCCCCAGCACATATGTTTTCCCATATTTTTTTCACCAGTCCCATGGTTTCTCTAGAAATGCAGAGCTGAAAACTATCGTGTGGATAACCGAACATCCAAGTAGATCTAGCCTTCTTTTTTTTTTTCATTACGTTCATTCAGTCTTACTGCTTTGCTTTTGAAAGTCAAATTTTGAGAGAACTCGGATATCCAGAGAAGTCTGTTTTTGGTGCGTAGTCTTCTAAGAAAGAATCATGGAATTGGTATTTCTAAAAGGGAATGATAAGAGATTTGCAGCCTATATAAATCTTATTACCATGCAGATATACAGTGAAATTTCTCTTATGTCACGGATTGAAAGATCTTTTGAAAACACAGAAGCTATACCTTATCCTTTCTTAAAAAAAATTAGCAAATTTATTCAGCCACTTTTTGTATGAGATTGTGCTGTAATAAGTAACAGGGTCAGCATCAGGTTGGAACGGCACTGGTAAATCTTAAATGTCATGGATTATATCATAAATAGTGACTTGTGTAGAGATCTGCTGACAGGATACGCTGACACAGAATATAGCTATTGCTTGGAAAAGTGTTAATAACAAAAGGAAAAGAATAAGAGGAACTATGTAATGATCCTTTTAACAATCTGCAATATTTCCCATTGCGAAATCGACTTTCTTTTACATGCACACAAGGAGCAAGTAAAAAAATGACCAGAGAAAAGCAGATGGAAAAACTGGTTTTGTTTCCTTTCTGAACTTACTTTAATCTGGGGGAAGTTTGGCATATGAAAATGTCAATTCCAACTACAAAAACATCTGAAATATTTCATCCAAGTGTATTTTAACCACAAGAATATTTTCCACATTTTAGACTGATATTACTGCATTGGTACTAAACTTTTCTGAAGTTCATTTGTTGAGACGGAAGGGACATATAATTAAATTCAGATGTTAGTATATTTTCCCCTATGGCTACTCTGTGGTTTGTAGAGCTGCAAATGTTTCTCTCCTCATAAAAGAAGCAATTCCTTAACTTTAACGATACCTGTGGTTGTGTGGTTCCAAATGGCATAGTGCTAATGATATAGAAACTAATTACACCACATGACTTTCACAGTAATACCTTGTATAAAATCATTCTGTGACATGATTGTGGAGATCTTATTCTTCATGTATTTTTCATGCTTTTATTTTATTGTGCTTGATTCTGTTACCAATTCATGATTTCCTTTTAACCATCAGGTATCTGAAAAGCTTGTACTGTGTGGTCCTTTCATGACTATACTGGGTTGGTGCTGAACTAACTCTACTAGACTGCAGACAAGAGGTCCAAATCTTGAGGTCTTACCAGCATGAGCTTTGCTGTTATCAGAGTTATTGGAATCACTGTGAATGTGAGAAGACTCAGGCAGTCAAAACTGCCTAGTAGTGGATGCAGATAGTGATAAGAACCAGCTCTTGTCGAAAGTTGCTGGCAGAGGGGTAATTTCACTAGTGCTTTGTTTTCAATTGATATTTCCCGCTACAATGGCTAGTAAACTCAAGCACTCTTTCAATTCAAAATCAGTTTTTGAGACAGTGGAGGTTAGAGCTCTTAATTTGTACTTTCATTGTGTTAGTAAATCAGATAGGTTTAGAATTACTAAATAAAGGGAAAAAAGTGAAAAGTTTAATGATTCACTCATCTATTTCTGTAAAGTACAGTTGAGTGATTTTTTTCTCCCTTCAATGTCTTTGATTTGCAGACCTCCATAAAAATTTTAACAGCCATACAGCTGTGCCATTGCTGTGTACAGTACTCTGTATAAAGCATATAAGCTTATTGACTTGAAGTCTGCTCAGGTACCTGCTGAGGAACACGCTGAAGTAATTGATGGAGCCCCAGAAATCTCAGCTGAGAAACACCTATCTGGTGATTTATTGAAGGGTTTATGGTAAACTGTGTCATCTAGACTGGGTCAGATAGTGACATGTTGGGAATTACAAATTTTGTAAATCCATATGGTTGTTACTCAGTTGCTTAGTTTGTGTTTTCTAGCAGATGGTTTAGACCTGGATGCTCATTTCTGCATAAAAAGGAGGCAATACTGACACATCCCCACAGTCATATGATTCTTAATACAATGCAAGGCTCCTTAGACTTTTTCATTTGATGTTCTCTGATTGCTCTGTTCAGAACAGCATGGGTTAAGGGCATGTGCTGACTAAAGAATAAAAGGAGACAGAGAAAGTAGAATTACGTTGTTGTAGGAGTGGAAGGGATAGATAAAATTTATGTTAACCTAAAGTATGTCTGTGTAAGTGTTCCTGAGAGAGGAACACTTATAGTCTATGAGTTAGGCTAAAAACTCTTCTTTGCCTTGTTTCTGTTCCCGAGATTGGAAAACACAGTGCGTTTTTTTTTTTTTAAGAGCCGTGTTGCAGTACTGTGTTTTACCCTGATCATACCACCTCAGGTGATGTGTACGTGGTCTAAAAGCTCAAAGGGACCTGCGCCCAGTAGTTACCCCAGAAATGGGGAACCTGACGGTGCCTGCAGAGGAACGAAACAAGAGACCACGAGTTTTCATTGGAGGGCCTTCCTTTCAAGAATCTATGGATAAGAAATTGGTTGGATAGTTGTATTCAGGGAGTAGTGGTCGACGGTTCAATGTCCAGATGGAGTTTAATATCTTCTTCAGTGATATAGACAGTGAGATTAAGTGCAGCCTCAGCAAGTTTGCAGATGACACCAAGCTGAGTGGTGTTGTTGCCACACCAGAAGGACAAGAAGTCATCCAGAGGACCTGGACAAGCTGGAGAAGTGGGCCTGTGTGAGTCTCATGGAGTTCAACAAGGCCAAGTGCAAGGTCCTACATGTGGGCTGAGGCAATCCTTGGTTTCAATACAGGATGGGGGGCAATGTGATTGAGAGCAGCCCTGTGGAGAAGGACTTGGAGGTGCTGATTGTTGAGAAGCTTGATGTGAGCCATCAATGTGCGCTTGCAGCCCAGAAGGCCAACTGTATCCTGGGCTGCAACAAAAGAAGCATGTCCAGCAGGTCAAGGGATGTGATTCTGCCCCTCTATTTTGTTCTTGTGAGCCCCCTCCTGGAGTATTGTGTCCAATTCTGGAATCCTCAACATAAGAAGGGTATGGAATTGTTGGAATGGGTCCAGAGGAGGGCTACAAAGTTGACCAGAGGGCTGGAGCACCTCCCATATGAGGACAGGCTGAGAGAGTTGGGCTTGTTCACCCTGGAGAGGAGAAGTTTCTGGGGCGACTTTATTATTACCTTCCAGTACCTGAAGGGGGTCTACAAGAAGGCTGGGGAGGGACTCTTTGCAAGGGCATGAAGTAATAGGACACGGGGAAATGGCTTTAAATTGGAAAGGGGAAGTCTTAGACTAGACATTAAGAAGAAATTCTTCACGATGAGGGTGGTGAGGCACTGGCATAGGTTACCCAGGGAAGCTGTGGCTGCCCCATCCCTGGAGGTGTTCAAGGACAGGTTGAATGGGCCTTGAGCATCCAGGTCTGGTGGGATGTGTCCCTGCCCATGGCAGGGGGGTTGGAATTAGATGATCTTTATGGTCCCTTCCAACCTAAATCATTCTATGAGTCTGTAATTTCAGAGATTTGCAGTAATAGTAATACAAACATTAGGCCATATTTACTGTAAACATTTATAATAGTAAATTTATTTTACCTAAAATAGGTCAACGTAAAAAGTTTTCGTATCTGAGTGTTTTAAGGGTTTTCTAAATTCCAGATAAACAGTGTATGCCATAATTGTTTGTCATAATTAATATTCATTGTTCAGGAGACAAAAAATACATTCCATATGGTTAAACTTGATTAGCAAAAAGCATCCAGAAATATTTGCAATGTGATGTTTTTCGGTTGTTCTTCATGCAGTTGTGGTCCATCCTAAAACAGAGGTTACATTATGCGTAGAGTAAGCAAATGTGGGGTTTTTTGTGTCCTTTATTTATTAAGAATTTTAAACTAGTTTTATTTTAGTGATAACAGAAAGAGATGTTTTCAAAGATGAAATACAATGTATTTCTTGTTTCTAGGTATCAGTTAGGAACAGCAGATAACTTACTATGAGTGATTATAACAAAGCTTTAAAAAAAGTTCAAAAAAAATTAGTCAAGGAGAAAGGGACACTACCTGTGAAAAAACAAGTGAGAATTTGGAAAGTGCACTTTTACTGATTTTGTGCTTCATAAAGTTTACAAGCTGAGTAATGTTTCTGTAATAGAAGGAGTGGACCTTGAAAACGCTCAGGGCTTTCACAATACCCCTAGACATCAGAGAATAACTTTTAAAGATTCAATTTCTTGGAATACAGTTATCCTAAAAACTTGCATAGACAGCTCTTTCTAAAATATGTACGTTCCTAAGTAATGATCCCAGGTAAAGCTTTGTTTATGCTTGTGAGCACCACTGTCTTAATATATTAATTTGCTCTTTCTAGACAAACAATTTATTGTTTAAAAAAACCTTTTCTAATCAGGGGTATGGTATTTTATTCTGTTCTAGTTTTTCCGTAGACATCAAGCCTGTGCTGGAAGGGTTCAGATTCTTTTATGCAAGCAAAACCCTCCTGAGTTCATATGTTCTTTACAGATAGAGTACAACTAAAGAAATTCAGGTAGATAAAACAATACATGATTATTTCCTTATATTTTTGGTTGGTTGGTGGTTGTTTTTTTTCCCATCTACCTTTCAAACCCAAATTAGTAGCTGTATTATATATATATCTCGAAGGAAATGCATGATGCTATATGACATGTAGACTGGGAAGAAACTCCAGGTGAAGCTTACAATACTGCCTTGGGTTACTTATTTCTCAGCTAGTATTTTTCTAGCAAAAGCTATTCCTGTTATAATGATCTCCCATCACAAAGTACATTGTTAAGAAACTGAGCCATGCTCAGCCCACAGCCATGAGTTGGTAGATTATCCAGCTTCACAGTAGGTTGTGCCACTAATGCTGAGACCTGAGCTGGCTGCTAGTGAGCTAGCTGGGGTCTGGAAGCCACAGGACTATGTTACATGAGATTATGTGTTGGAGCCCTCGGGCTGCATTGGCATTGCCTCTCATGCCTTTTCTCCACAGTCTGTCTTTTCTCAATTACACATATATTGCACATTCCTCTTACAACTTTGCAATGGCCTGATTTATACAAATGTTTTGCATCACCTACAGAGTTTTTGTTCTCTCTCAATTTTCTTATCTTACCACTACTCTGTGATTTTATCTTCATTTTAGTTGTTCTGCAAGATGCAAAGTTGACTCATGTAGTTTATGATATCTTTTAAGGCAATACTGGTTTCATTGGAGTTCTGGCCTTAGCTTGGTTTTTGAGGCATGAGCTACAAGTTGGCCAAAAGCTAATCAATGTCTAGATATTGTGTAGCTTTGTTAACCTGGCAGAACATTTAACGTAAGTATCTGAGAAATTGCTCTCATCCCAGTTTTGTATATAAGGCTCTTGTAGCCTGTGTAAAGTTCATATGCAATCTCTTAATTTTCATATCATTTTAAGGTAACTAGGAACTGGTTTAGGCTAAACAAGCCATTTTCAAGCAAATTTGAACAAAGGGGCAGAGTGTTTTTATCCAAGCTGGGTAAGATTTGCGTCTTGCCAGTCCATTATTTATTGTGAGGATTTTTTTTTGTCAGTAATCACAAGTATAGCTTCTTCAGTCTTTTTCCAGCTTATAGTGACCATGCTTCTTGCCTTCTTAACCTTCTTCTTTCTTTCAGAAGAAAATCTAACCCAGGGTCATTTCCACAATTTTAGTTTGAGGTGGTTTGGTTGAACGTTATGTCTATAGACATTTGAATATGGCCCATTTGACCTGGATTATAATTCCTTGTGCAATGTAGCAGAACTAAATCTATAGGTTTACGAGGATTCGTGTGAGCTGTGAAATCCTATTCATGAGTTTGAATTTAGTCCTGAAAAAAAAAGAACAAATCCTTAGGGATGTTTAAAGTTTCAATGGTTGTTGTCCTAAGGAAGAGCCATATTCACCCGTTTTCCATTCTCAAAAATGGCTTCTTCGGTTAAAAAAAAGCTTTGCAAATCTCTCTCCTCCTGAGCAATAGATTTTAAATGGTGATAGGAAGTCTTGTGTATAAGGATTACAGCTTCTGCTCTAGAGGTCTGAGCATAAGCTTTTGGATTGCCAGAGTTGGTCTGTTCAGCACCTCTTCCATCATGTAGTCAGATTTGCCTTCAGTCTGGAGGAACTTGTTTAAGAAACCAAGAAATGTAAGAATGAAAATAAGACTTATTTCTATAATCGTTATGTCCTGTATACATAAACTACAGCGGTTATGTTGAAGGACAAAATCAGATAATGCTGAAACCATTTTAATTTTGATAGCTTCTGAACTAATAGGGGCATGCTGTGACTCTGGAGCATATTAACAAGCTAAAATCCTCACTTGAATGAACCTCTATGATACTAACTCAAGTATGATGCGAATAATGTAAGAAAATAAGGCATATTAATTTTTAATGCTGTCAAACGTCTTTGTAATGTTCAGAAAAGAGACAGAGTTTCAGTACTGTTCTGGAATATTTTTGCAAAATTATCTACCATCGATGCCTGGTTATGCAGATTACAAAATTCTAGATGGCATATGTCCTGACAGGCCCCCTTAGATGATCAGTGTGTGTTTTGGTATGGAGATGAACTGTAAAATGTAGGTGAATAGTTTTCAGCCTGTTAGGATTTGACTATGTGGTAAATTAATAGAGGAACATTACATAAGAAATGTTCACCAACATTAGTGAAGTGCTAATGTTGCTGCCATGATAACTACTAATATCAGGTCTTCCTCCTACACATCATGGAAATTGCAGGCTGTTAGATGTGTACAGTAGGAGGCTGACAGTGAAGTCCTGTGCAGTGCAAAATAGATGTCAAAAAAATCAATAAACAGTTGCTGACACACTTTGGGAAAATTAATGGGTGAGGAAGAAAGGTGGTAAAATGTTTTGTTGTTAAGCTTAAAATAAAACTTTTGAGGAAAAAAAACCCAACCCCTCTTCTTTTTGTCTGTATATATTGTTTTTAGAACAGATCCATAAAGAAAAAGTCTTCATACTGCACTGTGAATGTGTTAAGTAACAAATATTTTTTTCTTTTATTCTCCTTTTATGAAGTGCTTAAGAAAGCACATTATTTTCTTTTCCAGAGTGTATGGCTGTCTTTTCCATGGAGTAATAATAACAGAAATAGCTTCTAGTTCATTTCATAGCTTCACTCCTTTCTTTGGGAAAAACACGAAAATCAAGGAAAACATTCTCTGCTTATTCCACTTTACAAAACTGCTAATGCACCTATACATGGCCTTATGTTGTACAAGATGTTGAAAAACCTGTATATAGACATTAGGTTTGCCTGCATGAAGGTAAATGGCTCTGAAAACAGATGCTGCTCTTGGATTTAGTTTCTGGCGCTTGGCTCAGCCTGTGTTACCCAGACACATGGGGCATCAGGACACCTCCAAGTCCTGCACATTCAACTACGGCAGCATTTATAAGCCCCACTATGGAAAGCTGAGAGCAGACTTTTGTCCCGTGGCCTCATATCATATCAACATTAGCATCCAAAAGGGAAAATTTAAGAGGTGATTGGCTCTTTTTAAATGCTGTTGGAAATGGCTAAAGAGATGATGAAAAAAAACACAGCCAGAGGAGAATAGTATGTTAATAATATGGTATGATAATTCATTCTAGCACTGCTTTTCAAGCAGGCAAGCTCATTCATAACCTGTAAAGGGCAACTTGCCTGTTCCCTAATGCATTTCCTCCAGCAGTGTGGAATTGCATGTTGAGATTGGGATCGAAATTTTTTCTTTGCTTATGAAGCTTAATAGTGATGATATAAATGCAAAAAGCAGTTTTTAATTGCACAAAAGACTGAGAAAGACCCACATAATTTGTTTACTTCTAATTCTTTCACTTGTCTTAATTCACTGCCACTTTTGAAATATAAAGCTAATTTTTATTAATGTGTGCCTCCATTCACGTGTATCCATTTCACATTCTCACTTTGAATTTTTTTCTAGGCACAGATGTGTAACATTGTACTTTGCTGAAACAGAACTAGCACTTAAAGGAGTTATTTTCCATAATTATTTTCCATCACTGTGTAGTTAGGTTTGTTAGTTTACCTTCACAAATGCATGAAGAATGGAAGAAAGAGATAAAGCTCTAGTGGATACAGAAGGAAATAATGAACCAAGGAATAAGCCTGAATTCTCTTGTTGCTTTGTCCAAATTGCTTCCCTGATTCTAGTCTTCATTTTTTCTACTTCTTTCTGTTCACTTAGTCAAGCTAGACCACAAAAAGAATTTGCTCAAGTAAAAGTAATGTTACTTAAATGACAATGTGTGCTGGTATGGGCAGTTAGTATAACAATTCCCTGTATTTTATTTTTTATTCCTATTATACATGTAATATTAGAGAAGAAAAGAAAATACATTCATTTGTAATAGAAACAGCAGTCTGGGGCAGTCAAACATGTAATTAATTGAATATTTTTCTTATTGCTTTTAGTTCTTTTCCTGGATGATTCTGATAACCTGGACCCTCTGTGTGATAAAACTTTTTAAAAATAAAGTACTAACTAATCATGTTTACTTTGTCTACCTTAAGTCACAAGGTTCAGATCGGTTCTTTCAACACAAGCAACTAGTGAGTATCTTTGGAGATTCCTTGTAATGTCCCTTCTAGTCTACCTGGCAGTCCAGGAGGGCAGGGGTGTCTCCCATAGATTCTGTCTTATCTGAAATCCTCATACAGATCAGTCAGGTATGCTAGAACATGTCAGTTTGCAGTAGGAACCTACATTTAGGCAACTAAACTGTGCGCAAAAGCACTGTATTCAGTCATGCTCAAATAAATTGTGTGGATGAATTTGTTGTTCATGCATTTATATTTTCAGATTTTGCTGTTCGCTTGCGTAGGTGAAATCTTGATAGGTTAGTGCAGTAGCTTCTTCATCCTCATATTGCTTCTGCTAAGACAAACATTTGTGGTCTATTACTCTAAAGTGCAGAAGTATTACATAGCAATTAGAACTGTGAGGATAATGGGTACATTATGCCTCAGTTGTTTACTGCTAAGTGAAATGTAAAAAGTTGGTATCAAAGTAAGCAGTAAAGAAGGCAAGAGCTTGACAAAGGGAACCAATTCCTTGCCTGTAGGTTCTGAGTGCAGAGCTCTCATGTATGAGGAGTGTGAGTCTACAGTTACACAAGTCTGTAGATCTTGCCAAAAAAACCTTCTGCTGTGGAAAATATACACCATTCCCTGTGACTGTTCAGCATTTGTATTGCATTCCAGTAATGTACTGTTATGAATCCAGAGAAAAATTGTCAATTACAAATATCCACTTGAATGGTCTGGTAGCCATCCAGAGCCTTGTAGAAAAGGGTTTTGCTCATCTCTGTCCTTCATATTTCATTTCTAAGAATGCTGTGCATTTTCAGCTGCAAAATTCATTCTGATAAACTCACTGAACTGCTGAAATTGTCTCCTTTCAATAAATCTACAATTACACATGTTATTTAGAGCATCTATTGCTACTAAATCACAGTATGAAAGGGCATAAAATGTGTCTGTAATAACAAGTACAATGTGCACAGTTCTTTCTACACTGACCCCAGTCACTGCTTTGAAAGAATGCCTTACACAACATTCACAACACATAAGACATAAAATAAGGTAGTTATTCACAAATCCTACTACTATTTTCTTTATTTCGTTCTTAGCAGTAAAAAGAGAGTGAACTTATTTCTTAAGGCATCTTTTGGAATATCCTAAATTAAGATCTCACCTTTTTCACCTTGCTCTCCAAGGGGGCTGTAGAAGTTTAGAGTATGAATTTTTGTGAAACATTAAAACTTTGCAAGATTTGATTAGTGATTTGTTTCTGTGTCCATGGCTGTTGGTGAAAAATAGGAGAAACACATTTTCTCTTATGAAATGAGAGAGGTGGGAATCTAGCCTACACATATACTATGTAGGACAGGATTTGGTGCTGAGGGTTGTCCCTACCAGGCCTGTTCTATTGTCATATTCCCATCTCCTGTTCTGAGATCACATCATGTGCGAGAATTCTGCGCAAGTACTCTTGAAAATTTTTTTGAATCAAGGTGAATTAAAGAATCCAGTCAGCCATATTAAAAAAAAATAAACTAAAAACCAGTGATATATGAGAAATATACTAAGTGTGTTTAGTGGACTATGGAGAATGAAAAACAAGATGATCCGAATGTCACCATATCTAAACACATAGTGTCCTTTATCCAGTCAGCCTGTGAACAGAACTGAGTTCCAGATGAGATATTTATCCAAGAGATTTGTCAGAGGTATGTAGATATGTAGTTCTTCAGAGTATTAAGATATAGATTGTAGTAATTTTGCCTTCCTGGCATAGAGTACGTGTTGTATATGTAACTAATATTGCTTTATTTTTCACTTGTTCTCTGCCATCCCTGTACCTGAAACTGTTCTGCAGTCTCTGATTTTATCTTCCATTTTACTGACACTGTAAACAGGGGACAGGTGCTGTCATTTAATTTGTATGTATTTAGCTCCTAGGTCAATGGAATATTGAATAATTATATATTCTAGGCCCACTGATATTATAAGTGATGATTATTATTGGTATTAGATTAGGCACTACTAGGTGAGTATTGTCTGCTTTGTTAATGATATAGCATATTATTATTTTTAATATATTTTAAATGTCATGTTTTTGTTAGTAGGCTGCTGTTGAAAAGTGTATTCATACAATACCTGAAGTGTCTGTCCCTTCCAAAAGATGATTTTTTTTTTCCCCTGAAAGATTTCTGTCACTCGAGTTGCCTTGTTGCTTTTTTGTTATTATTTATGCACTAGTCCATTACCTTCTCTAGGGAACTGGTGTTGCATTTTAAACATTTGGCAATGTACTGTGTGGAGGCCTTGAAAAGAATGATACAATTGATTCCTTTTATTTATGTCCATTATCCTCCTTCACTTTTGTTAGATGGCCATTCAAGAGATTAGTAGGTCAAGACTTCAATAAAATTGAGAGCTGTTAAGTATAGTAAAGGTCACTGTGGTGATTTTTAATACCCAGTCTCAAATGACAAATTATTACTGTCATTCTAATGAAATGTAAATAGGGATGTACATCCTAAATAATAGTGTAAAACAACATTTTTAAAGTTGGTAAAAATATTGCTTGTTTTTTTTATTTCTTATTTTATCACACACACCCCATTAAACGTCTTTTCCTCCAGGCTACACTAGACATCTGTTACATTGGCCTACTTATCAAAAGAAATGAAACTTTTCTTGGCATGATATCATTGCATTTAAGTTTCTTTAGAAGATATAGAAAATGGCAACCTTGAGACTCGAGGATACCATTTAATATTTAGGTGAACTACCTCCTTTTAGCAGACAGAACTGCTAATTTGTAAATGATGAGTCAAGTTCATTCACTTCTGTGTGTGCTCTCCTGTGCACACTCATAAGGCCCCCCAGAAGATTATATCCCAGACTTTGACATCAAAGTGGCCACAAACCTCAACTTGGGAAGAAGGGAGAATGACCAGTCAGCAAGACAAGGAGTTAACAATGTTGGTGTGTGGACAAGGTTTTAGAATGAAGGACTTACTGACTTTGGAGTTGGATTTTAAGTCTCCTGGAGCTTTTATTTTAAATTACAAGCTTTTTAAAGAAGAATGTGTAGTTTACGGGCTATTGTCATCATAGTGCTTGTTTTCAAAACTTCAAGTGCAATAAGGTTTGGGTTTTTTTGTGGTTTTTATTTTTTTTTGAAAGCTAAAATTAAAACATAATTTCTGGAGCTCAGTATTGTAGGTAGAATTGTGCAGCTAAAGTCACAAAGTGTATACAAGAGTGCTCCATTCTACCTGTCAGCCTGGAGCTCTCAGTTTTCTCTGTTCATCACATACTGTAGTCTCAAAGGAGTCCATAAAATTTTCCTTCTAATGCTGATGTCAAATACTGTCAGTGGGAAAGCTGCATTTTCCTGTGTCTAGATTTTTGCAATACCTAGGTACTTAGTCCACGCATAGTGCTACATTTCAAAAGGTAAGCTTGGGAGGGAACAAGTAATGGCAAAGTCCTGAGCAGAAAGAAAGCAGCTATCTCCGTTTTGTTTTATGAATTTCTAATTTTTTTTACTAAGAAACTTTCTTGAAGGAAACAATGTTGAATTGAGTTTCCTAGGAGTTCACCCCAAGCAAACCACATTAGTTACTGACAGCTGTATTTCAAAATAATGGCATAGTGCTAATTTTTTAATATTTCTTAGGAAAAGCTATGACCAAAAAAAAAAATTGTTCAGTACCTTTTTTCCATTTCTGTGTGTCACCGTGGTTTCCATTTCATAGGGTTCTAAAAAAGAAAGATGACAGTCCTTCTATTCCTTTCTTGTCCCAAAATGTACTTTATAGTGTCAACTCTATTTCTGTTGTTCATGACATCTTTTTCTCTAGCTTTCTGAAAGATCTCAAATCAAATTTTGTAATTTCTTTATCTTACCTATTCCAGGGATTCATGCTGTTAGAAGTTTTCCTAATCTCTAAGCTCAGTCGTCTTTGCTGTGGTATAAAACTTATTTTTCACCTGTAAACACAGAGAAAGCCCTTCCTGAACATGGCATTCTGTTGAGTCCCAAGCAGTACCAACAGTGTTGCTTTTTGCACATGTGAGGTTGCTGAATCATGAAATCAAAGCATCGTCATAGTTTTTTTTTTCTGGGGAGGTCATCCACTCTGATCTCCACCCCAAGCAGTCCCTAAAAGGCCAAGTCAGCATGCTCAGGACTTTTTGAGCCATGTTTTGAATATTTCCAAAGACAGAGTTCCAAGGCATCTCTGGGCAGCCTGTTACAGTGTTTGACCACTGTGAAGAATTTCTTTTCTTCCTAGAATTTCCAAAATGAGAGTTGTCTTTCATCCTTTTGGTTTGCACATCCAACACGCTTTTTTCTCTGCAGTTCTCCTTCATGTACTGAAATAACAGCAATTAGAAGTGTGTATTTGACTGAGCAAGTGCATTCCCTCAGCCTCTCCTCATTATTTGATGCATTCCAGCCATTTATTCACCCTCTGAGACATTCTAGTTCATTGTCAAATCTCATGTACTGAGGACCCAAAACGTGGGGTCATTTCTGGGTTTTTTGCAGATTTGCTGGCCAATATCTTCTCAACTTTACCGTTGCATGCACCATTAATGAAGATTCTAAATAGAGGCAGATCTTAGACAGATCCCTGTTAGCTACATTTTACCTTGCCAGGGTAGCAGATTGCTGTATTTTCAGTGTAGTTCTCCAGTGGCTTCTTTCTTTGAGTCCACAGTGCAGTATCTTCTTTTAGGCTAATCCTCCTTAACTTATCTGGGTTATGGAAAAGTTGCCTAAAGTAGTATCAAAAGATTTAGTAAAGACAAGACATCCATATCTACTACTTTGTTTCGAAATTCAGGGCCTGTTGTCTTGTCATGGAAAGAAAACATTTGTAGTTTTTTGTGTGATGTGTTCTTCGCAAATCTAGATTGTCTTCTACTAATTTGGCAGAGTGAGGAGGAGTTCTGTTTCTTGCAGGTAGTCTGATTAATTGTTCTATGGGCCTGTAGTTCTTCACGTATCTTCCTTTAGAGTTTTTAGAAATAGCTTTTAAAAAAACAAACAGCAATTTTTTTGCTTTTTTGAGATCTTACACACAATATTCCTAAAAAAAAATGCTAATGTATTGACTATACCACCACTCAACTTTCTAGTAAACAGAATCAACAACAGGCCTAGAGGTCTGAAAAATACTTATCTGTTTACCCCCTCAGCATGCCTGTTCCTTCCCTACTGTAGACTAATAACTCTAATCCTTGAATTTGTATTTTGGATCACCAGTAGGTCATAGTTGATTTTTTTTTTTTGTGGAGACTAATACAAAAAGGTCATTGCATACTTGAGTTGCCTCGATGTCCATACTGAATACTTCTTTTTATTCAATAGCAAACTGGGTTTTGCTTTGATATTCTTTATACCATAGACTCAGCGCTAATTACACAGTTCTGCTGCACTCCACTGGTTCTGTATTTGTGGCCATCAGTTTTGACCTACTTTGTCATATGCTTCCTTCTTGTCTGTAAGGTTTGAAAGTACTGAGCATTTTCTACTTGAGTTTCCCATGTTTGATGATGAACAAAATTAAGGTTCAGGCAACAACTTGGATGACCCTTAATCATCCTCATCTTAGTTCCAGCAGTGATGAAATCTCCTTTTCAAGATTTATAAGCCTGTGAGAATTTGATAGAAGAAAGAAATGCAAAAAATACCCCAGTCTTTGTATAGAAATGTTTATAGGAAGTCTGTATCTTATTGCTCAGGTATCTGTATTAGTTTGTGGACCCCTGAGACTTGTTTAATATGCACAGTCCAAGAACAGCTTTTCTGGAAGTCCCCATTGCAGCCTTTTTCCTCCCCTGTCTGTGTTAGTGTATTGATTCTCTGCATTATTAAGAAGCATAATGTCAGTCTGACCAGCCATAAGCTACTTTACCAGCACAGCAGAACAGAACAGAGCATAATGCTTTTACAGGTTCTGAAATTTGTATTATGAACTATAAATCGAAGGAGTAATGACCTGCCTCTCTGGTTTTAGGAACAACTCTGTTAGTTGCTGCGTACACTCTGCATTTTTCTCTGACTGAAATGGATATCAACATTAGCAATGTAAATGCCTTCCATATAATGTGCAAAATACAGATATATTAGTTTCCTTAGGAATCTGTATAGCACCACACTGAATTTTATGCTGTTTGTTGTTTCAGCACATAAATCTCATCTATTATCTGTTGCTTTCCAGAGAGTTTTGAATCTGTCCATATGAAAGGCCTCCAGGATATTGTAGAGCTAGACAAAAATGAATAACCAAGATTTAGTGTTTTTTCCTTGTTATTTTGTCTCTTTCACATTTGTGAGTGGTTAAAGAATGAAAAGCGGATTATTCTATTTACAATACAGAAAGTGCAGTGCTGTAGCGTTATCAGTGCAGCTGAAAACAACGCAAGTTTTTAAACGTTTAGAGAATTGCATAAATTTTAGATTGATATTTTCAGTATAAGAAAGATAAGAGTTTTTTTCTTTTGACTAAGTAAAATAACATTTTTATTTCAGGAATAATTGAGAAGAAATAGAGGAATTACATGTTACAGTAAGGAGACAGAGGTTTGAAAGGGGAAGGGGCTATAACTAGGGTCATGAGAAAGGAGCCAAGGGGTGGACTGCCAGTTTTGGGGGTGAAATCAGTAGCCCAGCTCAAGTGCATCTACACCAATGCACACAGCATGGGCAACAAAAAGGAGGAGCTGGAAGCCATTGTGCAGCACGGTAGCTATGACGTAGCCAACACCACAGAAACATGGTAGAATAACTGTCATGACTGGAGTACTGCAATGAATGGCTATAAGCTTTTCAGAAGGGGTAGACAGGGAAGGAGAGGTGGAGGGGTGGCTCTGTACGTATGTTAGGGAGGGCTTAGATTGTATAGACCTCAACAATGTTGATGATAAGGTTGAGTGCCACTACTGTGGATTTCTGGAGGGCAGACTTTGGCCTGTTCAGATCACTGGTTGAGAGAGTCCCTTGGGAGACAGTCCTGAGAGGCACAGGGGTCCAGGAAGGCTGGTCTTTCCTTAAGAAAGAAGTCTTAAAGGCGCAGGGGCAGGCTGTCCTCGTGTGCCATAAGGTGAACCAACAGAGAAGGCGACTGCCCTGGCTGAACAGGGAGCTTTTTCTGGGACTCAGGAAGAAAAGGAGAGTTTACCAGTTTTGAAAGAAGAGGCAGGCAACTCAAGAAGAGTACAAGGATCACGTAAGCTCATGCAAAGAGAAAATTAGAAAGGCAAAAGCCCAGCTAAAACTCAAATCTGATCACTGTTACAAGAGATAACAAAAAGATGTATTTACAAATATATTAACAACAAAAAGAAAGCCAAGGAGAATCTCCATCCATTATTGGATGTGAGGGACAACATTGCCACCAAGGTTGAAGAAAAGGCTGAGGCACTTAATGCCTTCTTCACCTCAGTCTGTAATAGTCAGACCAGTTATCCCCAGAGTTTTCAGTCACTGAGCTGGAAGACATGGATGGAGAGTAGAATAAACCTCCCATAATCCAGGAGGAAGCAGTTAATGACCTGCTGTGCCACCTGGACACTCACAAATCTATGCGGTCAAATGGGATCCACCTGTGAGTACTGAGGGAGCTGGTGGAGAAGTCAAAGATCCTTAGTTTAGTCACTTAAACACATTTAGAGTCAATTAAATCAGAACAGTCTTAATTTCTAGGAATATGGTTTACTTTGCTCCTACTGAAAATACCCTATTTGTTCTTCAGAGGAACAGTGAGTGGGCTGATGGTGATGATCTGTAACGGAAGGAACAAAAAATGTTTTTTTACAGATAGTGAGAAATCAAGAGTACCCTTGATCTCCCAGAGATGTTGTTCATCTTGGAGGTGCACTCAGCGGTGGAAAGTGTCCTTATGTATGTCTAAGACTCAAAAGCACTTTTATTCATAGGCTGCTTTGGCAAAGTGCTCTGCATTATAAGAAGCTAATTCTGACCCTGCTCTTCAATGATCATAAGGTCACAGGTCCAAGTATCCAACCTACACATATAAAACGGTAAAGCACAATGATTGTTACAGTACCTTTTGCAAGAGACTGTTGTGAAGCATTTCTACAGTAGCTAACTAGCATTGTGGCCCTGAAGAATGACAGGAAAAAGAGCAGGGGATAGAGCTTGAAAATGATGGCAAAGAAAAAGACTCATAGGAGAGAGAACATTGATACATGCAAAGAACAGTCCAGAGCCAGGGATGAGAAATCGAAATGAAGAAAATAATTAGTACAAGCTTAGTGAATGAGGAGGGAACTATGAGGATCTTGATTGTGGAAATATGTAGGGAAAATTAATATCTCCCTGTGATAAGGAGGTGAAATACGATAAAACAATGCATAGGAAACTGAAAACAGCATATATCAGGGTAAAATGACACATGGCAGAAGATAGTTCTGCTCTTTCAGGTTAGAAATATGGAGACCAGAGAGGATTTCATTTAACCAGGATAACTCAGACACAGAGGCTTTCAGAAACACAGGGACTTAGGTCAACTTGGATTTTAATAATATCCATGGGAAAAAGAGAACCGGTAATAGGCTGATGAATGTACGGGGACTTCAGAAGGTTGATGGGAGGGAGCTTTGACCTCTTTCTTGCTCTGTAACTATAAGAGTTATGCTTGATCCTTGTAAACTTCTGCCCGCGTTATTACTTAGCTGTAAGATCTGTGGCCTGTAATTCCGAATTTCTGTCGTCTGACTCTAAACAGGTGCTTCTTTGGTTTTTTCCTCTCCAATTATATAGACGTAATTATTTATTCATTGTTTTCGTGAAACTTTAATAAATACATGAGAGACTAGCTAACATTTTGCTTGACACATGTTAATGGCTCCCTTACATCTTCATTTCTTTGAAGATAACTGATGAAACCTACTGGAAATTACAGCTGTAAATCTACAGGTAGGCATATCATTGTAATCAATATTTTGCTGGTAATGGTAACAGTTTATTCTTATGAAATATGTTGACTCTAAGTTGAAAAATAAACGTCTGAAAATGTAAAACAGGTGTCAGGTTTGACAGGGACATTACTGTTCTGATGTCTGGAGGCCAGTGGCTTCTATCAGCAAGAACAGCAGTAATTCTGTCGAATACAGTGTGGGAGGAATTAATGAAAAAGTTAGAAGCAGTGGTTCATGCTTGTGAACTTGAGTCCCTCAATGATATTTTTGTCTATTCTTGTGTTTGTTTCATGTTCCTTCTCCCTCTGTTTTCTTTCAAGCTGCAATTCATAATACAAAATATGTACTCTCTACCTTAGTCAGTCACTTCTGTATTATGTTCTGGAAGCTGATTTTGTTTAATTATGGCATGAGGAAAGCATTGCAGTGTGCTTCAGTGTTCCTAACAGAGTTCCTGCTCAGAAGAGAACCAGTTATGTCATCATGCAAAAGCTAAGTAAATACAGGACTAAAAAAGTCACTGAGGGACAGAGAAAAAGAACATAGAGAGGATAACTGTAAAGACATTTCTTCATCAGATCCACAAACACTAAGAGAAAAATAAAAGTTATTCTAAAAATATGATTTATAATCAAAGATAACAATAAGCACTGTATCAAATTAAGAAATAAATTTTTCTCCGGTGTATCAGAAAGCTCTGATTCTGCAGTCTGTTTTCCTATACTGCTTCAATTTCACCCATCTATCAGTAGGCATTTTAACAGAAAGGAAGAGGCTGAATGGAACATGTCCTTGCTGTTAGTTATACTTCCCAGGCTTAGGAAACACTTTAGATTACATGCTGAAAGCACACTAGCACACTGGCTAATGAAAAATAGTGTTTATAGTTATGCTAATGTAGAAATAATGGCATAATTTTGGAAAAGGGTCTTTCTAAGCTTTGTGGCTCCGGTAGTGTGGAGAGGCCAGATCTGGCACCAAATAACAGTGGTCATTTTAGATCAACTACTCATGTTACACTGGGAGTTGCTCATCTTCAGACCTATCTTTCCATCATTTGACAACTTTCACTTCCTCTCCCCTTTTGTGATAACAGGAGGTATCCTAGCCACTCCATCACCTCCAGCTCCCCCAGTATCACCACATGTATCTGCAGTTCCTACAACTCTGTTGTGGAAAATATCAACAGTATGATACTATGCTGTTTCTCTGTGAGCAGTTAGAAGATGCCAGTCACACGCATTCAGCTTACAACTGACGTGTCTGTACACTTGCAGTGCTTTGCAGCAGACGTACTTGACCTTTAATTCTAATTATACCTTTACAGTGACTAAAGCACAAAGTCCACATATTTTAGCACAATTCTTCTTGCAGTAGCAAAGCAAGACAAGAAAGATGTGGTGGCCTGCACTCTCCCTGAGACTTTACATGTTATCTAAGAAAAAGAACTGGCATGGGACCAGGAGTTATGGTATGCCTGTCTTTTAGAATAACCTGAAACTATTGCATGGTTTCCTAATCAAAAGTGCTAATAAATGAGGAGCTTTTCCTAAAGATGTTGTGTCTTTGGTACAGACTTCAAATTAAGCACCCAATTCCCCTCATTCCACAATAGTTCCTTAATCATCTGGAAACAAAGCTATGAAGCTCTTCAGCAATTCTTGTCTTATATGTTTAGGTATCATTAGCTAATCAGTGGACTGCTGAGGGAAACTTCACCATCAAAAGAGGGAATACACTCCTATTTCCATGCCTTTGAGAAAGAGAAAACAGTATATTCCAGAACTGGTATTTTCCTGATCTATCTGTATGCCTGCAAAGCAAAGGAAAGATTGCACACAGAGAATGAATACAGCATTCATTTATTGTGGCTTCATGGCATTAGCTGCAAATGGTGATAGTGTCCTTTGTATAGTCCAGTTAGGGTCTTAGACTCCCTGGAGAACCTTGACATTCATCATGAATTCTCAGGCTTCAATATTCTTTGTTCATTGCTGTTTAATTTTCCAGTAGGGTGATCTGTAAACTTAATGTCTTGTCTTTTATCAAATGTGGAAACTATACAATTCATGTAGATTAAATCTTTTGCCCAGTGGTTAAATGTGGATACGATATTTCATCTCAGAGTGGCTATTAAGAGCTGAAGAAATCTGTTCCTTTTTGGTAAAGGGAGTTGCCAGCCTTCTGCCTAGCAGGAAAACAACCAAGCAAAACTGGCTTGTTCACAGTAATTGAATTGTTTTAGGAAAACGTCATGACATATTGCAACTCTAAATTTGTCATCCGTCTGGTAGGACAGCCTCATTGCCTGAAAATCACAACAATCTAGTTGTTGTATGGACTTCTGAGGTGTGTGCTGCTACACCCACTCCAAACCGTAAGGTTACAGTGGTTTCCTGAAGAACTTATCAAAACATTACATGGGAGCATATACAAGACAGGGATTTCATTAACACCAAACCTCCTATGAGTCCATATGCTCCGAGTCATGAACTTGTAGGGATATGTTACCAAAGAAGCAAAGACAACAAAGCTTGTGAGGACTGGAGAGAATGTTTTCCCAGACAAAAGTGTCTCTAGATTGAGTTTACAGAGTAAATAACTGCTGACATTATTTCTTAAGTAAAGGGAAGGTAGATTCATGGAGGGTTCTCACTATTCTTATGAGGAGCTGCTGAAGGAACTGGGGTTGTTTAGCCTATAGAAGAGGAGGCTGAGGGGAGACCTCATAGCTCTCCACAACTACCTGAAAGGAGGTTGTGGAGAGGAGGGTGCTGGCCTCTTCTCCCAAGTGGTAGGTAATAGGACAAGAAGAAATGGCCTTAAGTTGTGCCAGGGGAAGTTTGGATTGCACATTAAGAAAAATTTCTTCACAGAGTTATCAAGCACTGGAATAGGCTGCCCAGGGAGATGGTTGAATAACCATCCCTGGAGGTGTTTAAGAGCCAGGTAGATAAGGTGCTTGGAGATATGATTTAGTAGTGGGCAGGTACGGTTTGGCTTGGTGATCTCAAAGGTCTTTTCCAATCTAATGATTCTATGATTCTGCTCCTAGGGATAGGCACTACAGTAAATGCTTTCATTTAATAGGAAACACCGTCATAACTTCTCTTACTAAAATAAATCAATGATGCATAATAGCATAGACAAACTGTATTACTCTGTTAGGCATTGAAATTAATGGATAAAAAACACTGTATGCTCAAGTCTTTGGTTTCAACATATTAAATGCTTATGCATTATTTTAAATGAAAGCCATTCTCAGATATAGTGCAGGCTGTCTGTTTTGTATCACAATGTATACCAACCTAAGTTTTAAGGCATAAACACTTCTTGGTGTACTTTTAGGATTTTACAAAACCTACTAAAAAAAATCATAAAAACTTCTCACCTTGTGAGAGCTAAATAATCATCAAATATTTAATAAAAGTGGATGCTGACTGTGTTTTATCATGCTAGAAATTGGTATGAAAAATTAGAGAACCATCATGTAGATTAAGGGAAAACCATTAAGTGAAAATATGCGCTTAACCAAAAAGAGAAATGAATTGAAAAACATTTCAAATGTATTGTTTTATTGAAGATTCAAGGCCCTTAGGTCTGCTGTACTACTGCAGGCACAAAGGTCTCTAGTACTTTGTCTTCATACTTTAAAACTAATAGGTGAACAGTTTGCAAGCAGTTTGCAGATACCCTAGGTAATATACTTGGCTTAGCTTTGTAACATTGTAATTTGTCTTTTGTCCAAAGGATGGATTTATTTCTTTCGCACTCACATGGCCAAATTCTGCCCCTGGATGTGTACGTTGGGTATCGGATTGCCTGAACCAAAATGACAGTGTGTTTTACTATAGGCAATGTTTTACTATAATACATGATTGAGATGTTAGCCTGCAGTCACAAGGTGAGCCATTTGCCACCTGATGACATCGTTTGTATTTTAGATGCAAGTGAAACAAACACATTTTAGAAAGTGGAGTCAGTTGCAAAGTGAAAGGAAACCTTAAAAATGACCAACTTTGTTTGGCCATATGCCTCAAGCCATATGCCTCAGGCCATAACTGTTTGATTTATATGAAGGATTTCTGCTCTTCTTCAACTTAAGATATTATGTTCTAGAATTAGGTTTTCTATTTCCACAACAGTACTGAAAAAAATTATTTGCAGAACCAAACTCAAACTGAAAAGCAAGGACTATTCTCAGCCTAGCAAGTGTATGGGTTGTGCAATCCATATATTTATCCTGTTGGAATAATGGCTAAGTAAAGTTGCTAATTAAAGATATTGAGTTTTCCATTTCTTCTCCTTTTTATTGAGTGCTTCTTACAAGTCCGCTTGTAAAGAAAAAGTTTCCTTTTTTTTTTCTCCTCTGAAATTTGGCCAATAGCTTCCAATCCTTCATTTCAACCTTATCTTTACTACTATTTAAATTCTGCTCAATAGCAAGGATGCTCACCTGTAAGTGCTCAGAGTAGCTAAAGCTCCCCTTTTCTCAACAACATTTGGGAATGTTGCTTCCTGCCATCGCATCTATTCTGAGCAGTCGTGCCTGGACCACCAAGCTGGCTGAAATCTGCGGTCTGAAATGTTTAGGACAGTTCTGTAGATCAGCAGTCAAATAAATAGCCCTATGTTTTTTACCATGTATGCTTACCATTAAACATCTCACATGAGATTGCAGCCATGAAATTAATGGCAGTCAAGAACACAAATCCTCTATTTTGTGAAATCCTGCTTTTAATAAACAGAGAGTTTTGCTGTGCCCACGTAAGTCCTGAGAATATTCCCTCTTTGCTATTCTTTAGTTTGCATCTTCATGCAGCATGTGATTTTTCTTTACGTTCTTTCCATAACTTCTATAATGATCCAGTTCTATTTCAACTGAAGATCAAACTATTTATGAGCTATTTTGTGTTTTCAAGAAAGTATTGAATGGTATTAAATTTTTGAATGTGGCTCTTTTGTTAATTAGCAATGGAGTTCAAGATAAAAATTAATCTGCTGATACTGCCTTACTTCAATTTTAGAAATACAGATTTTATCTTAAATTGAAACAGCAATCATTAGTGTTGCCATATGGACTGCCAGACTTAAGTGCATATGAAAATACATTTACATGGGAGTGAGATATCTGTACGTCACTCCTGAATTTCTTTCCTGGTAAGACAAAAGGCTGTACCTGCTTCTAAAGGCATACAGAAAATAACCACAAGGGCACTCCGATTGATACCAGCATTGTTTGCACTTATATAGTTTTATTGAGAAACCATAAAATTCTTTAATTTTTGTAACTGAATAGAGAAACTCAGGATTTTCAGTGATGTCTGTGACACTGTCTGGCATTTTTTCTGCCTATTGGTTATGTTTTCATAGTGGCATTTTTGTGTGTACAGTGATCTTTGTAATTATTACTTCGTGTTATACAGGGAGCTCTGTATTAGTCAGTGTTTTTGTCAGATTGCCTTCAGAATGTTTCAGATGCTATTCTTCATTCTTCAGTAAAACAAATGGAGAACACTCAAACCAGCTATTAGGTATTTTCTTCCAGGACATTCCAGACAGTGCCTTGGGCAAGAATAAAGTATTTTCATGTATATATAGGACAGCCTTCATGCACTCATTTCTTTTGTTTATTTGTCCATGTTTCTCCTTGGCTTAAAAGATAGCTCTGCATTAAGATCAGGATAACTATTTCTGTTTTTAAAATTTGAAATGAGTTGCGAATTCTGCTGAAGCAAATGGGTTTATTTGTTGTAGTTTCAGATAGCTTTTCAGTTATACTGTGAGTAAAATTGTTTCAACAACATGCAGTCCTGTAGGTAATCCTATGGTATGCTGAACATACTGTAAAGAATAAAGTGTCTGTAGTTATAAACATTAGGCTTTACTTTTATCAAGAGATTCCAGCAACATCATAAACAACTGAACTAAATCTTAAGTCATTTGTTCATGTCAAAGGAAACTGTAGATGGAATTATTGCTTTATTTTATGTGAATTCATGGGGAGTACTTTTATATATGGATCATGATTAATGCCTGTGAAGCTGAGAGAAGCCTCCTAAGGTTCGTCCTGCCATTTGTAAGTAACTACTTCTGTGTGTTTTTAAACTTTTTTTACTGCAAATTTATCTAGAGAATATTTGGATAGGTGATTTGGCAAAACCTTGTAGAAGCAGATGCCATAATAATGCTTTAAACTACACTCTGCTAGAAGGCAGAAACTCCATAAGAATTAGCTTTTTAAGTTTTTTCTTTGTCTTTTTAAAGCCCTCTTACAAATATGCAATGTATCATTATGCAGCACATATGAACGCTTCCTGTTTTGGTCTTTCACTTATAGCATTGACATATAGCGCTTCCCTCTAGTGGGAGTTGACATTCTGAGCCAAAGCCTAATTTGAAAGAATCATTAAGGTTGGAAAAGGCCTCTAAGATAATTAAGTCAACCGTCAAATAAGCAGCCTTTGTCTTTATTCAGCTGTTTTTTCGTAAGCAGTGAATCTGCTAAAATAAACTATCAACTAGTACTGAGAAGAGGATTTCTGTTGAGATATTTGGCACTTCTGCTTCTTATCCAACAGTCTGATTAACTTGAAGGTTTCACTAAGCATCTCTGCATGGCCATAGGAATTACCAATGGCTTCCAGCATCCTTGAGCTCCCTCATTATCCAATTACATGTCTGTCTGTAATGGGTCCTCAGTGCTCCCCAGGAGCAGTTGAGAACACCAGGAGTCTTTGTTCAGCTCTCCACTTCTTGCTGTAGGCAAGGGCATTGGAAAGAAATGAAGAAACCCAAAAGTGTATTTTCCTGTTTGTATGAACCAGCAGCTTTTACTACATCTGTCACCTGAAACAAGACAGCAGGGATGGACATTCTTGGCAGGCTTCCAAAGCATAAGACTTCATGTCAGTCATGATATTGGGCAATGTACCTGGTGGTACAGGGTAGTCCTGTCATGACCATCTCTCCTGGGGCATATGCATTTTCAAACACAGCCCTAAGCTGGAAGGATGAGAAGTTCCCTGGATATGATAGGGCTTTAAACTTAAGTGCTCCAGTCTTCTAGTGTTCCTGCCATATTTTGACTTTTATTGTTTATTTCATAGAATCATAGAATCATAGAATCACCAGGTTGGAAAAGACCCACTGGATCATCGAGTCCAACCATTCTTATCAAACACTAAACCATGCCCCTCAGCGCCTCGTCCACCCATCCCTTAAACACCTCCAGGGAAGGTGACTCAACCACCTCCCTGGGCAGCCTGTTCCAGTGCCCAATGACCCTTTCTGTGAAAAATTTCGTATTTGATGAGACACGTGAGAGTGCTTGAGACTTGTCTGTCTTATCTTTTTCACCTTCAATAGTATTTTGTCCAAATTTCTGTTCTATTAAGGCAAAACTTGCCTTTCCTAACCTGCTTTCATTAGTAAGCTTCAGGTAGGGCTGGGACCTTTTAAAGTGCCACTGCTGTAGGCTGCAGGACTCTATGGGGATCCTGTGTGCCATAGGACTCTGTTGGGAATTGCTGTGCTGCAGCATGCTCGAGAGGGCAAAGGATGTGTCTTCTGAAATTGAAAACCTTTCCTTATTGTACTGGGTTATAGAAGATTTACTGACAGCCACATGTATGGCTATGCAGTGGCTGAATTCACCCATGAATTCAGAGAGAGAACAATTACACTTAGGCTTGTAGAAGGATTTTTCTTCTCTCATTGTAGCTCATAATTTAAACCAGATCTTCTCAGGGGACAGTTGTATGGCCATATTCAACAGCTGTAACAAATCCAAGGATGATATTTTTTTGTTATTGTCACAGGCTAGTGTTAGAAAAAGCCTTAGATCAGTGAAGTTATATCAAGAACACATTTGTACCATGTTAAACTTTATTATATAATGATGACTGGTCAAGTGGTTCTATAGTGGTGCCTACCCCGTTTTTTTTTGTCCTAAGCAAGAACTGCATCATGAGGGACCAGTCCCTGCGACCCCTATTCATCTGTGATCTTAAATGGTAGTATTAGATGCAGTGTTCTGTGAAAGGACTGAAGATAACTTAAATGCTTCTGTTGTGTGAGCACCTTCTGCTTTAATGCTCAGAAGGCCTGATTTTTATGGGGTTTTGTTTCGTTTTTTTCAGCTAGGAGCTACTCTTGCATTAGATTACTTGTAAATGTGCATTGCGGTAATGAAATCAATAGAAGTAAGGAGTAAAAAAATCCTGTTTGAAATGTTCTATCAGAAATCTAACACTAATGTGCTTTAAGGGTTCTTGAAATTTCTGTCCATGCAAACTCCCTCTTTAATTTAATTCTTAATTAAAATCTTTATTCTGTAGCATATCTAACTAGCTATTTAGCAGCAGTAAAAAATGTCTGTGTCTTTAATAATTTTGCAGACTTACAGAAATGTAGTTAACAGAAGAAAGATGTTCTCTCTTGGATACTTCCTTTTTATTTGTCTTGAGTAGTCTTTTGTAATTTTAAAAAATAATATTGTTTTAATTACCATGGTTACATGCTGCTAGTGCCAATACAGTTTAAAATGATTGCTTTCTGCTCCAATGCTTAATGCACTGAATTCATCAAAAATTAAATGAAAAAAACTGTGTAGTGTAAAATTTCTTACCTATTTTATTCTGCTGTTTACTGAGGTCTTGATGCTGTATTTTTTATTGAGGGAACTGTCACCTCTTCCTGGATCCAACCTAAATATTCAAAATACCAATCCCATTTGTACTGGGTTGACCTCAACTGACTGCCAGATGCCCACATGGTTGCTCTTTCACTCTCCTCAACAGGACAGGAGGACAAAATAAGACAGAAAAGCTCATGGGTGAAGGAAAAGAGAGGGAGATAGCTTACCAATTACTCTCACAGGCAAAAGAGACTCAACTTGGGGAAAATTAATCTAATTTATTGCCAGTTGAAATAGAGTTGGGTAGTGAGAAACAAGGGCAAACTGAAGCAACACAATTCCCCCTCCTCACAGCTGTGCATCAGTTGGAGCCAATTCTGACACAGAGCACCCTTTGTCTCTCCTTGCAGGGGCTGCCCCACAGCCCCACCTGCCAGCACCTGTGTACCTGAACCCAGTGCACCATCCTAATTCACCTGCTTCTCTTGAATTAAACTCTTGCCTTCACTGACAACAGTTTGTCAGTGTTTCTGAGGCCACGTATCAGTCACTTCACTAATACATACATTTAGCACATACACTTAGCATCAACGCAGATGTATGAATTGGTGATGTTCTTAGCAGAAGCATAGCTAGAGACTGCCTGACTTTTATGTTGCTTTCCTTTCAACTTTCAGAGCGTACAAAAAAATAGGAATATTTTCTTCCAAGGTTACACCTCTGAGCCGTAAATATCAAAGTGCTTTACAAACAGAAGGCTTAGTTATTTAAATCTCATGTGTTGAGTGGGATTTTTACGATCTTCCAGTGACAAGTGCCTAATCCAGAAATTGAGTCGAGGTTTTAGAAATCCCCAGTACAGGGATCTTTCCATTAAGCTGTATCACCTCTGTGAATAATACTGTTCCACACAGGCTTCAGCTAATGAATTCGGTGGGACAAGTGAGCAAATGAGCTTCTGTTGGCTTCACATCTCTTTCTGTCAGGTTGTTTTCTAATTTGTCTGTATGGTTGACTTTAGAGATCTGGTCAGCAAGACCTCACAAGAGTGCTTGTACCATCTAGTGTACCAATTAATGATTGTAACATCTTATTAATGGTGGCATTCTGTGTTTTCAGATTAGCTGTTGGAAATTGAGGTCTGATTATTAAAATTCTATTTACAAGTCAATGAAATTACTTGTTCCTAGAAATATTATGTAATTTAAAACACAGTTTTACTGGCAGGCATATATCACAACACAGATGCTCAGAGGTAAAGAAAATTCTAGCTTACATTGATTATACTTTATATAAATATTTCTAGATTTTTTTTGTGCCTATGCTTACTAAATCCAGCAAATCGTTTTTATGTACATGTTAATTACTGACAAAAACCAAAGCATTGTCATAATTCAAGATTATAACAGGAGACCCCTAAACCATCCTGCAAATGCAAAAGCAGCAGCTCTCCAACTGTCGCCTTTCATTTGTTTCAATTCTGAATTAAAAGTTAGAGCTTAAATTCCCTATTATGCAAATATAAATTTTCAGACTTAGAATGTGTGGTTTGTATCTTTCTGAATATTTCCTGTTTTCTAATATTTAACTGGTTTAAATTTTTAATTTTTAAACAAGGACACATCTCTGGCTATTCTGTAACTGGAACCTCTATGAGCTGCTAATTTTGAGCTGTTTGCAGGCTCTTGTCACTTTTTATGCCTTTGGGATTTGGGTATTTTTTTTTCTTTCTTTCTTTTTACTCTTTTCCCAGTTTTGTTGGTGAAAATCACCCTTGAAGATGAAAACTTAAGCTGTCCACAAACTCAATGTAGATTATTATCCTGAATTTTTAACTTCCATACTTGTGATAGACAGGGGAAAGGCTGTGTTTAGAAACTTCTGTGCTTGTAAGAAAACTGCGTGATTTATAACAGATGTCAACAATTTATAAATTCAAATTTGAGTAACATAAAAATAGTAGTTGTATAGCATTTGGTTTTTTATTTGTGTATGACCTTTTTTCAGAGTAGCAATTATATTCCATTAGTTCGATTCAATTGGAAAAAGACAATGCTTAATGGACTTTGAGTCCTGGGTCACTGGTAATAGAATTAGACAGTTTTGAGATTTATGTAATTGCTGTCATATGCAGCTACATAATTTTGTCACACCAGCTTATTTTTGGTGGTCTTTTACCAGTCACCTCTTCTATGTTTTCCTTGAGCTGTGTGGTAGACCTATGATCCAGGGCTCCCGAGTGTCCTACAGAGCTGACTTATGTCTTGACAGTAAAGAAACTGCCAGTCATTGCCCAGTGAAACTGTAATGTAGTCCTGGCCCCTCTCCTTCTCTCAGGTTTGCAGGTACTTTAGCAACCTCCCGTAACCTCCACTTTCCTTAATATTTGATGTCTGCTTTGTCTTCTTCCATGTCAGTTATGGTTCTGGCGTAAATGCACACGATTTTTAATCCATTTGACAGGACCAAATTTAGAAGAGGGAAAGGAAGCAAAAAGACATAACCAAATGCAAAGTGACCTGTAGCGACTAAAGCAGGGGATGCTGCAGGCAACAGGGAAATCTAGTCCTGATAAATGATTAACCTTTATGACTAGAGAAAGGAAATAAACAGGACAGGCTAAAGACAATGTGTAGAAATAAAGCATGGCTTAAAGGGAATAAACAGCACAGGCTTAACTAACCTATGATATGTATTACAGGAAAGTATGTTTATTTTCGTATTTTCTTCTTAATTCTGTGCTTGTTTTCCTTTGTCTGCTCTTTTTCTCAGTAGTATCATGTATTTCTGTGTTTGAGGCAGACAGCAAAGTCCCAGGTATATGCATTTTTCAGGAGACTTTAGGGACTCTGTTAAATCTTATGAGAATTAACTTTGAAGCAATATACTATCCACTGTACCCCCTTTTTTTTTTTCCCCAGCTCTTCTCCTTCTTGCACCAGTGGAAGTTTCTTTCCATGTTACGAATGTGTCAGAAGCATGGATGGGCTGCTTTCCTCTGTATTTCATAGCACAGTGTGATAGTATGAATTTACTTCATCAGCAAGCATATTTTCTTATGTTTGCTTTTTACAAGGAATGGTAAAGCAGAGAATGCTGGTGGCAAATAACTTCTTCAGCTGTCACAGGAAAATTGAAAGAAATCTGCCAGAGAGGGAGCAATTTGAAGGAGTTCTTTAAGAAATATTATAGATACATTGATATAGCAAGAAGAAAAAAGAGCTTAATATGTTCAACTAACAAAGTCAAACATGTATAGTCAATATGTAGGTATTTTTCAAGTACTTTAATGTATAAAGACATTAAGTGTACTTATTGAGTGGGAAAGGTAATCAGCAAGAAATGCTTTTCATACAAGGTGGCCCAATACACAGAAAACCAGTTACTTTATCTATATCAATTATGTTAGTTCTCATATCATTTTAAATTAAAACATCCAGAGCTTGATAATTTACAGTGACAGCATAGAAGTTGGTATAAGCATGAGCTTCTTTTAAGACAGTCCAAGTGAAGTACTGCTCTCATTTGTGCTAGCTTGAGAGAGGAATCAAAGTTCAATGTTGCAGCTGATATTAAGGGCCAGTTTATTGGTTAGTGACAGTATATAAAGACAAAGATGGTAGTTTAGGTAGGTAGGTGAAAAAGCACTAGTGAGGCTTTTGTGAAGCTTCTGGAAAAGTCCTGAGGATGAGCCTAGCCTGAATAAAGTTAAAGACACTATCCAGAGTGACTGGGAATTACGTAGGAGCTTCTTCTGGGAAAAGGGTCTAGTCATGAATTAAACAGATGATCTTCTCAACTTTACATTAGTTGCCTCTCATTTAACACTGTACTTTCATGTTAATAGTAGTTACCACCCAATAGCGTATTAGGAACACTGAATATTCTGTTCCCTTTTGACTTGTATGTAAGTCCAAAGGTTTTTTTTTTACCAGGTGTTACAAAGAATCTGATTCATTTATCAAGTTTATGCATTTGAGAGTTATATGTCAAAACTGATCTCACTCTACATCATTTGGTTAAGGTTGGTTGAACATGTCAGATTAGAAAGAATGGTAAATATTCTTTTTAGATGAGTAACATTGATTGGTGGCATTTTCTCTTTTATATAGATTTATATGACCATGTTTTCCTGTCATCTAGGTTCAATAAAGGCCTGTTCTCAAGCCTCGATTTAGCTAACACAAGTATACCTAACAGCTCTGAATTCATATGATCTGTCAGTAGCAATAGGCCACAGTGATAACCAGAACATGCTGCTACATCTTATTCTGACTGATATATGAAACAGCATTGCCCCTTTATTCCTTTGCACATAATAATAAAGAGTCTCTGGGCTTCTACTTTCATGACTGAAACCTTCAGTAGTTTGCACAATGGTTTATCTTTTCTCCTGCCGACATCAGGGGTAACTCAAGAAGCTGTACCGTAAAAATTAATGAGTTCAAATATGCTAATGTGTCACATAACAGACCAAATAGTGCGTGCTTTGCCAATAATATTAGTCATAATTAGAAGGTCACTGGGGCACTTATTGTACAAAAATACATGTACTGTATTAGTGTATAAGGAGAACAGTTTGCTACACTACAATGTCATAGATGTATTCCAGGAAATAGGCTAGAAATAAGATCTTTTTCCTCACGCCAGAACTTATAAATGTTTATATTGTTTTCCTGGATTCCCAACTTTTTTCCTGCTGAATAGAAGGGTGTATGTTACATACCCTTGTTCATGTTGCATGGTCAACTTACGTCTTGTTCTCTCATGCTTAATTATGTGCCAGCCACATCAAGAAGTTTCTATGTTGACCTTGTATTACCAGATGCTTTTGTGTTCAGTGAAGACAGTATTGTTATGTGGTAACTGTATAAAGGAGGTATATCAGATGGCCACAAGAGAAACTCCTCAGACCTTCAGCTTCCTTTGTGTTGCCCACAGCTTCTCAAATATGAGCAGCATCTCATCTGCAGGCTGTATAAATTGGTCTCAAAGTGTTCAATCTGTGTCAGCTTCTGAAAGGTGCCACAGATGTGGAGGTACATGTCTGGTTAAGTGCATCTGTGTGTCAGATCAGAAGATAGTGACATCTGCTTTGTTAACACGTGGTGGACATGTGATAGGAAGGAACAAATTAATGACACTGTAAGGCAGCCATGTGATCAACTCAGAAACACCTGTGATAGATTCAGTTTAGAGGGACAATGTTTGCAGCATAGATCTTTTCCTTAAAGATCATTCTGATTTAAGTATTTACCAAAGGTAGATATACCGATGGTAGCATCAACTAGCAATAGGCACTTTATTTACCATCTCACCGCAGTAATTCTTCTAAGAGGTATTTGTCACAATCTTTTATTTCTTGTTGATTTACATATTCACTGAGGTTTCTGGGGTGAAATTGGGATAAATTGTCATTGCCATATGTGTGAAGTGAAAAGTATATGTCTGCACTCTTTATTTTTCATTTCTCAGTTAGATATGTGCTTCCTTCATGTAAAAGAAAGAAAACCTTAAGAACACATGCTTGTCTGTCTTTCGAACTCTCTAGAATTAGCTTGTCATGAAATGTAAAACTAATGTGTAGTTGTAAAAACCACTGCTAGCATTTTCCTCACTGGTGGCTGATGGCTAAGTAGATTTAGAAATGAAAGGGGTTATTATAAAGTGATTACTGAATAGCTAGGTATGTCATTTTTAACAAGCAACTAAATCTCTATTGCAGATTCAGAATGTAATCTTGTTTGTATCATTCATACTTAAAATCTGATTTTGATTGTGGAGGAGTAATCATGTAATGTAGGTAATTTGACAAAAATGTATCGATTGATGTTTTTCTTTCATTCCTTGTTTAAATGTATTAGAATTTAAATGACTCACCATTTAGTGTATACTTGTAGAATGACAACAACATAAAGAACTTGTGTTGTTTCAGATTTAAATTTTGCTATAAAGTGAAAAGTCCCTGTCAGGTCTCTCATGAAAGAAAATATTGTACAGAAGCTAATATTTAAAAAATACTACTAACTTTAAAAGGGTCTTATTGATGATTAGACCAATTTATTTTGCAACTGCAACTGTCAACCTAAAGCATAGGGCTCTTGGGTTATCTTTAGCCATGAATAGAATAATAAGAGATGAAAAAGTTAACTCTCTTATGCAAGATTATATCACTCATTCATATTTCTGTATCCAGTGTTTGTAACAAGACTTTAAAAGCTTAAATCTTATGTCTCATCTGGTTTTGAGCAACAGCTACACTTATTTTTGTAAGCAGTGAGGATTCAAGCTAGCTCATAACAAGAACTTGACCTGCTCATATTACTGCTATGAGCTATGATTACATATTCTATTGTTTTCTGAGCTCCCACATTTTGGAACTAATCAATTCCAGTCACAAAGTACAGAAAAAGCTGTTGAGTGCTGTGTTCTAATGGGTTAGAAATGAGACAAAGTTAGGATTTTATGGCTTTTGCTGGCACTTTGTAACTTTTAGCAGATAATTTATTTCATTCGAGCTTTGGTTTCTTGAGGCTGTGGGGAGACCTCATTGCTCTCCATAACTACCTGAAAGGAGGTTGTAGAGAGGAGGATGATGGCCTCTTCTCCCAAGTGACAGGAGGCAGGACAAGAGGAAATGGCCTCAAGCTCCGCCAGGGGAGATTTAGGCTGGACATTAGGAAAAAAATTTTCACAGAAAGGGTCATTGGGCACTGGAACAGGCTACTCAGGGAGGTGGTTGGTTCACCTTCCCTCGAGGTGTTTAAGGCACAGGTGGACGAGGTGCTAAGGGGCATGGTTTAGTATTTGGTAGGAATGGTTGGATTCGATGATCCAGTGGGTCTCTTCCAACCAGGTTATTCTATGATTCTATGATTCTTTGTATATAAAGTAGAAGAAATGCTGTTGTCATACCTCATACAAACACCTTAGGTTTAACTATGCAGGACATAAGAAGTATGATATAACAAAATCAGTGGAAAGACAATCTTGCATCTGATTCCAAGCTGAACAAGAATGATGTTAGGTATAATTGTTCTGAGAACAGGACTGTTCGGGAGATACTAGCTTTTCTCTTTTGCCCAGAAGACTGCTAGCATCTCTGGCAGGAAAAAGAGGCCAAGCATGAGCACGTGCCATAAATTCTCAGTTCTCAAATGATGAAAAGCAGTTTAATGCACAGGCAGAAAGCTATATCTGTGATGCGGTTGCCCTGAGATACGTTTTTTTATACTTAAGTCTTCTCCTATTAGCACCTTCTCTTCATTGTGACGCTGTAAATGCTGTCACATTAGTAAAGGTGGTGTAGGAAGCATATGCAGGAAGCTTATTCCTGCCTCTCAGTACTTTTAAGTCTGCAATAACTTGGAGTGGTGCGGAAGGGATTCCTACAGGCTACTGCTCAAAGTTAGCATCCTGATAACTTTAGAGTACCTACACCCTTGTATTCATCTTCCCTCACTGACATTTTTACTGTGGAAGACGAAAGAGTATAATTAAAAATAAATTATTAAAAACAAGATTTTTTTTAAGAATGTAATTTAAAATAAACCTGGTTTTCCAGAATTCACTCAAAGTAAAACAGGCATTGTCCAGTTTTCAGCAAATGATATATGTATATGTATATATAACTGATTATTCCTTCCTCTTTTGTATTGCAAGCGACTATCATTTCAGTTTTGCTGTCTCACAGTTCTTTCTCTCATTAGTACTGAAGCTCTGCAGGCCTTGCATCCCAACATTTTTTAGAGTGTCATAGAGTACATTTAGAAGACTGATAAAAGTGCTGCTTTTCTGTGGGAGGCATCTATTCTTGTAGAAGCAGGGACATGTTCTTTTGGAAATGCTATTAGCAAGTAAAACTGAAAGATTGGTAAGAATTTTAGATAGCATAACTTGAAATCTTTCCAGAAGATGCTGGGTATATTGTGTGGTCATTTGCTTTCACCTAAATAATTTTAGTAACTCTTGCTTTCAATTTTCATGAAAGTAAGTACAGCTCTCCTGGATGATACCAATGTTTCAGGGGGATTTTTTTCAAATTTATTGTTTTTCTTTGCTGCTTTTAACAATTTTGCTTGCTGCCACAACATGCTGTGGTCTTAGAGTAAGATGATCAGCCTTTAATGTGGCCCTCTTTACTTCAAGGTTTGTTTCTGGATTTTCACAGCTTTGTGTAGTACAGTCTTTGGTTTCACTTTAAAATTATTGGACTCAGCAGGACAATGATATCAGCAACGTTATGTTAGGATTTTGATTTTGTTCTTTGTGAGTCATTTGTCTCTTTGTTTCTTTCTTTGCCTTTTCTTTATTTGACTCCTTTCTTTTTATAACCCAAATAATGAACACTATGAAAAACCATGAAGGTAAAGTACCCCTTTTCTTCCTCTAGTCATAACCTCAAAGCAGTTCTTTGTATTAACAGATTTGACTGCTCTTTTGGAATTGAGATGCAGCTGTGTAAAATCAATGTGTTTTATTGACCTAAATAAAAAATTGTTAAAAAGCTACAAAATTACACCACCCAAAATCTAGCCCACTGTTCCTTACCCCAATGCATGCTGCTGTTTTTCGTAAATTGGAATTGAAAAAAAAACCCTAATCTGTTACCAAGTTTCATAAATAATGTGGTATTTTGAGCAAAGAAAATTTCTCCTTGAACTTTAGTCTGCTGCTGAAGAACTCAGACAAATAGTTATTGCAGTATAAAGATCACGCCTACACAGTTGAATATGATCTTTCACAAAACTGTCTGATCAAGTTTGCAAACAACCTCATATTGCTTGCCATTGTAGGATATCAAGTCAAATAAGGACAAGCGAATCAAGTGGAGTATTTTACCTACTTTCTTCTTTGGTGTTGACTATAGATGTACAAATCCTGAAATTTGTTTTCTAAAAACAAAACAAATGTTGTTGCTTTGCTAGCTCTGTCTCACAAGGCATGTAGTCTGTTCCCCAACAGGTGAAATGATATTTCACCCCTATAGGTGAAATAATATTTCATTACCTCCTGATCTATGCCCCTGAGACATAATATAATATCTAGACTACTGAGGAGCAGCAGAGGATGTGTTTACATGGAGAATTGTAGAGTGAATAGAGAAGTCTTGCTTTATGACCTCTACTGGTGGGGTTTTACCACGTAAGGAGAAACATAGATGAAATATGGTGTGTGTGTATATATAAAGTAAGAGTTTTAATCTCCATTATTTAAAAAAATGTTTAAGTGTTTGAAGTTGTAGTTTCTTTGCAGGGAAAAGTGAATTTTCCACATCTCCTCCTCAGCTATGCTGTTTTGTTCTTTCCTAGAGGATACTTCTGATTCAGTAAACTGCATTTACAGCCTAATCTGCTGAATCAGGTTTTGTTGGCCTCGATTTAGTGTGTGGAAGCAAGCATGTGCTTATGGTCTTCATCACTGTAGTATGCAAGTTCCTTGCAGGTGAAATTATATGTAGCACCCTCTAATACTGCTGCTAGAGTACTGAGACTCCCACTTTGAGGGATTTGATGTTGAAAGATGTTAAGTAATTTGAACAAGACCACTTAGACAATCTGTGACAAAGCCTTTACATTTAATTATCATTACTGAAATTTTGTGTTTAAAAGAACTGTAGTGGATAATATTGTAAATCTCAGATGATTCTGTGTTTGTCTTAAATTTTTACATTTTCTTGTTCTTTTCTTCCTTTACTTCCTGTGGAAGGACAATAGAGTCTAATCTGGAATTCAGATCACAAGAGTTATGATTACAGAGCTAAACCACACTGATAATTTACCAAGATAAGAAGTAAATTCTCCTTTCCTATTGTTCAGATGTCTTTCAAATGGTACCTGATGGTACCAGATGTCTGCACCTACTGGAGTGTCATGGAGTGCCAGAAAATCACTATGCCATTGCTTTCTTCATCTCTTATTTCAGGAGGTCTGTGCAGTCTGTAGTGAAGACAAAACTTCCCTTCTGAGTTTTCATTTTAAACACAAGTTTTGATGATCAATGACAGAATGCTAAGAATACACCTAAATGTCTCTGTGATTCTGAAATTGAGTTTCTGAAAAGGCATTGTACTCATGCTAAGAGGTAAAGTGTGAAGTTCCAGAGAAATGAGCTGTGAATTGCAGCTGCAATGGAAATTGATCCTGTCTGTCAGTCTCTGCTCCATATTCTCAGGAAAGCAGAGGGGCAGAGAAGGAGCCAAGATCACTGATTAAATGGGATGCTAAAGTGCCAGGGGCTAAAACCGGGCTTGCTGATCCCTCAGGTCAGAGCTTCAACTGTCAGACTTAACTGTTGAAGTCTGCTGAAGGAGAGCAGTATGAAAAACGCTGCAGGCAGCAGCAGGGGAATTAGTAAGAACTACCTGGCTAAGCTTCAGGCACGACAGGCAGTGTGCTCCTCTGAGAGGAAAACCTCTTCTCTTAGGGATTGGTAGGCCTCATTTTCCCCATTCACTTCATGATTTGAACCAGTGAGGCATGAGGAAATAGCTGGAATACTGAGGAACAATGGAGGCTTAGTTCTTCTAGAGAACTGCAGAGTCAGTGGAGAGGTCTGACTGTATAACTTCTCTGCAGTTGGGCCTTTACCATGTAAAGGAAAAGAAAAGGTTCAGCAAATAGCTGTTGTGGTATGAGGTGTATGTATTGCATATAATGTAATCAGTATGGCATATTAATTTTCTTATTCATCTTCTACTCTAGAAAATGGGATTCACGGTGCTTGTCATTAGCACTGTGAAATGACACTTCTCTGTAGAGCTGTCACCTTACCTGGTACAAGGTAACAACAGCAGACCATCACTGGGATGACAGCCTTTAAGTACTACAGGAACAGTTAGTGCAAGTCTCATGAGCGCAGCAGGAGCATCTCTATAGAATGCTTACTTTTTCATTGAAAGTTGGGAAATTACCAAGGGAAAGTAGTAAAAAGACCCTGTAGAAAACAGAATCAACAAAATTAAGTCATCCCCTTGCAGAAATTAATTCAGCTTTCCCTTTTAAATCATACTCATTAGCTGTCATTCTCTTTGTGTTGCTTACCAGTTTTCTTCCCCCAAGTACCCTGTGTCCTTCATGATGAAGAATATATACTTTCAGGTGTATTGGAAGTGATATACTGTGCTCTCAGAACCATACCACATTAAATATTTCCTCTGGAGTATACAACAATACCTCCAGAGAAGCTCAGTGCTAACTCGATCAAATGCAAACTTCTTTTTCTAGCTTATGTTATGTTTTTCGTGACTGTTTTGGGCCACATTTTTTTTTTAATCCAAAAATTGCATTGTTACCTTGGTCTTTTTTTCTGCTTAAAAGTAGATAAGTTTCCTTTCATTTCTTTCCTACTTACTGTTTGAATTCACTGAATTTAACCAAAAATTGTCATGTACTTAAAGCATATAGGTCTTCTATGACTGACAACTCAACTATATAGAGCAGATGAGAACTGATGACCTCAGGTCTATTATGAAATCATGTCTGACAAATAAAAGAAATGTGGTATTGGAAAGAAAAATAAAATAAAGCAAATAAAGTAGTGGTAGTTCAGGAATTAGCTTTATTTAATTAAACAAGTAATGAAGCATCAACTGTTCACCAACCATGTCCATTTTGAGAAGCTGATTACACAAAGTGGTTAAGTTGTTTGGAGCATAGGCCTGTATCTTCAGAAGCTGTTTCATAGACAAATCTCTTGGAAATATTTAACCTTACTTTCTTTGTGGCCATCCCCCATAAACCAGCAGCTATCCCACACGGTACATCATGTAAGATCTTGCTTTATTTTTCCTTAAATATTTGTCTTTGCCATCCTCCAGGTCTGGTTTTATTTTCATATCTTACCTCCCCCTTTCTTTCCACTAAATGCTATCGTTTACTGGTTGGTACATCGACTGGTTGACACACTGTGCTTACCCCAAGAAGGGGTTATTAGGGCCCTATAATTTTCATAACAACTGAATAAAAGTTAAGGAAAACATATATGAACTTCATAGCTATCTGGTACTGTATATGATAAAATCAAGTCAGCAAACAAAGCAGCCAGAGTATTTGCCCTGTCTGATTAGCTTTATCCAGTGAATATCAACAAAAGCTGTATTATCTCCCATCTTTTACAATCTAATCTCTTTTTCCCCTTATCTGTTTTATTAGAAGTGTGAATGTATATTTCTCATAGCAGTGACTTCAAGATTTAACTAGAGGGCTAACTTTTACTTTTTATTAAGGTAACATGACATAAGAATATTTTCCTCCTGGGCAGAAATCTTGGGGTGTGTTTTGATCCTTTTTTTTTTTTTCATACAGCCACTCAATTTCAGTTTTAAAATGCTACGAATTAGTTTTATGTCTCTAATAAAATGATTTCTCAGCTCCCCTGTGAATTATCTGATGTGCCTACTATGGAACTAAGCAGGCTTTTCCATACGCTTGTAGCTAGAAACTTTGTTCAGCTGCTTAATGTTGTATGACAGGGTCACCTCAATTTTGTTGATTTTCTAGTACTATTTAGTCCAACTGAATAGCATTACAGTTACACAATGCCCATCAGATGTCCTTTGCTATTCCTAGTCTAATGTAAATCAAGGAATGGTTAGAAGCTGATAAGAAACCAAAAAAAGGAAAACTCCTTTTAAATTAAATTTATGTCTGAATTATGCAGAAGTAAATACTTAAGGAAGATGTGAAACTCTTAGGACTTGACAGTCTTTGAGGTTTGCTTCTCAGTAATGTTAATTTTCGTAGCAATGGAAAATATCACAAACACTCCAGACACCAGGATTCTTAACTGGGGTATCTGAACGTGGAATCTGGTAAATGGCTCTATACTGGTTTATCCTTGGTGAGAACATTTTTACCACTGAGTCTAGTCTCTAGAAAGGAAACTAGAATTAAATATGTTATTGAATTTGTTTTGCTTTGCCATTTTATCACCAATTAGTGAATATTCTGTATTGGTGATCAACACTGTTGGATAGCGGCAATTAATTTAAAAAAAATAGAAAAAGAAGCTGGAGGATATAAAAGGAGGGGAAAAAAGTACCCTGCTTTGTAGATGTTAGACAGAACAAGCAATTTCTTAACACCTTTTCTTCAAGAAGTTAAGATGAATAACATCTTTGAACAAATATTTCAAACATGCAGGGACTTCATGAAAAAGTAAAAAGATGAAATCCTGTGTAAATTGTTTAGAACATTCCCAGTGAAAACATGTTGATTAATAAACATAAAAGAGAGAAAATGCATATTAATTTGTTTACGTATAAGAGGCTTCTAGCTCATTAAAAATCTTCTAAGCATTTAACTAGTGAAGCAGTGGAAAAAAATGGACATTATCTTTAGTCTTTTTGAAGGCTCCAATATGAAAAAAAACAGATTATTGCTAAATATGTGTAATAGCTCTATTAATGACAGTGTTTTGAAAATGGGGTAGGGGGTGTCAACTCAGTGGTTTAACTATAATATGGTGGAAATTTGGCTTCACTTTTTTGTCTCAGTTGCTGTGATCAGTAGAATTGAAGAAAATTTAACTTCATCAACCACAGTCTTTGGTTCTTGTACAGAGATAGCCATAAATTCTTGGATGTGATTTTGTTAGGTGTGATTTGTGGCTAGTTATCAAATAGGGGCTCTCCAGGAAAGCTCAAGTGCAGTAGGTTATCAGCTGATGTGCTTCCTGTCGTTTCTTTTGGCTCTTTACTAAACCACTATTACAAAATGAGGTATTTCTACTGTCTATTTTAGATGTGGTGAAGGAAAAAAAAAAAGAAAGAAAGAAAGAAAGAAAGAAATGTTAACAACAAATATTTATAGAAAAAGAACCCTTTGGACTATTTTAAATGAAATGGAATGTTAACTTAATGTTAAAGTAGCCTATATCGCCATGTAGAGATTGAGTAATTGCATTCAATCTAACTTAAAAAATAATAGTTGAAGACCCACCTAACACTTCCTTGTATAAACAGTCCTGGGAGAAAATCACTAGATATTTGCAAGTTTTCCCTAAAATTACTTTTTCTTTATAGACTCTTGTTTTCTGAAGACTTTTGCTCTAAAAGTGTTAACACAAATTACCTTTTTTTAAACATCAGACATTTTCTGCAAGCAACAGATATAAAAAAGTATGAGGTATTTAAACTGTATTGTGCAGTTTGAGTTTAAGCATAAAAGCTTTCAGATATTTTGCTGGCTATTCATTTTTCATTACAGGTGCTTCTGTCTCTTCTTCTTACTGTTTTTTTCCTGATTTTTCAGAGACTGTTTGCACTATGAGAAATAAAGCAATGAATTTCTGTTTCTGCTTATATGTCGTATTTATTGAACTCTATAACTTCTTATTACATGTGTTACTTACTATTATAACATGAATAAATAGTCATACCAGAGCTATGTTGGTAATTTTGCAGATCCAATGCGTGGGCCACGGAAACTAGAGGTTGTGGAGATCAAATCCAGACAAATCACTATTTGCTGGGAACCATTTGGATATAACGTCACACGTTGCCATCGATACAACCTCACAGTTCATTACCGTTACCAGGCTGGAGGGCAAGAGCAAGTGAGAGAAGAAGTAAGCTGGGATACAGACAGTTCACATCCCCAGCACACAATTACTAATCTATCACCATACACAAATGTCAGCATCAAATTAGTACTAATGAATCCCGAAGGACGAAAAGAAAGCCAAGAACTTGTAGTACAAACTGATGAAGATGGTGAGTCTTTGTATTTACATTGTACATGCATACTACCTGATGCTCGATACACTTTTCTCTATAAGTGCATGTTCAACCTCCACTAAAATCTGTAACAGGTTTTCCAATGACTTCATCAATTTTAAGGCAATTAAGGGTCCATTGAAAGTGTTATAATAATCTTTTACATAACTTATAACATCACATATCATTTAATAATTTCTTCATTAAACTCATGACTTGTGCTTGAACTATATTCTGCCTCTTTAGAGTTCCAATATCAGTTTGAAACAATTCCAGGTGGTTGTCCACAGTATCCTTAAGTGAGCTTTTCTTTGAGTAATATACTCAGCATTACATATTTTTTCTTTATTTGTGGTTTCAGTTTCTCTAGCTTTGGCTTTCTAACAACCAGACACTGTTAGCTGCTGATTCAGACAATATATCCCACATACAGACATTCAAATATTTATATATTCCTTTCATTTTAGTAATTTTTGGCTAATCTGGGCTCTTCAGATATATTTTCTTTTCTTCTGAGCAATAATGTAATTTGTTAGTGTCTTTTTTTGAAGCGTGGATGGCAGAATTAGTTACTGTGTCTCTGTAATGCTCTGGTAATATTATATTTAAAGATTATACCATCCTCCTAAGTGTACTACTAATTTCTAATGAAAATATATGAGCGAATAAATGAAACAACTTAGGAATGTATGGTTGCTAATGCCACAGATTTGACAAAGCTTAGTTAACAAAAACAACTGTTTAATTAGAATTAATTTTGCTGTTATCCTCTAATTTTGTTTCAGTTCAACTGTAGGATGACAAAGCTAAAGACCTTACTGTCATCTTGGCCTTTTATATATTTTTCTTTAAACTTTTGTGTAGTATTTTCTTATTTCTGGCCCTCTAATTTTACATTATTCCAAGATCTATTAAAAACCAACATCAGTGGCTGACAGAGTATCTTGGACAAAAATTATAAAATGTTAGTATGTCGTACACTTTCAGTAAGGTTTGTAAATACGGATGTAACACAACAGAGCATACTGACCCAAATAATCATCATAGTGGTTTGAATCACACAGTCATGTAGGTTGCAAGGGACCTCCAGAGGTCATTTAGTCCAACCTTTTGCTCAGAGCAGATGGCTCAAGGTCTTGTACAGTGGACTTGTGAGTATCTCCAAAGATGGATATCTCACAACCTCTCCAGGTAACCTCTGCCAGTGTTTGACCTCCCTTATGGCTTAACTACCCAGAGTTTATTGCTTTCACAGAGTTTTAGAGGGTTACCACAGCGTGTTGCTTTACTTCCAACTTATTTACATTATATTTAATTCCTCTCCCTACATAAATCATAGAATCATTTTGCCGTATCACTAGTTATTTGGGAGAAGAGATCAACACGCACCTCACTACAACCTCCTTTGAGGTAGTTGCAGACAGTGATAAGGTCTCCCCTTAGCCTTCTTTTCTGTAGGCTGAACAATCCCAGTTCCTTCCCTCAGCCACTCCTCATAAGACTTGTGCTCCAGACCCTTCACCAGCACTGTTGCTCTTCTCTGGACGCACTCCAGCAACTTAATGTCCTTCTTGTACTGTGAGGCCCAAAACTGAACACAGTATTTAAGGTGCAGCCTCAGCAGAACTGAGTGCAAAGCAACAATCGCTTCCCTAGTCCTGCTGGCCACACTATTTCTGATACAAGCCAGGGTGCTATTTGCCTTCTTGGCTACCTGGGCACATTGCTGGCTCATTTTCAGCCAGCTGTCAACCAGTACCCCCAAGTCCTTTCCACCAGACAGCTTTACAGCCACGCTTCCCCAGGCCTGTAGCGTTGCGTGGGGTTGTTGTGACCCAAGTGCAGTACCTGACATTTGGCCTGATTTAACCTCATATTGTTGGTCACAGCCCAGCCAAATCATTAACCCCAGGTTTACAAATGAGCTTTACCAGTTCTCCAGTCCTCGGAAGCAAGATTTACAGCCCAGACATAGGGTTGCCCTAAAGGCCTAATCTTACTGGTCCATACAAGACTGGTAAGCCAGTTTAGAAACCATCACCCGTGTCCATGGAGAATCCCTTTGGTAGAGCAAGGGACCTTGCGGAGTCCTTTGGAGAGGTAATTATGAAGTTTCAAACTATATAAACTCCCAGACCAGCAGCACAGAGGAGGAGGAGGACAGTGCTCTAATAGACCTTGCAACGGGAAGGAGTCACCAGATGTCTTACTTTCAGATCTTCTTATTCTTTAACCATTCGAGTAAATCTCAGACACAGGTCTGAGAAATAAATTCAACCACTGCAGAAAGTAGTTTTCCCTTTCTTTCTCTAGCATGTGGAAAATGTTAAGTCTATTTTCTTCCTAGATTTCACATATAGTTTATAGGGAAGTGCTAACCCATTAATTCCCATTACCTCACAACAGTCCTGTGTACATTTTCCAGGATTTTCTTTTCATATTCCATTGCAAGTGTTGTTACAAAAATAAAATCACAGATACATGTCCATGTACTGTTTACACTTTTTTCTTCTCTGAAAACTGTATTGAGGTTGTCTCGGAGGCAAGGTGATTGTTGCAGAACAAACAGAAAACAGAAGATACCTGAGAGTGGATGACATACCTTTTATCAGAATCTTCTGAAATGCCTAGCTTTTCAGAGGTCATTCTCATAAGTTAAGAGACTCTAAGAAAAATGAATAATGTCATATTTTCAGTTTAGCTGCTTAATAATTTCCCTATGTTCACCCTGTTGTAGGTCTTCAGACCTAATGTCATTGAGCATAACTGTTCCGTGCAGCATGTGGCTTGTCTTTCCAAGATAACCATTCTAGTTCAATCTGTTGAAACTATGCCTTGTTACTTAAATGCTTGTCCATTTTCATATATGAATGTTTAGTATGTTTTTCACTGTAGGAAAGTAACACTATTGATAAGTAAGTATCGCAAATAGATTTTATATACAAGAATTTGTATTTGAAATATCGCTTAGCTCTTTATAGAAAACTGATTTGTCCTGATTTCTTTCACAAATAATGTTTTATGGAAAAAGTGTGATGCTCGCTAACAGCTTCTTCCACTGAAGGTGCCACGTATGTTTTCTTAGTGGCACTATCTTATTAAATAAGTCATTCTCCTCCTGACCTACCTTTGCTTATGTCTTGAGAAAATAATGGTGGGATAGGTTTTATGCCTCAACAGCACAAATATTAAGTAGAATGTTTCCTTCTGAAACTTTTCTCAACATTTTTTCCCTCTTTTATCCATTAGTCCCAAGTGCTGTGCCACTTGAATCCATTCAAGGGAGTACTTTTGAAGAGAAGATTTATCTTCAGTGGAGAGAGCCAGTGCAAACATACGGTGTGATTACTTTGTATGAGGTACTTAGTATTTTGCCATGTTTTAATTTTTATGTATAGTTTTGATTTTGAAAATTGCATAAAAATAAAATAAGATTTATAAGGAAATTTATGGTTTTATTATAAGAAAATTTATAATGCTTTTTTCTCAGTTTATGTGAAATGAATCTTCTTTTTAAAGATACCAGCATTTACAAAGTAATGAAATCAAACATCTAATATAGGAGTGAATTATGCAGGACCCAAAATGTCTCTGGGTTATTAGCTTTAAAAAACTGCTGGTTTTAGAACCATGTGACATAGGTTTCTATCTAGTAATGTGGATCAAATATGTAAAAGATTAAAAGACAGATCTTTTAGTGAATTTTTTAAAAAAACAGGAGACATAACATAGTGCTGACAGTCAACATCACATTTAGATAAGACTCTTAGTGTAATTGAAACAAGCAGGCATAATTTTTAAAAATGTAACATTTTTTAAAATGCAAGTTCAACAAAATTATATGTTGTTAGATGTCTAAAAATCACTGCTTTTCCTCATGTGGAACCTCTGCCTGAATACCTTTCAGAAAAATTGACAAAAGACTGCTCAGATTAAGCTGTCAGACAGTAATCACTGTTAAGCTTCTTACCTGACCTTACTATGAAATTGGTATTGAAATGCTTTGTTTAAAACAAAAAAAAACCACCTAAATGAGATATGGGGTAAAAGAAAAATTAAATTGAATGGTAACCTACTGATACTGGTTTCAAAACTATTTTTTTGCAAGAGGATAAAATGTTAGGAAACAATATGAACTGACTTTTTATAAAGCAAGCTTCTTCCCAGCTAGTTCAACAGTTTCCTATCTTTAGGGATCAGAATGTTTTAGTTAATATGCTCTTGTTTGTATTGATGTTAGGCTCTATGTACATAGAAACATACAGTGGTGAATCACCTTTCTACTTACAGTTCATTCTTAAATGTATATAAATGCATATATCAATTCCTGTTCAGGAATAACGTGTATATTCAGAGATGGAACAGAATAGCTTGGCCAGAGTTTCTAAGGTAGTTAGGACGGTGCACATTTGTGAACACAAGAAGAACCTAGCACTCCAACAGTGAAGAAAATATTGGAGAGGGGAGGGGCTAATATTTCCTCATAGTGTTTATCTAATAATACACTTCAGAAGGAGCAAGGCAATCAATCCAATCAGAAACTTGGTTTACTTTATTTTTAAATAAAAGATACCAACAGACTAATGCAGCCAAACCATCCCTTGTTTTAAAGACCCCAACTCAATCTGATCAAGTGGCCTGTTTGCTGAAAGCTTGTTTATTAATGCTTTTTCTGCCTTCGTGTTTGCTTATAGACAAAAAAAAAAAGTATCATGAAGCTTTTATAAATGTGACTGATAAACTACCTGGAGGCCAACACGTGTACACTGTGAATCACAGGGACAGTTAACCTACTTTAAATGTATACTAGGTGATATATATATGAGTATACATATTTGGGCTAACTGAAGTGGCTCACAGGATAAGACACAGACAAGTTAGATAAAATTTAGGTACCTGTGTTTTATGGGTTGATTTAGACTATCTGTGATGTCTCAGTAGGCACCTCTCTGGCTGGTCGTTGTAACTGATAGGTACATCCAGCACAGCTCTAGATGACTCAAACTTGAGAATTGAAGTGTCTAGCTCAAAAAGAGTTATCTAAGCCCTGGCTGCATATACATCAAAAATTCTGATCTAAAAAGCATAGCTACTAAAGCTGCTTTTATACAAACATATGTAATTTCTGGTACATTCATGAAAACGATGATGCTCATAGCATTCACCTTTCTGAGATTGGCCTCACAGCTGAGCACTAGCCTGCTAAGGGGAAGTTCTCTGTAGGAGGGGACATTTTAGCCTGAGAGATTCCCCAGTTAATGGTAATCTGCCTGCAGGTGAGTGACTCAAGCAGAGAGCTACAATGGAAGTTGACTGCTCTTTCCTTTTATCTGCCACCCACCACTGGGCTGTACACAACCCAGGTGAAAGAATTGTTGTGCCAGGAGGAAAGCAAGTACAAAAGTGCAGGGTACTTTAGTCTAGAGTTGAAGACACACAGCCTAGGTTAGGGAAAACTGCAAGTAAGTAAGCCTAAGTCAGACCTAGGAGCACAGTTGCTCTTTCCAGGGCAAGCTCCTCAGCTGGTAGCCGTTCTTATAGGGGCAGCCTGAAGACTCCAGCAGCAGACACCTTCTTTCAGCAGGAGGTCCCAGGGTCTCGACCCCAGCAGATAAAAAACTTAATGTGCAGTCACGAGTCTGCTTCTTTGCCCCCAGAGGGAAAGCTCAATCTTACCTCTGCGTGAAACATTTCTTACTCTGAGTACCTAACTTTATTCTTAAAATTTCATAACTTAATTTGTTTTCTGGGGGTGGTCATTTGGTTTTTGTGGCTGAAGGAGACAGACTTTTAGTATATGTGTTGAGGAAAACTGTGCATTGAAGTATCAAATCTTCAAGTATCCATTGCTGTCGTGAAAGTGCAAATCTAGTAATTTTACTAATATTTAAGGAAAAAAGACCTTAGATGAAGAAATGACATAATGACAAATGATACCATTTTGCTTCTCTATCACAATTACAGGTCTACAGTTGTAGGAATAAAGGCATTAGTCCTTTGAGCAAGATTTCATCTACATTTGATAAAGATAGCCAACATCCAGGGAGAAAATAACCTTCATGCCTTTTTTTTTTTTCTAATCACTGCAAAGCTGAACTGTTATTAGGAATGGTGGACATAAAAAATCAGGGTTTTTTTAAAAAAAAAAAGTAGTAGCAGTCTTACAAGTAGGAGTGAAATACAGAAACAGAGCAAGTTCATATTAACCAGGCAAAACACTTCTTTTTTGATGTGTTCTGCATGATCCATGGAAGAACTTCCTTCACTGCGGAACATCAGCCACTTAGCTATCTAATTGCTTAACACAGCAAAAATTTGTAAGAATCTTACTTAGACTGCAGAGTGTCTGATAGCCTAATATTATTTTCAATAAAACTTAAGTGAGATTTTGGAAAATCCAGTTAAGAACCATAAAAATATAGAAAACAGAGTTAAAGGGAGCTGCGAGAGGTCATTTAGTTCACATATCTGCAGCAAAAGAGGACTAGATCTATATAAACTTAGTTGTGATGTAGTTGTATAACCTGTCTTTTAAAATCTTTTAAAAGAGTTATGATCCACAAGCAGGCATAACAACACTTACCATCAGGAAGGGAGATTCTTTAAGGCAATATGTAACCTTGTACTGATTAAAGTTCAGAAATTTGGTAATGTAATCTTCTGTCACGATTAAGAGGGTTAGTTGAGCAGTTTCTAAAGCACTTTCAGTTCAATTTATGGATGAGGAGTTGTAAAAGATCTACCTATATATACCAAAATAATGTCAGGTTTATCTAGATGGCATCAAAGTTTTTATTACTGATTTACAACACTTTATTGATGTTACATTAGAAGGGTCGTTTAAAAATCAATTTTCATTAAGTCAGAGATTTTAGAAAATTGCAGAAGTTTAAGGTATGTAATGCTGACACTTAGATGTTTCTATGTATTGTTTTATGTGTCTTCTTAATTGTAATGATATGGAATAAATAGAGCAAAAAGCGTGTCAATTATCACTTTATGTAATAAGAGTGTTAGAATTATTCTCACTTAATTATTCACTTTAAAAGTAAAAAAGGAGGGATGAATCATTTTTACTTTTTAATTTTTTAATGGATTTCTTATTTTTAAATTCTCATTACAGTGCATGGAAATTAGTAATTAATAGAAGAAATCTGGATCAAGTTTTACTGTGAACTTACATTAACATTCCTAGTGAAAACTAAAAATACTGTTTTAATCAAAGATGGAACTGAGGATACAATACATACTCTGCATATATTACTTAACATTTAATCTCTCTTTTCCTCCAAATGAGGACCTGACCTAGGTACAGTGTAATAACCTGAAAATTTCCAAATTAGCAATTACAATAGCTAAGCTTCAGACTGAAATACAAGCATTACCCACTTTCTGGAAAAAATTGCCTTAAGCTGCCCTTATCATCTGTTACGGATAATCTTGTTCACAGCAAAGTGTAATTATAGTAAAGACAACTGGAACTGAGGGCTACATGTTCTGTTATTTGCTTATCTGTTTTTACTTGGTTGTTTCGGGGTTTGTTATTGTTGCTGATCAAAATCAACAATAAGATGAATTCAAAAACTGACACTGGTAAAGCTAGCATCTTGAAGAATTAATGTAAGCCTGAACCCATACTTTAGAATTGTAATCTAGCTGCCTCTAAGTCTCCGTATCTATAAAAGTAATAACTCATGCCAGTTATGGCTGAGTTTCTGTGTCCCTTCATGGGATTCAGGATTTGAAGAGTATAAGAGAGTGAGATAGCTTATCATAAAATGTCTGACAGCGCATACATCAGAAGAGTTTACTGGATAAAGATGCAATCTCTGTCTGTCTGCTCAAGGCAGTTTATGACTTTCTTATTCTTTTGCAGATCACCTACAAAGCAGTCAGTTCCTTTGACCCAGAAATAGATTTATCCAATCAAAGTGGACGAGTCTCAAAGCTAGGAAATGAAACACACTGTCTCTTTTTTGGACTGTATCCTGGCACTACCTACTCTTTTACCATCAGAGCCAGCACAGCTAAAGGCTTTGGACCTCCAATCACAAACCAATTCACCACTAAAATATCAGGTACTTTACTAAAGAATATTATTGTTTGCTTATGATAATGATGTGGGTGATTCTTTTGTTGTTTACTTCTTTAGTATTTAGCAAGTAGGAAACTGGAAAAGTAAAAAACATGTTCAGCCCTGAAGATGTCAAAGTGACATACATTAACATATGTGAAAAACTTCCAATTGCTTAAATACAAGTTCATACCTTGAAATCCTGTTCACAACTGCTACTTATCACCCAAGAAACCCTCTGAATTATGTGCCTGCAGTCAGTGCCAGGTGCCGTTGCAACATTTAGCATAGGGGTTTTTGGACATGAGGATGAGGGTTCCATTCAGAGCTTAGTCAGCCTTGATGTGATTCTAAATTAGTACAGTAACAGTGCTGGAAAATCTCTTTAATGAGCCATGAACAATTGAGAGCAGAGCAGAAATACTGTATGTCTAGTGCCCTCTTAGAAGGCATAGCTGACTGCCAACCTGCATATGTTCCTAGCAGGCGTGTGGACTGAAGTGGATATGAAACTGTATTAGACAAGAACATCAGGGCTAGTGGTTTTCAGATAACAGCAGCTTGACTCTGTCACTTCTGCAGATCCATGAACAATATTTTAATGCTCTCCCAGAGGCAGGGGAACACTTCATTTCTCTAGCTGATGGAATGCAATACTATCACATACTCTAAAATGCTTATTTAATTCATGACAAAATGTTGTGTGAAGCTACAGATGAAATCCCTTTACTCTTCCCTTCTCTACAATCTTCTTGGGAATTAAACTGACAGTTGAGCTATGGCCCCTTTGTAATATTTGCAGAAAATTACATATCTATTTGTGGTCAACTTTTCTTTTCAGAAAGGATAAAGGAAGGCATTTGGGTATGAAATAGTCTTTCTCATACTTTGTAAGGTATTCTTTCTCATTCTTTGTACTTGTCCCTATCATTTTCTGCCCTCACTGGAATGAAAAAATGTAACGAGTGTTAATCAGAAATAGAGCTATTATCATCATCATTATTGTTATTACTATTGGCAGTTAATGCAAGGTGGAAATTATTGCCAATATAGGTGTTTGTAGAGAAAAAGATGTTAATTTTCAAGTTAGAAAATTATTCTTTATAGAAAGTCTAAACATAACCAACACTGCTCAGTAATGATGGAGTTCCTTTTCCATCCTCTTTCCTGTACTAAGCAGAAACTTCCTCTGTCAGAAATAAGCTTCTGACATAACAAGACTTGATGTGAGTTAGGATGGCAGAATCAACCCTTACTACAATGAGACAGGAAGGATACTATTGAGAGCAGAGGAGAATCTGTGAATTTGGGAATAGTGCTGGATCTTAAATTGTTGTTCTTTTCTAAATTTGATTTGTCGCCAAATAAAACTCATCAGTGTAAATGGAAACTGCAGGCATGGTTGGGAATGAGGCTAATCTCCACACTACCAGGCAGCAAGGTTCTGCAAGCTGTCTTGTCTGCACCCAACTCTGTTATTACTCCATCTTAGTTAGTCTGCTAACAGGGTATGTTTATGACTTGTCTTTGGGTAGTTAAAGCCAATTTCTTGATTCATTTAAAATAGAAGTGGAAGGCATACATTTCTTAGTATTGTTGAAAATTCACAACTGAAATGTTAGCTTTTTAATATGGTACCCTCTTTGCAGTGCTCTTGGCCTGTGATCTCATTTTCTTACTGTAAGGCTTTGAGGCTCTTAACATGGCCAGTGCTCTCAGTTTTGGCGAAACGTGAAACAAAAACTCTGAACATTTCCAGATAGAAGATTTCACTACTTTTGTAGAGCAGATGAGATGGCAACAGATCATTCTGACCAGTTTCTAAACTGAGTCATTGTATTTTAATTTGTCTGACTCTAGGCTACATTATTGTTTGAACAAAATACTCCTAATTTCCTGTCTTAGGTTTTTGAGTAGTACTCTACTATACTGTAAATAGCTGCCATGTTTCATTCTAGAATTGTGTGAGCGGCACTGATGGATGAAGTGATCTGGATGTAAATATGTATTACAAAAAATGGAGCTCGTACCAGCGCCTGCTATCAAAATTGATGGATACTCTATTAGAAGACTAGTTTGTGTTTCGTATAACTTAAGTCAGCTGTGTGGGCTGCCTTTCATACTAAGAAGAATTTGATCCATTTCAGAAACATGGCTGACATGAAAAATTTTGATGGCTGATACATTGCTGAAGTGCTTTCAAACAGGGATTTAGATATTTTGCACGAAGAGAGGCATTACTCCGAGCTATCAGTCTGAAAATCTGTCCAGATTTGAGCAATTTGTAAATGTTGCAGTCTGCATACAAATGATGGAAACTTGACGGAATTGAGATGTGATTGTCACCATAGATAACGTCCTCATTAAATGGATTTAAGTTCTTCAATCTTTTGGAACCTTACCTATGTGTTAATCAGCTCACTGTGGCCCAGCACAGATTGAGAGTTTCTGAAGGGCCTTACGTTTTAGTGAATCTGAGCTTTCTGCTGCTGAAGACCAGGGTGTGCAATTGCAAAAATTGTGAACAGGAAGAATATCACCTGTTGTATGTATTTATTCATAAGCTCCTACTTTACATGTGGGCAATGTGGAGGAGGAAGAGTCCTAACCTAAACAGGAGAAAATTGTTGAAACAGATAATGTCCAAGTATCTATGGAGAAGAGAAAAAGTAGCCAGATCTAAAAGGTGGGACAGGGAGAACCACAACTTGTATTCTGGACAGAAAGACAGTTTTGGTGGAGGGATGTTAAGATTAGTAAGAGTACGAGCAGGAACCTAGGATGCGTTAAGTTAGGAAGACTACAAGACTTGTTAAGTTGTTGGTAGGAGACCAAGGGCAAGAAATGACACAATGTTCCAATAACGTTCAGAGTTCATACAGTTTTTGAGATGCAGTTACTCTATACTTCCCTTATTTTCAGGATGGTCAACTTGAGAATGGGGCACTATGAACAAGTTGTGGATATATAAAACTGAAATACGTGAAAATTCTGTTTGAATCTTTAAAGTACTGTGCACTATTATGCCTTAGGCTTCTCAAAGTTGGTGTCCAAATTACTTAAAATGATTAGTCTAAATGTTTGTGCCTTCTATCAAAGATTGTAAACAGAATAAAACCCTCTCAGCACAAGGCGGCTTTTGAAGAATAATTTTTTTTATTCATGAAGCATTTCAAAATCAGTCAATATCAATGAAAAGGGATGAAGATGTTAATACTTGAACAGCAGACTGAAGAGGTGTGGAGAACAGTGTTAATGTAATCCTTATGTGTATAAATAGGCCAATACAGATAAAGGAGGTTGGAGTTCATATACCTTTAACATAGATGCAACTACCACTGAGGAGCTGAAAGGGATCGGAAAACACACTTGAAAGAAAGGCTCATGTTGCTGGAGCTATTTAATTTGCTAGAGGAACCTAGAGGTTTATATTATCTGTATGTGGAACATAGTACAATGTAAGTAACTTCATCATTATGGTACTCAAACTATCCAGTGGCTGGAAGAGGAAGCTAAACAAATCGAGATGCCAGATAGGTCCCCATGTTTAACATGAAGTATAGTAAGTTATTGGAAGAACTGGCTAAAGGAAAGATCTTCTCTCTCTGCAAATGTATTTTCTTTTTCAAGCAGGAATTAGTTTAGGGAAGGTAATTGCCCTGCATTATTTCTACAGTCAGAAAAGATCATTGCAATGACCACTTTTTGCTTCTGTAGCCTTTAAATCTGTTAATTGTGTATCACCATTAACAACCGGTCGATAAGGATACAACAGACTGCTAAACAACCAATTAACCAAGCAGTCTTCCATCCAATATAACATTAAAATGCGAATACATGATAGCACTGAAAAAAGTAGCAACAGTAGAAGACAATAAGTGAGGTATCATTTGTTTTAACACAACTTTAATTGCTCAATGAAGACACAGTGTGTAAAAGTGCTATTGAGCGTGGTTTCAAGATAAGCTTTCATGGTGGTAAACCTGCTTCATTATGGTGAAGTATTTTTGCGGTGGACAATAGACCCAGGACAGTTTCAGCACCAGTTAAAATTCCAGGAATGAAAATTCTGACAGAGCATCCAAATGCCACTGACATACTGAGAAAACTGGGCTTGGTTTCAAAAAGCATAGTCTCTTCAGCAGGCACATTCACAGATGCTCTTCTTGAGATAACTTTTCATTTCCAAGTCGTGGATCTGAAATACTTCCTGCAAACTTACTCCTGCTAGTACCTGTTTCCTGTCTTGAAAGTGGCAGTGAGCTGGGGTTTCTTTGTTTTTGTTAAGTTATTTAACTGTTATCTCCCACTTCTGTTGTAACAGAAAGCATCTTAGATCTGTAAATATGAAGAAGTCTATATATTTGAAGAAGTCTTTAAAATTACGTATTCAAATAAAAATAAAGCTCTTAAAAGGAAAACTACAAGTATAACTATTATTTTTGCATTTTTCTTTATTTTAGCACCCTCTATGCCACCATATGAACTTGAAACACCTTTGAATCAGACTGACAGCACTGTGACAGTCTTGCTGAAACCTGCACAGAGCAGAGGCGCTCCTGTCAGGTACTGGGGGAAAAATCTTTATAAAATTAAAACCAAATTGATTAATTTCTTGAACGTGTTTTCTGGGGATTTTCTACACAGCAATCAGTGTCTAAATTCATGTCTGTATTAGCTCTAATTAAATTAAATAACTGAAGAAAATGAAAGTGCTTTGATGTTGAGTGTTCGTGTATTGTTTAAAGGATTTGATCCAGATGCAAGAGGCTTGTTCTTTGAAGATAAGGAACAAAGCCATAGTTCTGTTGTGTGGGTGGCTTCTTTAAGGTAATTGCTTACTGTAGTGTTATAAGTTCAAGGGCATATCACATTTTTTATGCTGAGCTACTGTCTTTAATACTCCTCTTGTTTACTTCAGAGATTTAAGATAATCAACTCTTAGTAAGTTAGCCAATTTAAAGAATATGTTCTGTAACATTCATAAAGTATTTACATTTAATTGACCATGACAGCAGAAACAGAAAATAAAATCCAACCTGGGAAGCCAGTAGCTCAGATTCTTTAGTGTTGTGTAGTACCCACTGATGAACTTCCAGTTTACAGTTTATTTCACTACCAAATACACTGTATTGTATAAGTCCTTCCTTGATTAGAATAAAAGATGCCTGATTTTCAGTGAAGAAAACAGGAATGGTTATATTATTTTGAGTGAGAATGAGTAATGAGCTTGATACTCTGAATAAATGAAAATACAGATGAGAGAAATACGGATTTTTCAGAAGTTTACCATGCTTTTCCTTTTGGCTAACCACGTATCATGAAAAATGGTTAATTCTTTTGTTACAATAGGAAGAGTTTCCATCTATAGTAAATTACTGTCAATTATTTTCATCGTGATGCTGTGGTTTTTGGTTATTTCTGTTGGTACGGGAAATAAAGGTCTGATATACTCCTGTATGCGCGAATGAAAAATTTCCTCTGGGTTTCTTCAGAATATTCAACTTTTTATATAAGTAGGGGTTTTTTTACTATGCAATATATTCATAGTTGCATTATATGTGTGTAGGTCTGCATTTAGGAAGTACCATCTTGTTGGTCTTCCAGACAACTTTTTAAAAAGAAAATGTTACACTTCGGAGATGTCTGAACCAGCTGAGAAAAAAAAAAACAAAACCAGAAAGCAATCAAAGCAGATTTAATGAAAGTAGTTGATTGAGCAGACTAGATTAGAAACAAAACGATTCGATGTTTGTCTTACTTTATCTTACAAAACTATAGTGTAGTCCTTCTGAATTCAAGCATCTGGATTAAAATAATACCACTTGGAGTCATTGTTATTTAAAGACAAGCATGTAAGACTATTAATAAAAAAACTGTTTCATTTCTTTTATCTGCACCATGAACTAAAGATGATTGACTCCTATAGCAACAGTGACACATCAGAAACTTCACTGACAATAGAAAGGAGCTAGTTAGGAGATTAAAACGTGCCAAATAAGGGGATAAGTGGTTAGGAAAATAGGAGGAGAGATTTAAAGTAACATGAAGCTATAGAACTGACAAAAGAACACACAGCAGCAAATTTATTGAGGTCCTTTGCAACAGGTCATAAAATAAAATGAATGCTGACTACAAATTCAAAATGTAAATACTGAGTGAAGCAGAGTGAAAATTAAAGGAAGACTTTCTTAATATTTTAAAATTTTATTGTGCATTACACTCTCAAGCACATTGCGTTGCATAGCTTGCAAGACACATTCTGCATATGGATTTTATCATCTTAATCTGTATTCATTGGGTGCTAAAAGTTTAGTCATACTTCATTTATGCACACCACTAAGCAAGGTTCTTTGTCTATTGATTCTGTTACAACTACCAGCTTGGTTAAGGCAGATTTTTGAAACTGCACTAAACTTGCAGTGTAAATGATTGTAGTTGTTTTATTGATCAACACATCAGCCATGTCACAGAAAATTCTTTAATTCCTGAGATGGATAAGGAGAGCTCAAATTCCACCATTCACATCAACAAAGCTAATCCTTGAGGTCATTCAGAATTACACTTTTTTTTTTCTGAGATTAAATTATTTTACTTAAATATAAAAAATCCTGGTGTCTTACACCTTAGTTAGATTCTGCACACCGCAATGTAAAAGGAGAGAAAGGGCAGTTCTGATTGTTTACATGTTGATTCAAAAAGCAGACTTTATAGAAATATTCAGGAAGCTCTGTTTACAGTGATAAAGTGCATATTAATTGTGAAGGCCAAGTGGCATTCCAGGTTGTTTTAGAATTCATAGGACTGGACATGATTAAAATGTATTTTGTCAGAGTTTCAATACAACAAATACTGCATGCTTTGTCTTCAGTTTCAGGCCCAACATGTTTTATGCCTGTTGCTATGTTTATTTCAAGGAGACTATTTCAGAATTATATATGTTTAATGCTGTAATGCATTCAGTAGCGATGAACGTATGCACGTCTTTAACAGCTGGCTAAGCTGTTTTGACTTTTAGAATTACTGTAATTTGCAAGGCTTTTTTTTTTAGTTTAAGATGAAGTCTATGTGGAAATTGTGTAATATCTGTCTTACTGTGGACATTCTCTTTTTTACAAAGGTATATAAAAGCCAGTAATGTTTTAAAGAATTTGCATAGAAAGCATACAAATGCATGTATTTTTTTCTGTGAGGGCTCTTCAGCATCTGTTGAAGCATTCACTCAAGGTGGTATAATTTGTACCTTTTACTTCTTCGGGGCAAGTTAGCCAAAAGTTTAAAATACCCTGGGGCCAAATTGTCTGCAGGTACATAGATTGTTCAGTTCCATTTATGCTGACTAATGAACACTAAATCATTGCAAAGATCTGGCTCATGCACAGAAATCAAAAATGCAATGATTGGTGACTGCATGTATTGAAATGTTACTTATATATTCATCTCTGTTAGAAAGAGCTTTAGATTGTTTTCCACATGTGTGTGACCTTCTCTGTAGAAGATTTCCTTCAAGCTTTTAGCTTTACTGGGGAGAAGCAAGTTTTTCTTTCTTGCACAGATTTCCATTCAGTCTTGCCATGATAAAGGTTGAGTGTTTCCACTTCTTCTTTCTCGCTTACATAATCAGCAAAATGCTGTCACCATTCCACCCTCTTCCTGCTATTCTGTGCCAAATCCGCTAAAAGCCGTAAGAGTAAATGTCGTAAAGTTTTTGTCCGGAACCACCTGGTGGGAGCAGCAGACTGGGGAAAGGAGCATAAAGGATAAGAAAGAAGTCAAGACTATCCAGGCACTACTCTGCTTCCTGTTCTCTTTCTTACATTACAGAGCATGAATCAGCTGGATTTGACCCATTAAACCCCATTGGCCCATTCAGCCACACTTTCTGCTCTTATAGGCACCACAGACAGTTGGTACTTCCTTCTTAAAGCCTAAGAGTAAGAGAGCAGGAGAGCCAAGCGTGTCAGCTAGCAATGTCCTGTGGATGTAGCATGTGGCACTTAGGATGCCAGACTACTTCCTCCACTGAGTATGTGGGAGTCCTGCAGCACCTTGGGCATGCAAAACCCAGATAGGATGCAAAGGAGAGAGAATTGCAGCAATTGCCAAGTAGTATAATTTAAATGTACCTTAAAGAAAATATGCAAGAGTGAGCAAATAAACTTTGAATTATGCAAGTTGAAAGCTGAGTATGTGCTAGAGTGAAGGCAGTCTATGTAGTCTCAATGCATTCCCTTTATCATCAGTGTGCTCAACTTCTTCAACATGCATAAATAAGAGCAACTCTGCTGGGAAAATAAAACAAACATCTCTTTACTTGAAGTGTTTAGTTTTGCAAATGTACTTTTAATCTCTCTTCCCTGAAGAAGTAGTATATATTATATTTCAGCCCAGAAGGCCATATTAAGTTATTAAGTATCTTGGAGTGCAACTGAAAACTACCATAGAAATTTCATACTACATGTTATCTGAAGTGATAAGCACTCCTTTCTACTACTTGTTTAGGTTGTTTAAATTCCACAGGGATTAACGTTTCTAATTGACCTAATCCAGACCTTTAAAGGCACCCTGTAAATACTGTTTTCATTGTCATGGGTGGAATTAAGGCATGATTCAAAGGAAGGTGTATGGTGTAAGGAAACCTTTGTTAGTCCAAGTCCAGGGAGTACTTCATTGTCTACATGGCTTAGCCGTTTCAACAACACTCATACTATAATGATTCTTAAATGAATGGCAGAGGACACCTAATTCCTACCCACTAACTAGAAGTAGGAAGGAGTAAATTAAACTGAGGCGGTCACCTTTGAAATGCAAAGACTCATACATAATGCAGTAGTTTCCCACTGGAACCACCATGTGCTGCACACAAAGCAGATGTCACAGTTGCCTTCCCATCCCAGCCACATATATTGCAAGGCAGGAGGATGTGTCTTAGGGCCTTTAATTCAGCATAACTGGTGCAAGGAGGATCAAACTTCTACATGTTTGGCCATCTCCTCTGCTTTGTCACTGCATCTACTCACTTTCACAGAGGTTGGCAGCAGGAGTTTACATTCCTTGTGCCTCATCTGTTAGGACATGCAATACTTTTCAGACACTTCAATATGAAGAAATTGAATCATCTGAATCATGAGGGGCCTTTTGCAAGACCCTCCAATCTGACAGACAGCCCTCCAGAGAAGCTACTACCTGTATTCTTGAAACTTAGTGTCTTCACAAAAACACTCATTGGTTAAAACACTTATCATGAAGTTAAATTTTTTTCTTGGCAATCAAGAAAGCCGACTAAAAGCTAGTAAGCTAGCTAGGCTGGGGAAACCATGGCATATAACATTGGAACTCAAAAAGTAGCAGGGCTCCAGGCTCTCTGAATACAACACTTCCAGACTAGTTTCCATAACCTTGAAGAGAACCTCAGGGCACTCACATTGCTGTTGGGAGTACATGGCAGCTGTAGGGCTAGGTCTCAAAGTTGTAATCCACTTCTCAGAGAAGAAGAGGTACTAGTATCTCCGCCTGAGTTTCTGTGTTGCATGATAAGAGTGCAGCATTAATTCACATGCATGAATTATGGAGGAAGACATCATGAGCGTGTCCAGAGAAGAGCAACAAAGCTGGTGAAGGGGCTGGAGAACAAGTCTTACGAGGAGCAGCTGAGGGAACTTGGGTTGTTTAGCCTTGAGAAGAGGAGGCTGAGGGGTGACCTTATTGCTCTCTACAACTATCTGAAAGGAGGTTGTAGAGAGGAGGGAGCTGGCCTCTTCTCCCAAGTGACAGGGGACAAGGCAAGGGTGAATGCCCTCAAGCTCCACTAGGGGAGGTTCAGGCTGGACATCAAAAAGAAATTTTTCATGGAAAGGGTCATTGGGCACTGGAACAGGCTGCCCAGGGAGGTGGTTGAGTCACCTTCCTTGGAGATGTTTAAAAGACAGGTAGATAAGGTGCTGAGGGGCATGGTTTAGTGGTTGATAGGAATAGTTGGACTCCATGATCCTGGAGGTCTTTTCCAACCTAGTGATTCTGTGATTTTGTGATGAGTATGACTATAAATGCAGGATAAGTAACAAATGAGTTTTGAAGTGGGAGAATACTGATTTGCAAAATAAGAGATGTTTTCACATTCTGTGTAGTAAAAAAATGTGGCAACAGCACACACAAATAAAAGCATTTCAATACCTATCTGTATTTTTAACTGTGTTCTCTCAAAATTCCTACCAACCTTGTTATGTAATACTAGCATGTTATTGTAATTTCTTTCTGTTCCCTATGATATTATGTGGTAATGCAGTAGTGAGGAAAAAGAAAATTTCATGTAGACACTTCTGAGGAAAGAAATCTCAAAAGTGTACATTAACCACAAGAGATTTGGAAAGCTACCTAATAAAATGAAAAGTGAACTTTGGCCTTTCAAGAGCTCACTGATAAAACAGTCTAGATACATAGTGGATTTATGATAAAGAAGTGGTTATGTTGAAATAATGTTACTATACATGTTCAAGTAGCTTAACTCACTAGTAATCTGAAATGTCCTGTTTTTTGAAATACTGTGAGGCCCCAAGGTCTAAAGAGCATGAAGGCAACTTACTGTCTGTTCTTTAATTTGCTTGCCACAAACATTCTTTCTGTTGTTTAAGGGTCTGTAAACATAAAGACTTGAATTGTGTGCTGTAAGGTCAGCTCTTGCCTGCAAACTGTATTTCCAAATCATAGTTTTACAACCTGTAAGGCAGCCAGTAAACTAGTGTGAGAATGCCTGTGATACAGAAGGGAGGGGGTTTTATTAATGCCCATAATTGTCACTTCTTTATAGCAACAAGTATAATTATTTACAGCAGAAGGGTCAATTTCAGTTTCATTGAGAGAACAGTACAGTAATTGTTTATGCTGTAAAAATGCTGTAATTCTATTTTGCTATGCAGTAGAACTTGTCCTTGGACTTTTACTGTGAGTTAGAATTTATGGTACGTATTGCCTGGGCATGCATGGTGCAGCTTCACATGTCCTGCTGGCTCGTTCAGAAATTTCCGTGGTCTTTTACTGTGACTTCTTACATAGTCCCTGGGTAAAAGGAACATTGACTCTTGATTTCTTTAAGTAGTAGTTTGTGTCATGAGAACTCTGCACATAGACTAAATGCTAGTCATTTAGCAATGTGATTAATAATAATTAGTCTGTGATAAATAAAACAAGATAGAGCAATTAAAAAATAAAAGAAATAGTAGTTGATTCTATACCTCTGAAGAGATTGCTTTTCAGTTTCATAACTCACCAGTACCATCTCAAGGGTTTTGGTTATAACTCAAAACTGGAAAATATTCCTATGCTGTTATGTTGCTCTTATTTATATTTTTTTCTTTTTATTTTACCTTCCTTCTACATGCTGGCCTTAACTAGAACGCAGTGAAGACCATATCTTTGCATAATTCCTAATGATAGTCTTCTCTATATTGCTTACCTCTCATTCTGACAATGTAATAGTTTCTCCAGTCTCCCTGGTGAAGTCTGGAGCCCAGAAACAATTCTACTGGTTAATCTTAAACTCTTGGAATTCATGCCCTATTTTGCTGCCTTTTGACTGCCAGCTTCAGTCAGAATTGATAAAACATGGGGTTTATTCTTAAAGCTACTTTCTAAAGTGAACAGATTAGTCTCTGAGTATGCAACAAACAGAACGTTGTTGTTTTTCCGTAGCATCCATTTCCAAGGAATGGCTACTCAGCACTCAGCTTAGTCTACTTAAGTTCAGACTTTAGGCATGCATATTTACTGGTGAATTTTGTATGCCCTGTACTGTTCTGTGATACTGAGGCCAACTGGCTGAAAGTAGTCCATGTTCTTACTGCTGAGCTCCCAGGCACAATGACCACCTACAGACTCCCAGTTGGGAATGGGCCCAGATTCATGTCTAGAATTTTTCAGGAGAGTGGTAACTGGTCCCCCTACTGGGGATCTATGAAACCATTTAAGAGGGAGGAAGGAATTGCATATAGTTTCAAATGAATCTCAATGTTAGCAGCTCAATGTTAGCGAGTCTGAGCCACTAGCCTGTTCTCTAGTATCGCTGTGTTGTCAGTAAACTAGTAAAAACCTCTGTCTAGGAGCACAAAGTTCTTAAAGGTCCTCATAGGCAAGGAAGAGACCTGAAGTCCTTGTTCCTTTCTCACAAGTCTTTTAATTATTATTATATTATATTATATTATATTACATCACATCACATCACATCACATCACATCACAGATGGTTGTTAAATAAAAGCAGAAATAATGGACAGAATAAAGAGTGTCTGTTTGATGAGACAGGTTCCTTTATGAATGCTTTCCTCGTTCTCTGGTTCTTCTTATATTTCTGTCTGCATGCTAGACCAACCTCAGCAGGAGACCACAGTAATGCTGTTCAGATGGCCGGGGGGGGGCGTTGGGAGCAGTACGATGAAAACCTTTCGGATAAAAATAATATTGAACCCTAGTCTCCAGTTTCTAAGAACATGCTCAAGTCTTTAGGTTATTGTGGAAAAGTCTGGCATGACTGTCATATCTCTTAGGAGACAGTTCAGACATTTCTATCCTAAACAAGTGTAGGCCTATACAGTAAAGTCCCAAATAAGTGCCTTTCAAGTCTTTACATGTAAGCATCTACTTGTGACTGAGTTTAGGTAGTTACTCAGTTATAGGCACAGTGATCACCCCGTAGAGACACTATAAGAGGTACAATCCCACCTTCATCTCAAAGTAGCCTTCTGGAGTTGTACAGAGACATTTTTCTCTCTCCCACTGAATATGTAGGGAGCTCAAGTGAATTTCTGGGCACTTGCCCTGAGAGAGAGGTGTTTAATTTGGGAATCATAATGAAAGAGTTACAAACATCACTGGAAATTCCTGCATTGCATGATTTTTAAGTGTGCTCAGTATATATGTACCTGACTTCAACCACAGAAGAAGCGGGGCCCTCCTTGAAAATATAGGAAAGAGATGCTGTTGCCCTCAGTTTGCTGAAGTATGCTGGGGATTTGTTTTCATTTTATTGTGTGCTGTGGAAGGATTGAAGGGGGAATTTTTGAGTCAGCTACATTTCCCTGAGTGGTTGTTGAACGGGATTATGTGGAGATGTACTTTCTGGAGATATTTTAAGGTCATTTTTCCACTATGTGTATCACAGTATGTTAGTTTGTAGCCACAGTACTGAGTGACCCTTTCTGAATTCCTGTAAAGCTGTGGTTGGGGATTGTCAGGCACATGTAACCCGTTTCTGTCTCTGGAGCTTTCACTGTTGATCTTACTGTGTATTTTGCATGTATGCTTCCCATATCCTTAATGTCAATGTGAAATTCGATTTTCCACTGTGGGTTATCATCTCACTACAGTTCTTTTGTTTTTGTGGAGGCTTGAATCTCATAGATATCTTTGCTTTTGAGTGCTGAATGCCAAAATGAGATGTCCCAAGTGAAAAGCATGGAGTCACTCTTAGTGACTGTTCACCCACTTAACTAAATAAGCACTCAAGTCAGTCTTGCAGGTCATATTGGAAGCCATAGCTGCTTGGGCCCTTTTAATACTGAAGCTTGGCAGCATTGCATGTCAATCTTTCTTTGCTTTAGCCATGTTACATGCTTTATGTTTTCTGTGGGTCTTGAGATTCAGTTGCTTTTCTGAAGTACTTAAATTAACTCTGTATTTTTATGTGGTTCACAAGAACTCTAAACCAAAGGCTGTTATGTAAGTACATGTTCATTGTGCTGTACTGTGAAGTACCGAGAGGTGACCCAATAATATTCTGCATGTTTTGTTTATAGACATCAAATACAGATGTAACACGTTATAATCCATTTAGCAGTAAAAGTAGATACTGCCTGCAGCACTGGATTGGAATGCTGCACAGAAAATACTGAGTAGCCCTCAGGATTAACAAATAGGATGAGATGTAATGTTTGCATTTTATGAGCTGATAACAAGAATGCATATTGTAAGATAGAGGCTCATTTTTGAACTAATAGAAGAGAAGAAAAATGTGTATTGATGACTTGTGGTATGACTGTAAATCATCTAAACATGGTATGACTGTGAAATAGGCAGATAAACTGTACACAGCAGGTGAGGTTTCCAGCAAAGGTGACAAGCTGTAAGTGTTATTGTACAAGACACTGAGAGGACCTCATGTAGACTCCTGTGCCTAGTGCTCTTCTACCAAGAAATACTGATTTACTAGCACCACAGCAGCAGGGAGGTATGATCATGGAATTGGCAAAACTGTGTTACGTGTGGAGGAACCAAAAGAGCTAGACTTGTTTCTGCTAGCCAATTAAGGCCAAGGAAAGACTTTTTTTTCCTAAAAATACATCAGAGGAATAAACTTCAGAGAGAAAAAAAAGAACAATATCAGTTCAGAGAGCATGCAAATAAGCAGCTCAAATACAAAGTGTCTACACAGTGGTGAACTGAAGCTCTGAAAAGGTACAGATGGAAATGTTAGGAAGGTGGTGCTGGGTAAATTTGTAGACGTTATTATAAGATGTGATATTGTGTGAGAGTTAGTCACATGGCACTGTGGTACCAGAAGTCCCTTTTCAGTTTCTGTACACAAAAACCCCCCCAAAATCACAAGATTTTGTCAAGATGATCACACAGAATAGGGTTGTCTTCATCAGGGATCCAAAAGTCAGCAGGATTTTTTTCTCATAAGCTAGGTTACGAATCAGAAGTAACCTGCACCATTTTAATTGCCTTTTCTATAGACTCTGCAACGCTGCATTTTCATACTGCTGTTGACATGAGGATTTTTTCTTCTGGTATTGCGTTTTTTAAGCAAATTTATATGAGCCCTTTATTTGCTAGCAACTGCTTAATGGCTGCATTAAAAATAATTCTTTTACTAATAGATAAACATATGTCAGGGGAACTGTGATTTCCAGGACAAAGTAATTTTGGAGAATTTATAACTCTTAAGTATAAATAAAATTTCATTAACTCATTCTGTGTGTACTAGAGCATTTTGATGATGCACTGCAAGCAAACTAGTCAATTCTTTGTTTGATAATTAGTGGTATTAAAGGAGATGGAGGAATGAAGAGGAACACGACATGGAAAGAGGAAGAAAAGCTTTAGATGTGCCTCAAGTGAAACATTGTCATTTCCTATACAGGATGCTGAAAGAGTACTCATTTTACTGAACATTAATGTGAAAACTTTCTGTTACACTGTTCATTTAAGTAGGAAAGGAAATCACTTGCATTTACAACAAGTGTCATGACTCTAAAGGATTGCTAAATAAAAGCTAATCTGCTCAACTGGATTACGTTAAATGACATAAAGAAACATTAGTGTCACTTACTGGGCTCTACAATTGAAAGCAGGAACACTTTAGTCAGGAGCAGTATAAATACCTCAGTCTAAAACAGTCACAGAGGGTGGTAGGATAGATGTCTGAGGTATTATAAAAGCACTGAATTTAGGGAGAAGTTATTATACCATGGGGAAATCAGATGGGGGAGAATGAATTGTGCTGTTTTGTGCTAGAATTGAAGCTGTTTTCAAGATTAGTCTCCTAGGGTAGTAGAAGCACAAGGCCAAAATCTCATCTGTATTTAACAGTTGCGCTAATCCTGAACCGTGCAGAATCTTTTATCTACAGCCAGATTTCCTGTGGGAAGAGCTGTACAATGTCACACTGCCTAGGTTTCTATTCCACCAGTGTCGTTCCCAGAGCAGGGAGGAGGAAGAGTTATACCTTCACTGAGAGAATGGGAGGTTTGTGGAAGACCTGAGAAACTGGGGACAATGCCACAAAACCTGACTGTTTTCTTGTATCTGCCTGCATCATTCTGCACTGCTGACTAGAGTTCCCTGCAGAGCCATTTTCGTAGGGAAGAAAGGATGAAAATGAACAGATAGTAATCTCTGTTTCCAAATTGCTGGACCAGGAGCCACTGCATTTAAGTTGTGGAAAGGGATGATAGGATTGAGACAGGAGGATTTTGTTGTGGTTATTTTTGCTGTAGTCCTGCTCTCACACAGCTGAGTTGGCAGGAGAAAATATACCTTTGTCTTAGGTTGCTTAAGTGATAATGCTAGGCTTTTCAGTTGCAACTGAAGCACAGGCATGAGCTGCTTTCCACCAAGTCTCCCATGAAAGCATAGCATATGGCAGAAGAAGAAAGTGGACAACTGAGACAACATCTTAAACCACCACAGCAGATCTGTTTGAGCTAGTCCCTCTGTGTTCCATATTGTATCCCCTGGCTGAATAGATTAAAAATTTCATATCCTCTGTGAGTGCTTTAATGAGTAGTAAAGACTTTTTAAGCTTTGAATCAAAAAAACTGATGAAATATGTTTGTGTATTCATTCAGCTGCCTCAGCAAATATTTTTCTTTCTGTGCTGCACACAAACCAGCAGGTTGCAGAGCATCCTTGGAAAAGGGAGAAAATAAGCATTTTACGTCTACTTATAAACCACACATTTTAATACACCCATTTGCTTAATTCCCCAGCCCAATGTAGTAGTGAGTTTCCAGTGCACAGCTTTGTGGAATACAGAAAGATCTCATTCTTTTAGTGTTAACTTTGTGTCATTAATTCATTAACTGATCTCCTGCTCCAAACACTATTTTACTTCTTCATTTCTGCTTAATATCCATGTGCCTTAATCAATTTACATGTGAATATTATTTTACATGCATAAATAAGAGCTGTGCAACTTACAGTAGTTATACACGTGAATGTTGTTACATTTGCAGTGTCCACACTCTCCAGTTGCAGCATTGCAGGAGTTTATTGTTTACTAGAAAATATTGAAGTAGAATGTTGCTTACTTGTAATCAGTTTTTCTTTGTAGAATTGTTTTGGTTTTTTTTAAATTTGTATCCCCCTGAAGGTACTGCAGTGTATGAGCAGATCTTTGTGTTGTGATTTTAAATCTATAAGCTTTATGTTTGTATTTCTTAACATTTGCAAACTGTGCACCCCTAGGAATTAGCAGAGAACAGAATGAAAAGCACTGCTCTAGGATGCAGCATCTTACATAATAAACAGAAAATGGGAATTGAATACAGGAGAATGAAGAACACCATATCTTATCTTTTATGTATGGATCTAGATCTGAGGAAATCTTTCTATTCTTTTGAGAACATCACGTTATTTCTTGAAGTATTTTTTTCATTATTCTTATATACTATCTCTTTGTGTAGCTACTGATCTTCTTGAGGAAGAAACCCATGGTTTGCAAGCGGCCCCAGATTTCTTTGAAAGTAGAAGTGACTCAGGCAGGCTCTTGCACGAAGACTGCCTCTTTTTCTGTTACCTCATTGCTTTTAATTTTTCATATTATATCCAGCAACTCTGAACATTGTAGAATGAAAACAATGTTGTATTGTATTTCTTAAAAAAATGCTTGAATCTCAAAATTATTTAGCAGAAATAACAGAACACATTAATTCCATGTAGATTTAAAGAACTAGTAATGTCCCTGTTAGGTTAAGAGTCTGCTTTCCTGTTTTCTTAGGAATCCAAGTGAAATGGTGAGCTAGACATTGCTAGATCTATTCTCTACCTAGTTTGTGAGGACCAGGTAATAGCATTGTGTCACATTCTGTAATAAGAAAAATAACTAATTTCTAGTTTCTTTTTTGCACCCTTGCTTAATTAGCAGAAAGGAAGCATATGGAATCTGATGGTTCAGGTTTCATCAATGACCTTGCCTCAACTGAAAGTGTGTTGTAGCAAACCTTTCCATTCTAGTGAGAAGCAGACGTATGATTTGCAAGCTGGAGTGAGCTTTCTTTGGATACCAGAGACTCAGGCATATGCTTTCAGAAATGCTGCTACCGATTCTGATAAGATAGCCTGCATGATCTCACAGGTTGTTGCTGTTCTTTTGCATGTGTTCAGACTCCTGGAATTTCCTTTTGTTTCTTTCTTGTTTTTCTGTACTTCAGTAGCATCATGCATCAATATTTTTTTCTCTCTGCATCAGTTTGAAAAGAAAGGATCAGCTCTGTCATATCTTTCAGTTTTGAAAATTTCGTTCAGATCCCCTCTAACTTTGTTCTTTTTCAGACTAAATTATTTTGGACAGTTTTGCTTTCTTTAATTTCTTTTAATCCGTTACAAGACTTTACTCCTTTTTTCCATGCTTTCCAGTTGTTTTATAAATTGGCCTTGGCAACCTGAATATGAGTCAGTTAAATGGCATAATATTGTCTTAGAAAAGTCCCTCACTTGGTGTTCCAAGATATTTTTCTCTCATATTTATGAACTTATCATTCTTCTGTGTTCTTTTTTAAAAAGAAATTAAGCAAAGAACATAAAGCTGATTAAGAAGCTTTGAAATGGTGTTCAGATTGTTCTAAGTATCATAAATGTAAATTCATTGAAAATATGTTTTCTGGCTTGATACCAAAATATATTGCCTTAGTTTCAGCAAAATTCATTGAAACAGAAGACGCTGTTAAAAACTTAAACCTTCAAGGATTCAATTCTTCAAACAATGAAAATCTTATTTTATGATATAATGGCACATTTTAGTCTGCAATAATAGACAAGATTGCTTGGTTTTTACAATTCGCTACTATGCATAGGATTTCAAGGTCATATTATTTCATTTGGGCTAACTGTATACTTGCTTACAATCTTGTCACATTATGTTAAATCTTTGGTAATTCTGACTCCATGTTCAGGTGAATCAAGCAGATGAACAGAAATGTATTTATTAAGAAATCTTGAAATAATTTATATTCCATTGATGGTATTTTTTGAAAAAAACTTGGCTTTCTAAGATGGTAGGACCACATCTGCTTCAGTTTGGTTCTGAGAAACTGCCAAACTGACTGAAATAAATACTTTTGGAATCAGCTGCTGGGTTTTATCTATTTTTATACTGTATAAGGTGATCATTTTGCATAGCATGTGTGATAGCTAACCTTTAATTATAATTGCTATGTCCTTGCGATTGTTACAAATTTCTAATTACTGAATTGCGATGACATCAAAGAAAAAAATACTCAGATAAAGAAATTAAAGAAATATTTAAATTAGTTAAGTCAAAAAAAAAGCAACAAAAATTTCTCATCTTGACCTAATTTACTTGAAATTCTATGCCTGATGTGAAGATTAATAACAGGTGGCCTTTTAGGGAGCACTCAGCTTGAATCTAATGTCCTAGTTGTTCTTTTATTATCTCAAACCTCTCGAACTAAAGGATTTTTTCTCCCTGCCCTTTGTTCAGAATGTGGGACTGTAATTGAGTTCATATTTCTCACCCAACCTTTCAGCTGCAATTAATATTTTATTATATCAGATTTTATCACTAAATAGCCTAGCAGCAGGGTATTGAGCCACACACATACTCCCACACATGCATACAAACACAAAAGCGATAGAGACTTATGGATGCCAGGCAAGTTCTATGTAATGAGCTGTGGTGGAGAGAATACAAAATACATTCATGGTACCCAGCTAATATTCCAAAGCAATCTACAAATGATCTTATCTTGATCAAAGTTTGACAAAGAGAAATTAAAGTTACAAGTATGAAATATTCAACACTGTAGTATTATATCAAACATGTGGCATCTAATAAAAATTGTCTGTGCAAGACCAGCTATTATCTGTTTTCATTGTTACATTTTATGAGCCAGAACACTTTAGGTCATATGTATTTTTGTACTAAGCATTGCACTCTGTTCTGAGCTTTGCTAAGCATGGACACCTGTACAGCATGACAAATGCAAAAGTCTGAACATTTAAGTTGCTACACTATTTGTTGTTTAAACTGGAATAAAGCAAAATGCCCTCCTTTCACTGCCTTGCATGCTGGCGGGGCAGTGTTACTCTAAAGTATTCTGATGGAAAGAAGGTTGTTTTAATATAAATTTTCAAAGGTGGAGGCAGTCTTATCATATAAATAACTGTAAACAAGATTGGAGAGAAATGTTTTCTAAAGCTAGATAACTTTAATGATCAGTGTGTTTCATTATAAAACCCTCCCACATAATTTAGGACTAACTAGGATTCCTGTTCCAGGCAGGATTTTACATAAATCTCCCCTCTCTGCCTGTCCGTCTCTGTCTCTCCCTCTTTTCCTCTGCATCCCTCTGCCTCCTCACCTCCCTCTTCCTCCTTGCCTCCTTCACTCCCTGCTTTGAATAGGTGATTGCTCAGAAAAAGTCGTTGGACGAAGGCAGAGATCACCAGCAGGATAGTGTAGAAGAAGTTCTCTACTTGAAATGGTTTCTTAATTCTTTGATATCAGCAGAAATAGCCTCTTGAGGTGTAATCACTGCAACAGTTCTTAAAAATTATTTTTATGTGTTTAAATTAAACAAAGTAGCCCAAATAATAAGCAAGCCCATCTTCCCCAAGGGGACCTCTGTTGTAGAGAAGAAGAGGAGCTAAGCCTCTTTAGATGGCTAAGAGGCAACTTCCAGTGTGTTTCTGGTTGCTGAAAACCATGGTCTTACTGTGGTAGGAAGGATGACCCTAGAAGATATAGCACTGGGGCTTGATGCAGATAAGAGCACAGTTTTATTTCTGGTCCAAGTAGGGCAAATCTGTATAGCTTTCTGCAAATCAGTATGTCATGTTCTCTCCATCTCTAAAATTAAAATAAATGGAAATACCATTTTCCTCTCTAAAGGAAAAAAGGAAGAGCAGTCTGTGTATGGTTGTGAACAACTCAGCTGTGGTGAGGAGTGTTGTAATGAGCAGCTGTATGTAATGGTCTGGAGAGAATTGGCTTTTTTTACTTACCTCTTCCAAGATGCCCACCAGAAGATCTCAGAGTGGTAACTTTGTGGAATAATTTGTGGAGTTATCCTCACAATCCATCCCTGGTTTTCATTCATTTTAAAGCCATGTTGTGAGGAGACTACAAAGAAAGCAGGAGGCTACTTCTGTAGTGAAGTCAGTCTCAAGGCTCTGGAAAATCTGAAGCCCTAGGTTAGTTCAGTTTAGACTAGCATTGTTTGAGTTAGCGATACTGCTGCTAGGGCTTTAAATTAAGAGCATAAAGCTTTGTGAAGTTGGATCAATAGTATCTGGTGTCTAGACGGAGTAAGCCCTTATGCACAATAGGAATAAAACCTGTTGCCTGGTCAAATAAAGGGAAGAAGTACTCCTTAGCTTGTGTCTGTTATATAATGTTTCCAAGATAAGATTTAAACCTTCTGAAACACATCTAAATTCAAGTTTACCCCTGGTTTTATTATGGTTTCCTACAAAAATAGATTTATATATCATACTGTGCGCCTCTCTGTATATTACTTCCTTCCTTCCTTCCTTCTGGACCACTGGGAACTTTTCAAGCACACATGCAATGGTTTAAAAGTTGCATAAATAATAAGTTTCTGTCACATCTTGGAATGTCTAGGTGCAGAGGAAAGACCTAAATTAGCATCTATGCTGAAGGAATAGTCAGTTCATTTCATTTGGCCCATCAGGAGAGCACTACAAGTCACAGACCAGCAAGCCCATATGTAGCCCAGAAGCAGCCACAGTATGTGTTATCTCTTTTCCAGCCACTGTTTGGGAGACACTAAAAGGAGCTGAACATATTGAGGGTGGGAGCTGGGTATCACAGAAGTGTGGAATATAGATGGGATTATGGCATGTTGTTGAGTACACATTCTGAACTTCTTGCTGTAAAACTTGGAGCATCTTAGTCTATTTAAAAGAATTCACAGCATCATCTATTTCAAATGGCATTTAAACAACTCAGAATTGGTTAAAGTAAAGGCAATGGTGCTGTCCCGTACACATGAAAGAGGTACCAGCAGAATAGTTTTATGTTTGCCAAAATTGTAATGTTGACATATCTATTAGAAAGATGATCAGCTTATGTATACCAGAGTTATTTATGGAAGAAACCAAATATCAAGTTGGTAGAGCAGTTAAAAAAATAGTCAGTTCATTGTGAGTGTGAAGAGATCTTATAGCAGTCACTCTGGGATAAACATTCCCCCCAATCTTATAGAAGTATTATATATGATTTCATAACAAGATTATGAAATAAAGTGATTTTATACATTGCATGCAGTATGTCTGTAAAAGGTGTCTGATTTCATGATGTCAAACACCTTTTACAAATGTATTGCATATGTTTAATAAGTATTAGCTAACTAAGAGTTGTTACAGAATGCTTTTTTTAAAGAATATCTGTATTAGATAGAGTTAATTTTCATTTTACCTTTTCTCCTGCTACATTTTTTATTACTATTTGTTTATCAAAAGTGATGGCACATCTTAGCCTGTTTTCAGTATATTATCACAGAGTCACACAGAATCATGGAATCACCAGGTTGGAAAAAACCTACAGGATCATGGAGTCCAACTATTCCTATCAACCACTAAACCATGCGCCTCAGGTCCTTCTCCTCTGGGCAGCTCTCCAGCAAGGCTTCTCCCAGTCTGTAGCACTGGCCTTGTTAAACCTCATCCCACTGGACTTCAGCCCAGCAGTCCAGCCTGTTCAGATCCCTTTGCAGAGCCTCCCTACCCTCCAGCAGATCGGCACTTCCACCCAGCTTAGTTTTTATCCGCAAACTTGCTAAGGGTGCACTCAGTGCTTTCATCCAGGTCATTAATAAAGACATGGAACAGGACTAGACCCAGCACTGAGCCCTGGGGAACCCCACTTGTAACTGGCTTCCAGCTGGAGTTAACTCCATTTACCACCACTCTCTGGGCCTGCCCATTCAACCAGTTTTCCACCCAGGAGAGCGTGCGCCTGTCCAGGCCAGAGGCTGACAGTTTCCTAATCAGAATGCTGTGAGAAACTGTGTCAAAGGCTTTACTGAAGTCCAGGAAGACGACGTCCACAGCCTTGCCCTCGTCCAGTAGTCGAGTCACTTTGTCATAGAAGGAGATCAGGTTAGTTTGGCAAGACCTGCCTTTCTTGAACCCGTGTTGATTGGGCCTGATCACTTGGTTCTCCTGCATGTGCTTCGTGATAGCACTCAAGGTCACCTGTTCCATAACTTTTCCCAGCACAGAGGTCAGACTGACAGGCCTGTAGTTCCCTGGATCCTCCCTCCGACCCTTCTTGTAGATGGGCACAACATCAGCCAGCTTCCAGTCCAGTGGAACTTCCCCAGTCTTCAAGGACTGCTGGAAGATGATGGAAAGCGGTTTGGCAAGCACATCTGCCAGCTCCCTCAATACTCATGGGTGGATCACATCTGGCCCCATAGACTTTTCTTACTATTAAAGACTGAGGCAAAGAAGGCATTAACTACCTCAGCCTTGTCTATTCTTTTATTTTCTTGTCTCCTTCTATACATTCCTACCCTGTGTAGTCTTTCATATTCTTAAATGTTTCAGTTTTTTTCTGGTTTGGTTTGCTCAGCTTTTCTTTCTCTTTTCACATACACAGTTACTTTTCTGCAAACTAGAACTATTAGAATGTGTCCTTACAGTCTCTTCATTCTAAACATTTATTTTCCTACAAAGGAAACAAACAAACAAAAAAAAAGTGGCCAAATCTCCGGTGCCCTCCTTAGCTTGTCACTTGCAGTCTGCATTTAGTAGCTAGATCCACTGATACAGTATGGAGCACATTAGGGGAGATCTATAATCAAGGGTATCTTTTGCTTGTTCAGCAAATACATGATTAATAGCTAAGAGAATTCATGAATATAGAGCCAGATGCTCTCTTATCTTGTATTAATTACATCTGTAGAAAATAACTTTGAAGTCCATGTGAAACAGTACAATTATAAATAAGTTTAATTTTATTTTCATTTTATATTCATTATATTTTGTGCAAGACTACAGAATATGTACAAAATCTATATATTTTCCTGACATTAGTGAATTTGAAGAAAAAGCAGCCAAATACATGAATCCTTAGTAAGTATGGAAAGCACAAGCCACAGAGAGGTTCAGAAAAAGTACATTCCTGATTGTAAAATTTTGGTGGTCTGCAACTTTTTAGAACATGTTTTTTCAGCAGAAGAAATAATAATCAAAAACTTTACCTTCAAAATTACAAAGGGATACATGTGCTTATCTTTAAAGAAAAAAAAAGTAGAATTATGTGGCCATTTCTAAGCATGGATAGTGGCTCTTACATTGTCCCTGATCAAACTGACCATTTCACTCTAGAAAAGTAGGCAGTCTCTTTAAGAGTGGGTGTAGGGAAACTATTTTAGGATTAGGGAATTTCAGGTGTAGAAATGTATATAACAGTTGTGGAGACATAGCTGTGGCCTTGTCAACCTGTTTGTCATAATTCTGGTGTTCTCATATGCTTGTATACCAGTATGGTAATATCACTTCTGAGTCCTATTTGCACACTACTATTTAAATAATTAGAAATAATTAGCCATTGGGCTATATAAACAGGGAGCAAAAAAAAAACCAACCCAAACCACCAATAATATTTATCAGAGATTTACGGGGATTGGAGGGTTCAGAGAAGAGTTCTGATTCCCTTGCCAGTCAGTGAATCTCAGTTAACAGCAGAGCAGTGTCTTAGGCTACAATTACTGTTGACATTATGTCTAACTACAACATATATATGTGTTGATCAAATGGCTCTTACCAATTTTAATACACTGTTTCAGTACTAAACTAATACTGGTTTTGAATAAGGGTTGGTTAGTGTATGTGTTGGAATTCACTGATTTTTGCAAAGGATGGACTGGACAAAGTTATACCTATAGACCATCAGCATGCAATATGTTGTAAAATGGAATACAGATTAGCTACTACCACTTGCATGCTGGCAATCTTATATTATCCTTCAGAACTATTACAAACCAAAATCCTTAAAAGATTTTCTTTTTCCTCTCTCTCTTTCTCGTTCTATGCTTGATTTATTTACTAACAAAGCTAAGTTACTTTTTGAATCGTCATTTATAATAACTTAATCTAAAGGCAGGAACATTTCACAAACATTTAATGAATGGTGCATGATTGCTTGTGATCATAAGGCCGAATATCTGCTGGACACTATCTGCCACTGACATAGCGTGCTTAGATTCTTTAAAACAGTGAATCCCTATACTTGGAAGTAATGGAAAAAATGAAATAGATTGTATCATCAGGACTAGGTAGCACCCATCTAGCCACTTCAAGGTAGAAGGAGCGTGTGTTATTGTCTCCTCTTCCTTCCTTGCAGATTTCCTTCTAAGAACTTTTGGAGCCCAGACTTTGATGTTTCTCTTAAATTTTAGAGAATCCAAACTCAGAAAGGACAAATGTATCTGTTCTTTTGTATTTGGAAGAAAAATTAAATCTATGAGGAACTTATAGTGGCCATTACTTTACCACTTTCAGAGCTAATCTGACTCTTCTTCAGTTAAGATGCTAGGTAGCAACTGTTCTCCTTCTTGAAGGAATTGAATGCATTATCATATCCTACCTGATGACTGTCCTTTCTTGGACAGATTGTTCTTTCTTGGAGGAAAGAACATGCAAAGTATGTTTTAACTTCCAGTGATATAATGCACCCCATATGAGAAGTGTCAGGATTTCCTATATAAATCCATAGGAATGCTAAGGAGAGGTTTGTTTGGATGTATTTTTCCCAGAAAATCCCCTTTGTAAATACTGACTTCTAAGTTTTTGAGACTGTCCATGCAAAAGAGGTGAGCAGTCACAAAGCAGCTTAGGAGTTCTACATTAAAAGCCAGATACCATTCCCCAATGGACATGGGTATGTGAAGATAAAGCTTATTACAATACCTGGGAGTTTACATTTGACAGTATCTCTAGGGGCTGGACCTAAGCTGTCTTATCTCTTCCTTTACAGCTGTTTAGGTATTTCTGCTTTGTTTGATCTGAGAAATTGAGCTTCTTGCATGACAATGGAGGCACTGTATAATACTAGTCCCTCTTGTGTTCACTCTAGGTCTGATTCCAAAAGATTTGTGGCTTTCTCCAGTTTGACTTTTCCCATGGGCTGGAAATTTCAGGTGCCAGTAATAGCATTTCCTGACTATAAAGACAGACCCTGCGTTGGAGAATATAACCAGACTTATCTCTTGACTTGCAGAGCCAGGAAATAAAGCTAGGTGTGAAAGTAGAATCATTCCATTCAGGTTTCAACAAGCTGCTACCACAAAGTATTTTCTTTTCTAAGTCCTTTTCCTGCACTTTGTAAACAAGAACTGTCCCACAAATTTAGAAACTTGCCAAAGATGGTGGAACTTTTGTTCCCATGGAACCTTCTGTCCTCAAATAAAGATGCAAACAAAAAGTTACAGCGTTGCAATACTGCCTTGCTCCCAAAAGAAAAGGCAATACACTTTTAACCTGGATGTCAAGCACTTAAATGTGAACAGTTGCAAGAATTTTGGTTGCTTCTGTGTTGCCAATACGATTTGCAACATTTTGTAGTTCACCTTCTTTTGACCCCTATATAAATTAGACCTTAGTATATTACTTTAACAGTACTTGCAACATTGTTGGCATTGGTACAGCAGCCTTGATTTGCAGGTTTTGTGTGGTCTGTTTGTCTTTAATATTAGCTTTGTATTTTCATATCTGAACCTTATGTTCATGCAAGCTTTTTTTTCTAAGCTGCTTCATTTTTTCCTCATTTTAGAAGCTACAGCAGGAAAGGCTATAGGAGTATTTTCCCTAAAATCTTGAAAATCTCTAATCTCCCAAATAAAATATTCCTTAAATATAGGGAGCTGCCTTGAACAGGCTTCTCCATCATTAGTAGGCATACTCATTTGTCCTTTTACTAATCAAGAACTCCCTGGTCTTATCCCTACTCGTATCCCACCTGTAACAATGCTAATTCACTGGGGGCATTACTGCATCCAGTACTTGCAACCTGTGAATGCACATCTTGAATATAGCAATGGCCTTTGTCTGATATGCAGACAAAACTGTTTTGAACAGTGTCTGCTTTGACAAAACATGCAGAATTCTGCAGTGGTCAGAGAGACTGCTGTTCAGCTGGTTCTCTTGCTTCACATCTGCATTGAAAATTACTGCACATGGAGTACACTTTGTTAAGTATATATTATGTGTTCCTAGAACTCCTGACCCCCTGGCAAAGCCTGTCTAGCTATGACGGTGAGGCACCTCATAAATTGGGGATTATCATTATCACCTTTGTTTAATGCCGCCTGTAATAAATACAGACTCCTACTCAGGAGGAGGAGATTTCTTGAAAATTTCTTGCAGCCTTCTTCTATTTGCCTGCTAACTGTAAACAATTAATTTCTGTCCTTTAAGGGGTAATTTCCTGCTTTTGTGTCAAGAAACAGTTTACATATAATTTCCAGTACTGTAAAATTTTAAGTTATAGGATGGATTACAAGTATCTAGTGCAATAGGACAGGAATTAATAGATCAAAATTTCCAATGTTAATCCATATAGATGTGTTATGAACATGTCAGAAACAACTGATGACATAGATTAAGAGGAAATTATGTTGCAGATTATATCAAAAAATCGTCCAAAGATTGTGTTTCTTTAAAGAAGCAGTATTAAATAATAAACTTGTTATTTAACATATGATGAGCAAAGATAAATGAAGCTTTGGATGCAAAACATGAACAGAACAACTGATATTTTTTAAGAAATGTTTATGGCTTAGATGGAAGTATGATAGAAAACTTTCAGTGTCTGCACAGGTATTGGTGAAATTCTGGAGACCCTACAGATTGCTATGGTTTGACCAATCAGGTTCTTCAGAGACATAAAACTGAGGTAACAAGGGGGGAGCGGGTTTTCTTATTTTTTTCCATCTATTGGAACTTCTGTATTTTAGCAGAAGAATGCAGTGAATTGGTTCTAGCATACAGATAAAGCAGGTCTGTGGGAATAAGTAACTGAAATAATGGTCAATACATAGACAGAAGGTTATTCTATTGTTTGAACCTGTTAGCATTAGATCAAGGCATGCGTGCAAGTTGACATACAGAAGTAGAGCTATAAAAAGTACCACTTCTGTCTTTTTATAATAAAGCATGAGACTTAAAAGAGACTTACTGCAATAAGCAGAAAACTTCAAATTAGCATCTACAGTGTCACCATTAACAGTATGCAAAAATAGCCTAATAGTTTACACAGCTGATCAGAGTATGGTTAGTGGAGCTTAACAGCTTTGCAGGCTTTGTATATTTCTGAGAAAAGGAACCCATATTTTTTCAAGAAAAAGTAGAAAAGAAGGTTTTAGTTTTGAACAGTTGAATCAGGCGAGAGAGAATAGCAAATTTTCCCATTCTCATTTTACAGCTGGAGAACTGAGGCACAAAATATTTAATTGGCTTGCCCAGGTTCACACACAACAGCTGTATTAAGGCTAGGAAATAAATTCAGATAGCTTTGGTCTAGATTCAGGTCCTTAGGCCATCTTTATTCTATAAAATAAATTTTTAAAAATTCTTTATTGCTTCATTGTTTGCAGTTAGATGAAGCACTAGGAATATATAAGAGAGAGGAAAACAAAGCTGACAGGTAAACAATGAAGTAATCAAGCTTGTTTTCTCTTTGTTTTCTATTTGGAATTACTTTTGGTAAGGATTTAATTATAAATTCATAAATTTCAGTTGATTAAAACCTTCATTGTACATGCTAAGGAATTCTGTACTAAGAATCCTGAAGACCATTTTTGTATCCAATAAACCATTTTTGGAAAATTATTTTGTCTCTTTGAATGAGACTTTGACTAATTAAAATTTGATTGAGTATATTCTAGTAATTTGGAATAATGTCCTGATTCGGCAAGTTACTAAAACTTATCATATCATGTACTTAAGAATAGATATGCACGTAAGTCTTTTTTTGAATTTTTTTAATTGCTTGATTCATTTGTCTAAATATTCTTAGCATCTTTGATGACTGTGTTGACATGTTTTCTTTCTTCTTTCATGTCTCCCTGTCTGAAAAAAATATTTAGCAGACACTGACAGACCATTTTTAATTTAAGCTACTCAGTTTCATCAAATATCTGTGAAGCCTCCTACATCTAATTTCTAACCAAAATTGTAGACCTCATATGTTCAGATTGGTATCTCTGCATAATTATTTAAATTTGGAACTGTTTTGAAATTGTTAAAATGAAAAGTAGCTTAAAAATTACATTGAATATTTCTTCCCTCAGGGACAACTTTAAATGCCCAAATTTGAAATATTTGAATCCTAAATTAAAAATAATTCCCAAGTTGTTCCTTTCTTGAAATAACAGTAAGCTTCAGTCTATATAAAAGTAGGTTTTGTATTCAATTTTCAAGGCATTGGAATGCTATAGTAGAACTGTGTAATGTGAATTAAACAGATTACATTTCTTTCCTTCAGGAAGATCAATATAAGTTCTACCAATAGCCAATATGCTTTCAGCACCTTTCACTGTAGTGTAGATTTTATTATTTGGATTACAGGTAGGAAGATGTTATTTTCTGAAATGTAGGTGTGTGGGAAAGGTATAATGCAACTTCAAACAAGCAGGAAATTGGACTAATACCTGAGAGGAATAATAGAGTCCTAGTACCATGCTAGCTCAGTTCACTGAGCTTGAACCCTTTTCAGCATAGGCAATTCAGCTGTTAAGTATTAAAGAAAGCAATTTTAACAGTAAGAATTAGAGGAAGCTCTTGGATTATAATTGTAGTTGGGGTAATTTTGTAAAATTCATTAGCAAGATGATCTCATTTGTAAAAATGTAAAACATATCACTCACAAAGTTCTGTCAGGTTTCCATTGACCCAGGTGCTCATAATGTGTTAATTTACATCAGAGAAACAGCAGTGTGTGGAAATTGGACAGCAGATAGGATTTAGTTATTTTTCATTAGCGCTTGGACTTAGATAAAGGAGAACAGAAAAGAGATGCTTGACCTTTCAGTGCTTAAATTATTAAAGAGCAAATAGATTTGAGGTCTAGATGCTTGCAAATCTAATTTGTCTTGTGGAGTAAGGATGAAAAGACATTTTGAGTTTGAAATTGCTGCAGTCAACTTAGTTCTTTCTTTAATGTATCAGAAGATGAATAGATGGCAGGCATTTAAAATGTAATATACATCGAGTACTGCATGTAGTGTAACTAACATAAATTTGCCAAAGGAAAGGGAGTATTTTAATGATAAATTTGTTTCTAAAATATCTACAAACTTTAGCTTTAATCACTGAGTGAAAGATAAAAGGAGTCCTTGTTTTGACCAGTACTGAAACAGGTCATATTACCTTATCTAGTCTGAGGCTTCTCTCGGTCCTGCTGCAATAAAAAAGGTAACAATACTGTTCTGAAGGCAACAGCCAAATAATTTATTTTACTATTTACTCAGTGAAACTGAGGGATTCTTACCTTTGCTGTGATACTATGCAAGCATATCCAACTTTACTACCTTGCAAGAATAGATGTTTACATGACCTTCCACTCTTTTCGTAATACTCCATTCAAATTTGCAAAGGGTATTAATTGTAGATTCATCATAAATTAATAGTTACAGGAGGCAACACACTCTCTTCAAAGTAGCTGGGAATCCAAGCTCTAAGCAACTATGTTTTGTTCCAGAAAATTAACTGCTAAAATAATGTCAAATGTTGATTTTGAAGAGAAAAAAATAAGGTTTTAATAACAGTGATTAATTTTTAAGCTTAAATGTAGGCTATTTTTTACAGATCAGCTTTCCTTTACACGGGGCATCTTTATGGCTCAGCTTGAAAGATTCTGGGCCATCTCATTTAAACTATATATCACCTAAAAGTTTGGATCAGATGATTCCTGAGGTCCCTGGCTTTCTATGATTCTATGAATTCTCTTAGGATGAATGAAAGGCTGCCATGTATTGACCTTCATTTGTTACTTAGCATGGAATTAATCAAATTATGAAAATCTTTCTGCTAGGTGTGTAGACTGTGTTGTACGGAGATGTAAAATATACAGACAATTGCCTTCAAGTGAACCCTTAAGACATTTGTTTGTTTCCACTGCTGTACCAAGTTTTACTTATACATGGTTAGAGTACTGCATGAGGTTCAGTGTCACATCTCAATTTAGGTGTACATTTTTAGATGTCTACATGTAAGCTATTTAGTTGCTATAGTCAATGGAGCCTAGAAACTAATAAATTGATCACAAAGTAAGACATCACCACACTGATCATATTTTTAAGATCTCTTAACTGTAATGAGTAGCTCTCAAGTCACTGCAGGTGTATGGACATTTTCATGAAGACACTTAAATGTAAGGGTCTTAACACTAAACTAAATCTCCACTATGGTGAAAGTCTGTGTTAGGCAGAAAAAGCATTCTCAGTGTTAACTTTCTGGGCATTTTTTGTGAGCATAGAAAGTGCACATCTCCTACTAGAGATGCTAGATCTTAAAAACCAGTAAATGGGGTCTACTGAATGTGATCAGTAGATCTGGTAAAAAATACCTAGTAAGATGACCAAGAGAACTGACATTCTATGCCTCTTGGTGATGTTCAGCTGTGAAGGCTCTGCAGACCTAGCATCATGCTCTTATAGAATCATGAAGTCATAGAATGGTTTGGGTTGGAAGGGACCTATAAAGATCATCTAGACTGACTCCTCTGCCATGAGCAAGGTGCCTCTTTCACTAGATTAGATCACGCAAAGCCCCATCCAATGCAATCTTGAACAGTTCCACTGACAGGGTATCATTCCAACACACAGCATTATCTAAAACATACAAAGATAACTCGAGTGTAGAAGCAGTATGTTAGTCTGGTTGTGCACTGAGTCAGTGAGGCTCCAGAGAGTGCAAGAGCTGGAGAGCTCTATGCCAACATGCAAAGCAGCTTGAGTCTAGCAGAGCCCCAGCAGATGCAGGAACTCATTGGCTATGAGCTGGCTTGGTCATCTCTTTTCTTTCTAGGCTAGATTTGCCTTTGGAAGGTAACAGTCCTAGCTGTACAATGTTATGACTAAGCCAATAAGCCCTATTGGGTCCAAACTGAGAATTGTAGGGGCCCAGCTCAAGAATCCCTGTACTTTGGACAGTCTTCTCTGTAAACCTAATCGTCCACCTACCGATGACAGAGCAGGAACAATATGTCAGAAGATTGTGTAGGTATTTCATCTTTAAGGAACATATCCTACCCTGAGATTGCTGCTTTTTATGAATTATGAACTTGAAAGATCATAAATTGTTATTATACATAGATGATGTGCAAAAATGTGACACATTGCTACTTTATTGTCAATTGCCTATAGTGACTTGCTTGCTGGGATTCAAGATTCCAGGAGACAAATAATGCTTAAGAATCACTGGCCCCTAGTGAAGCTATAAACTTGCAAGCCAGTCCTCTTTAGAGACCTGGACTTCCCACTGCACAAATTTGAAAGCACTGACTAAGGCATTTACAGCAACTGCAAGGGTATAATGACTGCACTGTTTGCATACAGAGCAGAAATCACAATTTCTTTGTTCTTGCTTGAATGTCCATAGCACCTTTACAGTGGAGAGGGATCTCCTGTTCTGTAGAGGCCCCAGTACAGTAAAGAATGCAAGTACAAACTGAATTGCTTTGCAGAATGCAGAAACACTTAAAAACATGGCTATCCAAAACGTGTAAAAGTGCTTTGCTGAGTGAGAATAACTGCCATCAAAAAGTGTTTTATTCTTGCTCAGTAACAGTCAATATGCCACTGAAATTTTTAAGACTGTAATTTACTCTATTTGTGCTATTATAAATAGTTATAATGTCAACAGTTGAGCAAATGCTATTCCCCATGTCTTTGTAATTTATTCCTTCATTTTTATCTTACTACTCATTTCATTTAGATGGGCTAGAGGATGGAATCTATAGCTTTATACTTACTTCTGTGATTAAAATAATGCTTAGTTCTACATTTTAGCACTAAGCAAGCAAGCTTTTTCTATACAAGAATTTGAACAGGGAAGTGTTCTGTACATTTGCTATATGAAGAGCTTTGGTGTGTATGTTTGATTTAGTATTCCAAACCAAAATGAGTTTATTTGAAAGCATGAATCTATTCCACACCTTCTTACACCTGAATATCAAAATGACACTTTATTCCTGTGTCCTTTGCTTTTAACAGTTCATTTCTTCCATAGAGAGTGGCATGCTCTTATGGTTTCAGAATTAGTTGACTGCCCAAGTCTTAAAATAACCCGTATGTTTCTTTTTTATTTTCCTTTCTACACTTCCAGTGTCTATCAAATAGTTGTTGAAGAAGAGCGGCCAAGGAGAACCAAAAAAACAACTGAAATCCTGAAGTGCTACCCAGTGCCCATTCATTTCCAGAATGCCTCACTTTTGAATTCCCAGTACTACTTTGCTGCAGAGTTTCCAGCCAACAGTTTACAAGCTGCTCAGCCTTTTACCGTTGGTGATAACAAAACCTACAGTGGTTTCTGGAACACTCCTCTTCTTCCTCATAAGAGCTACAGCATCTATTTTCAAGCTGCTAGCAGAGCCAATGGGGTAAGTGTTATGAAAGACTGGCTTTATACAGTATTTGTTTGTAAATAGATGATTGACAGTAGCTATCAAGATGCCCAGTGTTGCTAATGAGAAAATGAAGTAACCGTGAAATCTAACACACTGAGTTTAAAAAACAGCAGTTTTCTTAACTTGGTATTGCTTAATGATTAAAGGCTACAGGAAAAAGGAGGGGAAAATCGTACAGTTTTTCAATAGTGAGTAGGCAAAGTATTGCATTACCGTGCTGTCTTATTATCTAACAGCTATCCAATGAATTTTTTTGGCTTTTCTTCTTTCCTTGTTTTTTTTTTCTGTTTAGTTTTTTGGGTTTTTTTTCTTGCTTGCTTTGAAGAAGAGAGTGTTGTGATTTCTTTCATTAACATTAAACCAAATTTTATTGTGGATTTTATCTTGACCTATCCAGTCCTATTAACTTAGTTTGTAAAGTGTCGAACTCACATTTTCTCATTTGGTTGCCCTGACTCAATTAGAAATCATTTTTTCCCCCTCTTTCTGTAAACAGTAAAAGAAAACTAAGTAGATAGAACTGAAATGAAAAGCCTGTAAAAAGGTCTTCGCAGATCATGTTTCATTGGGCTAATTCTTCCTGGAATTGTTTTTCATTTCCTGGACAGACCTACCCAGAACCCTTCAATTCTTGATAAGCTTTGGCTGTCTGCACTGACAACCTGGAAATGTTTTCTGCCAGAAACTATAATGGTCCCTCTTTCACAGTGCACTGACAGTCCAGAAATGTGGAACGTCACTGATTATTTTTTCTTCCTAAAATTGTCTAGCATGATGCCTCGAACTATCCTATCTGTAAGAAAAAGAGAAGTCTCCCAAGGTCATTATGTTGTCAAAGTAAAAAAAACTGAACACTTGCTATGCTCTTGTGAATAATTTTCACGTATTTTCTCCTTGTAGAGGAATCTTAAGGGAAATGTTTATGTACGATACTCAAGAAGCGCTTATCCTTATAATGAAAGCACATTGGAGTTGCTTAATAAGCACTTAAATATATAATGAGGCATATTAAATCAACACTTTTTTGACATTTTATCATCACTTTTAAGAATACAATCATGAATTGTTTACTTCACTTATAAACACAAGATGTGACCTTTTTGCTCTTTATTTGACACAGGAAACCAAAATTGACTGCGTCAGGGTAGCCACAAAAGGTATGTTCGTATTATGTCACGTATTCAGTATCTCAGCCTGTTGACTTTTCCCTCATATGGTCTTTGCAAACTTCCTGAAGTGTTTATATTGTTAAAAGGCATCATTAAACCTATTATAGAATTTTAAATTATTTGTTTGAGTCTCTGGCTGAGATTTAGGAAGTTTGTTTGTTTGTTTGTTTTTTAAAATAAATGCATTACTCTTCTTACTTCTCTACTTGAACACAGGAATTTTTAAGTATATTCTGTGGGTTTTTATATGATCTCATAATAAATATGTTTTACTTTTCTATCTAGAATTGTAAAATTGCCAATTGTAGAGTGCATACGAGCTGCTTATACATTTGTAGTGAAAAACTACCCCTGACTTGTAAGCAATTATCTTATTTTAATTGCTTTATAAAAGAAAAATGGAGAAATCATGTTCTTCATTTTCATGGTACAGATCAGCTATGTTTATTGGACTGTCAGCACATGATACTACCATTTGTGAGACAAGTTTATATAACAGACAGTACTAGCTATAGGTTTGCTCCCCAAACAGGAGAAGGTAAACCTGCTGCTGATATATTTAGTTTTGGAGGCTAGGGTCCGTCTGTGATTATCTTCGTAGTTTCACCTCTTTTAGTACCTCTAGCTGGTGGCAACTTTAAAGCCTGAAAAAGAAGTGATGGCATAGTATGATTATTTGGAGGCGGTAATAGTAGGAACAGGTAATCCGACCTTGTGGATTGGGCATCTGATTAGAGTATGAAACAAAAACTACTTCATCCATGTACCACGGTTCCTTGCAGAGAGGTCATGCACGTGTCATAGTGACTATCCCTAACACAACTGATTCCACCATGATATCCTTTACATGTAGATATCACAACTCCACCAACACCTCTAAATCTAAGTAGAATGGATGAGAATCTCATTACTTAAAAGTAACAGACATGTTGGCATACAGTTGCCTCTACTGAAATGCCAGATCCTCCCTAATCTAACAAATAGTTTATTTGTCTTCTCGAACTGTTTCCTGGGTTGTTTTCTTTTTCCAAACCAGAGGCAATAGTTTTGATTCTAATTTATGGGCCACTTACTAAATTACAGAAAACTTTCAAATATCTAATCTAAAACCCAATATAATATAGCTGAGAAATGAATTCCACATTCAAGTGGAATCCTGTGTGGTTTTCCAGTAGCTTCAGTAATACCAGGAGTGGACTATGTTATCTCAGAAATCATAATAGGTGAACACTAATGACTAATGGATGCTCAGCTATTCCAGTTACATGACTGACTGAAAACTCTTACTCTCTCCGAAGCGAGGGTAACTTTATGGATTGGAATAGCTCCCATAGCAACAAGCCACTTTGAGCTAACCCATTTGGCAATGGAGAAATTAAGCTTTTATTTTAAACAAATCTCTATACATTTCTGTTTTGAAATCATGTTTCAGAATTCTTTGTAATCCCTGTGTAAAGCCTGGAAAATAATGTGAGGGCTGGTTTTGAAGACTTTAAAACCAGAAGTGTCCTCAATGCATTAATAGTTCTGGTGCAAAAATGTCTCGGAGGGTCTTTGTTGAGCACTGATTTCCATGCTTATAAACTGAATGTCTGTATTAAATTATTAAACTATATTAATTTTATACATAAAATAGAAACCGTAACATGTTTTAATATGGTATTAATCTTATCTGTCCATATAGATTTTTTTCCCTTTAGATCTAACAGAGATATGGACTAGAAAAGATAAGGCAAAATGCTTAATGCTTGTAGGTCAGAAGATACCACATCCGCAGTGGAGCAAGACAGAGAATTATCCGCTCCTGTCCACATGCCCCTCCAAACACCTTAGTTAAGCATGCACATTGCCTGTACCCCAGAAAACAAAGGCTGCTCTGACTGCTGTGCTCTATCTCTTACAGAAATCCACCATTTTCCACTGAGTTTTTTGAATATGGTATAGCTACTAGACAATAAGCTGCTTAAGCTCTATCATGTGCTCATTGTGTCCATCTATTTATTACAAGGCTTCTTACAAATAATGTTGTGAATATTCTCCAGTACAATACCTGTTTTTTGTATACTAATACAATTTCTGAAGTGTTTGCATTTGGGCTTCTGCTATCTTTAAAAGTTCACATGCTGTGTTTTTTAAAGCTAAAAGAAAGTGCTTTAGGCTATTCATGTATAAAACAGGTGCAATCTTCTTTTAAATTAAGGTCTCATCCTGAAAATATGTACAGCTTTGTGTAGGCTATTGGAGTTAGTAGACTTACTATAGAATTGAATACGTCTGTGGGAAACCCTATGCTTTTAGGCCATAATCAAGTCAGTTATGTACCTGGTTTTAAGCACAAAGGATAATCTCACTCACTACATTGCAGCTGTTTTGTCTTAAAGTAGACATGTAAGTATTTTACTGGGTAAAGGTCTGTGCCATAAAGTGTACCCTTTAAAACAAACATGACAGTGCAGCCAGCTGTCCACTTGTTTCTTGATCCCCTGACTGCAGAAAACTTCAGCAATTACATTCCCATGGAATTTGAGGATTGCATTAAGTGCACTGCCAGCCCCTCCTGGATCCATGTTACCCAAGGCAACATCCAGACTGCTCCTCTGAGCCAGCTGAGCTTGGCCAAGCCGCCTCATTGTCTGTATTAAAGGACATGTGGTTAGCCTATTTGGAGGCTGCACTGAGGGCCACTATAGGAATTCAAAACCCGACATGAGCATAGGTATATCATTTGCTAGATATATTTCCTTTAGTTATCCTAACTCAAGATAATCTAAAAGTTTTTGGTGCCCTTGAGACCTTAAAATCACTGAGTTTTTAATCACCAAGTTTTGCAGTGCGCATTCCATGGCCCACTGCATGCTTTTGTACTTTTTGTTAAAAAAATTAATAAGTGTAATACAAAGAGCTTTCTTGCCCTAGATCCAGCAGAAACCTTGAGTAGGTACTTCACACTAGTTGATGACAGCAGGAATAATGCATGTGCTTACTGTCAAGCAGGTTCTTAACTAGCACTCACTAAAATCTGTTGCTGGCTCAGACCCAAAGTGCACTGGATAGGCTATTATTGTATTGACAGGCTTCTTGTTAGAAAAGTACAGCCTAACGCTAGTGGGTCAAATGCGCATGTAGTGCCTGTTACTTTCTCATTCCATCAAATGTATTTTAAACAACCTCAATTTGTAACATTTTTAAAACAGATCTTGTTTTGCGACCATTACCTTTTTACAAATGAAACCTCCATTAAATGTATTCTTTTAGAGATCATATAAAAATCCTGGTTGCAATGACTGTAAGTGTAATTTGGGATCAGAATATTGGGGTTTGTAAAGCTAAAAGTTCTCCTCCTGCTTCTGCTGAAGTCAAAGGGAACCTTTGCCACTAACTTTGCTAGGAGAAGGATCAGACAGTGTATTCTTGTGACACGGAGACTTCTGATCTTAGTTTTCTGTAAAGGAAGGCTGGTAGGACCTCTGTGACTATTCGGTGTGTATACAAATGTGGAAAATGTAGGGTTTCCACTCCCATTATTTTTTACAAGATAATTAAACAAACAAACAAACAAAAATTACAAAGAGATTTTTGTGCCATTTGTAATAAAGGTTACATATTCTGCTTGAAATATGGCTTTCATATACCTACTCTTTCTTCAAGCTAAGTGACTATAAAATCTCAGCAGACAAAGTTGAAAACATTCCAAAACTCCTCCAAGTTTATTGTTATCAACTTTGTAGTGTTTTGTGATTAATATTAAGACTATATTTCCTGATATGACTTACAACACTGTCTGGATAGAAATATCTTGGTTATCTCCTAGGATTCCAGTTCTCAAGAGGGAGACATTATTGTTCTAATTTTGCAGTATTGGAAGGCTTTCATTAATTATGAGAGAGAAAAGGATATTATAATATTTAAAATCCAATAGCAACAGTACTCTAGCAGCTACTATCAACACTGCATTTCAGTGTTGCAGAGGGATATTTCAAAATATTATGCAGCAGCAGTTTTGAGTTTAATTGTCTGCAGATGGTAGATGATCTATTTTCTTCACTCATTGCCACATTCTAATAGCACCCAGGCTGTTCTATGTAAATGAGTGATTTTTCATATAAATTTGTCCTTAATTTTCCAATATTTTTTCTTTGCATCATTCTCCAGCTGCATCATGTTGGATCTGACCTTTTAATTTTTTTTTATATTCCTCAATATTTATGTATCATAGTGTGCTTAACCATTTAGAGGCAATCATAGAACTACTGGCAAATGAAGAAAGATGAGATTTTATTAATGTGAGCCGTGGCAATAGTTATCTATACCAGTCAGTGATTGTTTTAGCTCCAACAGAAAAGCCTGAATACTTCTGGCACACAAAAAATTCCATTTTTTTAGTTTTTTTCTTGTCTTAGTGGCAAAATATGAACTTGTAGCTTGAACCTCCAAGAGCTGCATGCATGCCTATCCAAAAGCATGCTAACTCTCTCTCAGTGGTCATTCTCTGTATGCTGAAAGTTAAGCATATGTGTAGTGTGTGTATTTTCAGAATAAAGACCTAAGTAGTTGCAAGGAAAATGAATCTTAGCAAGCTCAAAAATATTTTACATGAAAATTATCTTTAAAAGGCATTGTAGGAAAAATGTACTGTTATGAAATAGGAAAACAAAAGGTGAAAGTAGTTCAAGTTGCCTTAAGAAGTTAATGCTAGAGTAATCTGAATAAGCAGTTAACTCATTTAGGAAGCCCAGTGCTGTGACTAACAGACCCAAAGAGTCTCCAGTTGCCTCAAATACATTATGTGGAAATAGTGTGCTTTAAGTCCTCTTCGTCAATGTAAGTCGCATACAAAAGCTTATTAATTTGCCGAGTAACCAAACTAACAACTGAACATGAAAAGGAACTTGTGGGAGATTTTTGGTTTTTACTTGTAAGAAGTTCCAACAATAAACTATTGACCAAGATTCTTCTTGCTGGCCTAGCTTCAGTCTGGCTTTTTTTTCCCTCATGCATGCTGACCTGGGAATCTTCCTTTGCCTTAGCTGCGATAATCGTGACTCAGCTTACAACACCATACATTCGCATCGCCCCTGCTGCAGGCGACGACCAACTAACAGGTCAGATGTTCAAGTATAGACAAGTCATCATGCCCATTTTGTCTCACTTTCTTTGGCTTCTTTTCCGTAATGATTTCCCCATTCTCTGCTCATAAATACTTTTCTATGTTAAAAGTTTTTTTTTTTCTATAAATTTTTCTTCAGCTCCATTAAATTAAATTGTGTGCTTGGCACCAAAACTTACCCATCCCTGTACATACAACTTCTACTGCATGTGCTCATTATATGTGTGATCTGTGGAATGTTCATTCAAGCCTGATGTTTTAAAGATATCTAGTCTTGCTCCATCAGCAAATTAAATAACAATTTGAATATAGATATATATCTGTGTATCTGTTTATTTTTTTCTGTGTTATTAGATCAAGACACTAGAATTCCTAAATAATTTAGGCTGAAAAGCTGCATGTGTAGCTTAGGACAAAGATCTTGTATTAATGGATAAGTTGGGAATGTTGGGAAGATCATATTTGCTGGCAATGTTTTAATATGCAAAAAGTTACAATAAGGAAATAAAATGGATTCCTATTTAACTATGCCATACATGAGTTCTAGGACTAAAACAAAAAAAAACCAACAACCTAGCATGCGACATATGAAAATGAATGAGACTGTAGGGGTTTTAAATCTAATTGTCAAAGTAAACTCAGGACACAAGTGAGACAGTTATTAGGCTATGTGTGGTTCATAGGTCAGTTCAGAATGTACCAGGAAATCATTATGAACTTGGGTAAATTGTTTGTTCATTTTGTAAGAAAATGAGTACATGCATAAAGCTTTTCAGAGATCTGGAAACCTTTTTATTTTCAAACAGAAGAAATGAGCATTAAAAACACTAGAATCTAAGGAGAGTTTGTTGTAATATGTAACAGGGGTAGTTAGACCTAGAACATAGGCATTTAGTATATGACAAAATCATTGCCTTTTTCAAGAGCACTGGCATAGTTACTTGGGAAGCACATAAATGCTGCTGCCAGGGATAAGGGGTGTAAGGGATGAGGAGGAATTCAAATGCTTGGCATCTGGATACTGTTCTAGTCAATAAGAGACCATTAAATGATTCAGCTTAAGATAAGAGGATTAGTGGCATGTCTGCTATAGATTTTAATTCTAGGTTATGTGTTATAATAAAAAAGCTGAGTAATTTGTAATGCCCAAATTGCCATGTCAATCAAGATAAAATTGTTGCGTGTATATTTGTATTATATAATAACATATGAACTAACCAGAATAACATATTTAGATGTTGCCAGGAAGTACTAGCTTGTCCTTCTTAGTACTGCTTGTCAGAAGCTCTGCCCACATGTATTTTTTTGTGGCTTAATTATTTTTTACTTGAGAATACAAATAAAGCTTTGAAGAGACAAAGAGGATTACTTTCATATTCTTGAATTTCAGTAAGTGTTGATTTCTTTATCACAAGATTCAAAAAAGCTCACGGAAAATGATATGTTTTTCTTCTCTTTTTTTTTTTTAATTTTTTTTTAGTTTGTTTTAGTGCAAAACCAGGTAGCTGCAGGAAGCACTGGAGATATGCCTGTTCCACAAAAGGGACATGATTGTAGTAGTTTCAGTGAAAGAACAGAGATAGAGCTAGCAAAGGACATCCAGTATTTATTTGGTACTTTGTCTCTGGTGTCTCATAGCATTGATACTCCGTGGTTGTCAGAAACTGATTTTTATAGTGAAAAAGAAAGTGTCAAACATTTATGGCTAACTGTGAAATGTATTTAAAACCCTCTGGAATTTCCTCATCATTTCTGCACTCCTTTCTCATGCTTGAAAAACTGTGTGATCAAAAATAAAGAATCATCTTCCTCCTTCTCATTTGCCACAACTGCAGTTGAGAGTGGAAAAAAAACCTCATCCATGCCACATGGCCCATGACAGCAATAGTAATTCGTGTTTTCCTGCAAAGATGTACCATGTAGAGGTCTTTTAGGCAGACTTTTCAGCTTCAGGGCAGTACAGCAATAATTTTATCTCAGTATCCATGAGGAACCCAAAGATTTTATTAAAGGTTTAGAGGAGCTGGACTGGACATGAGGAAGCAGAGAACAGTGAACATTCTCCTCACACTTTTCTCCTAGACATTCTCAGACTGTGGTAAAGGTCTACACGTGAAAGGACTTCTTTACATGGAAATCATAGGGCTACGCAGCTGTAACTTTTAAGTAATGGTACAGGGCATTTTCTGTTCAATGCTTTTTCCTCACTCCTTTGCTCAACCCCTAAGTAATTACATTTGAGGTCAAGAAATTACTTTTGTCTCGTAGCATTTGAGGAGGAACATAACTGGCAGTGGGAAGGTCAGGATTGGAGTTTTCCTTTTTTCAAATGGGAAGTTGATGCTTCTTGCATAATGAAAATTTAAAATCTTGGCTGCATTCCTAAATATTCTTACCAATTTTGAAAGGTCATCAAGCTTTCAAGCCAACTCTACTTCCACTCATTTTCTCCACCTTTGTCATTAACTCATGCTGACCCTGACTAGTGTAGTTTATAAACAATGTTTTATTAGTTCCTCTTTGTCCTTCCTTTCTCCTTCCTTTTCATATAAAAATAAGATGACTTGCATCTGGAGGATTACCTGCTATTTGCCCTAAATATCTTGACAGCCACTCCTTGTTTCAGTACGCCTTTGCAGCCTGTCATTGCAGTGGCACTTAAATGCCTACATGTAGTTGTCCTTAAGTTATAGTGTAATACAACGTGCTATAAAGGCAGCTGTGTGATTTTGATCCTTATAAGCTGAAATACTCAAATTAGTATTGCTAGTATTAGTGAATACAGTATCATCACTGATTCAATATAGAAAGTAAGGATTTGAGATTTGAGGAATGGTGTTTAGCTTTCAGTGTTAACCTTATAGATAGTAGCTAGCTTGAAATCTACTTAATTGACCCTATCCTCCAACAGATACAAAGAATGTCAGACCACCTAGTACCTGTCAGCTAGGAGAAAAGGCTACACGTACATGAAGGATATTAGTCCTCATGATACTGTCTCCTTGTTTTCATAAACAAATACACTTTAAGAGCATGGCTGAAATTGCATAGAAGGTTAATAAAAAACTTGGGACATACACAACTGACTGATCTTGTCTTTAAAGCTGAGTAACAAATCCATGTTTTTGAGAAAGCCAGAAAACATTTGCAGTCACTATTTTGTATGAGACACTTGATGTAATAGGTTTAATTTGGCCATATTTGGTATTCACTTGGTCCTCCTCTATTTTCTTCTGTCTGCATTCTGATACAATAGCATGCATGGAATTATGATTAGGTTGTTCATGCTTTCAGGCATTTTCTTAATTGTTGAAACATGTCTGAGCTACTTATATTTAAATTAAAGTATTTCCATTTGCAGTTTAGTGAAACAGCCACTACTTTACTGCATAATATTAAGACTGATTTTCATAGAATGCCCTTTTATTATTTCTCATTATTAATTGCACATGCAGGTTGAAGGAAGATTTCTGTACTGTACCCTCTCATAGATTAAATTCTGGGTACAAATCAGATACGACAAGATACATCAGAAGTCTTGTAACATAATGGATACCTAATAATTGGGAAGAATTTTTTTTAAATGGTAGTGGCAATCTTAAAGCTTAAGTGTTTTTTACCCTGCATACCTTGAGGTCTAGATGAGCAATGTATTTTATAACCATGTTAAAAGCAGTCATAAAATAATCCTAATTGGTTTCTCCTCCCTTGTGAACTTAGCAGCATAATAAAATATAGAGATTTCTTCAGATGCGTGTTCAATATATAGGAAGATTTCTTGCTGTCATCTAGGTCAGATTCTATTCTCAGCTGTTCCACTGTAAAAGTGAGAAAAATGAACTGAAATCATTGACTGATTAAATAGAAACTTTATTGGGTTTTTTTTATGTCAAGGGATTTACTTAGGTTTATACTGCATCACTGAAAACACTGTTTATTAACACAAAATGCAGCAGCATAAATTTGAGAAGGACTGTTTTCCTATTTATCTAGTTGGTTGGAATGAACTGGGGTAACTTCTTTATCAGTGTTTGTAGTTTCTCCTTTACAATGTATTTGCATTTGAAGTATAGCAACGTGGGCTGGACAGACATTCACATTCTTTTTTTCTCCGTCTTGAACCATGTAGCATTGATTTAGCTGTATAGTGACATCTTGAAGCTTGAAGTGCTGCTTTGGTTAATGGAGAGCCCATGGTTTCCTAGCTGAGATTACAGTGCTGTCTGTAATAGCAAAGCTATGTGCAGATATGCCTTGTCTGCAGGCTGAATGCACCAGTTTAGGAGTTTATTCTTCTCTTGATACTTCTGAACAACATTTACATCAGTGGAGAGGAAGCATCTATGTGGTGTAATGTCAAAGCCTTATTATGCCATTGCAAGGTTAAGGGACAAGGAAAGCGGAGTTAGAAAGGATCTGACTTCCCAAGGTGAAATTCTTAGCCTGTTTTTACATGATGACCTCAGCATTTGTGTATCAGTTGTTCAAGGATTCTGGTCCTCCTGCTCAGCTGGACAGAATGCAAAGAGGGGATATCTTCCTACTTTCTGCAGCACTGGCTGAATGCATTTCAATGGCCTGGAGTGTCACTTGTGATTTATTGCCCATTTTTGTTCTTTTATATGTTAGATTTGTCATTTTTGCAGTGACAGTTTCATCTATAAAACAGTATAGTTACAAGAAAATGTTAAGAGGATACAGGAGTGCTATGGGAGCCACTGTTTCCTTTTCTCCTTTTTTCCCCTCATACATTACAGAGTCAAATGTCAGTTTATCTAGGGTTTTAAACATAAGTACGTTCTCCACTGAATAGCTGAAGTGCTGAAGTTAAACAATTAGACAAAGAGGGACTAAAAATTATGCTGATAACAATTCACCAATGCTGGAATAACCAATAATATAAACACAAGCCCTTTCCAACTGTGGACAATACAGAATCTGAGTTAATTAGAAGTCAAGTTACCAATGTGATTCTTTTAGCAATGTTAAGTACTCCAGTTTATGTTTAACATAATAATAATTCCTAAAATATTTTCTGAAAATATATTATAGTCCTTAGTTTTGAATGTGTTCAAGTCATTACAAAAAAGCCAGATGCTCTGGGTAGGGGTTCAGGACCGCCTCCCATTCAGCTCCTTTTACTCTGAACAGGTTGGATTGAGGACAGTGGGACCTTTGCAACTCTCATGTGTAAACAGGAGATGAAGAGGATAAAATGCACAGGGTCATATCAGCAGTTCTGCTCCAGCCATAGATGCTTATGGTTGGCCCATGAGGTGTGGGTTCATCTGCTACCCTAGCACTGCATGACCAGAGCTACTGGTGTTACATACCTGGAACAGGAACAAGTGGGGAAGATATCATGACCTAGAAGAAAGTATTAATCGTTTCCTACCCTTTAGGAAGGACAAATAGCCTAATTAGGTATGTTTTGCACTGTAGAAACTGTTTGTCTTCTATTCAGAGGAGTTAAAAAGTTGGGTGCCATGGAGTTCATAGTCTGTCATTGCAGGAGATGTGTTACACAACTAATTTAGAAATTTCAGTGTTGCAATCCATAGCTGACAGAAGAATATGATTCCAAGCATCTGTTTCATGAAAAAAGTGAATTAAAATTTACCTTAAGCCACTAAAGATGAATCTTTTCAGTTCATCCTAGCTTGAAAAATAATCTCTTTGTTCAACTATGTATAATCTAATGTGGGGATATCTATAAGGTGAGGCTGTTTGAGGTTGGCATTGGTAGGAGGATCCATTTTTTAGTCCCATTATGGAGAATGAAAATGTAAAACCCAATCATGAAAAAAACAGTATGACATACCAACATGAATGAACTGACAAGGATAAAGTTTTAACAAACTTAAGGACTCACTGCCATCTGTGTAGCACTAGTCCGTATCACATCTGATGTATAGAGAAGCATAAAGTATAAAATGAAGCAAAAATACCAGTAGGGAATTTTTTTGAGCATGATTGTATGTCAGATAGTGTTTTATTTCATTTCTGTATAAAAATACATGCCTTTGAGTTTTACATTTAAAGCAGAACATGTTTTGTCTGTACCACAATGAAAAATTAAGGAGAGACAAGGGAAGAGAGAGAAACTCAGAGATACAATTAGTAACTAAAAACCCCATGAATTTCGATGTTTCCTATCTGTAGTTATTGACTGTTTTCATAAAATGCTAAGCAATTAGAATTTTAATTTGAAAGAAAATGTAGAACCAGTTGTGTGTAAAATAACCTGTAGTTCTTTGAAACTGCAAATCTGATGTTTGTATCACTGGAGAGTTTAACGAATATGTATTACAATATTACATGGATTACCTCTGTGTTAATATATAGGTGAATGTTGAAATGTCTGACGGTTAAATAGAGTAGTACAGCAAAGAAGAGTAATACTGTCAACTTTAATGAAAAGACACAGAACGTACTGCTTTGGGCTAAATAATGTTTCAGCAATTCACTCAATTTAGATTTCTTGAAATAACTGAAATTTTAATAAATGTCTAAGCTGCATTTGTGTGCTTGGAGTAATAACTCAACACTCTGCAAACCATGGCTGTAGTTATTGATAGGATTTTAACACCTGCTTCTCCGGACATCATATTGAAAATGTCCTTTTCTGCAGTAATGGTAGTGTGACTGCAAGAGCAAATGATTTTAGAGGCCTTGGAAATGCATTCTAGTGTATGTGTGCATTTTCAAGTCTTTATTTTCCAAAACTTTGAGCTTTAATTTCCTTCTGTTCATCTAATATTATGTTATGGCTGACTACTAAGAAGTTTTTGTGTAAATAGAAAGCTCCCATGGCTGAGTCATAGTTTTGCATAGAAGTGAGTGGAAGTTTATGCCCTGCATGATTTCAAGGTGATGAGAGGGGAAGTGCAGTAGTTTCAAGTTCTGCACCATCTTTTGAGTTCACACTGGAAACGGAAAGACAAACAGAAGAAAAATGGAAAAATGTCATTGATTGGAAGCAAACAGAATATTGATGAAACCTTTTTGAAGCAAAGTGCTTGTATTTTGCACTTTTCAATATGCTATCATTGAATTAGCTTCTGCTTATGAGTACATGGGTGAATAATTAAAAGCGATATGAAGATAACTGACAAGAAAAATGACTATTTCAGGCATTCTTAATCACATAGGACAGAGATATTTTTTTCTGTAACCCCTAAAACCTACAGGAAAGTTCATGAAAAATTTGAAGTAAATCAATGATAACCATTCAGAGAAGGCCTAGTCTGTTCTTGTCACTGGATCTTCATTCATCTAACATTGCTTCAGTTTGGACAGATTTTCTATTGGCAGTACTGTAAATGCATCTGAAATAGAAACAAAAGAATTGCTGCACTATATTATCACAAGACAAATTTAGAATTCTGTGGAATTATTTTTACTTTCTTGTGCTCATTCTCTTTCCCAGTTCTTCTAGCCAGCCTTCCTACCCCGTAACACTTTTTACTCTGGGAATGCTATTAAAAAATGCTTTACATCATTTTTCAGCTTTTGGTAAATTTGTCACAAATATCTTTTTACCTTTCTGTGTGCATCATTGTATGCATAATTCCATTTATCTTTGAGCAGAATGAGCTATGTTATGCTTTCCTCCAAGAAAATAGGTAGGTGGTGAGTCATGATAAGTAAATTCTGAGAGTGGGACTGGTTTTGAAGGATTTCTGAAGAACCCTCATAAGGGATATAATGAGGAGGAACGCTGGAGAGGCTTATAGTGGAAATCACGATAAATGTCAGCATCCTCTGTGAGCCAATGGCAGCATAAGCCAAAATTCCTGTACTACATTGCCCTTCTGCACCACCCTATTACACCACCACTCACACACACACCCTTTTGTAATGGCAAAGTAACAAGGTCTCCACTGACATTCCATTTGGAGCTGCTTATTAGTGTTCCTGTAGTTAAGTCTTGATTGGCAGAACCATCAGAAGACAGCACCTCACTCCCCTACTTCCTGTCCATAGCTTCAGGTTGCTTAGTTCCTGTGCTGGATGTTATTCCTTGCGTTCATGAATGGAAAACAAAACTGCTGTTTATGCATGCCAAGAACATCTAGTTCTATAGCTGAGTTTCACCCACAGTAGATCAAGTCCAGAGACATTACTCTTGTCTGACTTCACATCTTCCCTGCCTGGTCAAGGCCAAGTGAGTACTAACAAAACCACATTTTACCTCTTCACGCTTCAACCTACACCTTTACTGTTTGTAGAAGACAGCTGAAGTAAACTTACAGGGATATCTGGTAGTTCTTGATGCTTTTAAGTACAATTTCAGGGTAGATCTAGTGTTGAAAGCATAGGAGTCAAAGAGATCTCCTTCAGCAACAGGTGAAATTCAAATGTCCTTTGTGAGGGTGATGATAAATTATCTTCTATTTCTGTGGAAGTGGCTAGAAAGTAGTGCTGACTTGCTTAGAAAATGCATTATATATGGACAGAATCAGTCTGGACTGATTTAATTGCCTCAGAGCTAATTTCAGAGATACGCTTTTCTACCCTGTGTACTGTTGGCTAGAGGTTATGTAGAGAAACATAAAATGAAATGTTTTAGGACTAAAGGCCCTCCTTGTTGTATCTTATGCCTCTAGGACTTTGTTTACAGAAGTCAGATTTATAAGATGCTGTTGCACTTCCAGTGGCTGCAAGTAGGATGTCTTTCACACAGCATCAGCTGGTAACAAGCCCTACATTTCAGAGCACTGAGACACCTGCAGTTTCAGTGCTTGTTGATGCCTCTTTCTCAGACCCGCTCATCCATATTCAGTCTGATACGTACATGTATACGGCTAATTTGATACAAGTATGTTCTCATTGCTACACAGTCAGCCTTCTTGATCAGAAATTTGCATCTCATGGAGTCATATTGGGCAGTGGAACAGGCTGCCCAGGGAGGTGGTTGAGTCACCTTCCCTGGAGGTGTTTAAGGCACGGGTGGACGAGGTGCTGAGGGATATGGTTTAGTGTTTGGTAGGAACGGTTGGACTCGGTGATCCGGTGGGTCTCTTCCAACCTGGTTATTCTGTGATTCTGTGATTCTGTGTGATATTGACTTCTGCTGTGTTTTGGTAGTCAGAGCATTTTAGTAAAGTCCAGTTTCTTCTTTCCATAGTAGTCAGGAGGATTTAATCTTTTATTTCAGTGATGAGGTCTGTCTTTCAAATATGCTGCCATGCCATTTCCCTTTGTTGACATAGAGGTCTGTGATGTGGACCATTATGGCTGCTTCTTTGGCCACATGCAGTGAGTACTTAATAAATATGCAACCCGGCTTTTTTAGTCATAAAATAGACTAATGAGAAGGGCACACTTTAGGGCCACTTGAACACTTAAGGTTCCGAAGACGTATTTTTCCACTTGAAAATTATTTCCAAGAGGTAGATACAATATGTATGTGTATTCTAGACTTGTTATTAATTTCTAGTTGTGATGTCACTGTTGAGTATACTTTAAACATCCTTTAGTGATGTGAGTGCTATTAAAGTGCAAGGAATTAACGCTTTCTTCTTCCAGTATGGGTGAGTGCTTCCAGCTGCTTAGGTGCCCACTGGAGAGGAAAGTTTTTATGAATTTTAATTATTTAAATTTCCTTGATTAAGAGAAAAGGGGGAAAAAGAGCTATCAGAAAGGTTGGTGGGTTTGTTGCACAGGAGCAAATGATCTCTTTATCAAACCTTGCTTGCTTGTTTTCTTGCAAGACCTTTTTTAAAAAAACAGTGTCCAGAAAAACCTAGTCTAAGGAGCCTGGAATAAAATCCCATTACAAAATAGGTTGTGATGAGACCAAAAGATACGTATCAATTTGGGAACTTTATTTGTTTTAGGCATGCTTTGTAAAGAATGTTATTATTACTGACAACCAGAAACATAGATGTTTAACAAAGAAAAAGTCTTTTGGTTCACATGCACCAAGATGAATCATCCAACAGTGAGAGATACAGTTCATTTTGTAGTCAGTTAGATAAGTCACATTCATCAGTGAAGTAGTTCTTTGCGTTTCTTTGTTGCATATATTTACATTTTCGTAAAGAATATCGCAAACAAAATTAATAATTCATAATTATTGTTACACAGTGGAGCCTTATTTTGATTGTCTCTTCTTAGTGTAGATCTTTTTTTCCTGCATTTAAAAAACCACAAAATTGACAATATACCAAATCAACATGGTTGTCTTACGGAAGTACAGAAATCTTTTTTAGAAAAAGAAGATCTGTACACAGAAATATGTATTGTTTCAATGATAGTAAATTACAGAGGAGATACTCCACTGCTAAAATATAAGTGCTGTTTGCCCTCTTTTCCAGACATTCAAAAAATAGATTTAGTGAGTGCTAACATGTCATCAGAGGGAAAATCAGGATGCATTGATCTCAACACTTAAATGGCTCCTGTGCTCAGCAAAATATAAAGAAAACATAATCCATGCCCCATGGAAAAAGCATTTTATACATGAGCCAGGAACAGAAAGGGAAAAATCCTGTAAAAAGAGAATTAAAGCAAACCTTACTCTGCAGTATTTACAAAACTAATTTATTCAAGGCATGGACTAGAGAGAGAAAACTGAAAAAAAATACTGATCAAAACCACCTTCTGTCACAAATTGTACCCTGCCCAACAACACCTCGTAACTTCTACCATATGGACAAAAAAGCAGTGCAGTTTCAGAAGAGAACTAGAAACACTGATTTGAAAGCTAACAGCGAGGAAGGGGAGGGGAAACTTTCTCCCTTAGCTGGAGTTATACCAGGAGTAGTAAAACAAAGACTGTTGGCAGAAAACATGCTGGCTAGCAGATGAAGGCTGAGTGCCAGTCACTTACAGTATAAACAGACTAGCCAGGGAGGTAATTCATTTCATCTACATTTCTGTATGTGTTTTGTGTCTTCTCTGACAGAGTCACAAATCGTGGCACCCGAAATGTACTTGAAACTCAAATAAAAAGCACATTGCACTGGCTTGTCTTTTCATAACACCAGTAATGCTGCTACAGGCTTAAAAATGGGAGTTTGGGTTTCTGCAGTTATGGGGAAGATGAGGGTAGAAATTCAGAGGAAACTTCTGTAGGAAACTGGACATTTTGCACTACTGCCTGATTCAGGCACATTTTGCAGTCTGTGATACAGGATTGGAATTCCTGTTGCTCATTTGACATTTATATGAAGGACCTACCTCTTCATACCAGTAACAGACTTATTTATGTACTTTCTTGTTTTATCATACTGCATTTTATCCCAGCTCCTTGTGTTTGGCAGCTCTGCTTTTCCTACCTTATGTTTATGAATCTTTAAGTTATTTCCTTCTTTGGAACACCCTAACCAACATCATCCATTAAAACATTACCCTGTCCCTCAAATCACTCTTGAAGATCTGTTTCTATTGTGTAACTAACTGGAAATGCTGACAGATACGAGCTAGCTAAAAGAGCAAGCAGGATAGAACTGTTCATATATTTGTATATTGTAAATGCATTTTCTTCTGGGTATTTGACTCCCCCTCCCACCTGCTATTTCTACACCTGCCTATTACAGCCTAGTTCAGCTAGATAGAATGCTTTTAGTGGCAAAGATTGCTTAAGTGTGTGCTTGCACTATTCTTAGCACAGTGGGGCTCCCAGTCTGTTTTGGAGCCTCTAATAGTAGAGAGTAATAATGATAGTAGCCTTGGTAATTTCGTTCTTGGAGAACGCAGGCAGAGTCTTTATAGCCAACTTCGCTGATCTTTTCAGTCTGCTTACTTTGTGGCAGGAACAGTAGGATGCTAGAGGTGGATGTTCCAAGGTAGCATCACATCTCTCTGCCTCCCTTCTGCCTTGTACCATTTTGTATTTCTGCTACCTAATCTCAGTGAAGCTGTCACATGGGGGTATAACCTTTCATTTTCCTGACTTGCGCTGTGAAATAAGTTAAAAGTAGGTGCAGGTGCTCATATGTGATAGTTGAAGCACACTGCCTGCATAATAAAATCATGGGCTGATTACTGGCACAAGTTAGTCTGAAATTTGGCTGGAGACTAAGATAATCTGGACTACCTGTATTATTACTTTTAAAGCTTTGTAAAGTTAGCCATTACATCAGTCACTGGAACACCTGTAAATGAAATACAGTTAGAAAGGCTCACAAGTAACTTATCACGTAAGTACCTTTTGAGAGCTTGAAACTGCAGAAAGGAAGCAAAAAAGGCAGCAGCTGTGGTCAGTCTTGACTGGGAGGAGTAAAATGAGACCAGTCTAGTTAATTAAAGAAAGGGATTATTTCTTGACTCAATAAGAGAAGAAATTTCTAACTGCATTTTTCTGGAAGGGACTAATAAACATTGACAAGTAAGTCCAAACTTTGTTCATTTACAAAGAGAGAAGGAGGGAGAAGTTATGTTCAGTTTTGTAGAGGTCCATTTCTTTTACTGAAGAACGTTTTCATTGGTTTTGGAAAACAAGATAACACTAGCATGTAAGTTAAAAGAATGATATTTTGCTTGGCTAGTTCATTCAGTGGGTAGTCTTGGCTTCCATTTTAATGAGGAATAGTTCTGATCAAAGTTTTCTATTCATAAACTACCTACATGAGATTATTTTTTATGAAGTTTTGGGGTTGATCAGTAGTACAGCACTAGTGCTTTCTGAGTGAGAAAGAAAAGGGAAATTGTCCACGCATAGAAGGGGCAGAAATGTTTCCTGAAAAGCACAAGTGATTCCTATAATACTAATAGCAGACCTGTATGTCTTTGATGAGAACTAGAAGTTCTTCTAAGAAAGGAGGGTTTTTACCCAGTCTTCTAACCCATAGAACAGAAATAGAAATTTCACTGTGTGAAGTAATTTAAGAATTCACAGTATGGCAGACACTAAATACTAGTGACTAGAACATAATTAAGTCTCAGTCTGCAGAGGAGGTAAGATACCACGAAGTGGCTGAGTAATCACTAAATTTTAGAAAAGGAGATTTCAATACTAAGAAAAAGTTAATGTAGTAGGTCTGAGAGTCAACAATAATTGAAATAAAATCTTCAGTTGTTTCATGGATTCTACTTATAGATGTTATCGCTGGGTCTTGCAAAACACTGAACAAATGGGGCCCATAAAAGAAAGTCATAAATCAGGCCAGCTGAAAGCTTTTTTTTTTTCTTAGTGAACTAAAAAAAGATACTTCATATTTTAAATGCTGTTATAGGGAAAGCCACAAAGAATGGATAATACATTAATAAAAGGAAATTGAAATCATTGATATTAATTAGAACAGTAAATAACTAAGGGTATGAAACCTAACAATGCTACTCTCTTCCACTTTATTTGCTGAGTTTTGTGGCACCTTGGGGTTTATCTATGAATGCATCTCTTGGTTTTCACTTCTGGCAGGAATCACTCTAGATTGTTCTTATCGAATAAGGACTTTCCAAAGTCAGTATCTTAATCCTTTCTTAACAGGCAGGAAACATTTCCTTGTCTTTTCATTTTCTAAGCAGCTCCCTTGAGCTGTCCAGCACTCATTGCTCTTTAGTGACCTATTGCCTGTCTAGAGGTGGACCACAGTATATGTGTCAGCTTAGCCTTGATTGTTTTAATTCTGCCAGCCCAGGCAGTCTCAGAAGTGAGGTTGATGTGCAAGCTTTAAACTCAGGTGTTCTGGCTCTGCGGTGATCAAGAAGATTAAAAATAATTATGTCAGACAAACTGGTTGAAACAATAATAAATACAATAAAATTCCAGGACTGTATTATCATGACACAGTCATAATGTATAGTTAACACCGTTTCTGTAAAGAAGGATTACATTTCACTCAGCTTTTTTAGTATGTTTCATTAAAGCACAGTAAAGGAGAAACCACAGCATCATTCTTGACACTTACAATAGTAGTTTTCTCTTGAAAACATACAAGAAAAGCTAAAAGCACATATTGACAATGCAGTTTATCAGGTGGCAAAATGAATTTCAGAATTACTGACCCTAGCTGCTTTTATCCCCCTACGCACAGTTCACCTAGGAAAGGTGGATGTTGCCATATTGGCAGTGCAATTGCCTGCGTGGCTATAGGTTAAAAGTCAGTTAAGAAGTAATTATGAGTTGAGACACAAATATTACTCTGGATCAAAGTGTACCTATCAGACAGAAATCAGAGAGAAGTGAACTGCCAGCTTTTTCATAGCTTAGAAGTTTGATATTATGTGCTGTACAGTCTGCCTATTTAATACATGGAATAGCCAGCACTGAGACAGCAGCTCTTGAATATGATGCTGGGTGATGTGAGTTAGCAGAATTCACATAGGACTATGAAGAATTTCAGCAGGACAGAAGCAGACTGAATAAATAGGTAGTGCCAATTCAAATTTCAGTCTTGATAAATGCTGTGTACCATTCAGCAGAGGTAAATATGAAATACTTTTAACTCATAGAGGGTTCAGAAATGAACACTGCACTGAAGAATTTCACTTTAAAGAATGTGCCCGTTCCGTGTCCATCTGATGTCAAAATGAATCCAAACAGAATCCTAAGGGAAATAAAGAATGAGGTAGAACACAACAATTTTTTTAAGTCCTGTTGGAGAAAATCAGAGGTGTGTTAAAGGAACAAGCAGTATTAAATTAAATAAACAAAGCTTATCCAGAATTTCTAATACTAAAAGACTAAAAGACTCAAGGGATGTTCAAGAAAGGTGAAAGGTGGCAAATCTAATCCTTTTGCCCAAGTGAGATTTGGAACCCACGAACACCAAGAAAGGAGCAGCATTCTGTCAGAGAATGAATGGGATGCTGAAGGGAAGTAAAGGAGGATTGAGATGATTACAGTGTTTGGTTTTCTATGATAATTGATGATAGGAGTTTTTAAAAGGCATGTCAAACTTTGTGTTTCCAGTTTAAGATAATCTCTATTATGAACCAGGCTGAGTCCCTCATAGTGGGAAGTGTTATTATATTTTTAACATGGGTTGGTGTTACATGCACTTTTCCTAGACAATTTGAGACAGTCTCTGAATTGGATAATCAATAGATGATGCAATATGGGCGTTTGTCCTGATGTTAGGCTCTCTGTCTCCTCTCATGTAGGCTTTCTTTGGAGAATTTGCAGTAGTGGTGCATTCCCTAGCTTGTTCATGACTCCCAGGAGGGTAATGCTTTGTGCCATTGAAGGCATTTCAGGAACCTTGCTCTCTGTGATAGGCAGAGAATGTGTGTGCTCTGAATACAATTTTGGTATTATCTCCTCAGCATAGTGTAAGTCTAGCTAGTTCCACTGAAGTGACAACCCTGTGCTATCAAAGAGCAACTCGACACTGAGATAAAACACACTGGATATTTCAGAGTTCTATGTGAAAATGTAGCAAAGCTGCCTTCACTTACTTTTAATGTTAGCGTTCATTATCCCAAAACTAACACTGGAAGCCTTAATGAAATGAATGAAGCCATAAGGCAGAATTTGATTTTAGGAAGGCATTACTGATAAGTACTCCAGTAGGGTGAGGTGGCCTGAAGGAGATAATGAGGAATAGACTTTGCAAGGAACCAGTCTCAGAACTTACATCTGAAAAGATGTTGCCTGTTGTTGAATTTGCATTCTTCCTTGCTTGGGTTTTAGATTTAAGAGAGGACTGTGAAGTCCTTATCATGTCTTTCCATTTGCATCATAGTTAATTCACTGCTTCCTGTTTGCCAAGTTTGCCTCAGCATCTGGGTTTTGCATGCAGGTTACAGCAACATAAAGTTTAATAAAATTATCTGTATACAACAGAAAGAAAATAAAAATAGAACCGGTTCTAACAGAATTTTTTGCATCTACATTGAAGAAAATACATGCCCAGACTCTGTTACATTTACTCATACAGAGTAAGGATTTTACCAATTCAGAATCGCAGTGTATTGCTATCTAACTGATATTCCGATGGGACTAGGTGCAGGTACAAAGATAGGCAGCAGATCATCTTCTCTAACTCACCTTTCACAAAAAGTGCCATGGCCAGAATTTTCCAAAGAACCTGGTTTCTGCAGTTAGCTCTTGAAATGTTTTGATAAATGTTAGCATCTTTTCTAGAAGCAATAGGATTTGCCAGGTTTTCCTGGCATTCTTAGTGACAAAGAGTGTTGAAGATGTAGGCCAGAAGTGCAACTGTGAGTGCTCAGACGTACTCACCATCTTAGAATATCCTGGTTACTACTTAGAAGAAACATTGGAAATATTTTCATTGTAATTCTCAGAAAATATTTCTGCATGTAAATTGATCACCAATTTATTTTCTCTACAAAATAGGAATCATCACAGAATCATAGAATGGTTTGGGTGGGAAGGGATTTTAAAGACCACCCAGTTCCCATCCCCCTGCCATGGGCAGGGGCACTTTCCACTAGATCAGGTTGTTCAAAGCTTTATCCAACTTGACCTTCAACACCTCCAGGGATGGGGCATCCACAGCTTCTCTGGGCAATCTGTTCCAGTGCCTCACCACCCTCAGTAAAAAAAATTTCTTCCTAACATCTAATCTCAGTCTCCCCTCTTTCAGCTTAAAACTGTTACCCATTGTCCTATCACTGCACTCCCTGATAAAGAGCCCCTCCCCATCTTTTCTGTAAGCCACCTTTAAGTACTGGAAGATACTATTAAAGAAGCATGTAAAAGATGATTGGTGTCTTCAAAATCCTCCATGAAAACCAGACAGTGCTAAAAGAATGTGGTCTTAAAATATCACACTTCACTCAAGCTTTACTCTTCCTTCTCCCTTCCTAAAAAAAAAAATAGAAGGAAAATGTTCCATAAATCCCTGTGTCCACTTTATGGCATGGTGCCTCAAATGATTAATTCTGTCATGTTTTGATTTAAAAAATATGGAAGTCCATAAAAAAAATAGAATTAGTTTAGTGAATTGAATGTTGCTTCCTTAACATTTTTCATCCTGAACTCATTTAGTAGAGGAAATGGATATTTCATCAGACGTGGATTTGACGTTCTATCACATTATACAGTAAACAGTACCAACAATGTTATTTTTTTTAAATGGAGAAGCTGGAAGAGCTAAGACAGTAACTGCTGTAAGGCACGGGTTATCTCATTTAAACAGATATTAAATATGGGTGCCAGTGCTGTGATCATCAGCTGCTTCTCACTTTGTGAATAAATTGCTTAGGAGGAGTCTTTTTGCCTACCAGATGTGACCTAGATTTAGATTTCCAAAGGCACACACACCCCTATTGTGTAAAAGACAATTGTGGGTAAAATGCATGGTAAATGAGCTTATCTCACTTTTCCAGGTGTTTAAGCTAATATGTTATGGAATTACAGCTTCATTTATGAAAAATAATTAAGGAAAACATTCCAGTAAATCAAATTTGGATAAATGCTTAGGACAGTTATTGTATTGTTAGCAAGTGTCTAAATGGCAGAAAGAAAAGTGAGCCAAAACTGATAATAAAAATATAGAAATTTGTGAATCTGTGAAGAGGGCTCAGGACTCGCTGTGGTATCCTAACTGCATTGTGGTGCAGCAAAATGTCATGGAACAATATGAAGAATTATATTCCTGTCCATGCAGATGAAAGCAGGATTTTTTCTCTAAAGGATCAAGCATTGCTATCTGTTGGCCCCAGATAAGACTAATGACATTGGTACATGAAATCTGTAAAAATAAAAAAAAAAAAATAACATCCTTATTCTTTTTCTCTTCCTTGTACTGATTCCTTAGGGGCTGCTACTCGAAAACCAGACCCAGAGCCTGAGAAGCAGACTGACCACACTGTTAAAATTGCTGGAGTCATTGCAGGCATCTTGCTGTTCGTCATTATATTTCTGGGGGTCGTGCTGGTAATGAAGAAAAGGTGAGCAATTAGTAGATGTTTTCTATGTACATATTCATATCTCAGCATCTCCTACAGCACTTCTCAGTTTGATATCGGCGAAGTATCCAGCTACCTTCATGCCCTTTGCTACAGAGTTTAGGAAGTACTGCTTCATCCCACTCCCAAAGCTTTGTTGGGTTTTTTATGAAACACAATATCTGTTTCATCCTACAGCATTTTCTATGAATTAATGTTTATGGCTTTGTTACAGAAGAAAAACAACTAGAGGTTAATGATTATAGCACTTTATTCATTAGTGCTGCATGATGGACTGTAATAATAAAACAGCATCTCCATTTTAAAAGCATAAGTCTCTATTTGACAGATCAGCTGAAAGTTAGATGTAGTTTCATTTGTCAATGTAGAAGAAAGTCTCAGTCAAACAGGAACTAGAGCTAAGGTAATTTTTGCTAAGAATGGAGTCTGGGGTGTTCTGCATAAACTTCATTCCCTGAAAACAAATGAAAATGTTACAATAGAGCTGAATGTTTCCAAGTGTTGGCTCAACACACTCACATTGAGATTGTTTTGCTTTGCATATAATTTGAAAACTGCTGCAACATTAGAAGTGTAAGGCTTTCAAAGCTGGTTGCCTTTCTCAACACTATAAAAGAAAATATCTCATAGCTAGGGAGGTGGCATGAGTAAGAAAAAAAACATGTGATGATATAAGCCAAGTCTAGATTGGGAGAAGTTCATTATTAAAGAGAATCAAGGTTTTAGGTTGTATCCTGAGCAATGTGAGATTTGCAGCTGTAAAGTGGGATTGGGAGTGTGAAGGAGCTGTGTAGAGGTGCTGAGTTAGTGATTCTCCTTCCTTGTCTGCCATTGTCTTTTTACTGTCCTATAACCCCTCGCCTCTGTATCAGTCATCCTATTATCATCCCCTTTTCTCTCTTTGCAAGGAATCCTGGCCTGATTTTGCTCATTCCAACACTGTATGATGTAACTGTGTACTAACTAGTTTGGCAGGTCTGAGATAGTCCAAACCCCTGAGCTGCCTGAAATTCTTACAGAATTTGAACAGTGGAGGGGCACAGCTAAGGAGGCAGCTGCCTGACAGTGCCTCAGGGCAGGCAACAGAAGTAGCTGCTTTTCATTCTCCTTGAAGACAGAAGTGGGGCCATGAGTTAGAAGGGCTCTGTGCAAAGTAAGGTGAGCTGTGGCCAGGGCTGAGGGCTAGATCATGACAAGAAGTAGGTAAAACAGAGATTGAGATTTAAGCCCCAGGGTAAATTTGGCTGGGGCAATGAAATAAACCCAATAGTCAAATCTTCTTAATACAATATAGTGTAACAGATTTAAAATCTGTTCTAACTTTGCTGTATTTTTTTTCCCACTTCTGATTTCTTGCATCATTCATACGTTCAATTTTAACAGTTGAACTCCCAAACTCCTCCCTAGGGCCAAAGACAGCGCTTGACAAGCAGGGAGGAAGGCTTCTCACGTTGTCTGGCCAGTCTTTCTTCACTCAGTTCCTGACCGGCATTCATCACTCTTTCTCTTCCAGTTCTGAGCTTCTCCTCAAGCATTTGCACCAAGATAGACTATTTTCACTCAAGGGAGACAAATTCTTCCTTATCTTGAAAGGAGAGCATTGCAAAATGATCCAAATAGTTTCAAAGTAAATAAGGTGTCAGGATCTCTGCCTAAATGGATGCTATACCAGTTCTTGCTCCATTCTTTAGGGAAGAGCTCTTTGATAATCTAATTGTTCAAGGTAGGAAGGCTTGAATCCTAAGTGTTTGTATGTTAATGCAGAAGGATACTTGATTCCTTCTGTCTAACACAGCATAGTAATTATTATTCATAGTAATTCTGTTCTTAGAAGGAAAGTGCATTATGTGAGCCTCTTTGAGGTTTGGAATAAATCTGCTTATGACAGAGATGAAACCATTGAAAGTGCAAGTCCAAGAACTCTGTTACCAAATAAATACAATTTCATTGTGTACGACAGAAAGAATGATACAAATAACTTAAACATCTCCCAGAATTATGCTGCAGCCTTGAACAAAACAAACTGTGAAATGAGTTGAGGTGAATATTAAAGAGTAGGAATGGTTCATCTGTGTACCAGGATGTGACTAGGCTTTAATGAGAGTTTCAGGATGGAGGTTTAAGGTATCCCAGACCTCTAAAGCAGCAGCTGTACCATAGAAGGTCTTGAACACAATTGCATTCATGTCTTAAACAAAAGATGAACCGATTATTCAATAAATTGTTATTGGTGCATTAATTCAGTATGCTGCTGAGAACCCCTATGGTTTCACCTTGGTTCAGTTACTATGTATGCATTATGCAGTTGAAGAAAATGTATAAATCATTCTGCAAGCTTAGTGTAGCTGTAGTGGTTTTGCAGTTTTATGATACTTTGGGTGCCACTTTGTGAAACAATCTTATCAAGGCAGCATGTCGTTTAACTACTGCACTTGTTCATTTTATGTCTTTTACTTTATCAGGAGTTTTACTGGAGTAAAGATCTGACTGAAAAATAAAATAGCACCTTCTAATTTTGTGGCTTCTTTCCCATGAGAACCAATTCCCTTCTGCACTGCTATGTGCATACTCTTTGGGCTACAAAGCTGTGTTTCACTGAACTGAGCCAACATGCTCTGAAACTTTTCTTCTTTGAATTGGCTGCAGCTATATCCCATTCACATTCCACTATCCCAAGGCACATGCCAAGGCACATACTGTCTGCTATTCTTTTTTTCATGAAAATGGGTCCGTGTAGACATGATCTCCAGGTCTCAACAGTAGATTAAATTTACTCTGTCTCTGGTGCTTCATAGTGCTTAATTAACTTAATTTCAGATCATTTCTTTCCATTGTCAAGAGATTTGGAAAGTGGTTTTACTGCAGATGATAATGATGTCTTCATCCAACATATTCCTTGAACAACCACCTCAGCTCAGTCAGCAAACATTTTTCGCTTGGTCAGTGCCAAGACAGATCAGTCTCTTGGACTTCTAATTCCACATCCAAGTACACAAGACCAACATTCTAAGCAGAGGTTTCAGTGCAGCACAGACATGCCTTGGATGTGGACCCTGTCAAAGCAGTAGGTAGAGAAGTTCTGCGAATATAGGTAGTCATTAGACATCATTATATATTTCACAGCATAGTGCTCTTCTGAAGTAACTGTGTTGTAAATTGGATCACAGAGAGATGGTGTGGCCTAACTAGTCAGTGTATAATATGAAGACATTAGTGAGGGTAGGAACATCGTAGGCACTAAAACATTTTTTGTGGGGGCACTCAGTCTTTGAGTAAAGTAAACCAGATTTGAACATCTGTCACCTGGGTCAGGAGAAGACTGTTAGAGCTTTCCAGTTTTTCTCCCACCTTGGTTATTCAGAGTTTCCTAACTGTTCTTTTCTATCTTTTCTTTATCCAAGAAAGTAAAGTGGATTTTGAATCTGATACTGAATATTAAATCTCAGGCAAGGCCCTTGTTCTCTTCAAGTCTTTGATACACCTGCAAAGTTCTTTACTATTAATGATACTAATACTAAATACTACTAATAATAAATGCAGCAATTTGGTTCACCTTCTGGTCAACTTAAAGTAGCGTAGTGAAAATGGGAGAAAAATATTTGGAAGAGTAATAGGGATTAAATCAAGACTTGGAAAAATCGGGACCTTACTGCTGTATTCTTTTCTCTTTTACATTCTATTTCAACTATGTTTAAAAAATATACAGATTTTGAGAAATTAGATTTATTGGTCAATGGTTTGCATAGAAGTATATATGTATTCAGGATAGCTGTTTCTTTCTGGTCTACCATCCTGATGCTGCAGTGGGAGTGCTGTAAGGAGGTGGTTATTAAAATTTTACTCCATCGGCTTCTGCTTCAGTTGTAGAATGGAGTTTTTCTGATCATTGCATTTCTCCATAAAAAGGCTGTTTTCCTTTGCCTATCTTTATTTTCTGTCTTCAGTTGTCTCCATGCCTGAGCCTTCCAGTAGATGCTAACATATGTAAATGTGGAATCTGTTTAACTCCTAGACACGGGTTCTTGGCAGTGAGTAATGAGGGCTTTTGCACTTGGTGGAGCTGGGCTGGGAATGCAGTGGTCCCATTCCCTGACAGCAAAGCAGGCTGTTCAGCTATATGCCTTTGCCAGCTATTTCAAGAATTTAGGATGGAAACTAGAGATAACAGAGCTGAAGGAAAATTCGGTTATTCTCCCAGTGCTGCCCCTGAACCTTGTGTTCCCTTCGAGCCAGCTACAAACAAGAGATGATGAAAGAAATCACTGTGGTAATTACACAGTTCCAGAAGTTTTCCCTTCTAGTGGGACAATCCTCCTGTGGCCAGGCGGGTTGGTTTTGATAAATTTTATACTGAGCCTTATTCTACAAGTGATATTTCTGAAATTTATTTATGTCTTCAGACCTGAAAGATATAGAAGTCCTTTATATTATCACTATACACAGAAACAATTTATTGACATAAAATAGTCTCTCTAGTGGAAAGTGACTGAAGAGCCCTGCATAGAAGGAAACTTGGCCAAAGTTGGCCCAAATCTTTGGGTTACTCTCTTTAACAGAGAAAGACTTCTTATAGGTAGAGAGGGAAAAAAATTATATACATTATGTAGGAAGCAAAATGGAACTTCTCCATGTTTCTTAAAAAAAAATAAATCTTTTCAATTATAGGTAGCACTTTGCATATGACATGAGGACTTGCAAGTCTGAAACTTTCTGATTGTGTAGGTTTTTAATTTATCATGTTTACTTGGTTTTTTTAGTGTCTGGTATTCTTGAGAATCAAAAATGACAATGCTCTTTTTCCAAGGACTTTCACATGGAAAATCCCACAACTATAACAACTGGAGCTTGAGACTTTTAAATTTTCTCATCTTATACAAATTTTTAATGGGACATCTACACAAATTAAAGCTCCTGGGTTTTCAGCATTCTTTTCATAAAGAATAATTTATCTCCATAAAGTATTTGTCAGAATTCTGCATATAAGTGCCAGCAGTGCTTCACTGATTAATTGTATTTATTGTTGTTTCTCAAATTATTATACATCTTTTAGAATTATGAGAACATTTGTACTAATTACATTAAATCTCTATTGTGGCAACATATGGCAAGAAGCAGGGCTGGCAGTGTCATGAGATTCTAAATGAAAGTGAGAGAATGAGTAATTCTGAAAAGAAGGGCAAGGGGGGTTATAATTGAGTGAACCAAAAAACAACCCCTTGCTAACTGAGCAGGTAAGTCAATCTGTTTTGATAGGACATGATCCTGTGCTCCATACTGAAAGCAGTGGGGTATGTGCTGGTTGAAGATGTGCCCAACTGTTCTGCAGCTTTCCCCTTACTCTATTCTTAGATATCATTTAAAACTCAACTTTAACAGGTGTGCATTCTTACAGATATGCCACATGATTAAATATTCAGTAACTAGACTGTTGTGTTTGAACAATAGTGTTTGCTTCAGAAAAATGGGAATAAAAACTGGGAAATATTTCGAACGGCGTCTTCACACAAAGAAGATGAGAGAGAAAATTTGATGAAAGCCTAGTTTTCAAAGGGATGCTTGAAGCATGTAGCTAGAGGCAAGTTAGCGTTATAGGCCTTTGCAAGGCCTGTTTACATGTTTCCTCTGTAGTCAAAGGGCTGTATGCATGTGCTGTGAAAATTACAAATGCCTACATGGTTCCTTTCAGTCTTTCATCTTACCAACATGTGAATGCTACTTGACATTATGCTCAGAGATGTTTCAAGATCTCCAGCCTCTTTTTTAATTGCAGTCAATATATGGAATTAATTTACATTCGAACTTGCCCCTTTTGGAGAGTTGCAATCCTGCTTGCGGTGGGCTTATAATTGAGGAAGAGAGAGATTTAAAGCAGAAGAGTGTATCTGGAGGGTTTCTATACTTGTGTTCTTGCAGAGCATGTCTGGGTGGAGGTCCTGGCTGTGCAAGAGATGATGCAGGAAAGAACACCCAGGTCCATATTTCTCAGGATGGTTATGCTAGGTCTCCAACTTGTTCTTTGTGACATTCATGTGGGCAGAAGTAACAGGGGTACAGGATCAGTTTTTATTTTTTCCCTCCAACAAAATCATCTTAGCCAGTAAGGACAGCCTTTTTGTTTGCATGGCAGGAAGTATTTTTTTCTTCAGTATTTAAATGTTTATTAAAAAAGCTGTGGCCATTGATTTTTTTCCCTCTGAAAACAAGTTTTAGTCCTGTCTATGGCAGAACAGATTTCAGTAAGTGAAAGGGGTATCCAAAGTTTCTACAGTAGTGTGGCAGGAAGAGAAGCTATTTAATCATATTATGAAATTCTGTCTTGTTAAACCTCTAATGCTACATTGGAAGTTTTGTATTGTTTTTCCTGTTGCAGTTGAGGTGCAACTAGAGGTGTTTTGTCACTTTAATTTGGAGTGTTTGTGTGCGTAGCATATGCAGAAATAATGTCTATACATTAAATGTCTAACATAACGTAGATAGTAGGTATACTTCAAGCTGGTTTGGTTTCACAGTTGGAGTTGCATTATTTGTTGTATTGCTTAAAGTTTTATGGAGACTGGATATGTCATCCGTCTGTCCAGACACGTTGCATGATATGCCCAGATATGCATTCTTGCTACCTTTCATTTGTGTCACCAATTCTGGTCTCAATTTCATCTTGATTTTTCATACATTAATATTTGGCTTTTCTTTCCTTCCATTTCATCTTTTCCACCACTGCCTAATCCTTCCACCATCATGGCAGAAGAAGCTATCACTCCTACACTTATTACCTGTAAGTAACTTCTTTGTCATCAAAGACATGCTTTCTGCCATGTTGTTCCATGCATAAGTAGTGAGTTCTAGTATTCAAAATTCCTTTCCAAATCTGAACTTTCTAAAAGCTTTACCAAGATAAAACCAACATGGGTAATAATGTAATGAAATATTCAGCTTTATAGCAGTTTTCCTATGCCTCATGCTCCTGCATTAGAGTCCTTTGAATATCATTATGTGATGAATTTTATTAACTGAAAAGTAGCAGGTTTAAATATCGCTATCATATCTATAAGAAATAAGTAACTATTTTCAGAATTTATTTAGTAATTTCTTTCTCATTTGCTTTGTTGAAAATATAGCATTGGTTAGGGATGTACTAGCATTTCAGTTAGTCGCTATGTATATATTAATACTTTTTCAAGAATAATGATCATGCATAATTGTCATGATTTACTGTTACTGGAGTGGATTTAAAAGGAGAGAGCACTGAAAAATGAGGGCAATATGTGCCATAACTTTCAATAAGTAGTACCTTTCCATTTTGATACATTCCTTATTAATACCTTTATATAATACCTCTTTATTTACGCAAAGCCTTTACTTCATTCCCTGATATCGGCATGTGATGAATGTGAAGAGTTCTTCCATGAATTTATCAAATCCCTTTCTGTCTCTATTCACCTTTTCTTGCTTTCTGGCTACAAAGAGTACAAGACAGTTTTTGGATTAGCAAAATATTAGAGGTCCTGTGTAGAGGCAAAATGAGATGCATTTAAGCTTGTTTCACCATGCTGATGAGCAGCAAAAATCAGCTGTCCAGTAGATATCTGTCTTCTTTAAAGCTCAGGTTTAAAAGTCATGGGAAACCAGGAGATACTTTTATATAATTACAGAAGGCAGAGTGTTCCTTGCATGAGACAGACTGTACATATGGTAATAGCATGCTCTTGAAAGGAACACCTTTTAGTAATGTTCTTACTTAAAAAAAATATTTTCTTGTGTTCCTGTTCAGTTTCCCTTCAAACGTTTAAAATAAATATTTTTTCAATTATTTTGAAAAAGCATCAAACATATACAGGATTTATGGAAAAAATAGAAAACATTTTCTAATGTGAAAACTTAGCAAGCAGAACCATGCTTTGAGTGAATTAAAGCAACTAAAATTTAAATGTCTTAATTGAAATTCCCTAAAACTTCTGAATATATTGAAACGGCTCGTTTACTTGGTAATTCAGATTTCGTATTATATTATTTGACACTTTACATAGAATGCAATTTTTTAAAACTGTTCTTTAAAGCACTGTATTAATATGAAGATCAGGAAAAAAAAATATCACTTCCCATAATACAGTATTTTGAAATTTGTTTCTGTTCCCAAGATGAACAGACTGGATTTTCTGTAAAACAGACCTTCACAAAAATTCAGTTTTGGTCCAAATAAATGTTGTTTTTAAAATGTCAAAAGAGTCTAATATAGTAAGTCATATAGTATGTTGTTGCCATACTAAGTAAATATATTTAAATTAATATTTTAATATGATTCATGTCTCAAGGCTAAGTTAAAATTGAAACAAATGGAACATTAAGTGAAACTGTTCTATTATTCAAAGTAATCACATTATATCTTTTTTCTCTTTTTCCACTGAGAATGGAAAATATATGAATTGAAGTGTTTCTTTTAAGTTTGACAGACACGTTTTGTCCCCAGTTTTGCAATCACAGAGACTGTTAATAGTAGACAAAATAGGGCTTCTTTTGATTATTTGGAATACTGTCACAGTGGCTTCAAGAAGAGAACTGTGGTTTTGCTAAATGTGATGCAAATTCAGCTACCTGCTTGGGTGCATTAACTCTTCCAAAAGAAATTGTGTTATCTTGACCGTGTGTTGTTTTGCTCCCTGTCTGTCAAAAGAAGAGAAGTAAGGGCCCTGAAAGGGGCAGACAAGATTGACCCCCAGTAGGAGGAAATATTTTGGACCATATTCTCCAATTGTTTACAGACCAGACAATTTCACTGAAATTGGTGGAAATCTTAGATGAATGCAGGATTCATTCCAGATTTATTTTTAGCTGAGGAAGTTGGTATGGATTATAAAATGTTCTATATTTTGAAAAACATAATTTGAAGTACTCTGCCATGGCTAATTTGCCACTTCTATACTGAGTATCATATTCAGATTTACTGATTAGTAATTGTAAATGCAAGCTGTGACATCCAAGGGAGCATCTATGCACTGAAATAGTTACTATTGTCTTGTATGCTGCTCTCCTTATGTGCTGTGGGCTCCTTTTTCCTGGTAGACTGCAATCTCTGCCACTTCTATATCCATCCTAAATTAAAATCAAAAAAAAAGAAAAATTTGGCAGGTGCCTAGAGCTGCTGATGAATCATCTGAGGTGGACTTACAGCTGTGCATATTTGGCAGATAATTATTTCCATTTTGTCTTGTGTTTACTAGTTAGCCAGTCAAGAAACAAAAAGAAGTTGAGTACTGATATCAAGAATTATACTTCTTGTTAATGGTCTTAAGTGTTTCTGCCAGTGGCTTCCCTCCCACTCTAGCTTTCCTGAGAACTGGTGTATTTTTTACCTTTCACCTCAGTCAGGCAGCAGATCTTTTTTTGTCTGGCCATAGTTAGTCTTATATGAGTTCTTTTGTTCTTAAGATTAGAGCAAATTTAATAGTGCTCATTAACTCTGCAGCAAGTCTTTTGACTTTGCAGTCAATTCCAGGTGGCAAAACAGAAGAAAGGAGATGGTGTCATTAGTGGCACCTGTAATGACTGGTGTTCTCAGCATGACATCCAGTGCTGGCTTGAGTCTGCTTTCTCCTGACGCATTTTCTGATGGGCAAAACCCCCGCAACATTGGCCAGAGAAGGAAAAGTACATCTGTAGTTTATTGTGTAATTGTGGTTAAATGAACTAGACAAGTTGTTGTTCAGGTGACAACGAGTGCCACTGTGCTGACCGATGATGATTAACTTTTGTATTCGAGATTTTAATTTTGTCAAAGATTCTGCTCTTGGACATTATTAATCATTAATTAGGAGCTAGCATAACTAGATTCATGCAAATGCAAATTCAAGCACCAAAATGAGTGCTTGGACTTTGTGAGTTTATTTGAGACGCTGGCACCTGATAAGGGAATTTGGGGAATTCAGTTTACCCCAAATTCTGGGACAGGTAGAGACTGTTGCTGTTACAAGTTGCTTTCAAGAAAAGGCCTCATTGCTTTGCAGTAAGTAGAATGTAAGCCAAATTAAAATACAAAGCTGTGAAGGTAGCTATTCATGTTGTCCCTCAGTTTGAACTTGATATCAAAACAGTATATTATGATTATTATTAAAATTAAGTACTAATGCAAGAATGGTGCTGCACAGCAGTTAGGTGCATAATGTTATTCTATTTTTGTGCCTTTTCACAAGTCACTTCAACTTGTGAAAGGTGAAGTAGAGAAACAGGAGACAATTATTGCCCGGTATTCTTATAAAAAAGTAATCATGCTGAGATCTTAATAGCATGAAATCTGATATTGTTGGTCCCAGTACTATTCATCTAGCTAGGTGACTTAGGACAGAAGTGTATTACAGGTACATCCTCTGTATGGAAATCTCAGTCCAGAAGCCCAGTACAATGTTGAAATATTACTAAAATGGACTGCCTAGGGCTAGAGGACCTATTGCCTGCTAGTTTGAATATGGCTCAAAGAGGACAAAATCCTCTTAAAAGAAATTAATTCTACAAACATTGAGCTCTTCCATTTAAAAATGAATAAAAACATACCCTTCTTCTCATGAGAACTGGGTAGTTTGGGGCCCATTGAAGTACACTTTTCTAGTGTATCTGACTTGAGCCTGGGAGTCTGTTCTCAGTTTAGTTATCTGTCTCTCTTGCTTCACTATCAGCTTTTCAGTGCTGGCTTCTGGAGCTCTATTTGGAGACTTAATTTGTGGCTCATTTCCCCAGTTCCCTTGCAATTGACCTAATACCTATGGCAGAAGGTACAAGGTTAGCAGATTTGCAAAATGACCCTAATAATCAGAGTCATAAAAGTTCCAAAATCGATGGTGTTGAAACTCTTAACAGTGATTTCTGGATAATACTAGGAAACACACAGGCATTGCATTTTAAACTAGAGAGAGGTTAGAAACTGACCTGTATTGTGAACCATATCTGCCCCTGGAACTAGAATAAGTTCATCAGTTTGAAACTTGAAGGTGAGGGAGAACACTGAACAGAAAAACGTGGATGTGTTTGAACTGTTTGATGTGCTTGAGCTGTCAGAGGAAGCTTGTGATCTCTTCTGGATCTTTAAATATGTATAGTTACATAGGCTTGTATCATAGAATCACAAAACCCAAAATAAATGTGGATTTCTGTAATTGTCTTGTAAGCTAGACTTAAATGATTTGGGGATGTTCCATGAATTTTGTTGCATCTGGCAAAGCCTAGATTGCTAACACACAGAAATCTGTACATGTACACAGTGCCCAAAATAGCAAGGAGGGTGTTTTACTATATTGCCATCACTGAAAAATAAAGTAATGGCCTATGTGCCATATACTTTGAGCACAGAAGTATGATATCTAGCTTTCATGCACTCATACTAAGTAATCTCAGATTTAGAATTTTATTTTTAATTAAAGAACATAATTTTTAATAATCTGTCTGAAGTCATTATTTCTTATACTGATTCCTTGTATCTTCTGATACTTTTGGATCCAATCGTGTTGCTTTATAGCCAAGGCTTACATTCTAATACCTCTGTAAAAAAATGTAAATAATACTTAACGCTAAAATCACCAGTACCTCATTTATTTTTTTTTACCATTGTATTAGATCTTTCTGAAGTTTGTTAGTCTCCAAGGTTAATGGACTGACTACAGGAAATAGTATTCTTGCAACAGAGATCAGATCATTTGTGTGGAGGAATAGCTCTGCATTAGTTAAGCTTTTCTGGGCATGTTTAGATAATCTCTCCAAGTTACTTTTCTAATAGCTACATGTAGGAAACCCAGAGTCATTTCTGAAGTTACCTAGACTTTTCAAAAGCAAATTATCCCAGATGTGTTGAGTGAAAAACCGTAAGCTGTAATGTGCTGCAGATTTGGGTTTTTCAAAATAAATGGATACTACAGAGAGAGTAGGAGAAGTATCAGAAGTGATTGATTGCTATGCTGGTCACACAGTCACACTCAGTTACTGTCCTTGCTCCCTCAGTGTCAGGCAGTAAATCTGCAGATGAGCTGGGGTTTGGAGATTTTTCTGTCCTTAAAGGGGCAGTTTCAGTATACACTGCTTACTTTGTGAAGGCATCAGATGTTTGGTGTGGAAACAATAGTTTGCACATATGCTTATGAAGTCCAAAGGTGTCTTGGTTCTTTCCACGTTAAGAAAAACTTTGTCTTGCTTTTCTAAACTAATATACAGGATTTTTAATTGAATACTGAGATTCCTTTTACGAATTGTAGATTCCATATACTCCTGTAGGATAATCCTGAAAGCCTGTCTCTATAATATCTAACACTGAGACATAGTACATGTGTTCAGGAGGGGAAAAGAAGATAGAGGCAGGTATGTGTGTTAAGGAAGTTACCTCTGTATTTGAGATTTTGTATTGCTCTCCCTTGTTGAGTCTCATTCAGTTAATGTAACTGGTTTATTAGGATGGACTGTCTTCTCTATAAAACTATGGATTTAATTAATTTCTCAGTTAAGCGTGTTGACATTGTAACTTCCTGAAAAGTTTAGTTCCCAAATCAGTCATGCTTACTAGGCACTAAGATTTTGCCATTATCTATCGTCATTGTTGAATTAGACTTTCAAATAGGGTATAAGGTGAATCATTCTCATTCACTTTGTTTAAGATTTTTCCCTCAGAAAAAAGGTCAGATTCATGTGTTTTTTACTCTTAAGTTTCATTTCTGTATACATAGGTAGCTCAGCACTGACTTCAGGTTCTTTAATTTTAAATAACCAAATTGAAAGGAGAAATTTTACTTATTTTAGTACTAGTATTGGAAAAGAGTGGTAATGGCATTAGAAACATATTTTCTCTAAACCCCAAACCTGTCATTACACTTTATGTGACTGTAAATATGTTATCAGTAGAGAAGCCATACTGCTTATTGAGACTGAAATTCACTTTGTAATTCATGTTGCTGAAGGCTTGTATTTTTTTTAAAAGACTGAAGTGTTAGTTTTCAAAATGCCTTAACAAAATATTGGACTCACCAACAAAAGAAGTCTGCAAAATCAGGACTACAAGAAATAAGGTGAATGTTGCATTGTATCTTACCTGGGCTTAAGGAGGAGAGGCAGCAGAAAAATGCTGAATCTGGCCTGAGACTTCTTTCCTCCAGTAAACCACAGGCTTAGTCACTTCTATGATACAGATAAGAGCAACTGTAATGAGATGTTCATAGAATCATAGAATCATAGCATCATAGAAGCCCAGAAGCATGGTATGGTTTGAGTTGGAAGGGACCTTAAAGATTGTCTAATTCCAGTACCCTTGCCATGGGCAGGGACTCCTCCCACTAGATAGGGGTGTTCATGTCTGTTGAGTGATGTTAGCACAGGGCACTGAGATGTTGTAGTCATTAGTTGCAAGAAGCTTTACAGACTGATTATATTTTTGTTTGAGTTTCTTCCCTGTAATCTTTTCTCTGACCCCTGAATATCATGAGTGATGCTTTGGCTGAAATACCTTTGCTGGGGTTACGGCCAGGTTAATAATCCACCTCAGGGTAGCAACTGTCAGTGTTCACTCTTTATTTCACAATGAAAATATTCTAATCTTGTCTTTTCCTTCTTCTCCTTTTTGTTTCTTTTCTTATTTACAGCATTCCTTGGGCTCACTTAAAGTCTAGACTGCCAGATCCCTGGAGGGAAGAACAGTGGCCATTTGCTTTCTTTAGTGTCTAGATGAGCAAAAGTATCCTTCATTTCATATATTCTTTCTGTCATTTTTCTTGGTCATCGTTTTCCTGCAGTGAATTACGTAAATGTGGCATGAGAGCATAGGATAAGGAACCTCAGTTGCCTTCTTCAGCAACTGCTGGTCACTAGCTCTCTGCATCCATTTGTGAGTGTCTGTGCATGGATTCTATCTGATCAGGGTGCTTCCTGATCTCAGGACAATAGCCCACATGCAAAATGTAGCTAAGAAGATTGCATCAGCTGTGAAATTGAGCCTCACAAAAGCTAATCAAGCAAGGAATCAGAGGAATGGACTGTGCTGTGTGCTTACAAATCCACCAAAGCCTGGCATGTTATCAGTCCCAAGCACCCTGTTGCGAAAGGAAATAATTTATGAGACTTATCATTGATATAAGAATCATGGCTCTGTTTCATCTACAAATGTGCAAGAAAGTTTTTGTTATTACTGCTATTAATAATAATCATCATCATCATCTGTAGCTTTTAGTGTATGCTACAGAGAGAAATCTGTAGGACCGTCAGACAAGTCTTCCATAATTCTGTTAGTCAGTTCCTGTGCCAACCAGGTAGCAGCAGTGATCCAAAGAAAAAAAAAGCAGAGCAGAGTTTTGTAGGCCTTGTGCCAGGGACTACCTGCTGCTGTGAGTACTGAGCTGGAGAACATAAAGAAGCACATTTATTATTCTTTTTAGCAGCTGAAGCTCAGGACCACTTCTGCATTTGATCTGAAATCTCTTGGAGAGACATTGAACCGAGTGTGTAGGGGTATCTAAATTATACTCAGTTCACCTGTAGAGGGAGTTAGCTTCTATCCTTTCTTGTTCCCTGATTCATCTGATCATGAAGACACAAGTTAGAACTACCAGAGGAATCTGTGGCAGAGCAAAGCGTTTGCCAAGCTGCACATTTCACTATTATACAGAAATGAAAGGATCAGCTGGTTTAGAGCAATTATTCTACTCCACATCTCCCATTTCAATGTGATGGTGTGCTTTCCTCCCACGTGGTGACATCAGTAGTCATAGATGGGTCTTCCAGTATGGATTTGGCCAACCTGTTCATATTGAGTATAATAATGCATGCATATTGGCTGCAGCAAGTAACTATTTAGGTAGGCTTAAGGATGTGTATTGGATTATTCTTTAGGTATAATGGAATGTATTTTGCAGTTTGTGTTCCTATGTCACAGTTGCCCATGGAAGGGTCAATTCAGAGGGACTAGGTTCGTGACTGAATGTATTTTCAAAAGCAGATGAAATACTGAACACTTTGTATTTACTGGGATTTTAAGGTAAGATTGTCATCTTTGTGATACATCAGAACAAGGCACTGATCCTTAGCTGTAACATCCAGGGGTTACTGAAAATAGAACTTTACTTTCTGCTTTCCAAATAGGGAAGAGCCATGTCTACATTTTAGTATTCTCCAGATTAAGAATATAGAAGATATTTTAAACTAAGAGAAGAAGAGAAAAACCTAAGGATATCAGTAAACCATCAGGGATACCTACAATATGCTTAAAAAAAATAAATGAAAAGGAGAACAAGGTATACTTTTTGCATGTTGAGCCCTAATACAGGCTCCAGGCAGGAACAGGTTGATTTTTTAATGAATACAGTACTGCATTTCCAGCTACCTTTTGTTGGAACCCTAAGCACTGTAAACCTCTTTTAGCACAGGAATACTGGACTTTCATCAAAGTGTCTTGTCTAATTGTCTGTCGACAAAACGTTTCATCCAACTTCTTCAATCTTACTGTTGTTGTCTTCCTTCCAGCTTCTTTTTCTCTTTCAATGCTAGTGTGTGTGCTCAGCTCTTAAGCCTGCTTTTGTATTTTATTGATCATTGCCTTTTTAATCTCTGTTGCTTCTCTTCCCCTGCTCCTCCTTTTACTTATTCCTTCTGTCCCATAGCCGCTTTTTCTCCCCCACCCCAATACTATATTGTCTGTCCTGAAAAATATTTCCTTAAAATAGGTGTATTTTCGTTCTCTGTGCTCTGCTTTGTCTCCTGAGAGTTAACGCAGGCTGCCTAGTCATTTGTTGTTGTTCCACATCTGAACATCTCCTTCCCAGAACCTGTTAGAAGGGGAGGCAAACCTGAGAACAACAAAACATCCTTCTGCTAGCATGCAACCTTTTTTTTGTAATTTTTTTTTTATTCTTCATATTTACTAAAGGTCTGTTGGTTAGACAGACTTAGTCTATGTGAACATTTAATGTGGTAAAATTAAGAAAAGACTGAATTTAAAATCTGTGTGAGAATTTTTGTCATAGAAACATAGAATCGTTTAGTTGGAAAAGACTTTTGAGATCATTTAGTCCAACCATACCTGTCCACTACTAAACCATATCCCTGAGCATTTCATCTACCCATCTTTTATGTACCTCCAGGGATGGTGACTCAACCACCTCCCTGCGCAGCCTGTTCCAGTGCCTAATAAGCCTTTTGGTGAAGAAGTTTTTCCTAATGTCTAATCTGAACCTCCCCTGGTGCAGCTTGAGTCCAATTCCTCTCAGCCTATTGCTTATCACTTGGGAGAAGAGATCAGCATTCACCTTGCTACAACCTCCCTTCAGGGTGTTGTAGACAGTGATAAGGTCTCCCCTCAGCCTCCTTTTCTCTAGGCTAAACAACCCCAATTTCCTCAGCTGCTCCTCGTAAGACTTGTTCTCCAGCCCCTTCACCAGCTTTGTTGCTCTTCTCTGGACATGCTCCAGGACCTCAGTGTCTTTCTTGAAGTGAGGGACCCAAAACTGAATACTGTATTCAAGGTGCAGCCTCACCTATGCCAAGTACAATCATTTCCATAGTCCTGCTGGCCACACCATTTCTGATACAGGCCAAGATGCTGTTGGCCTTTCTGGCCACCAGGACACACTGCTGATTCATATTCAGCTGGCTGTCGACCAGCACCCTCAGGTCCTTCTCTGCCAGACAGCTTTCTAGCCACTCTTCCTGAAGCCTTTAGCACTGCATGGGGGTGTTGTGTCCCAAATGTGAGACTTGGCACTTGGCCTTGTGAACCTCATCCTGTTGGTCTCACCCCATTGGTCCAGCCTGTTCAGATCCCTTTGCAGAGCCTCCCTATCCTCCAGCAGATCGACACTTCCTCCCAGCTTGGTGTTATCCTTGAACTGACTAACAGTATATTAAATCCCTTCACCCAGGTCATTGATAAAGATATTGAGCAGAACTGGGCCCAACACTGAGCCCTGGGGAACACCATTTTTGACTGGCCTCCAGTTGATTTTAACTCCATTTATCACAACTCTTTGGACCCAACCATCCAGCCAATTTTTAACCCAGCAGAGAGTAGGCTTAGCCCAGCAGAGGGTGTCATTGGGGATTGTTTCTTTATTTTCATGGGAAAACAGTGAGTTGTTTTTATTTGCTCTTTTGTTTCTTATCTAAAAATTGGTTTTGCTAAGGCTTTAAAAATATTCACCTCCAGGTTGAAACTTTGCATGCAACATTTTACATTCCAAAAAGAATAATTTTATTTTAAGTGATTGAAAATTATGCCATCATGGAAGTTGCAACGTAACATTAATTGTAGTAAGTATACTTCTGTACTCACAGTACTGTGTATTTACTTATGTCAAAACAAGATAATGCTTACTCTATTAAGAAAAGCTTTTCATTTATGATTGCCTGTTGTTCTTTGAATCATAACCTTCACTTGTTTCTTTAATTTAGGAGAAAAAGCCATTAAACATAGATACTTCCTGAAAGTGTGTGCTGCATGAAAGCTTTAATTAAATCTACAAGTAAAGCTTTAAAAGAACAAGAATCAAATTAATTGCAACAAGGACCGTGCATTTATTTCTGTGACAGGCTTTTGCGTGTTAGGGAATAGGCAATCTATGTACCCTTATCTGAATTAGTAAACTCAATATCTCTTTTCATTAGCATGGTAGGTTGTTACTATGCGTCTTAGTATGACACTGTTTACATGTTAATGACCTCACAAATAGAGTCTGTTCCAAATGGTTTGCAGTAGTTGGAAGTTATAAATCCATGAAGTGGAATAAACTGTCCTCTGCTTTCTGCATCGTTACTTCTTGCAAGTTCCTCTCTAGACTGAGCTTTATAATTAGGCAACAGTATAATTAAAGTAGATTCAGTAAGTGCAAATAGGGCAAAGGATTGGTAGCTGATTATAGTTGTTACAGCATACCTGAAATAAATTAATTTCTAAGCATTGTTATTAGTTGACTTTTCAATGACATGGAGTCTAGAGGTAGAAAGTATTGTTCACAGAAAATGTTCATAGCTTAGGTTAATGTGAGTCCATGAAGTTGTATTCAGATTTACAAAATGCTAAAATTTCCATAACAAAAAAAAAAAAACAGGGAAAGATTCAGTAGAACATGTTGCTTTAGTTGTTTGGTGTATGATTGCTTTGTATTAGGTGGGATTTTTAAGATAATATATCTATTTTCCCCCACTAGATAATGTGATAAAATCAGCATGCTCCTTAAAATCATATTATTGAAGAAAAGGTCACATTTACATCTGGTGATTTGACTAGATAGTAGAAAGCTTCAGTGCTTTAGAATCTTAGAATGGTAAAGCCAACATCAAATGTTGCCTCTTGTTCTTGTGGGAGACTTCAATCTTCCAGATCACTGCTGGAAGTACAACACAGCAGAAAGGAAGCAGTCCAGGAGGTTCCTGGAGTGTGTGGAAGACAACTTCCTCACACAACTGGTGAGTGAACCGACAAGGGAAGGTGCCCTCCTGGAGCTACTGTTTGTGAACAAAGAAGGCCTTGGGGATGTGGCAGTGGGGGGACGCCTGGGACAAAGCGATCACGAGATGGTAGGGTTTTCAGTTCTAGGTGAGGTGAAGAGGGTGGTTAGCAGGACAGTTGCATTAAACTTCCGGAGGGCAGACTTTGGACTGTTCAGAAGGCTGGTTGGCAAAGTCCCATGGGAGACAGTCGTTAAGGGCAAAGGAGCCCATGACGGCTGGGCACTCTTCAAAAAGGAAATCCTAGCAGCTCAGGAGAAAGCCATCCCCATGTTCTGGAGCCGGAAGGGGAAAAAACAGCTTGGTTGAACAGGGAGATCTTGAGAGATATCAAAAAGAAGATAAATGTCTATGAGTTTTGGAAGAAGGGACAGGCCTCTTGGGTGGACTACAGGAGGGAAGTGAGATCATACAGGGAAAAAATCAGGAGGGCTAAGGCTCAACTAGAAATCAGATTGGCCAAGTCTGTGAAAGATAATAAAAAATCTTTCTATAAATATATTAACAATAAAAGGAAGACTAGGGAGAATATACAGTCCCTATTGGATGCAGAAGGAACAACAGTAACAGGGGATGAGGAAAAGGCTGAGGTACTTAATGCCTTCTTTGCCTCAGTCTTTAATTGTAAGGAAAGCTGTTCCCTCTGTGTACAAACCCAGGAGTTAGAGGAGCAGGATGAGGTTCCCATGATCCAAGAGGAGGCGGTTGGAGACTTGCTTGCCCAGCTAGACACCCACAAGTCTATTGGGCCAGATGGGATTCACCCAAGGGTATTAAAGGAGCTGGCGGATGTGCTGGCCAAACCCCTTTCCATCATCTTCCAGCAGTCCTGGAAGACTGGGAATGTTCCACTGGACTGGAGTCTGGCTGATGTTGTGCCCGTCTACAAGAAGGGTTGGAGGGAGGATCCAGGGAACTACAGGCCTGTCAGTCTGACCTCTGTGCCAGGGAAAGTCATGGAACAGGTGATCTTGAGTGCTATCATGAAGCACATGCAAGAGAACTGGGTGATCAGGCCCAGTCAACACGGATTCACAAAAGGCAGGTCTTGCCAAACTAAACTGATCGCCTTCTATGATAAAGTGACTCGACTACTGGATGAGGGAAAGGCTGTGGATGTGGTCTTCCTGGACTTCAGTAAAGCCTTTGACACAGTTTCTCACAGCATTCTGCTTGAGAAACTGTCAGCCTCTGGCCTGGACAGGCGCACGCTCTCCTGGGTGGAAAATTGGTTGGATGGCCGGGCCCAGAGAGTGGTGGGAAATGGTGTGAAATCCAGCTGGAGGCCAGTGACAAGTGGGGTTCCCCAGGGCTCAGTGCTGGGTCTAGTCCTGTTCCATGTCTTTATCAATGACCTGGATGAAGGCATCGAGTGCACCCTTAGCAAGTTTGCAGATGATACTAAGCTGGGAGGAAGCGTGGATCTGCTGGAGGGTAGGGAGGCTCTGCAAAGGGATCTGAACAGGCTGGACCACTGGTCTGAGACCAATGGCATGAGGTTTAACAAGGCCAAATGCCGGGTCCTGCACTTGGGGCACAACAACCCTGTGTAGTGCTACAGACTAGGGTAAGTCTGGCTGGAAAGCTACCTGGAGGAGAAGGACCTGGGGGTGTTGGTTGACAGCAACTGAATGTGAGCCAGCAGTGTGCCCAGGTGGCCAAGAAGGCCAATGGCATCTTGGCTTGTATCAGAAATGGTGTGACCAGCAGGTCCAGGGAGGTTATTCTCTCTCTGTACTCGACACTGGTGAGACTGCTCCTTGAATCCTGTGTTCAGTTCTGGGCCCCTCACCACAGAAGGATGTTGAGGCTCTGGAACGAGTCCAGAGAAGAGCAACAAAGCTGGTGAGGGGGCTGGAGAACAGGCCTTATGAGGAGTGGCTGAGAGAGCTGGGGTTATTTAGCCTGGAGAAGAGGAGGCTGAGGAGTGACCTCATTGCTCTCTACAACGACCTAAAAGGAAGTTGTGGAGAGGAGTGTGCTGGCCTCTTCTCCCAAGTGACAGGGGGCAGGATGAGAGGGAATGGCCTCAAGCTCCACCAGGGGAGGTTTAGGCTGAACATTAGGAAAAAATTTTTCACGGGAGGGGTCATTGGGCGCTGGAACAGGAACAGGCTGCCCAGGGAGGTGGTTGAGTCACCTTCCCTGGAGGTGTCTAAGGGACGGGTGGACGAGGCACTGAGGGGCACGGTTTAGTATTTGATAAGAATGGTTGGACTCAATGATCCAATGGGTCTTTTCCAACCTGGTGGTTATATGATTCTATGAAATGAGTAAACCAACTCAGCATAACCACTTAGATTTGACTGCCTACAATATCTAAAACAAAGACCATTCCATTATCCTGCTATGTGAATTCATTTAAGTGCTGAATGTTCTCAATTCCCATTGACTTTAGCGCTTTGCAGAATTTGGTCCCACATTTTTATGTCTCAGTCCCGCCATAACAAAAATCCTGGTTTTCATTGGTCATATGCAGCTTATACTTGATATTGCAAGGCATACACTTCGATTCTGCCTGCAACAACCTTGAGAGTTGCTTTGCAGACAGAGAGTAATGATTTCTACTTTAGTTGCTCACCTAATATGCAAAGCAAGTTTAATTATATGCTGTCCCAACCCTCTCTGCTACATATTTTTCCACTTGCTGATTCTGGGTGAAATACATACTTTCTGCGTGCAGAGGTTACTATTAAGTGTACAGTGCCCCTGGAAGCATTTATGGCTAATCTTGCCCTCAGCATGCATAATGTAGCTAGGTGCTAATTAAAGGTTAAAGAATAGGAATCCATCTTTTCTCTGCCCAATGAATAGAAGAATGTGTTCTGCATGGGGCCATATGCTGCTTTTAACGAGACTGAATTGCTAGGATTCTGCAAAATCTAACTACATGAGACTAAAACTCAAGAGACTCCAGATTTTCTCATAGCACAACAAAGGACTAATAAATCACTGTCTTGTGTTGTGTAATGAATTAGCTCTTTTACTGTGTTTCATATAAATATGTAGTTCTGCAAGGCATACATGGGTAGAATGTAGATTTGATTTCATAGGGACCTTTTTTGGTCCTACATGCTAACTTCTGAAAATTATCTGTAGCTCAGTTGTACATTGTGCTATTAAAAATGAAGAAAGTTATTGTTCTGGCAAGGCAGTAAAGTCACCACAAAACATTATTACCCTCTCTCAGATCCCAGTGACAGCTGATTAAAGCGGGTTTTGATTACTTCTGAACATTGCCATGACTGCTGCCATGCAATGTAAGAGAAATTAACTGATGAGTGATGGAGCTGTGGCGGCAAATGAAAAACTTGGTCCTCCAGTAGAAGCAGGTTTGTAATTTCCCCAGAATTTACAGAAGTTCTGTAATTTTTATACTCCTGCAAAACCTTTCACACCAGAACTTTGCAGTTCTTTGAAGTTATACTTCCAGAAATACTGGTTTTCACTTCACGGGTATTGGAGGTCTGGTAATCAGGGAGGCGGAGCCTATTCCTAAATAGAAGCCAGCACTGCCTGAAAATACCTGAAAATCAGTGATGGAGACATCACTAGCTGTGATTGGTTTAGCCACGTATGCTTGCAGAAACACATGTTTTCTTACAAGCAGCCCTTGCAAAAGCACCAGGGGAGGTGTAAAGTGTTTTCTCTGACACTAGCTTTGCTGCCTTGACACTTCGGTGACTGCAGAGCTGCCTCTTTTCCAACAGTAGGAGTAATCAGCATCTGAGCTTTACTGTTTGAACCCTTGTCCATGTGGATTATTGTTTTAACCAAAAATTGTTTATTTAAAGCCCAGATACTCCAGTGGTAAATTGTTTGGATAAAGGTATGAAAACAGTACAACAGAATGATACATTAATTTAGCTTCTCATGATTTTCAGAAATGCATAAATAAAATAATTGAGCGCACTATTCCACTTAGAGTCTAATCATTTGCTGTCTGATTAGCAGAAGTCAAACAGCCATAGGGTGTAGATAAGATGGAAAAGGTTATATGATTAAATTAGCTGCATTTAGACAGGCATTGCTTACCAAGTATTTTTGCTGTGATTAAAAAAGATCAACAGTAAGTCAAGCAAATAAGATCAAGTTAGTAACCTCAGAAAGGGAAATTAACCTCAACAATGAATAAAAGGTTACTGTCCACTATGAGCACTCCAAGATATGTACTCTTGGCTAATCACATCTTTCACTTTCAGCTATGGACTCTGCATATAACTGCCATTTTGATTATTTACAGAGAAATGCACATTCTTAATATAGAGTCCAGATATTAATGCTTATTTTCCCTTTCCTTTTAACGCACACTGCTCTTCAGTAACACAAGAAATGCCTGCTGCAGTCCTAGTGCTCATCCCATTAATACCCAATGAAATTTGTCAGTGTTTTCATATTTCATTGTAAACAGATTCATTTGAGCAGTGCTGTTTTCTACATCACTTAATCTCTTGTAGGTGTTTCCAGTCAACTACACTACTGCCTGATGAGTTAAAAATATTGACAACAGGCTAACTTTATTTTGTCACATAATTCTCTATTTTGATGTTGGTTTGTTTGGTTGTTTTGTTTGGTTGTTTTCATCTTTTGTGGAGGTTCTTGGGAGCCCAGTTTTTCCTACTGTATCCTGCCAGAGTCAGACTAACGAAGATCTAGGTTAAATTTTATACTGTAGGATTTTCAGAAAATATCTCTTGCATTTGACTAATCATGGAGAGCCTAGACTTTAATAGTCAAAATTGTTCTCTTTCTTGGTCTTTTAATATGGATGAGGAAGTGCAGTCATCCACAAAGCTATAAAACCAGATAAAAACACATGTGATTTTATTTTTGTACTTTTGAATTAGCTGTTAATGAAAACACTACTGTGCTTCAGCATCCACCCTAGTTGCCAGACCTGGCTCCCTGGTTGTTTTTTTTTTTTTGGTTGATGATATGAAAGCAAAACTCAACAGCCTTTCAGAAAATGGTCTCTGGAATTGCTTTGAACATTGGCAGCATCCTATGCAGTTGTGTGTCAACTACGAAGGGAACTACTTTGAAGGTGATCATAGTTGATTTTCTTGATTTGGTAAATAAGCAAGGAGTTACAGGCATGACCAGGGCATGATCAGGGGGTGGACCTTGTATTAGCCTTTTGTTGTCATTTTAGTAACTTCTCTGCTTTGATTTCTATTTAGTGTTGAGAAATATCTGCTTTGCAGATACTACAGTGGGCTGTGACAGAATGGCTTTGACTTTCTGAGTAGAGATAGTGATGGAGTGCCTTTTTTTTATTGCTTGTTTTGCTGTCAGGTGCTTATTAGACAGTAAACCAAAACAGCTGTTTTTAAAACATTTACAGCCCAGGCTGACCAGGCTGTGTATTTCAGAGGGTGGTATAGTAGCAAGGAAACAATAAATAGTTACAAAGTTCTCAGAGTTTATACATTTTGGAGTAGCATCATCCACTCAAAATTGAGAAATTGGATTGAGATACTAAATAAACGTATGAGGCATGCTAATTCTTTGGTAGCAACTAACAAAATGTTAGTTACATGGTTTCTCCTGCTCACTACAAGCTATTTGCGTTATGACTTACAATGATACTGTTGCCTTTACAGAAAAAAATCTTTTATTTCCTTACCTGTCCAAAGTCAAGTAAGAAGGAGAATACTAGTTTCTGTCATGTGCATGCAAGTCATTGCTCCGGAATGAAATGTTAAAGAGAGGTTGAATAGACCAGCAAATGTCATAGGAGTTCAGATACAGTTAGTTTGGCCTTGCTTTAGCTAGTAAGAGTGATTTGACAGCTGTACTTTGTAGTTTCTTCCTTCTAGAGCATGTGATCATGCTTTGATAGCAACCCTTAATCTATTATTAATGCAGTTGTATGTAGATCAAAACTAAAGATCCTTAGTCACGTCAGAAAGGAATGCTAGTCTATTTTTATAACATTTGAGGATGTATCTGAAGTGAAGGAAATGAAGCATCAGAGTATTAATGTCAAGTATGTTGTACCTCTGTCCCTCTATGCATGTTGTAATCTGAAGGTCTGTAGGTGTGCGTGTACATGTGCCCTGCACAAAAAGCCTCCTGAGTTTTTTGTCCCAAGAATTAGTAAATACGTGCATCCTCTGATAGTTTTCCATTTGTTGATCTTGAGCTGTGGCTTTTTGTCAAGCTGTGAAAAAAAGGATTTAAGACCTTTTGGGGTGAAGTCATACTAACATCTAGTTGCCAACATTTTGATGGTAATCCATATATACCAGCTTTCAAAATTAAAGGGGTTAATGTAGCCCTGTGACTTCCTGGAATAACACCACTGTTGCAGGTTATTGTAGAAGTGATGCAGTGTGGGTGATGTTCACTCTCCTGTTCTGAAATAGGCTTTATGTGGGTTTAAGATGATGTGACAAGAAATAAGATTTTACTGCAGAGGGGCACATGACCTGCTACGACCACATCTGCAAACTAGCTTTCCCCTTCCTTGTTTTCATACTTCTTTTAGATCAAGCAGTGTCTGGTAACTCAACAAAACTTTTTGAGAAGAAAATTTGGAAGCCTGTGTTGAGGTGCTTCGTGGGTTTTAATTCTGCTTTTCACAAGTCTCTATATCAGAAATCTACAACTTACTAGTTTTACTGCAGGAAACAACTGAAGCAGCACATAGACACCAGATAGTAAGACTTGGCTGTGGACTGGCAACAGCCAGTGGGCCACGTCATCCTGCTGACATCCTGATACCTTCCTGGAATGCTGATATGTCCTCAACTACTGAGTCCCTCCTGCTCCTTTGCAAGACAGGTGGACGTTACGGTAGGTGTTAGTTTCTTGAATATGTTGGCTAACTTGAATCTGCCAGGAAACCATACTGCCCTGGGCTTTGGGGTGATCACCGTCAATTTCACCTGAAAGTCAGGATGAAGCCAGGACATGCATTTGAATGCTCGGGCTAATGAGCACTTCTGAGTTTTCAGTTTAGCCAAGAGCTGGGAGACAGCTGTATGCTTTTCAAGGTGGAAATGCATCCTTAAAGGGAACAGCTAAGGGAAATAAATGTCACTGGAGGCAAAGCAGTGAAAGAAAATGTTTGTGAGACTGAGGTAGTACTTCCAGCAGCAGAAGGAAAAATACTGAAAATCCTCAAATGCTGACAAATTTCCCTCACAGCACAACACCCACAAGTATCCATTTGACCAGAGAAATAATTAGCTGATACTGCATGGAATGTAATTCTTGGTGATACAGCAGCAGAGTTATGCTGTGGAAAGAAAAGTAACTGGAATCCTTCTCGTTTTTGGCACAAAACCCACACACCTCATCACAACTTTGTGCCCGATGGTCACCCTTCTAGTACTGCTGAAGTGGAGATGAGTACAGCAGGGATTTGAGACCTGTCACCTGTTTTGGCTTGCTGTGATACTGTAAGATGCTCTTTTTCCATAGCACATAAAAAGCTTTGGAGAAACAGGTGGCAGAGGTCCACAGAAGCTTCAGGAAGGCTCAAATCTGAAGTTGAAGCTCTCAGTGTTCTAGTCTGTAATATAATGCAACAAGACATTCTGTTATTACATTCTGCTTCACTAATCTAAGGGAATGGGACAGTGTTATGTTTCCTTCACCATCTAGTCAGTTCCACTACAAGACAGTGTCATATCTTTTATTTTATTAGTAATACTGGAAAATTTCCTACTGTAGCTAATTTACCAGTGAAATATAGACATTTAAACATGTCAGCTGCATTTTTTTCTTCCTATATGCATCTTGGAGTTTATATACAGATGGCATTTTTATGCTTATATCTCATAGCTATTAAAATTTTCCTGTGCCTTATTTCTTTTGAATGTCTCTTTATCAAGCCTGTCAGCTTTTCATCTCTGAAGCTAAAAATAAATGTTTATACAGAAATCAGAAGAGACTGAAATTACGGGTTGATTCACAAATAGAAAAAAGAAATTACACAGCTTTCATTAATTACTCCATGGATACTTTTGTTTGTGGGAGTGGTGCATTAAGCATCTATTTTTTTAAATCCTGAAGAAAGTTAAGTGGCTGAAAACACAAGATTAGAGAGAAATAAGCCAAAGTTTCGCATTGCATTTAGTCATAGGAAATATCACTTTTTGTATTACACTGAAAGAGGGATAGTATATCCACAGCTGGAATTTTTGCTACCCTTCATTGTAGGAGCAGCAGCTGCCATTTTTCTATTCCATAGCATTAAACCAACCCATAATTTTGCAGCAAATTCTGCCAGAAATGTGCATGTGAATACTGATACCCTATACTGAACCAGGCCTCTAAATCGTTTAGTACTTCTGGGCAGCATGTAGAATGCTAAAGGAAGTGGCATTTTCATGTTCACGTGGAACAATAATAGTAGAAAATCATATTCTTGTGACATTTTCAGGTAGCAAATGACTTAATGAGGAGCAAGAAGGATGAGTAGTTCCCAAAGTAAATAACAGCACAGCCATAAGGCAAGTAAAGAGCATTGTGCTGTAGTCCTTTCAGTGATTCTGCAGTTGAAGATGATGTTCTATTTCAGAAAATGCATTTTTCATATCATTATTTAGTTACACATGATAATAAGGTTAAAAGTGTGATAGATGAATCAGCCTCCAGAAGTTAAGTTGATGTAGCAGTATAGAAGGCTACATTTCTGGAACAAATCCCATTAAGAATTTTTAAAAAATGAAGTTTCACAAAGGATATCAGAGGAGAAGCTAGGAGCGGTGTTTGGCATCTCAGTTCATATTAAAAAAAAAAAGTTTGATTCCTTCAGCAGTGAAATGCTTGCCTTCCTATTCATTTTTAGTGTAGGTGTGGCTTGCACATGCTGCAGTTCTTAAATTTTATGTTCAATCTTCATCCAAATGTAAGGGCATTGCCTCCAGGAATAGAAAATTCTCAACTCATGCTGTACCTCAGTATTTTTGAAGGTTCTTCCTTTTTTGCTCCATTCAAATATATACAGCAGTATTTCAGGAATCTCCTGATTACTTTCATATATGCAATTATGCTAAACAAATCAGACGTGCAAACGAACCTTGCATTCAGCCAACAGTTCTTCAGTAAGTTCCTTTTAGCAAAGGAGCAGACCATCTTTCTGAATAGACATGTTAAATTGCAGGAAAAAGCTGTATCCAGCTAGAAGAAATTATTAAGCAAAGCAGCCTACCATGGCAAATTTGTAGTACTGGTTTGTTTTAACACCAACTATTTTTCTCTCAATAACTGTCAGTGAATTTATGTTCACCTGGTATTTACTCTCATTATACAGCTGGCAGTTAAAAGGCTATTTCTGAAGTCAGGTGGCTATATCTCATCTTTCAGCTATACTTCATTCTCATTCCTGATGCTTTTGGTTTGCTGAACATCTCATTTTACTTTACAGACATCCACAATACGTGATGATATGGTAAGGCCGCAGTGTGTTTTCACAGAGATTCTTTTTTCTGTTGCTTAGGAAACAGTTAATTGTTTGAAGACCAGTTGTGTAAATGGTATTTTCACATCAAATATGTTTTTGTTTTTATGTTAGCCAAGTAGAAATTGAATTTTTAACACAGTGCTTTATTGTGGGGTTGGATGTCAGCAGATGTATGACAAAAAGAAGAGAACCCCAAAATAAATCAACTTATAATGTTTCATGAACTTACATAATACCACAGTCAACACCTGTCCTATTAGGAAGAAACAAAACAAAGAGTAGGATGCTTTCCGTCTGTTGTATCATAAACTACAAGGGCATAACATGATGGAAAAAAATATATAATACCTGCTTTAAGAACAAAAACTCCTTGGCTTGTCTCAAGTAGCAATGGTTATCTATTAGGCCTTGTTTATTTGCTGTGATGGTAGCAGAGAAGTTGTTTCTTGCCTACTCATTCTGAAAATAGCATAGAAAAGAAGAAGGATTGCTGCATCTGATACCTTCCCACCTATTCCATCTGGTGAGAGTCCGTCTATGGTGAAACCTTTGTGGTGCTTTATTTTGTGGAAATAGGGCTCTTCCTACACTCTGCTGTGTTAAAGGCATGTGCTTATAGTGATGAAGTGCGGAATGCAACCTTAAACAAATTGCTTTATCACACTTATATTTGAGTGACAAAGGATTCCAGGCTAGTCATATCATTACTTCTTTACAAGTCCACATTTCATTTTGACATAGGTGCTAAAAGGAAGAGTTGATTTATTTCTTTCTGCCTGGTTTATGTCTTTGTATTGCATGTATTTGAGTGCATTAGGAACCCTCGTAGACAAAGATTCCATTTTTGAAGGAAAAAATAAAATCTTCCATAGAATTCTTACTTGGTTTTGATTACATTAAAAATACTTGGTTTGAGCAGTGTCAGAACAAGAGAGAGTTTCTTAGTAGAGTATTTATATTTAATGGAAGGGCAAGGAGAATTTTTTTCTGAGTATTTTCCTCCACCAAGATCAAGGTACTAGCTATATACAATTTCCTACCAAATATCCAGGCATCTAGAGAAGACCAGTGAAGTTCCTTATAAGCCTTCTCATAATTCTTCATTTACTTGTAGCAATTTCTTTGATGATTTTAGCTTATTCCAAACATCAGAAGTATCAGTAGGTAAGCAGACGCAGACTTCAGAATAATTTAGGTTGGAAGAGACCTTGTGAGGGCATCTGATCTGTTGACAACCACCCCCACACCATATCATCATATTGAAGTCATTGTTTCTGTTTTAGCAAAATGTCCTGTGTATTCAGAAATGCTTTTGATAGAGTAATCATAAGAATTCAGAAACCAGCACAGTAAATCATAAAGACAAATGTAGGAGCAGCTGTGATATGTATTTTGCCAGCAGAGCATAAAGATATTTAGAAATAAAGCAGGAAGTAACCTCACCACTTTTTGGCATTCTGAATGACCTTCCAAATATTTGAATTGCTTTTCAGATATCTGCATTTTTAAAGCTTATCCCTCATAAACAGTACCTTCAACCTTTATGTTTTCTGTTTAGTTTATTAGATGATGAGCTGTATCATTGCTTTACAGCTGAGTTACATAAGTCATTTTCACTAAATGAAATATGAAAAATCTATCATTTGTGTTGCAATTATGCAGCAAGCCTTCTGTGTGTGTTCCAGGAAGCTCTTGTGAAAGTATGCTGTAAAGAACATCTTTACATGCCCACACTTCTGGGCTGGTTGTATCTTAATCCAGCGCTCTCCTTCAGAATAAATTAAACCGCGCTGGCAATATGTAAGCTAAAGTGAAGGAGCATGGACTACGGGGCCCTGGACTCAAATAATTCCATGTTTCCTTTCCATGAAAACCAGGTCATGAAGGGAGAAAGGAGTTAGGCTGATGCAATTCAGTGTAGTTTCAAGGTATGCACAAGGAGCAAGGACCCCAGAGCTGTTTTCAAGTCTCTTGTTTTGTCTGTAGTTAGTATCAACTCTAGAAGGAAGTCTGTGATAGATACTGTAGAGGCATTCAGTTTTAAACTAGAGGAAGGACGAGTCAAAACATTCCAGCTCTACATTGTGCCGCACCCTCTGATGCTTCAGAATTTATCTCATGGCTAATCAGGATGACTAAATGTTTCTGGAAATAGTGAGCCTGATTGTTTCCTGCACAGTAAGCCCATTGAATCACTGTTACTATGTGCATGCAAGGCAAGCTATGTTTGGCATGTTCATTGCCAGACCTGCTGAATATTGTTGAGAAGCTTTTATGGCCTTCTGTAGCTGTGGGCTTGGAAACTGGTGAAGTGGGTCTGTGCTCAAAGCCTGGCTGAATGCCATCTTTTCATTGACTCACTCCCAAAGCAGGTACATTGTGCACAGAGGCTCTCTCTTTGAATCAGAAAATAGTGAAAATCATTTTACTGGGATTAGTGGAGCAAGAAAGATCAGTTGTGTCTATGTATGGAGATGGATTGAGAACACTGTATCAAGCTTATATCGATACAAAAATTTTGTTTCTGATCAGCCTTTGATTTGACATTGTTATACATCTCAATATTTCAGTTACACCTGCTGTAAAGTCAAAGTAACATTAGGCAGTATCAATCCCATAGGCAACATTAGAAATCATACAACTAAACTATGGCAAGCAAGATGGTTTTATTGTTTGTTTATTGTAGAGCATAACAACCGTTTAAGTAGTACATGCGTATATTGTCGTGCTTTTCTTCAGTGTTGAACTTACCACCAGCACAGAGATATAAATTCAAGGTGTTCCACTCTTGCGTTCTGACTTGCCGGATGTTAAAATGGCAGCATTTGTCTACATAAGTGTGGAATTCCATATGCTTTAAGAAGGGACTGTATAGAAAACAAATCCTTGCACATACATTCCCTTTTTTAAGCTTTATAATGACAGACTTAATCTGAAACTGGAGGTAGAATGTTGAAGCAGCCATTTGTGGCAACTCATTATAGTATGACTGCATTATTTCTTATTGAGCCTGCAGGTGGTACTGGCCATTGCTCTGAAACCTTTATTTTTATTTGTAGAAAAAAATTACACTCACAGGTGCTCCAGGGCGTATTTTATTTTGCATCAGATGTTGATATGCTCATAAATGTGTAACCTACATTGTGATCTAGTTATATGTTAATGCTGAGTTCATAAGATTAATAGGACCACATGCTGTCTTATGATTCTGCTAATACAGTTTTAAATAGCATCAGCATTTTCATGCTTTTAATTTGCAAGTGACCCTTGCATGGCAGTACATTATGTAAGCAGACATCTCACAAGATATTTTCAGTGTCCATCATTCAGACTGTGCTGCAGATTTCCTGCATCTTGACCTGCCTCTGCAGTTTGCTCCCAGATACTATAAACTTATTCAAGAACAAAGTGCACTGACCTTTAAAAGTTACAATATTTAAAATAAAATATATTACTGAGTTAGCTTTTTGAATAAATCCTCTATTAAGGGATAATTTTTTACCGTCTCTATAAATACACATATGAAAAACTTTTTTTTACATTTTATATCTGAACCCCTGGACTTCATAATCAAGCACTGGAAATTTTGTTCAACATTAAATTGCGGGATCCAGAAAACAATTACTTGCTGCTGCAGTTGGTGTAAAGGGGTAGGAAAAAAAGGAAGTAATAAATTTAAAAAATAAGATACCTTTTGTACATATTAAGTATTTAAAATATAGATTGCGTAAGTTTACTAGGGGAAAAAGGCTTCATAGGAGAAATTTCATTTTATTTTGGTATTTTTATTTTTTGAAAATATCAGTCCAATTCAACATTGTAAATTTCCCCGAAGTACTTTAAGAGAGGCATGAGTTTAAAAACTAATATACTTTAAACATAGGAGAATCTGATTAGAATGTTGCTATAAAGACAAAACTGCAAAGGCCTCATTCACTAGTACACGGCAATTGCTTTGGGATGCTTTGGAGATACAAATCAGCCATTAACTGGACTTGACTACCCAGTTAAGTCAATTTTATGTCTGTTTTCCACTACTAGAGCAGAAAATGCATCCGGGACGTATTGATCCAACTGTTCTAAGTGAGACGTCTTAGAGGTAAAGACTGTGATTCCCTTTGTTCACCGCAAAGGCAATGGAAATACACATCTGTTCTGTTAATAGTATCCTCCCAGTCTGTTTCTAAGGGGTAAGACAAGAACATTCTCCTTGATTCCTGGAAAAAAAAAAAAAAAAACCAAAACAAAAAACCATCCAGATTAGTCATGAAAGGCCTAAGTCACATTCGTATTACTGTACATCCCAAATCCCCTTTAACCCTTCAATGCGGGCACAACACTCTAAAAGTAGAACTGAACACCGAAGATTTAGCTTTAGTAAGCACATTTTTGAGCTTCACTCTGTTCCATTACAGCTGGATTTAGTTTTGGATTTCCATTTAGTATTACTAAATCACTAAACTCCCTTCACTTGCTGTCTCAGGGAGCAGCATTGCAAGAGGTCTGAAGGGTTGGTAACTCTCACTAAAAGTCAGAGTTGGTTGTAAATATGCAGTTTTCAGCCTTATGCACTTAATGAGGGGGGAGAATTTTTGAAAAACAGTAATATGCTAGATCTTTTTCTGATATAGCATGATCTGCTTATCATACCTGCTTATGCAGCAAATTGAACTGAATTCATACCTCACATGATATCAGTATTGCTCAACTCTTACCTTGTTTATGTCTGCTACTGTCTTTAGCACTGCATGTCTGTCTACAAATCAGCTGTGTTTCTCCTGAAATGTGTCACAGAAAGTTATACTCACTAAGTTCTTAGTACAAGTCTTCTGTTTATAATAAATAAGACAAGGCAAGTAACAAGTTAGAAGTGTAGATAGCATCTGCCCTTGCTTCATAAAGTTACTCCACTTAAGATGAGTAGCTCCGTTTAACCCAAACACTCTTCACTGAGATTTCACTCGTTGTCGATAATAAGTGAATTAAATTAAAACTAAAAACTAAGTCACAAGCTAAAGGTTAGGCAGATTATATTTATTCTACCTTCTCTGTAGTTTTGTTGACTGTCTTTTAGTTAATTATGTGGTAGCATTTTTTGGCTCATAATGAGTGTTTCTCTGACTGAGTTGCCAAAACAATAACTCTTAAGAGAGTAAAAATTTAGTTAAAATACACCAAATTTACTTGGTAAATGAATAGCCACATATAGGTCCCCATTCCAACAGGTATGATTTATCCAGCCACAAAAATTGTGCACAGAAAATTGCACATTTCCTCTCCATATAGATATTTTACCTTGCCAAGTTGCATAAATGAATGCAAAACGATGTGCACAATATCAGGCATGAAAATTTTGTGCCTGCTATTTCAATTATCACAACACATGAATTTCTAAGAATGTAGGATACTCATACTAGAAGGCTCATCATATCTAATCACGTCTCAGTAATAATATCATAACATTACCTTCATAAATTTAGACTTGCTTCCTCTGTTTTGGAGGTTGATCTATACATTGATTGCTTTGGTCTATATTTGATTTCCAGCACATACAGTTTATAGACAGATTTTCTTGTGCCAGCGTTGGCCTCTAGTTTATGTAGTTCTTTTTATCTCCAGGATATTAGTTGTCAAAGGCAGACATGTAGTTCTTCCTACCTATAAGTGGTATTCATGAGTCCATCCACATATCAGCATGTGTCCTATGTGGAACTCTTATCCCCATTTGTGCTTTTTGAAAATTCTCCTCTTTTAAATAAGGTCTCCATTCTAAGATAACCGGAAGCCCTTCTTTGTATCTAATCCATGTTGAGTTAATTTATTTTAACAGTCCGGAGGAGTCCAGATGAGGTCTTGTAAGTATCATGTACCTTGGCATTAAGAATTCTGTTTCTGGAAGTGTCTGTCCTGCTACAGACTAGCATGGGATGTGCTTATTTAAAGCTGCATCATATTGATATCTTATAAAAGAGACCCAGGTCTTTTACTTCCTCTGTCATTTCCATTTAATGTGCTCTCAGCTTTTACCCAAAATTCTTGATATTTGGAGTAAGTGTGTTTCTTTATATCAAATTGTAGCACTTAAAATAGGAAGGAAGGATTATTTTTGAAATGAGTCACATGGCTATGTTAAAATTTCTGGCCCTGCAAAATCTTTCTATGTGTGCTGGGACAAGTCAAGCTTTCTGTGCATCTCTGGAACAAGAGAATGTGATATTTTACATCAGACCACCAATGGAAAGATATTTTCTTTGCCTCTCAGTAGTATGCAGACCAAGGGATGATAGAAACCACAAAATCAATGCCATTAGTATTCTTAAAAAAATAATTTCCTTTAGCTCTGAGTTAAGGTTATTCCCATAAGGTTCAGTTGTTACATAACACATGAAGTGTGAGTATAATCATTTGAGCCATCCAACATAATATGTGATCTCTGTTCATTATTTACCTTTCTTAATCTTTTTCTTCCTGATCTCCATGCTGAAAGGGGTTTCTTGAACTAGGACTATGTTTATATCTTATGATTGTCGTTAACATGGGGATAAATGCCTGTCAAGAATGACTGACATGAATGAACGTATAGAAATGGAAATTACCTCTGTCAGGTGGAAGCAAAACTCAAAACTCATGCTATATCTTAAGCTGGAGGAAGCAAATGATCCACCTTCTCAAAAGAATAAGAAGAAAGAACTGTCAAATTAAATGACAGGTCCACTAGCAAAAAATCTTCAATAGAGCTGTTAAGTCAGAGTGGTTCTGTGTGACTGGAGAATATTGAATGGAATGCCTGTCTTCAAGGCAAAAACCTAGTTGGGCAACTGTTGTCTCAAATAATCTAACTTTTCAAAGCTTTCTAATATTTTTTTGAAAAAAGAATTGGAAATAAGATTAAATTAAATAGGATCATATGAAATTAGATAACTAAGGTAGTTCATGACAAATTAACAGGGTTTTTTTGTATAAGAATATAAATTATCTTCTACACAGCAGATATGTAGTTAGTCAAGCTGTCTGGAATTCAGTAAGACAACAGTTGCAGTGGCATTTGGATGTGCATTAGTCGAAGTAGGCAAGATGGCAATTATTAAAGAAATTGCAGGACACCTAAGAAAGTGAGAGATGGCAAAAGTTGGTTATAGTAGTGGCAAAACCTTCTTTCTGACGTAGGAACTTCTTAAATATTGGTCTAAAGACTGATCTTTTCTGATTTGCCATTACTTATCATGTCATAAAATAATAGAAGTGTACTATTGAAGTTTACTGATGAGTTATCAAGCATTATAAATTTATTGGAGGACTAGGAGATAAAGGTGAACTGGGGAACCTTGAAAACAAAAGCACAGAGAGAACGGGGGAGTTTAATAGCAGACAGTACATGATCTTATAATCAATGTCTTTTAGCAGCACATACTATGCATATTAATCACTAGATAGACCAACAGGTGGCATGGTATGCTGATTGGCAGTGTTGTCTTTTGATCCCTGGGTTCATGGGGGCTATAATCACTGTGCATGCAGCCCCACGCACAGGGTCTTTACTTGGACAAGAAGATGTAGCAGTGATGAGGAGAATAAGGCATAACTGCTTCATGGAAGCAAGTTGCACTGATTCCATCTTTGTCAATTTAGCTGATATGCAGTCTTCTCCAGAAAGTCTCTTCTATTTCTCCTGGCTGTACAAACAATCATGTGCTAATCTAAAGCTAAGTAAAATGTAGATATTTTGACAGCAAAAATAATCATGCATCTCTGTGTGTGCTTTGCAGTACTTAGATTACTCCTTTGAACTGCCTGAAGTCATTACAACACAATGCAAGCAAGAATAGAATAGATTCCTGAGTGGTACAGTATATGTACTGAAAACATGTTGTGAGATCAAAATATCTTTGCATTAAAGCAGTAGAGGTTTCTGCTAGCATTGTTGATGTGATAAATAAGCAGCTAATTAAATATTCCAAATTATGTAAAACAAACCTTTAATGGCTGAAAGGTAGTCCTTCCATGTTTACGTCCTTGCAGACTGTTAAGAATTGTGCTTTCAAACCCAAGCTTCATTATATATCTGGGACTGATTTATTCTTTCTTGGCTTATGTCTATGAATTTGTTCTTAGTAAACATACTGTCATGAAAATTGGAGAAAAGAGACACAGAGGAATTCTAGTGGCTGATATTGAAGTTGAAAGTATCCTACTCAGATTATTTTTCAATCATCTCTCTAGAATAGAGGCCCTCTTCCAAGATAGAATAAAAGAAGGGGGAAAAAAGCACTTCAAAAATCTTCAAACACTCTCTCTACTTATTTAAACTGCCATTGCTATTTTTGTAGGAACAGAACACAGACAAACGCGTTGTGGATGCCTAACAGAGACAACAGTGAACTCCTTTCTGTTCCTTTAGTGTCAGTAAATATTTGGTTTAGGTATATGTATTACAGTCTTAATTATCATATTTTTCTTCCCCTCTCAGGGTATGTATATGTATAATGGTTATCATTAGTACCCACTTCTTCCTGTTCTTCCCAGAAGTTTATTAGTAGCTGTCTACCTAAATGTGAATTTTTTTTATTGGTTGTCAGTCACTACACTTCGGGATATATTCTATCCTTTCTTTGTGTGTGCTGAATAGCATGGTAGGGTGAATTGAATCTTGACATTTTGAAGTGAAATAAGCTTGTTTTCTTTTTCAAATCCCTGAAGTTGTTTAGTGAAATGCTGCAGTCTAGGCTTTTTTTTTTGTTGGTATATAAATAGAAAGATTAGTTTTGAAACCACAATGGCTGCTTACAGACTACAAAACAGTAGAAAAAAGGGATGAGCATACCAGTAACAGATTTCTGAGGGGTGGGGTGGAGGGGGGAGGTGGGAAAAAAAGGAGAGGGAGATTCAGAGATGAAAGGAGATAGCTCTCAGCCTAGTATCTGCATCACTGAAGTGCCGAATGGAAGGTGTTGCAGTAAGAAAGGTCAGTCTTCTGTAGCTGGCTTTATTGTGACCCTATTCAGAGCAATGATTGGATTGGAAGTTCCATAGCTATACATCATCTTCAGTCTATTACTCCATGTATGCTGATTTATTCTTTTCAACACTGTTTCATCCTAAGTTACTTTTATTCCTTTGAATTCCCCCAGTTCTTTGTGATCAGTAATGCTTAGGTCTAATAATGGAGATAGCAACAGTATTCAAAAAGAGTGTGTGAAAACTTCAAGAGGTATCTGGTTTCTGAGGTTGCTTGTACCTGTACTGCTTGTAATATTACTACTGCTTTTATAGAGTGGTTTCTCTGCTGTTATTGACCCTCATATTGCCCGGTTAAATGGTTACAGTGTATTGAATTCACTTGTCAATTAGATAAGCGTTCTATCTGAAAGAGGAAAATACAATGGGCAATTTAAAATTCTCAAATGCTGAGTGTTGCAGCATTGAGAGAACTGAGATACAGCATCCATTAAAGAGTGAAATGTGCTAAGAGCCTTATATACCAAACCATCACAGTCATATTCATTTGTCAAGGAAATACATTTTGATATTAACTGAAACAGGCAAAATTAAATTTTTCAACACAACAGTACTATACTGTCCAATTAGTTTCATCTACCTAGTGATCCATCACAGACATACAAACATTCACACAGTGTATACGCAACCTAAACACAGCATACGTGAATAGGACTCAACTGGCAAGAGCTTTTTTTGCAAATTTTCGAGTTTTCAACTAGCTACCAAGTAGCTCAGAAAACTACAGAATGCTAGGAACTTTAGAAACACCTAGAGATAAAAGAAAAATGTGTTTGCACTAGAAGAGGCTTCTGATGAAAAACTTCATCTGTGTCACTCTGTACAGCAAATCTATGTCTAATCCAATCAGTGCAGCTTCAGTCCGCCCCTTCTCAGGATAAAGCCATGAACAGATATACAGTAAAAATGCACATTCACAACAAATAAAAATTAAATTTTGTTCATATCTGTACTGACACAAATCACCTTTGAAAGTGTTAAAGTAATACCGTGGCTCTGATTCTACCATTCTTTTGAGATACAATCAATTAAATCATGGGGGTTTCAAAATTTCTTAACAATAAATAAGTACTTGTGGCTGTTCTGTTGTAATAATAAGAATATAAATTAGCCATGGTGGAATATAAACACTCCCCTTCAGAGATTTCTCTGCATTTCACACCAAGACTTTAGATTTGTAAATCATCTATTCTGAAAGGAATATGAGAGAGTGTGTGGAGAGTTTTGTTCAAGTCCTAAAAATTCTGAAATGGGCTGAATGAATTATTCAGTAACATAAGGAAATTTCAATAAACTATAGCTATTATAAAACCAAATTTTCACTTAAAGGATTTGAAGTACAGAGTCCAGAGATGTATCGAGCATTTACACATATAGCTCCCACCCACATAGTTACCAATGCAAGAATTTCACTCATTATCCTCAAATGTCAATGGCAGAGCAGATTCCCAATTTTTAGTAGACTTTTGTGAAGGCAAAACAATTTATAGTAATGTCCTAGAGCACATTTAAGTTTATGGAAGAAATTAGTTCACTGGGAAAATTTTAAAAAGAAGCCCTAAGCATCATCAAATTAAGTATATAATGGTAAAGCCGTTAACTGTCTATTTGCATATAATGTGACTTTATAGTTGGAGAAGGTTAGTTAAGAGGATATGTAATAGAAATACAGAAAATCATCTTAAATTATATTGCCCTGTACCATTAGCCTGGTCATACAGAAGGATGTGTGTACACTGATGTATATTATACATACATATGAAAATGATTTGACACATAGGACAAAAAGACATTTTTAGCTATGATCCAGACTGCCAAAAATGAATTCCTGTGTTTATTCAGTTAGCTTTCATATTTAATTGCCTACCTAGTCATCTGTGGACGTAATGTTGGCATACTCTGTATAATATGATACAGTCTCATTTTAGGTGTATAATGAACTTCAGTTTCCTAAGTGGAGTTTATATTAGGTGACATTTTCCTTATTGAGAAAATTGCATTTCTTTGAGAAGAAACTTTATGGCGAAAGATAAGAAATCTAAGTTAGTTTTGTCAGTTTTAGCAAAACATTTGCAATGGCTCACAGCTAGAAAGCAAGCTTAATGTTTTGATGGTAGATTCCCACAGACTAGACTAAAAAGATACAAACAATAAAAACACTGGAATTTCTTGAACTCTTGTGATGTCTGTTGATTGTACCTCAAAAGGGTGGCACAGGTAGAGTCAAGAACTTCTCTAATGCTTCAGGAAAGAACACATGCTTTTGTTGTTGCTGTTCAAATTAGGCCAGAAAAAAAAAAAACTTTGTGTTAATTAGAATCCGCCAGACTGTTCTTAATAAATTTCATTTGAGCATTTACAGTGCAAATGTCGAAAGAAACCTTCAACATAATTCAAAGATTGGAGTATTTCAAGCGGAACCTTCAAATTGGGTGTTTTATTCACAGTTGCCTTTGTCTCTTCTGAAGACTATTCTCATAGAAGTTAAAGGTCTCTCGATTAGAGCATGTCACTTAGAAGAGCATGAAAATGCCAAGGATTTAATTATTGCTGTTCTATTGCCACAGCAATTTTTGTATATTTAATTTCTCTCTTAAAATAGGGCAAGGGGGGAAAAACAACTGGTAAATGCATCCAATGTGTTTCTCCTCTTCTCATGAAGCTACATAAAAGTCCTGACTGGGTAAAATAAAAACAGTGTTTGTTTCTCTAACTTGTTGTAGCATGATCAGAGCGAGGAAGTTTATGCAGATGAAGGGACACACAAGGCTCAGGTAAAATAATTGCAGATTATTTTTGTGGTACATACATAGAGCAAATCTCACAATAGAATTCCCAAATATCCTAATGAGAACATTGGTAGTCTTCATATTTGGAGTCTGATAGACTCATCCTGGGAGCAGATTCAGATGGCACACAGGCAAAAGCAGCTCTGACTAGTTTACGGAAAACATCCATGTCCACTACAGATATAAAATAGATTTTTACAAGACCCTTACACATAGGGACTTCACTTTTGACACAGCTAGGAAAACTGTGAGCATTCTCTGTATGTTTATTAGTTCTTCAAATGAAGGTCTGCCTTTCCCATTTTCTCCTGTCTATGGAAAATCTGGTTCTCTGAGGATGGAATGGATTTTATGTCATTGTAGACCTCCCAAGGGAAGGAGTCCTTTCCTCTTCTTGCTATGGTAATGCTGAGACAATGCAACACAGTAATTACATGTGAGGGCTGCCAAAATATGCTTGTGCCCCTTTGATTTTCCTTGAAGGCCATCTTGGCTTTCCATTTTCCTGGAGGAGAAGTTAACAGTGTCTTGTCAAGCATTGCTACTTAGAATTTGGAAAGAAATATTTTCTCATGCCATGCAAGTTTCTCTCTTAATTTGCTCTTATAAAATCCAGTCCTTGTTGTTAGACCAGTTCAGAAACACAAAAGCCTTTCAGCCAGCTTCTCAAGAGTCTGCACTGCTATCAGTCTCAGAGCAAAATGGAAGAATTCAAGCTAGAATAAATTAATGAAGAAATTCAACCTATAAGTGGCAAATGTGCATTATAGTTGTACAACTCTAAACTGCTCTTAATTTGGTCAGTCTTCATCCAAAAAAGAATACTGAAGGGGGAGAGACATTTCAGAGTCAGGCACAGAAAAATGTACCTGAGCAGGGACTGAAAGATTGGATGTTGGCTGTTTAAAGAAGAAGATAAAAATAGACACAGTAGAAGTAAACAAAATTAATAAGTTGTAGATCTTACTAGAAATTTTTGTACTCCATAAGTCAGCTAATACATAAAAGGAACAGGCTTTTAAATTAACTTGCATTTAAAATAGCAGGGAAAACTTTCATATAATGCATAATTAGGCTATGAATCTGACTGTCACCAAGTGCTGCTTGGACTAAGATTGTAGTGAGATTCAAAGGTGGTCTTGGACATCTCTGTGGATTTGAAGAATATGCAGAGGGAAAATTGTTGAAGTTCAGGTGTAAATACTTTTAAAAATGTTTTGGAAGGCATGTAAAACTTGATATTTCAAAATTTAGAGCAGTCTATTTCCATTAGGGGATTGGAAACAGTTTTTTCCACATCTACATTTCATTGTATCTCTTATACTTCCCATAAAATATCCAGAACTTCACAGAAACAGAATATAAGACCAGTTGGGCTCAGGTCTAATCCAGTAGGGCAATTCTTATGTTATGATTAATGAGGTTCCCTTCAACAACAGCTGTGATTCTGACCTTTGTGGCTCTGCTGCTTATCTCCTGATTTATACATTTTCATAACCTGCATCTCATTTTGAATACAATAAAAATCTAAATAACTCTCATTCAATTGCTATAACCTTTTCGAATGTTTGCTATTAACAGAGACATTCAAATAATTTGTTCACTGAATCTCAGATTATACATCAACAGCACTCAATAGTAGTATAATACTCCTATTAAGATTTTTTTATATGCAGGCATTCCTTATGAAAGAGTAAATATCCTGACAGTTAGGACAGAAATAATGTGGTTACACAGAACACCCTGCATCTAAAACTTGAATCCTTACTTTGGAGACCTGGTTTTAGAAATGTGCATTTCTCTTATTTAGTATTGTGACAAGGTTAGAAACATTGAGAGATTCCTTTCATGGTTTGTGATACTAGTATGATTCAGGGCATGCTAGCTTGATCTGTTATAAAATGAGCCTGTGATCAGTGGGAAGAGTGCTTTTCCTTTGGGAGCTGAATGCAAAATAACTGAAGCAGATTGAAGTTGGCAGTGACTAATGAAGTCTTGTGAAGGAGTCAGGAGTCAGTGAGTTACTACATAGGATGGATTGAGAAAAGAGTAACAGCAGCGTCTTTGTTGAGTTTGTGCTGCCTTTTGCGGGGGGGAGGTTATTATCAGTGCTTCTGTGAAGAAGATCTCAGAAAAAAATATACATATGTCTCTGAAACGCGTAAAACACACACACATTCACACATACATTTGTTACAGTGGAGATAATTCTAGGCTTCCATGTTTAATGAGCCAGTGTGGTTGCCTAAAGGTGTTCTACATGTTAATAATTTTAATCAGTCACACAGAATTTATGGAGCTAGAGTTCCAACTGAAATTAGCATGAGTTAAAACTGCAGTCATTTATTTCTCGGAGAGCTCCCCCTCCTTTGCCAGTTTGATAATGTACCCTGTTGTCACTGAATCTGGCACAAGAAATCAGTTGTAAAGCAGAAGCTACTCAGCAGCCCGCTAAGGGACTTTTACACAGAACACAACTACTGCGAGTAGAAAGCACTGCAATTTTTTTATTTTTTTGCATTTGCTAAACCTGGAAAATCTTTGGGCATGGAGTGAAGGTTGAAGGAACTTGAGGAGGAACAGTATGCCAGCCTTGCCTCAATTTGTCCCAGAAAGTGGAAGAGACAATGCCAGCCAAGGCCCTGCCTTCAGCCTCATAGCTGACCCAGGTCAGGAATTGCTGCAAACTGCTTCTGCATTAAGTCCATGATTAAATTATTTGAATGACTGCCTAAACTCGACTGGGTGTAAAAGCAGGGTGAAGGAGGTCAGACACTAAAAGGGGGAACATGCCCTCCTTATGCAATCTTTGGAGGGTTTAGGTGGGCTTTGTGCTATGGGTAGCACTGCCTCAAACTTATAGCCTAGACCACAATTACTGGAGGTAATGCTGCAGTAATTCAGAAAACCACTGTAGTGTTACTGGGTTTTTGTTCCTAAAGTGTTGTTTATTGAAGTCTTTTGTTAGAAAATGTCTTTAAGATTATTCTTTTCTAAGTTTTTTTAATTATTATTTCTTTTGGACTCAAAATACTCTGGATATTTTGACTGAAACATTTTGAAACAAACTGATTCAAGCTCTCTGCAGACTAGCTGTCCCAGCCTGTGCACACAGAGAGCAAGATTTGTGTTTTCCACCTCATTAAACTGACAGCAGAAATTAGTTTGTGGTATTAAAAACTAAAAAGTTAAATTACAGCTACACGTGTCCTTTATGCAATGGGGTGTGTGAAAGATGTTTGATTTTAATGTTTGCTATAATGGAGAATTTAAATTGCAGTGTTTGTCAAATCTCTAATCTTTGTTTCAGAGTGGAATATTAATTACGCTTTTAACTATGAGAGGTAAATAAAATGAGCATCCACTGCCTGCCTAGGGGTAAATTGCAGATTACTGACAACGTGACGTGGCGTACTAAATGTCAGTTTTGTCAAACAAATTTAGAGGAACAGTTAAACTATTAGCTTCCTGTTGTTACAGGGGTTTTTTTGCAATGAATGACTGTTCCTAGCAGCAGGGGCACTGTACCATATGGAACACTAACAGAGCTAAATTGAATAAGCGAGATGAATGAGGAGATAGCACTACAGACGCACTCAATTAGTTTATAACTGTCTATTAACTTCTGTTGGTGGTTTTGAATAAACAATAGATTAACTATTACACCCCTTCTTTTTCTTTCTGAAACCAGTAGAAAGACAGTGTGATGATGGCACACAGTGAAGAAGAAACTAAGCAATTTCTTTTTTTACTTTTTACCTCCTGCTTCTTAATGACTCAACTTGTGTAGTGTTGGCAGAACCTGCAAGTAATAAAATGCATTATTTCCACGAAGCAGATCAAAATATTTCACGTGTGGTTATGCATGCAAAGTAGTTCTTTGAATACAATTACCAGGAGTTACTCTGCCTGTTTTTTAGGACCTGGTTTAGTAGCAGGGGTGTGCTAGAATGGCACATGCACCTGAACCAGCCATGGTGACTTATTTGGTAGTTAAAGGAAAAGTTTTGTGACTAGTGCCAAAATAAAGATATTGTTAATATGTCTGCCTATCTGTCTGTGTGTTTTGCATTTAAGAGCTGAGATGTTTGATTTTGTGTACCAGATTGTATCCTAATAAAGTCATTGTTAGGGTCAGATTATTTCAATCTATTTTAAATCCTAATATACATAATACAAGGTATTACTATCCCTGCCTTCCATTTCAAGGCATTGGAGAGAGATGAGTGCCATCAGAGGACATTGAGCTTACCTCGTATTCTACTGTGATATTTTTATCTGTTGTATTTAATTTAAAATTTCCAGTAAAAGAATTATCTAAAGACTTCACTTAAGCTGTTCCACATCATACTTTCACACTCAGTGTTCAAACACCTAATCAGTTAAGATCTTGCCACTGCTGAACCTGAAATCTAAAACACCAGACATAAAAAGTGGGCAACATAAATTAAGAGAGGGGCATTGGATGGAGGGGATAAAGTAATAAATACAGCAAGATATGATGGCCTCCTAGTCTTTTTTTGAGAGTGGTCCATAACTGCCATAATCCTTGCCACTACATGTTTGCTTTAATTTCAGCAATTTTAGATATAATCCTGAATCAAGCTTGAGTTATATTTAAAATTCTCTTTAAATTCTTACTTAAGTTGATAGCCACAAGTTTCTTATGAATCATCATTCCAGTGCAGTGCTGTGGGCCACTCTGCCTATCTGATGGATCATCTTAAAAGGGAAAGTTACAGATATTTGTAGACACTTAAAATTTGTTCCTATTTTTAGCCTTATTACCGTTTAGCAACTAGTGCTACTTAGTCGGAGATGTAGCTAGAAAATATTGGGGGGAGAGTGCTGGAGACCCAAAGGAGAGCTGGGAACACAGTGCTTAGGGAACACAGGACATGAATCCATAGAAAGCTCGAATCCACTAGGTGCACTCGTCATGAATAAAGTTGTTTGCAAATGCAAAGCTTCCATTTTTTTGGACCAGCCCTCCAGTTAGGCAAGAACATTCATCCTACTGGAATCCTTTAATCTGTCAGCCAAATGCAATAGTCTTCTCCATCTTCTGTGTAAAGAGTAGCACTGCTGTCAGCCTACTGCTAACTTTCTTCCAAGTAAAATGGTTTCTGTCTGACCCCTTACTGTACATATTTCACAGGAAGTGATGTAAGTTTTAATTAGTAAAACTCCACAAAGTAATTAAAACTCCTCAGGTGAAATGAGTCATATTGATGAAGTGGAAAAATAGCATGTGAGTCTTATATTGTGTAGGAACATGAACTTCATAGATCACTCTAGTGAAAATAAGATAAAAGAAGTCGCACAAACTCAGGCTGGGACTGCAGAGGGCACATAAGATGTCCTTAGCAGATGCTGGCCACAGAATTAATACATTCCTATCCATATCCTTTTTTGGTGTGTAAAAATAATATTTCAAGTTATACAAATATATCTGTCTGCTTTTGTCAGTAAGATATTTTTTTTTCCAGTTTGACCTGCAAGTGGCAGTAATTGAGAAATTTTACCTAATTTCTGAAAACAGCCTTTGTAGTAGAGGAAATACTGTTCTACTGCCATTTAAAGTTCTATCCAAATATATGTCCAAGTGTCTAGATCAGGTGTCTCCTTCATCCTGCATTTCTGAATCTGGATTGTGAAAACTATTCTTTATCTAGTTTCTTGTTACATAACATCTCATCTAAAGTCATATAGAGTCCCCCCAGGTGTAATTCACCTATGTCACAATATTATCACAATGTTATTGCCCACATTTATTTACAGTTATGTATAGTGTTACAATGCTTTGAAGGAATACACTATTCAAATGGTGAACATACGTCCCTAATTGCACAGGTGTCCCCTCATCGTTTTTCTGTTTATTTATTTCTTTGTTGAAGAAGTAGCACAATAGTATTTTTTTATCCAGTGTTTGTAAGCTTAAAGGTTACTAGTAATGGTTAAAAATCACTACCCAATGGAGGGTAGTGTCTTTTCATACAGTGAGCACTTAGGTCATCTTTTCCCTAAGAGGATTCCTTTACTAAGTTTACTGAGTAAATTTAATGGACATACTAGAGATCCTATTTTCTACATTTGGTCCTGCACAAGTAAAGGTTAGCAAAGGGAAGCCCCTTGAAAGAAGCAGCTCTCCTTTCTCCAAGGGCAGAAGTGGAATGCACTGTTCTGAAGCCCTCATTCACATAGCTCTCTATTGAAGTCAACTGTAAGGTGCCTTGTAATCTCCTTTGAAAGATCCACCTTTTAAACAAGTTGTCTAGATAGGCTAGGAAATAATCTAATGAAAAAAATTGTTTGATGTTGATCTTAAAATTGTTACAATTTGAATCAAACAATATGTTAAAGAGAAATTGCCATGTTCTAGTTTGTGAATATATATTTGTAGTTATGCATTCATATTCCTTTTGGTTTAGAAAACAGTCACACCACCATAGATATTTTCATATGTTTTTGTATAGTTAAACAGCTATAATGACTGTATTATGGATTACTTACCCTAGTCCTGTAGAAAATATGCTAACACTTATGCCAAAACTTTAAAAGAATCTGTTCCAAAGCAAATAATATACTGTTTTAGAAGCATTTCTACTCACTGTGATTTTTTTTTTAAGTGCAGAAAAATACTTCAGCAGTTTCTCTAGGAGGATGAAATATCCACATATTCGCAGGTGTTACTGTCTGGGAGTGATGTCTTGCAAATTAATACCCTGCTAACCTCTCCCTCTAATTTGTGTTAATGGGACTCCTACCCAGACCTATCTCCTGACTTAGCCTGCAGTTTGTTACAGGCATAAAAACACTCCCTCTCAAGTACTATCTCCCAAATCAAGTAGAGCTTTAACAGATAATTCTGTACTATCTGTATTATTCAATAAACTCCTAGAAAGGATATTATTAACCATTAAATTCTTCAGGGGTGTGGAATAATTTTTGTGGAACTCTTTTTACAGAGGTACTACTTCCTTTGTTATCAAATTCTGTTGTTGTTTGGGGGGCATTTTTAATAAAGAAATATCAGTTTTCCTTGCAGCTGTCACAGTTTATATCCTGTCTCTGTAAACAATGAGTTGGAGAGTTTGTTTTAGCACCACCAAATTATATCTTAGGAAGTTCATTGTTATTTGTTATTATTAGAGGGGAGCAAAGGAATACTTTGTTATTTTCAACACAAAAGCCTGTTGATTCTGTTTCTGGCTCCATTGTTGGTCCCCTGTGACACTTCAGACAGATCTGTGTATCTCTGTAAAACTCAGTGTACTTGCTGTATTACATCACTACTATAAACTGTAATATTCCAATATATTTGAAGTACTGGGCTGTGCGTTGTAAGAGCAGTAGCTATTGTTACAGTTATAATTGCAGATTCCCACTGACTGATGGTTTTAATGATGTCATAGTATTTTAGCTGTTTGGGGTTGTTGCCTTTTGAAGAACAGCGCAGTGCCCAACAACTCATGTTAATGCACATACTATTCTTGTAATGGATGATTTCATTGGGGTAAGGACTATGACATTTGTAGCTTTTACTCTGTTTGCTCAAAAGGAATTTTACTACATAAATTCTGTTCAGAATTTCAGGTTTTTCCTTTTCCAAGGATAAAAGATGTCTTTCCGTCTTTAAAAGTGTATTTTCACAGAATTTAGAATTAGATTAGAGAAAAAGTACAAGGCATTCATTTTCTCTTTATAATTCTGTGACAGAGGTGTAGATTTAAAGGTAGTGATGTTCTATGCAAAACATGTTGCTTCCTTAGTTTTTGGATTGTCACACTGCTTGTGGGTGGCAAAGCCCTGAGTGAAAATCCCATATTATATGCAAACATTAATTAACATTCCTTTCAAATGTTAGGTAATTGTGGCTATAACACTGGCTTTTTTTCAGATGAAACTGTATTAGAAAGACTTAGAGAAGCTTTCCTTGACACCTTTCTTACATCTTTTAATTAAGAAAGCCTTTGGAGTTAATAGGTTCAACTTTGCCAGAATTAGAAATGAGGAGATCTAAATAAATATATCTGAAATGTTTTCAGCTAAAGCCACCATGGTATGTGGCTGTATCAGCTACCCTTTCCACAATGGTATGAAGAGTTCCAAAAGAGAATTAAATCACCCTTCCTTGCCATACAAGCGTCTTATTGCTGTTGTCATAATGAGACATGTAATACAGGACCTAAGACCTCAACACACATACCTGCTAGGAGAGAAGTAGGGGCTTGATAACTTCATTGAGCTGTTCATAAAGGGGACAGATAACCATTTCTCCCAGAAGCCGCATTCGTGTGCGTGCAATAAGACTGTATTGAGAGTGCCCCTGCATCTTAGATTGACCAAATAGTATCAGCCTCACAAAGTCTCAGACAGACTGCTTGTTCCTGTAGTCATGGGCCAGCATTACCAGCAGTCCATCTGCCACTGCAGTTCCATGATATTCTCATGGCTTGGGAGAGCATTTGAGTGGTTTATGAACTACATGCTCAGAAGAACCACTGCTTAGTGTCTCCCCCAGCAAGCACAGAGCACTATTAAATTAGTGCACTACCAAGAATACTGTGCTCTGCGTATATCTTTATGTATCCCAGTTATTTTACCCACCTTAAGGGGATGGCCCAGTTTCAGCAGCCCCTTAGGAAAAAATGAGTTTCTTTCTTACATGATTGAATATTGCCTATTCTAAGATTTTAGGCAGTGACTTTTGTCAAGACAGATTTCTCCTTGTGGAAGGCAAGGAAGATAAACTTCTCCAAAAGGCTGATTAAAATCCTATGCAGTTGGATAATTTGAACTGCTGAGGTGTGTTGAATATAACAAAAGTCTTGAAGGAGAAGAGTAAATGGGTTCAGTGAAATAATTGCTTGGAAAAGCGAAAGGCATATGATGGAGATGGAGTGTAGGTAGAGCAGAAAAAATCATGTGTGACTATGTGAATGCTTGGTACCAGCACTAGCAGATACTGCTGCCTGTATTGAGATACCGAGAGGCAAAAATTATCTATTTAAGTGAGGAAGTTGAAGGCTGTGGTTGAAAAGTTATCATGGGCGAGGAATGCTATCTTGCACAGAAGGCAATATACCCAGGAACTGAAGAAATATCTCCCATTGCATGACTTCCATGGGAGCTAGGTCAGGGTGCTTCTCTATCTGCCAGAACATCTTTACTAGTGCAATGAAGTTTTTATGAGAAAAAACCTTTGGCTGTTTTGTAATCTGTTACTAGGGAACAGCAAGCCAATTAATGAGTTGTATTAGATTAAGCCTATCAAAAAGCTTTGCTTTTGGTTCTGCACTACACCACTACATGTTCTTAGTTATATATTTACATATATGCAGGTATGTATATTATATATACAATATGAGCAATATATTTGCATATATTTAAATAGCAAATATGCTAAAGATACTTCCTTTAGGGAATGTTTTGGAGAACTTTAAACAACTTATTTTTATGGTATTTTATGTATTTATACAAATATAGCCAAATACTTCAGTTTCTGTCCAGTGTGAGAGAGATGTATGCAGAGAGCTAGGTACCTTGCATGAAAAATATTTCCTGTATTTAACATTGTCACAGTTGCTGTTGGTTTCTATAAACATGAGCCTATGCAAGCCTAGCAGTAACTAGTTAGACTCTGCCAAAATCTCAGAATCTGCTTGCTCCACTGGTACTTGCAAGACAAACTTTCTAATTAGTGAAAGTAACAAGGTATTCCACATCAAAAATACCTGTCCCATACCCAGGTCAGCCAAAGGTAGTGATGTACTATGAAGTTACAGATTTTCTGTTTGTGGAATGAACCACTTATGTGGCAGATTTACATTTAAAGAAAGACATTTACCTGCCATACTTAAGGAATTAGGAATATCATAAGAAATCTCAGAGAGACTAGTGGGCAGAGAGGATGATGAAACTACCACATAATAGGTACATCTGCCATAGACCTCTGTAATTTGTCACAGTGAGAGCACCTCTGCAAATAGAATGAAAATCATCCCAGAACAAATTTGCATCCTCTTGCTTTTATTTGCACCACCTCTTGCCTTTATTTGTGAAAGTAGAGGGATTCTGGGCACCTACAGTGCACAGGACTCCTGGGAGTTTGAGTTTCTACTTAAAACTGACAGCTATGGGATAAGAAGGTGTTTTCTTTCATCATTAGCCAGCCTTTTCTAAAATGGTAATTAGTTTCAGGAAGAGAATTTCAAAATCTGTCATGAATTTATTTCTGTGAAAAGCTTTCATGTTCATGTAGTCTGGCACTATGCATCATGCAGCTACCTCCTTCTGAGCAGACCCCAGTGTTGTCTGTGGAGTTCTTTATTCAGATCGTATGATAGTGTGATGGGGAAAAAAAAACAAAAAGAAAAGCTGTTGAGACAAAGGGGAAGACTTACAATGTCAAGTGCAAAATATACCTTTTAAAGAATGTAATAAACAGAGTATTCCTGTACTGGGTGCAGAGATTTTCATACCCCTCTGCACAATAATATTATGGAGACAGATCTCTCCATGAGCCTGATATGCCATACCTAGCTTCCATTAATCTAGATTGTTTCTTTTAAGTGCTATATCTTAAAATGAAATTAGGTATGTATATTCATTTGCATATAAAAGAACCTAGATACTCTTGCTAACTATAGATAAGTAAAATGGTGTGTGTGCTAACAAAAGAGAAAGTCCAAGTTCTGTGTAAATTAAATTTCTTTTAGTAGGGGGAAAAAGTATCCTCAGGCAAAAGGTTGTGGAATTTTCCTGTGACCATCTCTTCAGAAACTTCAAATACTTCAATAAAGTTGAAATAATGTAATAGAAAGCATGTAAAAAGTAGTGTAATTTTACATTTATGTACAATTAATGTAGCAGAAATTAATGCAAATCAAACACAATGGAAAATGGAATATTTCCTCTTCATTAAAATGAGAACATGTGTATTATTAACATCATATTAGAAAATCCAGATATGATTTGCCTTTTTTCATGGAAAATTATCCCATTCCCGTTATGCAGCTTAATGTGAATATAACTAGTTCTCTAGTGAAAAAGCTTTTTTGATAAAAATGTTTACACAAGCTTTGCTCCTTATGTTACAAAACTGATTTCTTACATGTGGCAGAAAAAAAGTTATAAGAAAATAAGTAACTTAAAAGAATCCACATCTGTCATAGTATTTGATTATTTGATTGTATGTAAATTTGTTGGTATTATCTTGTATTGGTTCCTACATCTCACAATGTAGGACTATTCCAAAGAAACTATTTCAAAAAAGAGGTACAGTTGAGGACTGTATTCAAATCTGTAATCCTTTTAATCTCTGTGGCTTCTTGTTATGAAAAAAATCACTATTATCAGAACATTTAATGGGAATCTCAGAATAATTTGGATCAGAAGGGACCTTTATAGATCATCTTTTCTACCCTCCTGCTCAAAGTATCTAAATTGAGTTGCTCATGGCTTGGACAGGTGTACTATTCACCGGGCAAAAAGTGGCCAGGCCCAGAGAGTTGTGGTGAATGGAGTTAAATCTAATTAGTGTCCAGTCACTAGTGGTGCTCCACAGAGCTGTATTGTGAGGCCAGTTCTGTTTAATACCTTTATCAATGATCTGGATGAGGGGATCGAGTGCTGCCTTAGTAAGTTTGCAGGCAACACCAAGTTGTGTGGGAGTGTTGATCTGCTTGAGGGTAGGAAGGCTCTGCAGAGGGATCTGGACAGTCTGGATCAATGGCCTGAGACAAATTGTATGAGATTTATCAAGGCTAAGTGCCAGGTCCTCTGCGCTTGAGTCAATACAACACCGTGCAATACTACAGGCTTCGGGAAGAGTGGCTGGGAAGCGGCCTCAGGGGAAAGGACCGGAGGGATGTTGTTCAACAGCCGATGACTATAAAGTGGCAGTGCACCCCGGTGGCTAAGAAGGCCAACAGTGTCCTGGCTTTTATCAGAAATGTTGTGGCCAGCAGGACCAGGGAAGTGATTGTGCCCCTGTTCTCAGCACTAGTGAGGCTACACATCAAATACTGTGTTCAGTTTGGGGCTCCTCAGTACAAGAAGGACATTGAGGTTCTGGAGCACATGCAAAGAAAGGCAATGAAGCTGGTGAAAGGTCTGGAGAACAAGTCTTATGAGGAGTGGCTGAGGGAACTGGAGCTGATTAGCCTGGAGATAAGGAGACTGGGGGGAAGACTTTAATGCTCTCTACAACTATCTGAAAGCGGATTGTAGAGATGTGAGTGTCTGTCTCTTCTCTCAGGTAACTAGTGATAGGACAAGAGGAAATGGCCTCAAGTTGCATCAGAGGAGGTTTAGATTGGATATTAGAAAAAATTTCTTCACTGAAAGGATTATCAATCATTGCAACAGGCTGCCCAGGGAAGTGGTTGAGTATATACCTCCCTGGAGTTATTTAAAAGACATGTAGATGTGGTGTTTAGGGAGATGGTTTAGTGGTGGACTTGGTAGTACTAGGTTTACAGTTTGATTCAATGATCTTGACGGTCTCTTCCAAAATAAGTGATTCTGTGTTTCTATGCTCTGGACATTGTCCAGCAGGGTTTTGCGTAACTCCAAATGGGATGGAGATCCCACAACCTCTCTGAGCAACTGCTCCACTGCTTGGCTATCCCAGTGGTGACAAAATTTTACTAAGATCTAATAGGAATTTCCTGAGTTGCAACTTGTGTCTACTGTATCTTGTCCTTTCACTGTGTGTGTAGAGTCTAGCTTTGTTTCCTCTATTCTCTCTCATTAAGTACTGAAAAACAGCCTCTAAGCCGTCTTTTCTCTGGGCTGAACGTACACAGCTCGCAATCTCTCCTCAGTCAGGATTTGTCTGTCAAGAGAGAGATCCAGATTCAATTCCCTGTTTTGTCAGATAATATTTAAAAGTCCATTTCCTGTCCTATCAGTGGGTCCTAATGTCCTGGTTTGTTATACATGTTTTTTAATAGGAAAAACTCTCCAAAACCTTTAAAAATACACTGCTTTGAAGAGGCTAAGTCAGGACTGACTGGATCAGAAAATATGACTTGCTGGTCTAGTGAGCAGGGCAGTCGGATGAAAGAAAGACCTGGGTGCTGCTCTGCTCCTACATCGAAAAATATTGTGATTTTTTTTTTTTTGGTATAATGCACTTGTTTAACCACTCATATACCTACTCTGATTTAGCTGCCCCCCAGCTGCTTTGTGTCCTTGCAGACCCCTTGGCTGCCTACCTGCCCTCTTTTCTTCTTTGGAAGACAAGATTGTAAGAATCAAAACAGAGGTTTAAATTCATATTGCAAAATTGTTATACTTTGAAACAAATTCAGAGAACTTGTGTGTTTTGATCTTTCCTTCCTTAGTTCAGTTGAGTAGAATGGAACATTCTGTTGCCCAATTCATTCCTTCTAGTAATCAAGATCATGGTTAACACTAGATAACGGTAAATTTTGAAAAATATTGCTACTCACGTCTCATTATTGCTTTAGTCTCCTGTTGTGGGGCAGGAGGGCATTGGATTTTCTTTTAGAAGTGTATTCATGCATTTTTGTAAAAACCAAGACCAGATTTGAACCACAAATAATGCAGCCAGGAGCTTTGCAGACATATAGTCCTCCCAAAGCTTCTCAAATTCATTTTTACTGTCATGACCTAGAGTCTTTTATGAATACCCTGTCAATCATACTAAAATATATTGAGGTGAACAAACAAGAACTAAACAGTAGCTGCAAAATTAACTTCGTCTGTGAGCTAAGACAGGAGTCAGTGCTTTTCAAGTAAATGTTGTTACATTAATGTGACACAACACATAGCTCCAGATTTTTTCACACTGTCAGAGAGTCACCAATGTTGTTCCTCAGCAACTGCATCAGCAAAGAAAATCTATCAGTGCATTGCCTCCTTGACCTGAGGTGTTCTGGGGTTTGATGCTATAAACCTCTGTTGCAGAAATTTAGATAATCTGAAACAGGAGTTCACTCAAAGCAGGAGATAAGAAACAGATCAGCAGAGTTTTTAGTGATGTCAGCATAAGCAAATCTCAAAGCATGCTCTGAATACCTGAATTCAAGAAAGAACACTTAGCAAAAAGATTAGATGAGCTCTGTGTCTGTGACTGCAGCTGTACTAAGGTATCTTTTGCTTCTCATTTTCCACTTCTCTCCATATTTTCTCTTTTTTTTTTCTGATCCCCTGTTTCTTAAGTCATGTCATACTTTACCTGTGAGGTACTGCTGATATTTTGAAAATGGGATGGAGCCAAATGATTTTACTTTTTGCTTTGGCCTCATGTAATGCAAACGAACCAATTTACTAGGAACAACAAAATGCAAAAAGACTGCCGAAGTTCTAATATTCAATAAGTAAAAAGGCAAGTAAAAAAAACCCTAAGTCAAAACTAGTTTTGTTTATGCTGGCTTAAATCAAAACCATTTTCATTAACCACTTTCATTTTAAAAGTTTGTACACATTTTGCACTCAATTCCTGTAACACTCTTAAGTTAAATGAACCCCCAGCACCACCCTTTTATTCATGTGCCTTTCTCCTTCTGCCTTTCTAGCCAGCCCTACTAGTACTGAGATGCTTTATTAGTTGCCCAGTACTAGATTTTGTATTACTGAAAGTACTTCTAATGTCTCTGTGGTGTGAATGAAAGAAGAAAAAAATTAAATCCTTTGGTATCAGGAGCACCATTTTCAAAAATCAAGCAATGTCACAGCATTTCTTTGAAGTTCATTCTTTGTCTTTGTCAGAGAATGCAAAAGCACAATAAAAATGAAATGAACAATGTTAGCAATTATTCTGAAGGAAAAATTTAATAATGAAAACAAAAGAAAGCACCAAAAAGAAATTATAATTAACCACTACTTGGTAAAGGAAGCCAGGTGAAAGCTCTTATGCACCCTTGGCTGTAGTCAAATATTCATAATCTCTACATCAGTCTTCCATACTGTTGTAGCTTTGCTTTGTTGTGATGTCAATACAAAATATGTGTTGGGCTTCTTAGGACAAAGAATGATTTTGTAATTTAATTTGTAAGGTTTGCAGGCTAAGTGATCCTAAGCAATAACTCAATTCAGTGGGAACCTGTCTACTTTTTTCTTTTTTATTCTCTTGACAATTACTTTCCCTGTGATTGTTCTTTAGAAATGAAATGTGGACAACTTGTAAAGCATTTTGTTAAGTATTCGCAAATTCTTGAAGTAAAATGTAGTGCCTTTAAAAATATTTCTTCTAACTTTATTTCCTCTCTGGTAGAGTGTTGACAGTACACAGTTTAATGTTACTGTGAAATTGCATTCTTGAGCATATCACATTTCAATATAAAGCATGTAAATGTGAAATTGAATGACAGTTTACTATGAGCAGAACTTCACTGTCACTGATGCCGTACTGTATCTATTTTGCTTCCTCACTTGATTTCAGTTGCTTCATATTTGTGTCTTAGTCCATTCAGGAGAAAGGGTTCCATGCAGAGTGTAGCTGTTTTGATAAGAAATGTAAAGCTGAATAAAATTATTAATTAATTGTAATGATTATTTAATAATAAATAATGATCTTTACCATTTTGATTGAACTGGATTAGATATTCAGGTTCCTAAAACTTGTTTTCTACAGGGACTTTTCAACAGTGCAAATTAACATAAAGAATACAGATGAATGTGCCTGAGTAAGGCTTGCAGGAATTTTACAAGGTGATTGTTTCAACATTAGAGGGTACAGTATTTAAGAGTTGCATTGTGGGACGGATTGTGATGAAGCCTTTCACTTATTATTTTCCTAGGCTGATTTTATCAATAATCACAACAGAAAAGAGTAAAAAATACTCCCCAAAAAAACCTACCCAAGTTTTTTGGGGAAGTCTGTATGGTTTGCTGGTCTGTGTTTTGCCATATTTTTACCATTACACCAGCTCAGTTCTCACAATACTTTGTGCCTTACCAACAGTTCCTAGCTGGTCTTGAGATTGTTCTGAATTATCAGGCTTCTGTTTTCTGAGACTGTTATGGTATATTCTGTTTCCTTGCATAGTGACGGTAACACTACTAGTGTGATAAGCTGATCATTTTTGCTTTCCTTACATAAAGAATTTTACCCTAGGTAGTCATCGTGGGAGCTTCCATCTGTTTTATATTTTCCTTTGGTTGTAGATCTCTTTTCCTTTAAGAAGGAGGAAACATCACAGTTTAGCTATGAAGTGCCTTTTCCATGAGTGAAGATGATTAAATATTTAAGTCTTTCTTTTTTTCCCCAAAATTTTACTTCAAATCGAAGAGCCTGAGTGGTCGTGGTGATATGAAGTACCACAGTTTTATGAGTTCCTTAAATCTTGTATAGCTAGAGCCTCTCAGGGATTGAGAGATCCAAGGAATGGATGAGCTACAGAGACTGCAGCACTGCAAAGCTTTCAGCAATATCTGAAAACTGCAGATGTAAAAAATGTTATATTCATCTAAAGTTTACTTGACTAAGTCCAGTGGGTGTTTTTGTTCACAGTACAAGTCTGGCTGGTATCTCTCTCTTCCTGTAACAGTTGTTTCAGATTTGAACTTTTCCCACAAGACCTATTTCCAGAATTAGATTCAGATTGAGAAGTACTGTACAGTTGTTACTGTCATAAAAACAATCTGCTATAGCTTGATTATGGGACCAAAACCAAAAATGAAGGAAATGAGAAAAAGTTAGTGTAATTTCTTTAAGAAAATTAGCTGATTTTTTTATAAAATCTGGGCTTCATGTTGGTGGTGTAATAAGGAAGATCTCAGGCTTTTCCTTGGGAAGGATACAATTTTTACTGTAAAATAACGACATCGCATTTAACAGCAGATGCTTGAGAATGCACCCCACAGAGCATAGGGGTTTTTTTGTAATCCCACTGAGTGGCTGGTATAATTTACTTTACCACATTATGGGGTTTCAGATATGAACCAGTATCACTATAATGTTACTCAGTGCCATTCTCCTAGTAACTTTTATTTAAAAATCTTTTAAGGAAGAGTTGTTACCTGTTCACCAATACATTGTTCACAAGTTCTTGGAGAAAGTGCTGAGCTTGTGGGATTGACAGCAATTAAAGAGTCGTGAATAGAGGTAGTACTCATAGGTCCACTGATGGGCAATGGAAGGCAATTTCCTGGCTTTAGTGAGTATATGCAGTGTCCAGATAGCTAATTGAATAGTGAGTTGGTTAAAGAGAAGCTACTCATTCCAGCCTGAAGAGAGGGAGGTCTCATGAAGAAAAACTGTTTCTGTATGCCTTTGTGAAGCAGTGCTGTAGGGCTGAATTGTCCTGAAGTACTTTCCTATGTTATGCACAGCCATGAAATAAAATAAGTACTATTTGTGTCTTATGGATGAAGTTTCAGTGGCCACACTTTAGATGCTGTCATTGTCACTGTTGAGGTTCTGGTTTCACAACCCAGCTAAGCTAGGAATTGCCCAGTGTTTGGCATGTGTTGTGTGTAGTTGTATGTACTTTCAGCTTGAGGGCAAAGAGGATCAGAAGAGGAGCCATGCATGACTTAAAGGTGTTGCCATCTGATCTGCGGGTGGAAGGAGACAAAAATATACCCATTTCATGTTGTCGCTTTGATAAACCTGTCCTTACAAATGACTTCCATTAAATTGGCTCATGCATTAGGAGATACGTCTCGGATTCTATTTTTAATAATATATAACTTATTCATTACAATTAGATATGAAGAAGAGGGGAGATTAAAGGATGCACAGATACAAGACTTTTGTTTTAGTTACGGTACTTGAGTGAAATGTTGCTGTCTAATATAACAAAGAGTTCAGACTACATTATTTAACAGTCCCTTCTGTGTTTATGTACTGTGAAGTAATGAAGATCATTTTTATTATCAAGTCTGCAAAGTAGATCAGTGTTGATCAGAAAGGGTTTTGTTAAATTTCTCCATTTAATCTCTTTATATTAAAATTAAATCAAAATATAGAAATAAACTCTTTTTTTATGAGTTTTTTTTGCTGTCCACCAATTATATTCCACATTACAAAATCAAGAGTTAAACTTCGTCAAAAGGAAGAATGTGACTTGTCAGTGTTTATTTTACACTCTTTCTCAGCTGGTCTGTAGTATTATCGCTAGTGAATTTTGAAATCCATAAGAACAACCATTTATGGAAGAGTTTCTGTTGCATATCTTAATGCTTGATGTAGTACAGAGTCCCCCAAGTGGCTGCCATCCAACTGACCATAAGCACTGTCCTCAGCATCATTTGCAATCTAGAGTGTAGTCATGGCTGCTTAAGCTACTGCAGGTGATTTCTGTGTTGGGATGTGCAAAGAGGTACACACTACTTGTTTTTAAGGTACTGTTTTTAAGGCAGAGTTGCTTTCAGTTGTAAGGCCATGCTTTCGTGAATGGAGTGGCCATTTAGCAGCTTATTGAGGGTCAATTGTAACCTTCTATACTTTTGCGTGCAATGACCCAATACCATGCCTGCACTTACTATTACCAGGTCTTTTAACAGCAAAACTTTAGTTTCCAAGGCCTTTCAAGTTTTATTCATGGACTATGAAACTGCTGAGCTTGGTACTATATTGGTACAGAACACACCCATAGCTCCTGCCCAAATGGCTTGTTATCTAGGTTTAAGATAAGAGAACACAGGTAGATAGATGGGGAACAGGGGAGACACTGAGGCAGTAGTGGTCGAGATTGTGAGCAATAATGTCAATACTTTGCAAAGTGTGTCTGCAGGTGGTGATTTTTAGCAGAATAGTGAGCTGTTGGTAGGGGGGATTACAGAGAGCTCCTCCCATGCAACATCAAGGATGACAAACGTGCTTGTTTGGGAATTAGTGGAGGATGGTATAAAATTTTTTTCCGTGCTAGGAATCATTTTTTTCATACTGAATGAGAGTTAACAAAGAGAAGGGGTTTGAGAGTTAGCACAAGTTGTTTATGCTTGATGCAGTAGGCTTCTAGAAGTGAAAGGAAACATAAACAAGACAATAAGCTCCTGTAAGTTCTGGTTGAAGATATCTAAAAGATCATTCTGGTGGATGGATATGAGCTGGCTCTTTATGTTTTCCACAGAGGAAAATTAATTGAACTAATGAATATAAGGTCAAACTCTGTGCAGCAGTTATTTCTGTGTAAAACCCATACCTTGAAGATACTATACAGAAGGAAACTGGAAAATTTAAATTAAGAGTACAGGCAAGGACTTGGGGAAAGGCTTGGTGTAAGACAGAGTGGCAGGCCCAGGAAACAGGTTAAATGCACCATCATCAGGATTACAGATGTCTCATGGAGCTTGAAAGGGAAAATCAAGAGTTTTGGATGTCTTATTTTGTGATGGTAGAACAGACAGATCTAGAAAAAAAAAAGGTGTATGCATCCAAAGCTATTCTATAGCTTAACACATGACTATTACACTATCAAAATCAAGTTCTTGTCTCTGACCGACACTCCTACTGAGAAGCAGCTAACTCTTGTGTTTAAGAATGAGAGAAAATAATCTTTAGACATGTGAGTAAATTTAAAATGTCACTTGCTTGTACAAGGTGTGTCAAGAAATCAAACATATACAGTATGATGTCAACCAGTTAGCTATATTGTATGATGTCTCAGTGAAACAGCTGCAGACAGTTTTAGGCATGTAAAGTGAAAATTTTTGTTGATTTGCCAGTTCTGGTGAAATCTTCTATCATTTTTATTTATGTATTTAAGCACAGGTAGTCTCTGATACAGTAACTCAAGTCCCCTTTGTATCCAAGTAGTACCCTCTAATCCAATGGTGTTCTCCAAGGATTAAAGTGCTGTTCACCATAAATTAGGGCTTTGGCAACTGCCCCTTGATTATCCGATGCTGTTGAAAGACATGAGTGTGAAATCAATTGAAGTTTCCAGAAATGCAGGAATAATTGTAAATATGTTACTTAATAATATGGTACAAAATACAATACTGATCTAAACAGCATGAAGACTATATCTGCCCACTGAGTGTTGTTTTTTTTTCTTTTTTTCCCCCTCAACATTCCTTTCTTAAGAAAACTGGCTAAAAAGCGGAAAGAGACATTGAGTAGTACACGGCAGGAAATGACAGTGATGGTGAATTCAATGGATAAAAGCTACACTGAGCAAGGCACCAACTGTGATGAAGCTTTCTCTTTCATGGACACGCACAATCTGAATGGGAGATGTAAGTCTTTTCTTTTCTTTTTTTTCTTTTTTTTTTTTTTTGGAGATGGAAGAAAGGTGCAAATAGTTCTTAAAATATTCCTCATTACTCAGTCATGGAAAAATCCATGGAACCCAGAGTTCCCACGGTGCAACACATTACAGTGTGTATTCGAATGAGCAAGACAATCAGGCATCAAGAATAGACTTCTTTAAAAATAATAAGGATAATTGAGCTTATTTCTGTCCATCCTTTTCTTCTGCGGAAAAGCAAGGACATTACTGAAACAGCTGTAGTTTTACCTTTCTCCAGTCTCTATTATGTTAAAAAATTTATATCCTTCAAGCTGTCCCAAGTCCTTCAAATGCTTCCCCTGCTTGCTTCTTTTTTTTTGTAGGCAAAATTTATTTTTGAATGTTATAACTCAATAATGGTGATCTGATTATCGTATTATTTCCAGTTCTAGATGATGCTCTTTCTGTTGCATGTGCAAAGGAAGAACTCAGTGGAATTATCTGCTCTGAAATCTCATAAGAGACTAATATCCTGGGTCTTCTTGCTACCCTGAAAATAAATAAAATTTGGCATATAAAATTTCCTGTATTAGAATTTTAGTCAAGGGCTCACTTCTGTCTAGGCGCTAGCACTTAGCAGAGACACAAAAACCCAGTAGGTTTTCATAATTGTTGAAAAGAATACGAAAGAATGATGTAGCTCAAAAAACTTTATTGTTTTCCGTAGCTCTTAAAGAACCTTAGTTTTTCTTGTATACCAGCAGTTTTGAACATCTTGAGGATTTTCAAAGGTTTAATTTTGTTTCAAGTACTAACAGTATGCAAGCCCCAACTCCCACTCTTTAATAATGTGCTTAAGAACTTATCTTTGATGAGCTCAATTGTACAAACACTCTGTGAGGTTTATACAGTGAGACTTCTCTCAGCAGCATTAGAATTTGCAATGTTAATTTGCATTAGAGTTACTTTTGAAATTGCTTTGAAATAGATCTTTCAAAATTTGACTTGCCTTTCTGATGAGAATATACCATTGCAGTTAACAAGGTTGCTTACTTCTGTGAAGATATCAAGAGGTTTGACTTCATCTTCTGTTGTTGTGATGTAATTCTCCAGTGATGTTGCTGAATGGGCACAACAACCAAATAAGCTGCAATGAATTTCTTTACATAAATCACCTTAAACCAATATGAAATTATTGGTATAGCGAGTATTTTATACCCCTTAAGGACCAGAACCTCCAATTAGACTTTTGATAAGAAATGTGGTCACCAGAAGAAGCGGTCTGAGAGTCTTTGGGAATAACCTTTGCATAAGGCCTTGTACTCAAGAGATTTAGAGCATTCCTACTTCCTATGAAAGTTTGCTTTCCTGACTGCATTCTGTATCTAACCAGTTTCAGTAGCTACAGCAGCCCTGAGCTAAACTAATCTCTGCATCCATACCCAAAAGGAATACCACTCTATTCTTTCCATCCAGTGATTCAGGAGACAAAAATCAAAGGAGAGTAGTCTTGAATATATTAATTTGTAGGATAAGTGATTACTGCCAGCATTATTTAACTAGTTTTCAGATAGCTTCATCTTAACAAGAGCTGGCAACTGTAGGCCCTGGAAGATCAACCAAAAAAAAAAGATGGATAAAAGCTGGCAGGAGTAATCTCACTCCTCATCCAACAGATCCTGTGTTCCTCAGTTCTACTCTTTTTTCACAAAATCCTGTTAGTTTGTTTATAGTTATCCAGAATGAGCTTACATTGACTTATCCAACTGAATTTGAGCTGTGTAAACAAGCAACTAAGGCCGAATTTGCAATAAGTTTTAATTAAAATCCTCTAATTACTCTTTGGCTGAACATCCTGTAAAATGTTGTGATAAACTCCCACCTGCTGAATGTACCTATGCTTAGAGTGGTAATCTGCATGAGCTTTGTATACCAGGGAGCTAACTGAACTTAATTTGTTGCACTGGGCTTTTCCATAGGTTCTACAAACAGTTAAATGATCAAATACCAGTGCAAGCATTGTTCTATGTATCACTCCATGTGAACCATTGTTAAAAATAGAGTAATATTCAAGGCATAATAGCATCTGTGTACACATTATCGACCTGTCTGAACAAATCAAACAAACTGAAAGGAAAAAAAGAACTATATTTGAATATTTGCATATAGTATTTATGGTATTATTAACTAAACTTACTAATGATCAAAGCTTATGTCAGAAAAAACTGTTGTCATTGTGGTGTCTTTATCGAAGCATCAGTATTCAGTCTACTGTTGTGATTTAAGAAGTGTATTTGTCATTACCAATCAAAATGTTTTGTCTAGTACATTTTGTTTAAGACAATTGATCAAATTCAATGAGATATTTTATTCACTAGACACACCTGGTTTTTCCTAGGTCCTAATTCCAGTGCAACAAACACAACAGGGTGTACTCTAAACTGGGTCAATCTCATGCACTGTATCGCTCAGCTTAAATAGCCGCATATCTCTTCACTGTCTCTAACCAGCTTTGTTCTCTTTGCAGCTGTATCTTCACCATCTTCATTTACAATGAAAACTAACACATTGAGCACAACAGTGCCTAATTCTTATTATCCAGGTAACCGATATTTTCTTGATTTCCACCCTATACAAACCTTTTCTTAATAAAAGCTTACATAATTATGTTATTATACTTCTTGTCATAGAAATTTAATACATAAGTAACATACTGGTTACTTACAGTAGCTTTCTGAAAGAAAACATGGGAACATTTATCAATCATTTACTGTTCTCTCTCTTTTTACCTTTTCTGCATTGACCTGCTTATGATGTATGACAGATCCATTTGTGCCAACTGCAATTTTAGGTGAGAACATTTCCCTTTATCAAAGTTTATTGCTGAAGTAATTTAGAAAGTCACAGTCCTCAGGGTACAGACAATCGTATGCAAAAAGCTGGAGTTTTGTGCTACAGGGAGGGGTAGTAGTCTTGGCTACACTGAGAATGATGACAATTATCAGGCTTGATTACTACTGTCATAGTGCAAGTGACAGGAGAAAAGAGAGAAATAATTTTAACAAGTGGATTTGTGAGGAAATGTTTATGCATGTATTTGGAGTGACACAAAAGTATTTGATTATCGCAGCAATTGAAACAGTTTCCCTCATTTTTTTTTCCATTTTATCTTGGAACTGAAGATGATACTTCTTAAAAATACCTTTCTTTCTAATTAGACTATTCATCATACAGGAAATCAGACAAAATACAGTTTTGGCCATCCACCAGCTATCATTTCTTCTCACAATACTGCACAGTTTCTGACATGCTTGTCAAAGTGAGGTTTCAGAGGAGAGGTGATATTTTGAACAGCAAAATGGTAACATGACACTTAGAGTATACAGTCTACTATGCATCAGGTCTCACAAGAATGAAATATAACAGTAGAACTGTAGGTTAAAAACATACAGTTAAAATGTAAAACATTTCCACTTGGACTTTAGGAAAACCTGCTATTGTCTAATGTCAAAAAAGAGAGAGGCTTCAACACAGTGAGAAACCAATAAGCATGAAGCACTATTGCATTTTCAGTGCTTAAGTAACTAACCACTTCGTGGCTTGTATTCATTTACACCTCCTTCTCATACTAACTTTAAACTAAATGGGGAGGGGTTTTTTTTAAGTCAAAATATAGTAGTGCACTGTAGCAAGAATTCAAACTCCAGTGTTAAGCCTATCTATTTACTCTTTTTACAAGGACTGATATTTTTACACTTTTTCTTTCTCTTCCTTCAAATCACGGTAAAAATGTAGGACCCCTTAACTGATTCCTACCCTTAAACTGTAAGCTATACAGGCCTAAGTAAAAGGAGAGTGAAGTATGTAAGAAGCAGAAGTTTAGGAAGGTGATCTTGGAATTTTTTTATTGTGAAAGATTATTTAGCACAGTGCTTTTCTGTGTGATAACTTGGAGAAGGAACTTGTGCCTCTTTATGTAAATCTGGAAGAAGGTAATGGTAGTGACTGTAACAATGTAATAATCTGCATGCAAATGAAATTTGCAGTGCCTGTTAACTGCCTGAGATGCTAGATTTTTTGTGTGCTTTAGCGATCATTCAGCGCTTCATCCAGTAGATGTTCTTTCTGACCTTGTGAGTGGGCAAGGAGAAAAGTACTATTATCAGGAGAAAAACTTTGAGATTTCCTGTCTAAATTATTAAGTTTTAGTTAATGGTTTCTAGGATTTTTTTTTTAGATCCTTTGCTATATTTTGATGATGCTAAAATTATTTGTTAGCTTTTTTCCGTTAAGAAATAATATCTAAGCAAGTTATTCAGATATCAGACAAACACACACTGAGAACAAAATCCTTTGCTTTTACTAAGTCTGTAAAATCTTGAATTAGGTATGTATTTTATGGTCTGCTACTGCAAACTGCTTACTCATCTCAGAAAATCATCCAATTATTTTACTGTAGGAAAACTAATATTTTTATAATCTTACATGTTAAAAACTTAGTGGTGTTTCACTTAGCCCAGGTTTCTCTCCCATAATGTTTATGATTGTCTGCATAGCAATAGCATTTTGTCTGAGGTAAATCAAATTAGCTATGCTTGAGTTGGTAGAAGGAATATATCTATTAACAAAAAAAGCTAGGGTTTAATTGCAACTAGTACCTGCTCTTGTTTTCTTCCAGTGTCCAAAGAAATGTGTTAGACTGCAGGGTCAAGCCTGTAGTTAAAACTAAATGGTGTTTTCAGTGTGACCTCCTGGGAGGGGTACAGATCTGGTGAATGGTTGAGTTTAGTTTTCAAGATCTGTAGAAAGGCCACAAGACTTAGCTTTTTCAAATTTATGTACAGCAAGATCTTTGGACTATTGATGCAAATTAGGTATTTCTTAGCCAATTGGGAGGAAATAAAAAGACTGGTAATTAGTAGTGAACTCTTTAAATTACACAAAAGACACCATTTTGACTTCTCAGTTTCAGATATGAGGAAGTTTTCTTATATTTGAGGAAACTCTTTCATGCTTAGCCTAATAACCTAAGTGAAAGCCAGAGATTAAAAAAAAGTCTGACATAAAATCATAGAATCCCAAGGTTATCAAGCCCAACCATACCTGTCCACTAAATTGTATCCTTACGCATTTCATCTAGCCATCTTTCAAACACCTCCAGGGACGGTGATTTAACCACCTCCCTGGGCAGCCTGTTCCAATGCCTAATAACCCTTTCAGTGAAGAAATTTTTCCTAATGTCCAATCTGAACCTCGCCTGGTACAGCTTGAGGCCATACCCCCTTGTCCTATCATCTGTCACTTGGGAGAAGAGACCAGCACCCACCTCGCTACACCTTCCTTTCAGATAGTGGTAGACAGTGATAAGGTCTCCCCTCAGCCTCCTTTTCTGTAGGCTAAACAACCCCAGTTTCTTCCACCACTTCTTGTAAAACTTGTCCTCCAGTCCCTTCACCAGCTTTGTTGCTCTTCTCTGGACACACTCTAGGACCTCAATGTCTTTCTTACAGTGAAGGGCCCAAAACTGAACACAGTATTTGATGTGCAACCATGCCAGTGCTGAGTACAGGGGCACAATCACTTCCCTGGACCTGCTGGCCACACTGTTTCTGATACAGGCCAAGATTCTATTGGCCTTCCTGGCCATCGGGACACACTGCTGATTCATATTCAGCCAGCTGTCGACCAGCACCCTTAGGTCCTTCTCTGCTAGGCAGCTTCCTAGCCACTCTTCTTGAAGCCTGCACTGCATGGGGGTGTTGTGTTCCAAATGCGAGACTCAGCACTTGGCCTTGTTAAACCTCAGCCCATTGGGCTCAGCCCATTGATCCAGCCTGTTCAGATCCCTTTGGAGAGCCTCCCTATCCTCAAGCAGATCGACAGTTCCTCCCAGCATAGTGCCATCTACAAACTTACTAAAGGTGCACTCAATCCCTTCACCGAGGTCATTAATAAAGATATTGAACGGAACTGGACCCAGCACTGAGCTGTGCGGAACACCAGTTGTGACCAGTCTCCAACTGGACTTCACTCCATTTACCACAACTATTTGGACCCATCCATCAAGCCAGTTTTTAACCCAGCAGAAATTGCACCTGTCCAGGCCAGTGGTAGCCAGTTTTTCAAGCAGGATAGCATGAGAAATAGTGTCAAAGGCTTTACTGAAGTCTAGGTACACTATATGCATAGCCAGTCACCTTGTAAGCAGGTCACGTTGTCATAGAATTCAGTCAGGTTAGTTTGGCAGGTCCTGCCTTTCATAAACCGGCATTGACTGGGCCTGATCACCCAGTTGTCTTGCATGTGCTGTGTGATAGTACTGGAGATGACCTGCTCCATGACCTTCCCTGGCACCAAGGTTAGACTGACAGATTTACATTCTTGTAAATGGATGTAAGATCTGCCATCCTCCAGTCAAGTGGAAAGCCTCCAGCCAAGTGGGACATAACAGTGGCTAGGTTTATAGTTGCTGAGCTTGAGTGTAGATCATGTTTGTGTAGTGTCAGTAATTAGCATATTTCTGACATTGGAGAAGCAAAAGAACCTGAGCTCAGAAAAGGTGCTGGGCTGGGTTTCCAGATACCTTCCATACCATGAGTTCATATAGCTAGTAAATAAATATGTTGCTTTATAAGTGCTGCACAGTTGTATGGGAATGAATAAGCAGAGAGTAGAACAACTGCAGCTGTAGGAGCATTAGGGCTGCACAAACTTCCCGTTGCATATGAACACTGCATGTGGAAGAACTCACCCATTTCAAAACAGTGGACAGTTATGCCTGAAAAACTCATGCTACAGTGCTCAAAGGCAAAGCAAAAACCTGTAATATATGTAGCTCCACATATGTACCATATAAACCAAGGACTGAAAGCACTTTATTTAAAATAACTTAAAAGATTACTCCCAAAGAGAGAGAAATAGTATTAATGCAACTATAAGAGAAAAAAAAACAACAGAGAGAGGAAAACAGGTCTACAACAAAGGAGTTCTTCAGAAAGAGATTTATAAAGATTAACTTGCTGCTTTTGTAGCACAAGACCCTGCTATATGATAACTTTGCCTTCGCCTTAGTTACTAAGTCTATGTTGCAAGCAATTATGTAGTTGGAAAAAAAAAAAACCCAAACCCCAAGCTTTCTAACTTGCTCTGAAAGTGGAATAAGCCACCCAAAAAAAAAAAAATCATGATCAACTTCCTACACTTTTTTGTGTTTTGTGTCTTAGCCACCTTGTAGTTTTCAGGTGCCATTTCACAGCAACATACTGTACCTACACTTGTATACCACGCTTCATACCATGCATCCCAAGGTGCTTTGCAGTACAATTTTATCACACATTAGACAAAACATGTCAAATTTTATGACTAAAAGATTAATCTCTTTCCTCTGCATTAGATCAGGTTAGCAAACTGACAGAAAAACTGAAATGCTCATACTAATAGCCTTAAATTTTTCTCTGTTATTTTTGGTTTAGGTTTATACGTACAGTTCATACTGACTGTATGCTTATGAGGACCAGATTTCATGTATCTTAGTATCAGTGTGAATTGAGAGAACCAAAATCATCCTTGAAATGAGATTTATTGAGCTTTAAAGTCGATTTTCAGTAGTGTAACTCAGACCAGAATTTCACATGTAGGCGTAGTAGTATTTTTCATGTGCACCAAAGAATCTGGGACCTGTTAACCTAGAATATTTGAGGAACTTTCTGCCATAACATATCTAGCTTATGAATGTGGGAATATTATTCTATTGGTTCCCTTTCCTAGAATATATTTTGCAAAGTAATAACTTTGTAATAAATACAGTATCTTTATAAACCCCTTGCTATACCTACTGTGTAGGCAGTGAGGAGTAGTTTGTATATGTCAGTGCACCACATTTATGATTTCAGTTAAAAATCAAAAACTCTTTGAGGTATCTATAATTACTATTTGGGTAAACAGAAAAATATTTATAATGATACTTGGACCTTAGAATTTACACTGGGTTTTTTTTCCTTGTCAGGTCTGAACAAATTTCTTTAATTCTATCTAGACAGGAAGTCATGTTGCTTCCTTAGGCAGAGTGCACTTTCACATATGTCTATTTACTGCTAAGTATAAGTTTTGATCTCAGTTGTATCTGTGTAAATTGACTCACAGAGAGATACCTTGGTTTCAATACATTTAATTTATACTGTGAAACTGAGATCAGAATCTAACTCATTTAGGAAATCACTCTGTAAAGACTAAATTACAAACATAAAATTACCTGTAATTATTAATGTAGTGCTGTTGCTTATGCCCTGTTTCCTTTTTCTCCTCCTCTTTTTTTCTCCTGATATGTATCTTCTTTAAAGTGCCAATCAATGGTAAGTTGCCCATTTGCCCCATGCAAGAGATGTGGAGGGTTGGGAGAATGTGTGTCTCAAAAATTTTAACCAGCCCACTGGGTTCTCCTGTTTGTTGGCTTGCATGTCAGTTGACATATAGCATTCCACGCCTAATGTGATGGCTCATGATAGACTGTGGTCCTAAAGCATGTTCAGCATCCAGTCAAGACATTTTTCCTGATCAGATGATCCTTTGCATTTGTCCTCTTGTAGTTTGTCTTCAAGTGTTGTGCCAGATCTACATTTCCATTGCAGTCCTAGCTTGATGAAACCATAACCATTTTGTGCATCTTTTTATTTTGCTCACTCCAAACATTTGCTCTGAATTTACACTGTAAAATATAGCACTTCAGTAATCTAAGAAGAATACAAGTCCCACTTAAATTCCACGGGACTTGTTGAAGTTTCGGAATGAAACTTCTATGCAGTTTAGAACCAAATGCCTAATTTAAAGCCTGTTTGTAATCAGCTAGTGATATTTAAAACTATTTAAAACAATATCAGAGTTCGGACTGCTCTGCAATGCTTCCATTGTAGAACCATGGACTTTGCCTCATTCCAATCAGTCTTGCAAGTTACCTGTGTAAACTGCTCCATGAATTTACTGTTCTTCTGGTGTAGCCTTCACAGACAGAAGCAATACTGATGGTGTCAGATTTCTGCCATTCCTCTAGAAATCTGTGTAATTTCTATTACTATTAATAAGTGAAAATGAGCCAGTACATTATGAGATACTCTTTTTCTAGATGAAACCCATACGATGGTCAGTGACACAAGCAGCCTGGTCCAATCCCATACGTACAAGAAGCGAGATCCAGTGGATGTGCCCTACCAGACTGGACAACTTCATCCAGCCATCCGAGTAGCTGACTTGCTACAGCACATCACCCAAATGAAGTGTGCAGAAGGCTATGGATTCAAAGAGGAGTATGAAGTAAGTGTCAGGTCTAACGATCTGATTATTATGTCTTCTGCACTGTTGACTTTTTATGTCTGCTACCTGTATCAGAGAACAGAAAAACTAATTTCTCAAGCAAGTAAGCCAACTGCTATATGAAGGAATGGAAGGGTTCACACCTCTACAGGGATATTGAATGAAAGATTTCATCTCTACAGTGATCAAATTTTCTGATTGTAACCAGCCAGGATGAAGAGGAAGGCATAAAAATCTTTCTTGGAAATCTCTGCCCAATTCTAGTTGCATAAAGCTGTATATCCGAAAAATAATAGGCCTACTAGCAGAACTTGCCATATTTTTCTTTTACTATTGAAGAATAAAGCTTTTTTCCAAAGTTCTACATCACAGATAGTCTAATTACAGTTACCTTGTAACATGGTTCTACAAACAGTATTTCTTGGAACAATAGTATTTATCATGGAAAAGAAGTGCACAAATCTTTAGAGTGGCCCATAGGGCTATAAAATTTATTCCGTGGTGTCTGAACTGTTTCCCACTAGCTGGAAGCTATCTCTGATCCTCATTATTTTTCATATGAACTTATAGGCTTTCTTTTTTCCATTTTTTTTTAATTCAACTTCTGTTTCTTTGTTTTATGCCGGAGTCACCTATTCTTCCCTATTACTATCTTAGTTTTAAATGTCATGACCACTACATCCTGGATAATACTTCAGGAACACAGCACATGGCACTGCAAGTTCTGTCTTCTTTGTGAGACGAGTCAGTTTGCTAAGTGAAAAAAGCAAAACCAAGCAGAACTTGCTCTCATGCCCAGAATTAAGGCTGTTATTATGCCTGACTTAAAAAACTTAGTTTAGCCGAAGAGGCTCAAGAACCCACCACTCCTCATTCAAACCATATATTTGAATGAATAAAGACTTACCAACCTGGGTTCCTTCTCTAATGTGGGGGGAGGATTTGAGACCTTTAAAATCTGCACAGGTCCAATATTTCAATTCTTAGGATGTAAAAATGAATGTCTTTTGTCCACTTTTCTCTGCCATTTAGCTCAGATTTTAAGGTGAATGATTCTCACTTACAGGAACACTGTCATATGGGTCGATAAGATACCTACAGTGAGTAGATTCCCACAATATTGTAATTCAGTGGATCTGAACCCAAAAAAACAAGTAGAATAAATATATTACTTCACAGAGGAAAAATGCGTAAGTTTGATCTGCAGGGTTGGACTATGAAGTGTCAAAGTTGTCATAGATGTGTATGAGGATTCCTGAGATAATTTTAATTGATCAAGTAAGAAGATTCACTGCATAAGAACTTGTGGGGTCTGATCTGTAGGCAGACTTTAACCTGTCACCTCTGAAACATTCTGTCAACTTAGATTTAAAAAAAAAAACCACAAAACTTCCCTGTCATGTGGCCTAGGAAGGAACCAATCATAGAATCACCAGGTTGGAAAAGACCTCTTGGATCGTCAAGTCCAACCATGATGATCACCAGCAGCCCATCACCCACATTTCAAGGAGCAGGCTGCACCTCACGGAGCCGGTATCTGCCTCTGTATGTCTTAGTGTCCATTGTCCAGTTAAGGAAATTGCACTTCATTTCCAACGGAGTACTGAGTTCTAAACTTCCTTTTCTTGGAAACTAGAATGTGAGAAATCAGAGAACAGGTGCAAATGGGTCTTACTGTGATATAATTGGCATAGCGAGCGGAAGCAGAATGATACAGAATCCATTTTAACTCTGTCTTCCCAAAGCAGAAGCCAGTAAAAAAAAAAAATCGCTTCTCATTCTTATATCTGATAGAAAGAGAAAGGAGTGCAGTTAATTTACCCTGTAGAGCAAGCAGTAGTTTCTTTTGGGGGTGTGCAGAAGTGTGCACTGCCCTAGAGGCTCAATATACTAGGCTTAAGTTTTAAACGCAGAAACCAATGTATTCACTGTTACAGGTCCTTCAGGATGACTAGTACAATTGATAGTACATTGCTGAGTTTTCACAAGTGTGCATGCTGCTTGCATATCACAAGAGATGGTGTTTTTTTAAGTCTGTGTTTTGTCATGCCAACGTCATATTATAACAATTGCTTAAATATATAACTGTTTAAACTGGTATTTATAGTATTAAACTTCCAAAGTTCGTGCTTCAGGCCACTTCTAAATCACTGATGACATTTTTTCCCCTAAAATGTAGAAAACAATTCATTCCCAGAAGAAGCTAATCACTTGTCAGCTTTCATTTGTGTAGCTGATTTAAACAAGTTTGTTCCTTTGAGTTGTTTTATGCCACTGTTATTTAAAAATGATAGAATTCAGAATTCTTCTCTTTAGAAAAGATTTGCTTATCAGCCAAAACCTTTTATGCCAGCGTTAAGCCTAGAGGAAAGTTACAATTAATTTATTAAAAAAAAAAAGAAGACTAGAATTTAAAATGCAACAAACAGCATGACTTTTCAACTAGAGCAGATCAAATGATGCTGCTAAGAAACAGTTACCAGGAAAATCACTTAATTTTGAGCTTACCAAGCTCATGAATGACATGCCGTTACAGACAGTAGGTGTAGTCATGACTAATGTCAGTAGATGCAATGCATTAGGGGAGAGTTTATTAACAGTAGCAGTGAACAGGGAGTTAAATACCCTAGCTGCATTTTAAAAAATCCTCTTTAGGCATGGAAATTGTTCATAAGTATGAACCATAACTCGCCATATCTTTGAGAGGTTTTTCCAATTGAATTACTGCGGTATTGCTGTTTTTCTTCTATATGCAATGAAAAACTACCCAGCATATTCTAGCACTGCTAAGTTTACATTGCTGTTTGTGTCTTCTTTACAAGGTTGAACTACAGAACAAAAGTTTTTTTCCTTATAAATTATCAGAAGAATAACTGTCCAAATGAAAAGGAAGAAATAGTTTGGCAGGGGATTTGTTTTGAATGAAGTCTCATAGATGATTTTTGCTCGAACAAGACAGCAGGATTATATAGCCTCACTAGGGAAAGAGCTTGATTCAAGAGAAATTCACACAGGATTCCCTCTGAAAATAAATCTGTTGAACTGAACAGAAAGTGAAGTAGCACATTACCCATTAGCAGCACTTCAGAGGAGTGCAGTACAGAGCACTTACTGTTGTGCTTAGTTTTAAGTGCTTTAAAATAAAACTTAATAATTAGGGCCACTATTCTCAATAATCAGGGCTACAATTCACAATTCAAGCACATCTATGTAGTGTAAAGTCCTCTTGGCTTCATGCATGAGTTTTTGGAGTAACGTAACTGGCAAAGGATAAAGGTTGAAAAATTGTCTTTAAGCAGCAGCAGTCTGGTACGCGGTCACTCACTGCTCAACTCTGTGTTAAGATTACCCACTTGACATACTCAGTATCTTTAGCTCCCAATATACAGAGGCTGTGGGGAATTTGCAGGATTGTGCCCTTTTTTATTCCCTCTAGGAGGAGCTGAAATACCTTGGCTCTCATCACTGGAAAGACTTGGATTGAATATCAGCAGGGAGACATTCCCACAGCCTGGCCCTCTTCCCTTGTATATGCAAAGGCTCCTGATCCATAGAGCAGGATCAGGCCCTGGCTCTTGGATTTAGTGGTGCAGCTTCTATTTTGTATCTAGCTGTGCCTGTAGAATGAGAGCAAATACGGATGTGTCCTTAGCGACACAGTGGTAACAAGTTCACTGCACACTTTTCCATGTGTTTCTCAGGTGTCGAAATAATGTGGATACATTTCTGTAAGCTGTGCACTCAAACACAGACCTTCATTTGCGACCTAGTGGAATGTGAATGATTGGAAGGGATTGCACAGAATCCTTAAACTTGGAGAAATTTCCACACAGCTAGTCTGCAGTAGATCTTTAAAATGCAAAGGAGCAAGTTCATCTCCTTCCTAAACAGATGGACTGGGCTACTGGAGGCCAGCATAGCTTGGCATAGCTAGGGGAAACACAGAGGAATTCATCAAAATCTTATTATTTTCAATAAGATTTATTTTTAACCCTATTTTTGGATCAGCAAAAAGCAGTGCTTGTTCAGTGTAAATTGATTCTTTGCCAAACTAAGGTTAGTTGACATAAGACAGTTTCAAATCGATTTCAGAGTGTCCACACAGGAGGTTGGACTGGTTTAACAGAATTGATTTAAAGCACACACCTTTAATTAAACCAGTGCAACTGTGTGTAGATAAAGCCTTTCAAAATCAATTTTACATTATGTTCCATGACAGGGAGCTCTGAGCTTCTATTATCTCAAAACCAGGGGTTTCTTTGAAAAGCCAGAATTTGCAAAGGGTAACCTGCTCAGATCAGCCTCGCTTACTGTCACTGACAAGACTGTGTCAATAACAATCTAAAAAAAAGGTTTCTCTGTGTGGCTTTAAATTTAAGGCCTTTCCCCCTCTGCCTCTCTTGTCTTCCCTTTCCTTTCCTCTTGTCAAATACTTCCTTTCTCAAGGTTTTGTGGCAGTCGATTGTTTCGCTTAGGAAATTTTTTTATTCTAATACCACTATTCCTAACACAGTGAGATTTTGTAGTGTCAAGATAAACCATGCTCATTATGCTCCTTTTATGCCGCACGGTCTCCACTCTTAAGGGGTTGGTGGCACCATGTAACTATTAATCTTTAAATCACTGCAGTTAAATAGTTGGATACATGTGAGGATACAAGCTCAGAAGGCCTATCAAGATCAGGAACATGAAATATATTATCTAGTATGTGTTAAACATTTCAATTTAGGACTTCTTATCACCTATTATAGATTGGTAGAAAGGTTTTGAAATAGGTTATTTGGTCATGGTCAATGTTCAGTTATACCTTGAAAGATTGTGGTCAAAGGTGGTAATTAAGAAAAAAGGATATTTCAAAGATAATTTGGAGGTGAGTGTTGAGAATAATTGAGGGTAGAAAAGAAATCGTATTTTGATAGCAATATAGTAATTGAAATGGATGTACTGGTAGTCAATAAAAACCAATGTTTTTCACACAGTTTTCTATTGCCCAATGAAATATCTGGGGTAAATTGAAAATGGTTTTAACAAACAGAATAGGGAAGAAACCTCTCTAAAACCAGCAAAAATACAGATCCATGTTTTTGAGGTCAGAAATTATTGCAGGCAAGCAAGAAGTTTTTCAAGCAGGAAGCTCTCCCCATAGGTGCTTGCTTAAAGTTTTCTTTTCTCCAGATGACTGTTTAATAAATGTCTGACCTAGGACAGAAGTCTGATATAGTTTCCATGTGCTGTTACTATGCAAAGACTAGACTAGAATCCCATCACTTAAACCCAGTATTCCAGTTGCAGCTTTTCTTTCTCTTTTGTTACAGCTGGAAGACAAATTTGCTGCCACATGACACTTCTAAGCCCTGTGCTTCTGGGACCCTTTTCTGAAATCTTGAAAATAGTAGAAAAAATAAGTATTTTGTTGATATTCTGTTGGTATAGCTACCGGCAGGACCCAGCTGGTGCTGCTTTTTCTGCATGTGTTCCTTGTGACTGCAACTGGCCTGTCTCACCTGTAAATTTTTATCATGCCTTTTTCTCTGATTTTATTTGATATTCTGCAGCACCAGCTGAGACAGTCAATACCACAATCAGTGCAGATTATTTTCTATCCCACAAGACACAAACTACAAAGAAAGCAGAAAGGCTCTGGAACATTGGGTTGGATTGGGGGCGTTAGTCCACAGTGTAAATACACAAAGGACAACATCTGCGTCCTCCAGATCTGAGAGCAGATAACTGATTGTCATTCTTTGTATTTTTGTGATAATAGGAAAACTCATTAAATATTGTAAACATAACAGAAATAGAAACGGAAGTAAAATACTGGGAAATTGTCCTGTGAAAATGGTGTGGGAAATTGTTGGAAATACTCATCTGTAGAGATCATTGCTGTTACTTTTTGTGAAGCTTCATCGGTTTAGATGGGGCTCAGAACAATCACCTGAATGCCCAGTTGAATCTTTATTTGAAGTGGCACAACTTCCCAATATATGCAATATCCCTTTAATTCTGTAGTAAGTCTTCTGGCAAAATGGGTTACTTCCAGTTGTTGATCAGCAGGAATCAGTCCACAATTTTAGCTGGATGGCATTTAATAGGAATTTGTTTGGGGTTTTTTTCAGTTCAGAGGAGAGAGACTGACTTTGCTGAATGTCTGTTGGTGTGTCAGCCAGTTTTATGCAATTCTGAACCTGTCCTTAATAACTGTGAATTTCTATTCTTAACAGATTTCAAATGTATGAGAAGTGCTGTCACGGTGCTTAATATAATTCATTTGACACTGCCCTGTGCTGCAGTGTGGCTAACTACCCAGTGATTGAGGTGTCACAGGAGTTTCTAAATCTCACTGTTTCCTTCTCTAACTCTTCCTAAATGCCTTCTCCAATTTAAATAAAATTGCGGGTATATGAAGAAACAGCTTTCTATTTTTTTTTTAAGGAGGTTTAATTAGAATTTATTCTTAACACAGATTATAGAATTAGGTAGTTTGTGGCTTCATTAGAAAGGGTTTGGGTTTTTATCTGTTTGAATAATAGAATTGTAGAGGTGTGTTGACTAGAATGCTTCCCATATCCTTAGGATTACTCTCAGTGGGGTGTAGGCAGCTGTTTGTTCACGCTGTGACACAGCTATTTTTGGAACTGATCAGTCTGTCTTTTACTTGGGTGTGAACCTCCTGTTTTCTTTTTCTGGGTAGTCTGAACTGTATAGTGTAGGAGAGCAAGCATGCCTAACAGAAACAAGGTTGCCTAGTTGAGCACAATGATTTTTCCCATGTTAAGTCTACTAGATTCAGTCTTGTATGCAAATTAAAGCAAAGTCTGGGCTGTGTCCTGAAGTCTGGTGGGTTTTGAATGCAGCTTTTGTGGCAATTGTATCCATCTAAGCAGCTGAAACAGACTGGCGGTATTGATCTACTCAAAAAAGTGTTTGTCCACTCAAAAGCTGAGAGATATAGGTGCTTAAGCTGATTCATTGAACAGATTCACTGAATGCAGGTTGCTGTTGTGTAGGAGACAGCTATTTTATTCATTCGCTGTATCTGCTGTGTGTGGTAGTCCTGATAAATGTGGCGCCAAACACATAAATGAATACAAAGTCTGTCAGCAATAAAAAATGACCTGTAACCTGTCAGTTCTCATGGTCCCAAGGATGCCCTGAAAGTCCTTGCCATGTTCATATATTTAGCAGATGTTTATTTCATATTTCAGCCTAGCTTGACTGAAAATCAGAAAGTAATGTAAAGTATGATAAGCACCTCTGATGTTATTCCTGATCCTTAATGACTGAGTCTACTTAAGTATTTGAAATAGAATCATCTTAGCTGTTACGTGCACCTTTGTGGATGTGCCTCCTCTCCTTCATTATCCAATGGCAATAAAGTTTCAGTCTACTTTAGAAGATTGTGGGGTTTTTTCCCATCTTGAGTACAGCTGCCACAGCAGTATTTCAAAACTTGTTTTAATTTTGCTTCTATTTTTCCTGTCCTGACCACATCGTTAGGATCTGGGGTTGTTTAGCCTGGAGAAGAGGAGGCTGAGAGGAGACCTAATTTCTCTCTACAACTGCCTGAAAGGAGGTTGTGGAAAGCTTGGAGCTGGTCTCTTCTCCCAGGTGACAGGGGACAAGACAAGGGGGAATGGCCTCAAGCTCCACCAGGGGAGGTTCAGGCTTGATATCAGGAAAAAATATTTCATGGAAAGGGTCATTGGGCACTGGAACAGGCTGCCCAGGGAGGTAGTTGAGTCACCTTCCCTGGAGGTGTTTAAAAGACAGGTGGATGAGGTGCTCAGGGACATGGTTTAGTGGTTGATGGGAATTGTTGGACTCGATGATCCAGTACGTCCTTTCCAATCTTGTGATTCTATGATTCTATGATCTCTTATTCTCTGAAGACACTGAAAAATCTTTTGCAATTTATTCTTGAAAGATTTGTGGGCATGTGCAATGTCAAATTGGAGCAATAAAAGAAAAATCTTCCAAATTTCACTGACTGTTGCCAACATGGCACTGAGCAGATCTTTGGAAATCCAGTATTCACATCTGAGTTCAAGTGATGAACACAGGGGTTATGTAATTTTAATAGGAAGAATTGACCTTTTCCATGTTACTACTTCCTCGTGCGCACAGAGGTATATCCTTATTCTTTTAACAGCCAACACTCACACATTGCAACACTATTTTAGCATGTGAAATCTGTTGTACCATTATTCTCCTGCCTGTCTGATCTTCCTCCGCCTTGGAAGCCACAGGTCAAGAAGCAGTCAAGCTGTACTAAGCTTCTCAGAATGTATTTTACTATGGTTGTCTGTTAGGGCAGTCATTTTTGCCCAGTGATTTTGCTACTATGCTTTTGCTAGTAACAAATCTATGTTCCCTCTCTACTTTTTGAAATTAGGGTTTAGTTTCAGATTTAGCCAGTCTATACATCACTATGGGCTATTGTACACTATGGTAGGAAACTAAATGAGGCCACTGAACTTGATTTCACTCATAACATGAGTTTCCAGAGGGAAATCTGAAAATATGGCTATAATGCTCACAGCATAAAGGTGATAGGTTAAATGTTCTAAATGCTAGTGACAAGTATAATTTGAAAGAAAGAAAAGTTTTTGAAACACTCCAGACTATATGCTACATATTAGCACCAGACTGACTTATTAATTATTCAGATAAGACATTGAATATTTGATCAGAATCCGTAATCCCTTCTTCAGTTAACATATTATTTACTTTTGAAAACTGCTGATGTACTATACTTGTACCACTGTACCTGCAAAAATGAATTGGTCCAATTTATGTGCACAGAATAATATATTGTGCTTTAATGTTCAAGATATTATTCATCACTTCCTTCTCATGTAAGCCTCCTTACCTCCTTCATATTTTATTAGTGCCCTTTAAAAAGACATTAAAAAACAGTCACGTAGTTATTCCATTTTAAATTATGCAAATGATGTTAAATGCATTTATAATCTGTTCTTTATTAATTATATATAGACTCTATATATTTTCTATGGATTGTATTTATTCACTACAAGTAATTAATTATTTTAGTCGATTGCTGGTTTCATGACCAGAGCAATTTTATTGGCTGTTGGTAAAGTGAGAGAAACACTTTTCAAATCAAATTAGCATACTTTAGCCACTGGGAGTTTTCATTTAGGAGCAGGTTGTCCACAGCATACCTAAAATATGCATTATTCCTATAAGGCATTTGTTTTAAATAAGTTAAAATAGCCATTATAAATTTTTCAGGAAATGAAAATTTGTATTCTTACGTACCCTGTGGTTCAATGTCTCTTTTAAGAAGTTTTCTAGCTGGAATGCAGGACGATTTCTTAAACATTCCTGTAGTGCTTTAGTAATTGTTCTGTCAATGGAACAGATGATCAGCATTTTCTAGCAGGAATGACTTTTCTGTTACAACATACTGATTTGATGGGCACAAAAGATTCTGTGGGAAATGTTAAGTCCACTGAAAATCTGGTAAACTGTAGTTTTTGCAAGCCTCCTTTCTCACCTGCTGTTTTCCTGCTGTCACCTCTGTCTCAGTGTAATAGCAGCTCCCACACTTTCTCATCATGTGGGATCTCAGTGATGCCATTGCCTATACTCTTGTGGGGCAACTGCTGTTCTCCAACTATTTGGCTCTGTATCCATGTTATTAATTAGCATTTAGGGCACCCTGGGTCTTCATCAAGTCATCTGAGATGTGAAGAGGACATAGCCTGCCAAACAGCTATGAGAAAATGCAAGCATCTTGGTCAGGCAGAGGTGAAGATGACCAGGGATAAAATTGGCCCCGAGGCCAAAGCTGATAGAAGGGCTGGAGTACCCATGGAAACAAAACAGCCCAGGAGGTGGGCAGCAGGAAAAGCAGGCTGGTGTCTGGAACTTGTGAAATACTGTCAGTGAGAGTCAGTATTTCAGAAATTATACGATGGCAGCATCGACCATTGGAGTTTCTGGGTTTGCAACTCAGTTCAGGACTGATGGAAATTCTTAATACTGGCATTTCTTCACAAGACATAAACGGCAGGCTGGAGTCACTTGCCACAAATCCACACACGAGATTTGCTGAAACGTTTTGATTTATAGCGTGATTTGGAGTCCAAGACAGGGAAGAACTTGACCATATGTTTCTGTCCTGTTGGTTTTAAAAGGATGTAAGGGACTCTTTTAAAGTTGCTTTTAATATACATTCTTTCCTGATTTAAATTTTACTATTCACTTAAATGGAAGAAACATCAGGGGCATCAGACACTTAATAATTTAGACATGCTTATGTAATGGCGACAAAGCATGAATATCTGTCCACCAAAATAGTGCAGTTCCTTCCCCTTAAGATCTTCAAAAGATTCATGACTGATAATGCTCTGCTTTGTCTGTGGAAAAGACAGATAACATCTTTATATACGGTTAAAATACATCTATCAGTGGAGCTCAGTTATTACCCATCTAGTTTCAAGGTGCTTGCCTGTGCAACAATAACTGCTCTTGAAGAAGGTCTTACGTCTGCAAGAGAGAGGTCCGAATCTCCAAGAGACAGACTCTTATACAACACACCAAATGGAGACACAAGAAGTGAGTACCTTCCTTGATGCACAGACTGGGGTTGTTCAGAAGCATACATAGCTGTGGCTGCCTTCTGCCAAGAAAGGTAGCCCAGAGCAAAGGGGGTATGAGCTCTTTTTAGCAAAATTGTGGATTTTTGTCTCTGTCCTACCCAAACATTGACAGGATTCCCTTCTAAATAGAATGCCTCCTGGTGCTTGCTCTGTGATGGTGGAAGCTTCCTTGCAGTGTAGTATTGGTTCCTGAAGTAAGCATAAAGCTTTAGCATGTAATTAGTCTGGGCAAGGTAACAGGAGTACTTTACCTTTGATGCTTAAATACTTGGCTGTAGCACCAAGCTTAGAGTTTTGACATGAGAAGACACTACCATTCAGATTGTTTATAGTAAATACCTACAAGTGAGCAATATCTGCACTTTTCCTTGTCAAGAATGAATACAAAACGACAAAATTCCAGTATGACATAAAATTGTTAAAAAGGTTGGTCAGATCCCATATCCTCTACTGAGGAAAGAACAGTAAAAGCAGCCACCTCCAACCCCACATGAATAGTTAGGAAAGAAATGAGATGACTTAAATAGATGGGGAAAAGCTTGTACTGCAAAGCTCTTTTTAGATTGTCATGTCCTTCCAAGATCCTTTGAATCTAAGCATGACTGTCAAATTGAGACATATGTTTTTAATCTTGAGAAAGGCTGCATATAACAGTTATTCAGTCTTTCTTGATACCAGTATTGCTCTTCCAAGTGCTGTCAAGCATTATTCATTGCCAGAACGCTTCAATGTGTTGTCTGCCTGAAGAATATTTCAGAACATTTTCCTGTGCATTAGGCCATGATATCAGCTGGGCTTTTCTTTGCTTAGCCTCGATTTTTATCTGTGCCTGTTTCTGTTTGTCATTGGTGTCTCTGGTCAAGTTGGACAAATAACTACAGTAAAACTCTGCATTTTCTGTTTGTAGTTTTGCTCATTCACCCATTCATACTTCCAGGTCCAGCTTTTATACTCTGTGTAACACTGCCGTGCACAGCTTCTGTAAGGCTGACACAATAAACTGTGTAAGGATTCTATGAGTAAGGAAATCCTTCAAGTGGCACAGAGCCACTTTATCAGCTCCAGTACCAACACTCTACCTTGTTTCCAGGATACTGAAATATCACTCAAGTCTGGCTGTTGTAACACTCCCTTAGGATATTCTGAGCTGTGCCAGAGATCAGTGTTACTTCTGCAATGCTAACAACAATTATTCATTATTCCTTATAATACAGGGAATCAGGAGCACCCAACAAAGCTATTAAGCAGCAGGTTTAAAGTGAACAAAAGGAAATATTTTTCGCACAGCACATAATTACATCGTGGAGCTCATTGCCTCAAGATGCCGTGAAGCCAAAATTATAGATGGGTTCAAAAATGGGCTAGACAAATTCATTATTAAACACAATGGCTGTGTGCAATCTCTGTCTGAGGAAGAGATTGCTCAGGAAAGCCATTGATTGCTAGAAGCTAAAAGGGTAAGCTGGGCAAAGATTCACTCTCTATTTGCTCTATTCTTCATACTTTTTTGTAAACATCTGCTACTAGTACTGTTGTAGAAAAAATAATGGGTTGTACAGAGCTCTGGTTTGTGTGGTTAACACACACAAGGAAGAAGAAAATAATTTAGTGCTCCTCTATCTACAAAGTAAACAATGTGATATGGAATATTTCTTTTTACACATTGGTAGTCAGTTTCATAGAACTAACATCACTTCAATTTAAAAAGAACACAAAAAGCTCTTTAATTTAGCTAGCATCCCCAGTGTTTTCTAGTTTTTTTACTTTTGTACCTGTTCTCCTGGTCCACTGTCCTGCTGCTGGACTGTGAAATGCAGGATGATGGTGCTGTAAAGGGAAAGGAAAAAAAAAAGAAAAGAAATTCAGTTGTAGATTTTTTTTTTAATTTAAAGTGCACGTAGCTGCTATGCTAAAGCCTAATCCTTTAGCCTTCATTCTGAGCAGTGCTTTATTCTGCAAAAAACCTTGTTTACATTAATTAGGCCCTTTCAAGGGAGTCCTATTACTTACAGTACATAGAGGTAGTGTAATTAAACTTCTCCTGTGGCCAGTAAACCACTTTTTGCCTTTTGAAGAGCAAAAGGAGGACACTTGTATGAATTTTGAAATCAAACAGGCTGAGCTTCCAAACAACAGCAAAGCATTTCTTTGGTTTTGCACTGGGGAAGATGTTTCAAATCTAAGCAAATTTCATGTCTTACTGCTTTCCTAGTGGTTTTATAAATGTTTCAGTTTTAACACTGACTTTTTAATTGCCTCTTCTTTTACAACATCACCAGCTTGAATTTTACGTTTTGATAGTTACATTGTGAATCAAGTCTATAGAACCGACAGTAGCTAGAACATACAAAAACGTTTTAATTCAAGGAAAATCACATGAATTGCCCATACTTTATATATGTTTAATTGTAGATCTGGTTAGAGATTGACATATTTTTCCTCCATTTGTCAATTCTTTGCACACCATTTGTGTTTATTTTACTGATGTTTACTAAGCACATGTATCTCTTGCACACAAAGAAATCTAAGAAAGGCTATATTATCTGCAGCATTTAAGGTTTCTATAAAGTTTAACTTGTGTTGTGGACTGCTTTTTATTTCTTGTTACTGAGACTGTGTGTTTGTTATTTTCGGTGACATTTTTCCAAACACCATGATTCTGCCATCTATCGATTTTTAAGCATTGCCGGGGTAGAACACCCTAGTTTGGAGGCAAATGTCTTTCTTGTTGACGTAACAAGGCGTATGTTTTCTTTTACCTCAAGAATGCTACAGTGGAATTGCCTTAAATACCTTATAGGGGATCAGGTTGGATCTTTTTAAAACAGCTCAGTTCCAAGGGCCAAGAAATGAGTGGAACTGCTAAACTTTTGTCTAGCAACACACTGACACTGAGGTCAGCTTATACTTACTTAATATTCCCCAGAAGTTCTCCCTCCAATACCAGGAACCTTCCCCACAGGTGAAGCTTTATCTTTTGCTACATCCTCTCCTAAATGTGGGGACGCCACTAATCATCTACTGACTGCTGCAGGAGGGTAAGGTGAAAACATACATAGTCCTATAGCAATTGCAGAAGCATTTGAAAGCATGGAGATAGTGTGGAACAGTGATTCTATCTTCAGTGGAGGGGATGCTGAACAATATATAAGGTATGATACAATTTCTGTCTTTCCCTACTTCGTCCAGCCCAGATCTACCCTGAACCTATCATCCAGGTTCTGCCATTGCCACCTTCTTCTCCTGAGCACAGCAGGAAAGACAAAGGGTAGGGGTCCTCCTCCCTAACAGAGGAAGAGTAAGGACCAGGGAGCAGTCTACGTACCTGCTTTACTGCTTTCAGCTAGAAGCCACTTCTTTTGTCCCCAGAAATACGGTGGAGAAGATGTGCTGATTAGGGTGGCCAGAGTGTGAGAATAGCTGTGGGAAGGAGTTATGATAGGGTAGTGATTCTGCTTCTCTGGGATTGCAGGAGGAATAGGTCACCTGTTTGTGTCCTGTTTACACAGTTTTGCAGAACAGCAAATATCAGAGATCCTGGAAACCTGACTGACTATTCTAGAAGTTTAATAGTAGTGTAATTTTTTGGGGGGTGTCATGAAAGATTTGAATAGGGGTATCCATGTGAATCTTTTAGCATGGGGGAGCAGTGTGTTGGAGTGCTCAAGCTAAGTTATACAATAATACAGAAAAAGTAAAAAAAAGTTGCTTTCCTATGTACTTCCATGGAGAAAAAAGAAGAAAAAAGAAACACACCATAGAAAGTACTACTTCTAATGCCATTAAAACACACCACATTTTAAAAAGCTGAAAATTCATGTGCATAAAGCAATGAAATACTTCATTCATCATACAGTTTTGCCCACTCCTGGAAGAGTTTCAGCATCTAATCAAAAACAGAACAGTTATCTTGTTTTATACCAAAATTCAAGTTTGATCTGGTGTCAAATAAAGTATTGGTATTTTAAATTATATGGCAAGTTTAAATGCCAGATATTATGACTTCAGTGAAGTTACCAAGAATGATAACTTCCAAATTCAGCTACCTAATATGAAAAAAAAAACAAACCATACTTTTTGAGGGTATTGTCTCAGATAGACTTTTAAATATGTTCTTATGGAACTGAGATTCAGGTTACAGAGGTTGACTTAGGGCTAGGTAGGGTGTCAGGGTGGGTCATGGTACCATCACTTTACATTGACAGATTTGCATTAAATCCACACAGTTTACAGCTACTGAAAGTTTTCTGCTGGAACCTTGAATGTTGTTAGTAGGGCGATACTGCAAGTGTGGGATCAAAACTAGAGTTTGAGATTCACTGTGCCTGAATCACTTTTGCTGTCTTTTAGTATCTTACTGTCTTCTACTAACTTGACTGGTTTTTACCATCCCAGTGTCCCAGGAGCCTATTTTGTTTTAGAAGACGATTCTTTTCTTGTAAATTATGTTCAGTAATTCCAGGAGTTTTCTAGGTTCAGTGCAATTTGAGCTGAAGCCTAATTTTAAAAAATACTATGTCCCTTGTACAGCAAATTGCTGGTATCAGGAAGATATCCCAGACATTGAGCTGTCAGGTGAAATTTCAGTACCCCAATTTGCATTCCAATGACTCCTGTATCTAGCATTAAAAGAAATGGAGACATTTTCTTCTCTTCAGCTGAGGGAGCTGGGGCTATTTAGTCTGGAGAAAAGGAGGCTCAGAGGAGACCTTACTGCTCTCTACAACTGCGTGAAAGGAGGTTGTAGTAAGATGGGTGTCAGTCACTTCTCCCAAGTAACAAGTGATAGGATGAGAGGAAACAGCCTCAAGTTGCACCAGGGAAGGTTTAGATAGGATAGTAGGAAAATTCCTTCACTGAAAGAGTGGTGAAGCACTCGACCAGGCTGCTCAGGGAAGTGGTTGAGTCACCACCCCTGGAGCTATTTGAAGATGTGTAGATGGGGAACTTAGGAATATGGTTTAGTGGTGGACTGGCAGTGTTAGCGTAACAGTTGGACTTGGTGATCGTAAAAGACTTTTCCGTTCTAAATGATTTGATAACTGGTGAAGCTGCACTGCCCCCATCATCCAGGTCATTAATGAAGAGGTTAAACAGGATTCCACCCAGTATTGACATCCCTGGTGCTCTATCTGTAAACTCCCTAGTACATATCATCCCTAGTACTCCAGCTGATAGTCTAGTCGCTACTGAGCTGGCATCTCTGAATCTCATAGCAGTAAGTCTTCCCCTGCTGTTTAAGAGGATGTTTGTCCTAAAGTTGGAACTTCCACCAGGTTTCAGGACTGGAACACTACAGTGCCAAATCACGCTTGTCCATCTAGCTCAGTTTTCAATGCTTTATCTTGGTTCTCTTGGCAGAACTTGGCACATAGAGTCGAACAATACTTTTATTAATAAGAGATCTGATAAATATAGACTTTATTTGATTATTTTAAACAGCTAGTAATTGGCCTAATGAGAGACAGATGCCTAGAATCTTTGTATTATCTTGTAAGGAAAATATTTATATAGAGACTCAAATTTTAAAAAGTTTTGTTTTATGAGGGATGCAGAGAATAAAGGCATCTGCTGCTATTCAACAGGGCTTTTGCAATATTGGTTTGCTTCAATTAATCTAGCTTGAGTGCAGTGTTCTAATGAAAGGAAATGTAGGATAAAAATGTAGAGCTGCAATGTATATAAATCTTGAAATGTCCATGGAGAGCTGACAAATTGCTGTATTTTGCTCAGTTTATGCAAAAGAGAAGAGGAAGAAGCAAATTGCAAAAAACAAAATTATGCATCAAGTCATTAAACCTCAATCTTCATTACTGAAGTATTGTTTTGGTACTCAGCAAGATAAGAATCTGAACAAAAGAGTAGCTAGGTGACATGTTTGCAAAGATCCTGCACATCAGGAAAATTTCACAGAATAATGTCATGGGTGTGATATAAGGGCAGAACTATGATTACTCCTTTTCTCTTCTTATAGTCATGAAGGTAAACAATATTTTGGACTAGTTTTTCTCTGTGACTAACCCTTTGTTTGTTTGTTAAGTTTCTTATTTCATATTCTATTTGTATTACATGGACTTTATAACTATTCAGTTAGCTCTTTTACACCATAAACAACTCACCTTCATGTCTTCTCCATGCTGTCCTTTAGAAAAAAGACTGTCCTGTCTAACAATGACATTTTTATTCCTTTTTTTCCTTTTTTTTCCTGGAGTCTGTTTTCTGTGCATATTGCATTTGTTATTTTGCTAAATTGTGCTGCTACTTGTACATAGCAAGTGTAAAACACTACCAAACTAGAGTAGAAGAGTCTTATCAAGTATCTGCCCAATAAGTAACTGATAGCACTCAAATTTCCGTTTCCATCTTTATTGCTGGAGACTGATTTATTTTCTGTTAGTTAGTCCAATACTTATTTCACTTGCAGAGTATGTTCTTTGAGTGTCTGCCATGTGACTGATAAATTATAAGGAAGAAGGGACATTTGAACTGGGACATTCAGAGCTCTCCGTTGTACTGCACAAGGTCGATACAAGTTTAGAAGACTTCTCAAATCTCTTAGAAAGTTCTTTCTTAGGCATCAGGAATATGCTACCTCATTACATGGAAATAGAGTTGGACAATCCAAATGTCCACCAATAAGCTTCTGTGGATATGTGCCATGGTGAAACTGTCACTTGTGTATGGTATGTTGGTGCTTCTCCATTGACAAAATACTAGTACTGCATATCTGATGTTAGCTTAATGATGCAGAAGTGTTCCTCAAATGACAGTCTTAAGGGGTAGCAACCCCTTTTTACCCCTCCCTCATTGTTAACACAGAGTACTTCCACTTCACTTTATCCATTTGCTGAGTTTGGGTCGTTTGAGTAACCTGTGATCTCATGTGTTATGTACTTGAATAAAGTGTCTGGTTTTAAGCCTGGTTAGTAAGTTGCTGCAGGGTAAACCCCTCTTGGAATTAGAAAGTGCTGTACAGACATTTCAAACATTAAAACAGGACAAGTCAGGTTGATGAGCTGCTGCTGTTCATTAGTGTACATAACCAGATACCTTACCTTCTAACAAGTAGTATTGAGGATGTATTGAATCACTGCTGTCTGTCAGTATGCAGTGAGCGTGCTAAAAATTATTAGGTTAACAGTCGACAGCCACGCTTGTCATCATTGTCAATCCCATTATTCTACTACTATTTTTATGCTGATTATCTTTGTATGCTCTTAAATATTCTTTCAATAGTTCCTCAGAGAGGTGTGGAATTGTCTAGGACCAACTGTATTTTTTTTAAAGTATTTACCCCCTGACTCCTTTCCAGTAAGTGTGTAGCTGTCCAAAGGGAAGATGATTGGGAGGAAGCAATTATAGAGTGAGATCCTGCAGAGGGATGTCTGGGAAAACAAAACATTAAAAAGACAGAACTAGGAGTTTTGAATAGTGAAGTAGAAGGTTCTCCCACCCCTGTGGAAGTCCTCAGCAGCTCTGCTGTCACCCATTAGTGCTTTGCCCAGAGCAGAGCAGTGTAGCAAATGATAGGGCAGGGACTGGATGCCAGCCAGGAAAAGCAGTAAGTAAACACATGGCTTTAAATAGAAAGAGATCTTTTTTTCTTCAGAACAAGGAAAATGCTAGGCTAAAAGTCAAATCTAAAGCAATGAATAATTATCTTTATATATGTTGCAAATAGTGTATTCGCAAACAAGCAGACATTGAGGCACCAGTTTCCTATGAAGATCAAAAAATATAATGAAGTGGCATAATAAAAGGCTATCCTTTTCTTGAAAGGCCACTGCAATCAGAGCCTTATCTATTTTAGCCTACCCTACTACTCTCACTTCCCTTGAAAAGTACTATCTTATCCACTGGGAAAAACAACAGTGTGCAAAATATTTGTGTTCCATTTGAGCACACCTGTGTGCTCTGCCTTTTATCTTGTAGTTTAATATGATGGCAGTGTCACCCTGTAGCAGAATTAAAATGTTATTATGTGAGCTTTGTTTCTTTCTTCTCTTCTATCCAAACTATGTTAACCAGAGCGGCCTAGATACACTCATGAAAACCCTTGAGGCTTACTTAGTGAGCAGAATCTGAGGGGTGCTTTACCACTTCTGAAAGATTAGATATCTGTGTGTACATTGCAACTTGGAGGAAGACAGAAGGGATTTTGTCCACTTTTTAAATTCAACAATTGTTTGCTTTTGTTTCTCTTCTCCACGTGCTCTTTTCTGTGACTCCAGGAAATTTTATTATGTTCAAAGTCTTTCCAAATTAGAATCACAGAACAGAATCATAGAATAGTTTGGGCTTGAAGGGACCTTAAAGATCATCTAGTTCCAACCCCCCTGCCATGAGCAGGGACACATCCCACTAGATCAAGGTGCCCCAGGCCCCATCCAACCTGGCCTTGAACATCTCCAGGCATGAGGCAGCCAAAACTTCCCTTGGCAACCTGTGCCAGGGCCTCACCACTCTCATGGTGAAGAAATTCTTCCTTATGTCTAGTCTAAATCTTGCCCTCTCCAATTTATACCCATTGCCCCTAGTTCTATCACCACAAGCCTTTGTAAACAGTCCCTCTCCGGCTTTCTTGTAGGCCCCTTTCAGGTAGTGGAAGGTCGCTCTAAGATCTCCTTGGCACCTTCTCTTCTCCAGGCTGAACAAGCCCAACTCTCTCAGCCTGTCCTCGTATGGCAGGCACTCCAGCCCTCTGATCATCTTTGTAGCCCTCCTCTGGACCCATTCCAACAGTTCCATACCCTTCTTATGTTGAGGATTCCAGAACTGGACACAATACTGCAGGTGGGGTCTCACAAGAGAGGAACAGAGGGGTAGAACCACTTCCCTCAACCTGCTGGCCACACTTCTTTTGATGCAGGCCAGGATACGGTAGGTCTTCTGAGCTGTGAGCATGCATTGCTGGCTCATGTCGAGCTTCTCATCAGTCGGCACCCTCAAGTCCTCTGCAGGGCAGCTCTCAATCACATCATCCCCCATCCTGTATTGAAATCAGGGATTGCTCTGAGCCAGGTGTAGGACCTTGCACTTGGCCTTGTTGAAACTCTTGAGGTTCTCACAGGCCCACTTCTCCAGCCTGTCCAGGTCCCTCTGGATGACATCCCATCCTTTCACTGTGGCAATTGCACCGCTCAGCTTGGTGTCATATGCAAACTTGCTGAGTGTGCACTGAATCTCTCTGTCAATATCCTTGATGAAGATATTAAACAGCACCAGTCCCAGTACCGACCCCTGAGGGACACCACTTGTCACGGATCTCCATCTGGACTCCAAGCCATTGACCACTACTCTCTGAATACGACCACCCAACCAGTTTCTTATCCACTGAACCGTCCACCCATCCAATCCATATCTCTCCAATTTAGAGAGAAGGATGTTGTGGGGGAACGTGTCAAAGGCTTTACAGAAGTCCAGATAGATCATATCCATTGATTTACCCATGTCCACTGCTGCAGTTACCCCATCACAGAAAGCCACTATGTTGATTATACAAGATTTGCCCCTGGTAAAGCTGTGCTGGCTGCCATTAATCACCTCCATGTCCTCCACATGCTTTAGCATTTCTCTAGGAGGATCTGTTCCATGATTATTCCAGGCTTCAGAGGTGAGGCTGACAGGTTGGTAGTTTCCAGGGTCATCTTTTCTACCCTTTTTAAAAATGGGGACAATATTACGCTTCTTCCAGTGACTGTATGTTTCTAAATCAGAAACAGCTTGTCTTTACAAGGGATTTCAGGATGTTACCAGGTTTTCTATACTAGGGCCAGCTGATAAGTTGAAAGATTCAGGCAGTTCTTGTGAGCTGTGTGCTCAACACACTGTCTCAATTATAGTGATTTATTCAGATAAAATCAGGCAAAAATATTATTGGATTAGCTAGAAATGTCATCTTTCTTATTAGTGTGTGTGTCCAGCAGATCAATATTGATCACCTTTCATTAGAAATGATCTTCAGCAAGCAGATGGCAGGAATGCAAAGGTATTAGATAAGTAGTACTTCTTCAAGTAATATCATTGCTCAAGTAGTAATGTCCCAGACTACAGTGTCAGGCAAGTTATGGAAAGTAAGTATTCTGTAGTAGCTTCCATTAAGTATTTCCCACTTACTTCAAAAAGAGTTTCTTGGAATTGTTATGCCTTGCTTTGTGGATTACATAGCACATGTAGGCAATGAGTGGAGTAGCTCTCATCACTCACAGCAAACAACAAATGAACAGAAAACAATGACACAACAACACAAAGCTTACTATGCACACTTGTTTTTCTTCTGGGGGCAAAAAAAATTTTTTTGTCTTCTGCCCCCCCATCTGGCTGTGTATTTTTCATCTTCATTCCATTATACAGTTTACTTTTTTTTTGTTATATGTTAAACCAATTGCAAACTCTTTGCTTTACTGTAGGAAGAAAAAAATCTGTAGCCTTTGCCTGCTTTTTTTCATAGCCCATTGTATCTTTATGCTATGCTTTAATAACATTTCATTAGCTCTTTAAAACCATACCCTGGGGCAAGCTTTTATTATTTGTAAAGTAAATGAAATATCTTCGTGCTAATCTTTAGGAAGAAAAATGGGCTAGACTCGGAAGAAATATTTAAAGCTTCTATTAGTTTTTCAAATCAAAATTTTAAGTGTGCAAAAAGATCCAAAATAACATTCTCAAAACTCTACAGTATCTGAAACACTTTGTAGAATCCACCTGCGTGAACTTTCTAAATTCAACAGAAAATCAAAGGGTGATCTATTTCTGAGTTCTAAGTAGTATTGTGGAAGGAAAGTTTTACTTGTCAGGAAGGCACTTGAAAAAGAGTTTCTTGATTAAAAATTGAAAACAAAATCCAAAAAGAGACAGTTTTCCAGATTGTAATGGAGTAGCGATGCACAGGCATACAGAGATCCTTATTTAAAGAGGGAAGAGAAATGAGAAGCAGAGTTGCAACCAAGGAAGAAAGAGGGTTTGGAAGAAACCACTGCTAGGTGAAACAGGTTGTCATTTCAATTCTTCTACAAAGGTGACTCAACAGGAAGTCTCAAGGAGTCTTAGCAGATGGCGCAGATCTCTGGTGCAAAAAATCAAAGCACCATGAACACTAATATTGCGACTAGCTTACTCTGAAAGTTCTAGGGGTCCTTATTGTGGCTACTTGTAAAACAACTGCAACTAAATAGCAGCAGAAATTACCACTGTGGGACTGGAAGAGGAATTATTGCACTGATAATGTGGCAGCCAATAGCTACTTTGGATACTTTATCCTTTAATACAGGAAAGTGAAGTAAGTTTTCAAAGATGATGACAAAAGTGGCATATCATTGTCAGTAATAATAATAAAAAGAATAGCAAGAATAGTGTTGTTAACTTCTCTTTTAAGTCATAGTTAGATGGTTGTCATGGTACCTTGGATACCTGCATTAGCTCAGAGTTGGTGTCTCTGCCTTCACCCAGTACCTTAAGATTTACCTGTCCTTATTAGCCTCTTTCAAACCATGTCTTAGTGATCAGGCTGAATATTTTCCTTCTGTCTATGTAATTTGAGGTATTTACATGCTACCTTTCTGAAGATGGTATAAAAAAGTTAACTTAGAATTCATCTTACAACCTTTATCTACACATTCAATGCACTATATGTAACCTTGAGTCCTGCCCCTTTTCTGTAAATACTGGTGTCTTGATAAGTAGGAATTCTCATTAAGAAATAAATAACACTGCACCATCTTTTACTGGTTTAGTGTGCAATTAAGACATGTAATTACATCCTTTGGAACAATATAGGGAGGAAGCAACAAGATAGCACAGTTACTGAATAATGAAGCGGATTATTTTGCTCACAAAAGGATGGATAGTGCCTATGTGGTGATCAATGTCTTTCTGTATTCCCCCAGAAGAGGATTCTTATCAAAGCGTAGAAGTGGTTGGTATTCAGTGTAGAATGTGTTCATTCACTTTATGTTTACAGACATTACAGTCATGAGTGTTGCTCAATTTCAGTGTCTTCTTGAAAATGTACAAGGTATGATAGTTGTGAACAAAACTTTTAATTACATGTTGTTTTTAAAGGAGTGGGGAAGGAATAACGATATATGAAAATCCTACCTACTGTACATAAAAGCTATTTGTTAAATCCTCCAAAACCAGGAAATCTATTTTTCATGAGAGGAAATAAGCACTTCTTGAGACAAACTTTAATTTCTTCACACACAGGTTAAAAATAATATACCTTGAACATTAGTTACCTTGCAAATGTGTGTATTGTACCCCGATGGTCCTTTCTATAGAAAAAAGGATCATACAATCCCATCAACATACTATATTTTTCTGCTGGAGATAAATCAGGAAGATTAATGAGGTTAAGTTATTGTTATCTAGTATACCAGGGAATAAGTTTCTAAATTAGAACTTTAATTTTATGTTCTATTGCAGTCCTCTTGCTAATTCGCATTTCACCATATTTCTGAAATCTTTCCTTATATGGAAGTCTTAAAGAATTTTAAAGGGATTAAAGCAATGGATTTTTTAAAAGTAGGTAAAATGGAAATGGCTTTGAAAGCCTATAGAAACTAGGCTGTCTATCAAATTCTTAGACCACTCTGCAGAATATATAAAGATTTCTATTCCTGCTGTTGAATCTTACATCAAGTGTTGCAGTATTAGATTGCAAGATAAGAAATTACATCAACAGATCACATATGTTAGTTTAAAAATATATGGAAAGTAATTTTTTTTAGTTATTATGGAAGTACTCCATGACACTTTCTTTTGCAGTATTGTCATGGTTTAAGTCTAAATGACAATTGGTCATTGGAGGCTAAATGTACTCAGCTACCAAAATATTTCAATCACAGATATATGCAATTTTACAAATGGCACAACCTCACCGTTTCCCAGAAGAAAGGTCATGGTCCAGGAGAGAAGCTGCGTGATTCTGCATGGTGATTCCAGCCCTGCCATATGTTGTCCTAATGTGTTTCTCGAGCAGCCTCCTCCCTTGTCCCCTGGGTCATCTCCCTGAGCAACCCAGGACACAGTCAGGTATAGGACTGGGTAGAAAAGAATACCTAATTCTTGATTATCATGTTCAAATGTGCTTGGCACCTAGAAACTGGCCTCCACCATGACCGGCACTCAACGATCTGCTGTTTCTGAAAGTGTAGAACACCTTCACAACTTGCACAGTGACTGACAGGTCACTTTCACTTAAGTTACTTCTCCATTCTTAATCTGAGCTACTCTCTAATACTATAGTGTTAACTACATTTCACGTGCATTTGTTAATGCTGTTGTCAACTGAGGCTAACTCTTGCTTACTGGTACAAATACCTCTGCAATTGAAGATACTATAGCAAAGCAGTTCAATCATTTTAATATCTTTTCTTTATTCTTGACTAGACTGGCCAGCTGTCCAGAGAGTCCCAAAGCCTGTGACTTTAAAAACACAATGTACTAGAAAAGAAAGTAATTGAAAGCATATTGCCACTGAGAAGTGAGCACACCAATACAGTGACATAATTAGTACCAGATTTTGCCTTGCAACGTGGTTTTAGTCCTTTTTTTAAAAAAATCCCACTGGTAAGTCATGCTGCAGTTAAGTCAGTGGAGGAGGTAGCAGTTCCCTTTCCATTTTGACATTTAATGTAGGCAGTGACTATGATGTTTAGTGTCTCAAAAGATCAGAAGGTCTTTTGCTTTCCTCCTCTTCTTGTCATGTGTAATGTAAACTAACCAGCATGCACCTGACAAGGAAAATACTGTTTCCTACCTCTGGCTATGCAAGCCTTTATGAAAGGAGGGAGACAACCACATAAAGGAGCATCGGGAACAATATTAGCAAGTTGTTCTATGTCGGACTGTAACTGTGTGTCTGATCTGCACCTTTTAACTCATAGTCAAAAAACAGTAAGTAAACTAATAACCCATTTCTTCCAGAAAATTCCAGGCAGAATGAGCGAGCTCTGGCAATAATATCAATATATTCCATTTTCAACGATCTTTTTTTGATTGGGTTTGTTTTTTTTTCCTTCCACATTCAGGCCTAGACTACAATAGCACACTGGTAAGTGTTTTATAACTGCTGAAGGCAGTTTACATTGATTAGATAGATTTTCACACTGTGTCTTGCAACAAACAGTTTTCAAGGGCAGGTATAGTATTTTTTTTTTTTTTAAATTCCATTATTTGAAAACTAGACATAATTCTCGGTGATTGAATCTGACAGAGAAGGAAAAGCTGATAGTAAATACATTCTCTAGTGGCATGCCATCATCCACAAATGCTTTCAGTGACCAAAGCAATGACTGAACTATGAAGAGCTGTTTGCATACCGTGGGTTACTATCAGTGAAATCATTTACTTCTGCTCACAAACAATTGGGGTGATCTATTACTTGCAGGTGATGCATTTTCAATGATAAAATCTTTCTTCAAAGTAACTAGAAGATTAAAAATATTGTTTCAGAGTTTGGACCTTGCTGCAGATTTGTTTAACATAACTATGTATGACTCCTCCTTCTTAATTCCTTAACAATCTGAATACTCAGTTATCAACAAATTCAATGTGATTACTTCAATTTTCTGTTAAAAAAACCAGTTAATGCTGTTGAGTAACAACAGCATCCTTACATGCCAGATATTTTGCAGATTCTGAATACTGGGAAACAAATAAATGGACGGATCTACTGTTCACATAAATCTTGCACTATTCATTAAGTGAGACTGAAGGTCTTTGTCTTCCAAACATTTATGGACTTGCTTAAAATAAAATGTGTATTTCCTAGGGTTTGTAAATACAAAGAAGGGTGTAATGTCATGCTAGGATCTTAGCTCAAAGTTTAATGGAAGCATTTTTTTCCATCTATAATCTCCATATTTAAGGTGGATACAGCAGTAGTACAGGGTGATATTTTTAGGTTAAAATAGTGTTACATCTTCAGTATGCAATTCAGGACATTTTAGGGACCTAATTTAGCTGCAACTTAAAGGACCTCTGGTAGAAATGTATGTTTCTTCTATAGGTAATTGAATTTAGACAAGGACCTCCATTAGTACCTCTGTTAGTTCTCTGGTCTGGCCTGAAGTAGACGGTATGCATAACGCTCTACATGTAGCTTAAAAACAAATCCACAGGCACTTACAGCTCAATAGATCAAATTGCTCATTTTGCTAAAGTATGACTTAATCAGATGATCTAGAAGTAGCAATAGAAAAATAGATGTTATTAGTGGAGAAACTTAGGGTCAGTCAGGAAAATCAGACATAATAAGTAGTCATACATTTCAACTAAAATCCATGGATCAAACTTAAGATTGTTACAAGGTGAAATATAAATTTCTTTGTACTTGTGAATAATATTCTTGCTTATTAAGCAGGCAGAGCAGGATTTACAATGTCCTTAACTTCTCATTTCTTTAATTATAAGAGCTTGCATTTTGTAAATGACATTGTAGGAGACTGCACTGTTGTCACCTAGCAACTATGAAACATTTTTTAAAAAGTTGCTGCTTGGCTTTGGACTAATAATAAACATAGTAATTCCACTCAACACTTTACATTTGTAGATGTTAAAGTGCTTACAAAGATGCATTATTTTTGCTATCCTTAATTGAAAGCATGAAAATCCTGGATAGAAGTAGTGCTGCCAAAAATGACAATCAACAGAGCTACAAATTGTATGCTGTATCTCACCCTATTCTCACCATTCCAGACTCTTCAAACTTTACTTTTATATAGGTCCCTTCCAATATTTTCTGGTCTTATGAGGAAAGGGAATAATTTTAAAATCTGTCGTTTGAGATATTGCAGTTAATTTCTACTCTGAGGGTCACAGTGAATTAGCCTTTGGCAAATATTTAATTTTTAATGGAAACCACTGGAGCATCGAGTTAAAGCAAGCAAAAGTTCATCCTAAGGTGATTCTGCTGCTGCATCACTGACCAGTTCTCTGTTCTGTACAATTCATATTTTTTCAGAAACTCGTTTATCTTGATTATTGAAGTATTTTCTAATAACGGGGAGTTGACATGGCACTCTGAAATGTCTGCTGTAACAACAGCTGGATTGAGAAGTGTTTCATGGAGGTTTAGTAACCAAGGTTTTGTGTGATTTGAGTTAAAGAAATACTTATTTTAAATTATTTTAGAAATTTCCACTCATTTTCAGTTCTCCATTGCCTTTGCCAGACATTTCATGGAACGAAGCTGTTTGGGGGCATATTTCTTCCTAATAGTCCACGTTTTTAAGAAACTTTTAAGGATGAATTAGAATGAATAGCCACTAAGGTAGTATGTGGGTTGCTGTGAAGCAGTCTCCCTTGAGAATGATATGTCAGGAAAGACATGAAAAAATTCTGTAATGAAACATGTATTTCTCAGAAGTAAGGAAAGATCTTGACGGATCATCTGTTATGAGTAATCTGCTCTCTTCTTTGCTTGTGGGACAAATGGGATTTCTCTTTATAATTCATGGTGGATTATTGTTCTGTTGCGATTTGTGTAATGGCTGCACATGGGGAATTTAGGAAATGACACTCCAGCTGTTTTTTACAATACCTGTTTCTTTTTACACTTTTGAGCTGTAATACCTCTTCCTTCAAATTATCTTTTCTGTACACTTCTTACTGAAATACCTGCATATATCCCAAAATTAATTAAAAACAAAAATGGATGTACATAAATTATGTCTATTTTCCCTATGTGACAGGTTTTATTTTATTCGCTAATTTATTGATAAAAACTCACGTAACAGTATCTATCTCGATTTCTTTTTCTATACTACATTTTTAATACAGAAAGTGCAGTCAATATGCAATAGCTGGAAACGTAAATCTGCCTACTGTTTTTTGTTGTTGTGTGAGATTTCGTATATATGTATTCCAAAGAATAGAATTATCTATCTTGCAGATATATTATTAGAAGAAATTTTAGCTGTAAGGCTCATTAAATTTATCAATGTTTTCAGAAATTCTAAACAGGTAAGTAAAATAGAACCTGTACATTAGCAGATGAGAAGCAGACAAGCTGCCCAAACCAGTACATTGCCTATTGTATATCTTCCCTGAATTCAGTACCATGCAAACCTTTCCCAGATGTCTCCAGAAATTTGCTTTAATCATTCAGTTTAAAGCAATTTTGAAAAAAGTTCATTAGTGGGACAAAGAGAAGCGAGAAGTCCCTAGGTGTGTGTTTGGGTCCTCCATATTCAGAGGTGTGGGCTTGGAAGCTGTATCAGCAGGACTCTTCCTCTGTAACAGCACGTGTAATGCTTACTGAATTAAACCAAAAAACACTTGCTGGGTAAAGTCTTCTGAATCAATTCTGTGAACTAGTCTCTAACAGAAGGACCGTAAGAAAAGTAGAATTCTCTGTTGTCTATCTAGCTGCCTGAAACACAAAATCCTGAGGAAGAGACTAGGTCAAGTTTTAGATGGGAAAATTAATTCATTCTGCCTTTGAAGCTTTGTTGCTGAACATTTCCATTTATGTTTTGCCTTTAACTGTTTAACTGGTCATCATCCAGTGTTGTCTGGGAGTAAGGGTGAACTTTGCAAGAAATTGAGACATAGGTTTTTGCCTATGGAGAGCAATTCCATATGCATTTCAATCTGGCTTGTTATGGAAGTATATTCTATCCAGTCTGACTTGATAGTGCTCTGAGTGGGAGAACTTGCTTGCTTTAGATGCCATTGGCAGATGCATAATCAGATAATGATTGATGCCTTTTTTGCAGACCGACACAAAGCTGTAAATCATTTTCGGATTTCCAGTGTTCTGCTTCTCTGTCCTCACAGGAATCTGTATTTCTCCAACTGCTACCCAATGATGGGATGCCATGATTAAGGAGAAACTTACTTATGTTAGTTGATTTTAGTAATTTAAATTTGCAAATCTTTAAAAAATTTCTAAGGTGGTGTGGTTAGGTGAAGGACAAACAAGCTGAAGCCTTTTGACAAGGCTTCTGTTTTTCTCTACTTATCCTTTACAGACTTAGAAATAATCCATATATTCCCAGGAGTTTCCATGACGTAAATTGGAAACCAACACTCTAGTGAATTTATTGAAAAAAAAACCTCATTTTTGACTCTGTGTTCCTTTGACTTCAGCAAGAGATCAAGCATCTTTACTAATAGAAATCACTGGGATTTGAACAATAGTGCATTTTAAGTGTGAGGGCAAAGGACACTGATGGTAGGCCATCTAATGGGCATTATTTATTTTGAGCCACTCAGAATGTGTCAAGAACTTTTGAGACATACAAACTTCCTGAGGTCTTTTACATGTTAGTTTGGCACTCAGCCATCTTCGTCATACGCTACTAGAAAAGAAAATCATGTACATTCATGTCCCTCTTGAATCAAATGATTTAATTTGCTGATCATTCCAGTAAAAGATCAAAATGTGTTAAGACCAGCCATTGTCCTGATTGAATTCCACTGATTTCTTTGTCAATTAAATATTTTTAACATAAGTTTAGTATTTCCATACAGAATTATAAAATTAATCTACATTATATGACTTACAGTGCATGAATTAAGAAATTGTGCAAACGCTTTTTTAGACCACAGAATGCACAGGACAGATAGGACATAACAACTTGCTTGCTGCCATTTTGGCAATTTGTGTGTTTTGTTAACATGGAAATATATTTTTAGCACCTTCAACTTTCTTTTTCTTATTTAAATTAAATTTATTAACTACAGCATAGAGGTTTGTTGAATATTAGATTACATCTTTTACAAATCCACTTTTCTTTTTCCTCAGACAAAATAATCTTCTTGGTGGTATCCTAAATTGTGTTTAAAAAAAAATAAACTGCATACATGCTAGTTGAATCCATATTTTTTAAATGCCTGTATGTGTTTATATCCAAGGGGTCATCTGCCAAGAAGTAACTGAAACTTGTGGATATGTCAAAAATAAAACTTGTTAGTACAGTGTGTAATTCTGCACTCGAACACTGGAGCAACTCCAACACTGATGATGAAGCTCCTTTAATTTAATGTATGTGTATGAGAACTATGTGAAGAATCTGGATAGCATAAATTAAGGACTCTTACAAGCATGCAACCTTGGAAAGGTTTGATAGCACTCAATGTGCAAATAGTTCTTACTGTTACACAGATAATCTCATGTCAAATTTTAGATAACATGTGGAGCTATGCATAAATACCATTTAAACAGGAGACTCATATTTTTGCTCAATAAAAGAATCAAGGAATGACACTTTAACAACAATACCCTGAAGTGCTGTTTGCCTTTCTCCTGGGTTTATCTGTAAGGTAACTGTTGCTGTGTGCTTTTCTTAATGTCACTTTCTTTCCTTTTTTAGAGTTTCTTTGAAGGACAGTCTGCACCGTGGGATTCAGCTAAGAAAGACGAGAACAGAATGAAAAATAGATATGGGAATATCATTGCATGTAAGTGTTGACAACATAATTGTGCACTGTGTTAACTTCTCTTCAGAACTGGATAAGAATGACCACCAGCCTCATGCTCACATCAGGCTTACATTCCTTTTCTCTAATTAAGAAGTTAAAAGTGAAGGAAGATATTATCTTTTTTTGAGAAAACTGTCAGATTTAATGCATTTTCTCAACTAGCCTTCTGTAGACCTTCCATCCTGTAATCGGTGTCTGGCTAATGGAAAATGACACCTTTAACAAATACTCGGCTCTAACTGCTCCCAAAGTGCTCCTGGCAGCTTAGTGGAAGAGTACCTGTGATTGCATTAGTACCTTGATATCAGGTTCCGGGTGTTGTAGGAGTGGACAATACAGATGCTTAATTATTCCATAATAACAGTGGCTGCTATTCTGACTTACCCTCTTAATGTTAGACAGATTCTAAGGGAAAAAAAATTAGCCTGTATATTTTATTTAAAAATGCAAAGCTTGATAAAGACTGATAACTTGAGGAGATGATAGCAGGCTTTGGTGAATGACCCATAAATCTGGCATAATGAGATAGCAAAACATTGTGGCAAGAGACACTGAACATACACATGGGGGCAGAAAATACGTCAGTTTTGGTAAAATTATATTATTATTTACACACTGGTGTTGTCACACTTAAGGGGTAATTTTTCTGTGTGTACGTAGGAGATAATCCCTTCTCTGATTGTTCCTTCAAAATCTAAGTTTAAGATGGGAAGCTTATGTGTTTCTACCAGCCAGACAGATGACCATGAAGCAACAGTCACAGCATGTCAGAAGTTTTGTGAGCATAAAAATGAATGATGATCTTTAAGGAGGGATCATTTAATGATACTGCTGGAGTTTAGAAATCATGTATAACCCTGGGTACATGGAACAGCATAGAAGAATAAACAGTACTAATAGTCTGAACATTTGCAGGACCTTTGGAAGAAGTATGTAGTGTGTGTTTGCACTGCCTAACTTCAGCACCTAGTCTAGGTGCTTGTCCAGACACAGATCTGCCTAGGTTTCCTCGTAAGTGAACCATGTGGACTTGACAGAGAGAAGGACAGTTGTTCTAGAGAAATTATTCAGAAACAGAGCCTATTTGAATGCTTCTAAATCACCACCTCTGGAGGTCTTTGCTGCAGTGCTTGCATAATGAGTCTAGAGAGACCAACTTCTAATGCAGTGACCTGCAGTAGGTGGTATAAATAGGCCCTTATATCACTGTGTCTCAGGTGGGCTGAGACAGTCTACAAAAAGAAAATAGTTCTGTAACTAGCTGCAGCAGGAGAACCCCCAAGAAATGCTTGTGGAGGCAGAGTCAAGTTAAGCAAGAGATGCTATCTGCCACATAATATTGAATGGACGTGATAGTATTACTGTGTATTTTGGATGTATACCGAGTTGCTTATGAGAAAGGAAATGAAATCCTAGAATCATAGAATCACTAGGTTGGAAAAGACCTCTTGGATCATTGAGTCCAACCATTCCTATCTGCCACTAAACCATGTCCCTGAGCACCTCATCTACCTGTCTTTTAAATACCTCCAGGGATGGTGAATCAACCACCTCCCTGGGCAGCCTGTTCCAGTGCCCAATAACCCTTTCTGTGAAAAATTTCTTTCTGATATCTAGTCTGAACCTCCCCTGGTGCAGCTTGAGGCCATTCCCCCTTGTCCTGTCCCCTGTCACTTGGGAGAAGAGCCCCACTCCCTCCTCTCTACAACCTCCTTTCAGATAGTTGTAGAGAGCAATAAGGTCACCCCTCAGCCTCCTCTTCTCAAGGCTAAACAACCCCAGCTCCCTCAGCTGCTCCTCACAAGACTTCTTCTCCAGCCCCTTCACCAGCTTCATTGCTGTTCTCTGGATACACTCCAGAGCCTCAACATCCTGAACACAGTATTCAAGGAGCAGTCTCACCAGTGCTGAGTACAGAGGGAGAATAACCTCCCTGGACCTGCTGGTCACACCATTTCTGATGCAAGCCAAGATGCCATTGGCCTTCTTGGCCACCTGGGCACACTCCTGGCTCATGTTCAGTCGGCTGTCAACCAACACCCCCAGGTCCTTCTCCTCCAGGCAGCTTTCCAGCCAGCCTTCTCCTAGTCTGTAGCACTGCATAGGGTTGTTGTGTCCCAAGTGCAGGGCTTGGCATTTGGCCTTGTTAAACCTCATGCCATTGATCTCAGCCCAGCCTGTTCAGATCCCTTTGGAGAGCCTCCCTACCTTCCAGCAGATTGACATTACTGCCAGGCTTAGTGTCATCTGCAGATTTGCTAAAGGTGCAGTCTTCTAGAGCAATGTGAATGTCATCATGGGCTGGAGCCTATGCAAAAGAACATAAACTAGGTAGATGTGATTTTACTTGCTTCCCTCCAAACAACCTTTAATGTGTAACAAACTTGTTATTTTGAGGGGGGGCAACATGGCTGTTATCATTTAAGTAAGAATTCTGAAGATATAAATAAGAATACCAATGTTTTATGTTTATCCTTCCTTTTTGAAACTTTATTTCCAGACCAAGCCTATGACAACAGATCGTTCTCTTTTAGTCAGCATTTAGTGTTCTCAGTCTGCTCTCTAATACTATGTTAGGTGTTGCCTTACACTTTGATGCCCTTTGGTTGTCTGAGGGAATGAAGTGATGAGTAGCCAAGGGAAAACAAGTAAAGGGTATAGTATTAGATATACAAATCAATGGCAATTACAAGTGATACTGAAGACTTTCTGAAAGGGCAAATATAATTCAGATCATTTAGATCTCAATTTCCTTTTAACGTCCTCAGTATTTAGCAAATGGAAGGAGTTGAATGGAGTTGTTGTCAATAACACTTCTTATTCATGTGGCTGTGAAACACAGATAGCACCATTTAAAATTAAAATCCATTTGAGTTAAAGGCAGTATCTTAAGACAGGCTGAAACTGCCCACAGATTGCTGTCTGTTACCCCATGTATGCAAATGGGGTAGTTAACTGTTAATTATTCTGTGTATTTTTCTGCTGGATAGATGATTGCTTGTCTCAGAGTCTGAGAGTACAATTTTAGTCCTCCACTTTTGAAAATTTGCCCCAGATAACTGGATAAAGTATTTGCTTTAGCAGTAAAGCATTTTACTTAATTGCCCTTTTATGCCATGTTTAAAGACTTAAAAATAGGACGGTTCAGATGCCAGTGACTATGGGTACATGATTATAATGAAATGTCTATTTTTTTCTGTAATGTATTTAATGCTTTTTTTTCCATTCATTTATCATCTTTGTTTAAATTTTCCCCAAGATACTATGAATACGTTATTGCTTATAGTCATTATTGTTCTCTGATGGAATGAAAGCAGTAGCACCAAGCGGCCAGCATTGCAGAACCTTGTCAAAACGGCAATATATTTTACATTACCTAAGTGTTGTGTGGTTAATTGGCTACAAGCATGCCCTACCCACTGTATGAAAGTGGCTACAACTGGAAAGGCACCATATCAACAAGCTGAATCATGATCATAGTCCAGTCACCCACAGAAAACACACTCCTTCTTTACTGAATAGAAAAAGCTTTGTGTTTTCTTATTAGGAACTAAACCTGGCAAGAATCTGCTAAATGAATCTTTTTTACCTAAGAAAAAGTCTATTTCTGCCATAATTGTGTAGGGTTTTGAATGGATTTGGATAAAATCTATTGGGTTTTCCTCAAAAGAGTTCTTCAGATAATTTCAGAATGGGAGGGGTTCTGCATTTATTTTTACCAAACACTGTGTCGACCAAATGAGAAGAGAATATTGATCATAGCTTTTAAAAGCGGCTAAAGATTTTAGGTAAGACGTTTATAAAAGGTTTGATTTGCAAAGAATCAGCATGACAACTACCAAGAAGGGGTCACTGGCTAGGCATGCTAATAAATCGTATTCTCTAGGGGTTTGTTAGAGATCACAGTCTGCAGGCTGGCATATACATGTTGTAGGTAGTGTGAGGGGAGTGAGAATAAAATGCTTATATAATCTATTACCATTTTCTAAGAAGACAAATGGATTCTAACATAACTCATTTTGAAGGCTTAAGCAGTCGGTGCCAAGTTAAGTTTGATCTCCTAATAGATGGGTATCAAAATAACAATAAGCTGGAAAAGAGAATATTTAAAAGCTACAGAAATTGTCAAGAGCAGCTGAAGTATAAAGTAAAAAAGAATACCCTAACATTTAGGCAATTAACTTAAAGGCTATTTAAGAATGTTGGAAGAATATATGCCTTGTGTACATCTTTGGTTTGAATCTACTTGATGGAAGCACATAGACACAATAAAATTACTTTTTCTTGACTAAAGATTTTTTTTCACTCTAAGAAGTGTTACCAATACAATAAGGAGTTTAATTAGAATTTTCAAGGCAAAGAAACAGGGAGTCACTCCAGTTCCACTGCAAAAAAAACGTCCATTACCTCCAGAATGCCCAGAAACTTAGCTGAGAATGCAGTACTAGAGAAGGCGCTCATGAGAAGAAAACAGGGCAAAAAAGATGATGTGAAGGTATAATTATGAAATAACTTACTTAGTTTTGTGCAATCCAAAGCAAGAATTATTGCAAGGAAAGAATGGGGTAAATAAAGAAAATTAAAAAATAATAGGAAAGGTAAAGAAAAGATACCACTACATATTAATCAATTGTGTAAATCAGATTGAAAGAGGTAAAAGGAGATTATGGTTTTAAAATGTTCTTTAGTGGGAAGTTTAAGCTTGATTTGCCCAATATGGAACTTAGTGGTGTGCAAGTCATCAAAGACAGGATTCACTTGCCGAAACACAGACGTGTAGTGCCATTTCAGGTGACCTAGGACATCTCTACAGTACCAGCAAATGTGACACAATAGACAAGAGACTTGTGCTATACTGTAGGGGCAGCTGAAGGCTAGACAGTATATCCTGGGTTATATAAAGTGTCATGAGATACTTGTGCTTAGACAACTGAATCCGACCCTAAGTAAGTCAAGAAATATAAAAGTGGAGAACTTTATGAACCTTAGTGTTCCTGGTGGAAATGCTTTTAAGGCAATCATGCAGGAAATCATGAAAATGTGGACAAAGACATAATGAGTCCAAGCAACCTTGACTTCTGGAGTCTGCTGACTTCAGCAGAAGTTGGATCAGGTCTCAAAACTGTAAAAGCAGTGACCATGTCTGTTGCTTATAAAGTTCCTAATGTAGTATCTTTCTTAAGTAAGATGGATTTTTAGAATTAAAGGCCTGTGAGCCGAACCTCTCTTCTGAAGAAACTGATAAATAGCTTAATTAAGCAGAGAACAGCACAGCACTCAGATAAACATAGCTTGGTACAGTCAGACCAGCATGGATCATGTAATGGAGAGTCACATCTCTATAAATTTTTAGTCTCAGAAAAGTGAATAAGGAGGCTGAAAAGGCTGACGTAATTGATTTTAATTTTCCAGCATGTTTGGAAAAACTTGTTGGCTGAAATAATCGTAAGAAAACAGCAGATTACGAGCTGTATGGAACCTAGAGCTGGAATTTTAATTCATTCTGATTTAGTATATTTCGTTTACAGCTGTGCCTCTTCTCCCTCCCAGGGGACTCCTGGGGAAGCATATGAGGCTCTGAAATCTCTAGTTCCTGAGACCTGCAGCAAAAAGAGGAAGAAATAAAGAATTTGTGTCTTCCTTTCCTACTCTGACATTAGAAAACCTATTGGCTTGTAATTGTAAACTAATGTTATTTTAAGGATCGCTTGCCCTTTCCCTTCTTCCCTATGACGTGAGCCAGTATTACGCAGATTATGATGAAGTTGAGTTTTTAAGCCACAGCATGTTCTTTCATTTGTTATCTTTTAGGATTTTTAAAGTTAAAGAAAATAGATGTTCAGAACAAGGGTGGCAAGTTTCAAGTGCTCTAATGCTTATTTACATTTACAACAAAATAATCACGGTCATGAACATCTGTCATCAACTGCAAATAATATTAGCTCAGCTAGTAAGCAGCATTCAAAAGCAATACACAGGTATATAATTAGCAAGAGTAGCTTGTAAACATAGCAGCAGGAAAGTGGCTATTTACCATCTCTCCATCCTTGAGATCATACCCTCAAATTGTTTTATCAACAATATGTGCAGCATTCAGGAAAAGCCATTGGGTTTGGTTGCTTTTGAACAAAGATAATGAAGAGGAGCATATGAAGCCTTAAAGAAGAGAAAGCACTGCCAGCATACAGAAATTCTTTTTTTGGGAGAGGGTCTAGCCCCTAGCACTTCTTAATTACTATTGTAGCATCATAAAGAAAATGAGGCAGCTGACAAGAAATGAACCCATGCTGTGGTGGTTTGAATTGGCATTTGGGAAGTGGTTGCATATTGCTGAATAGATATAGATGGCCACAGTGGAGCAAAATTCAGTGACAAAGTCATTATCTAACTGCTGGGGTTTTGTCATTATTTTATTTTGCTTTCTCCCTTACTGAAAATATAATGAGTTTCCTTCAGAAACTGTGAGGTAGTAGTATGTGTTGTAGAATTACTTCAGCTTATTTTGAGTACTAGCAGAAGCGTTTCCAAATGACTAAGCCTTTGACAACTTAATGTTATTTATTTTATTGACAAAAGCATGGAGGGTGTCAAGGTAAAAAACATAACTGAAATGGATTTCATATAAGAAATATTTAAGACATTCAGGCTGAAAAGCAAAGGGGATTTGGAAAGCCTTATGAATGACTGAAATGAGGATTACATGTAGATATGTTTTCATGGACAACAAAACAAATATGAACTTGCAAAAGCTGAGGTTTTAGTTTTACTTTAAAGTAGTATTTTGATTAAGATTTTTTTACTGAATATATCTTTAAATACTTTTTTCTCTCCATTGTTTCCATTTCAGATGATCATTCTCGAGTGAGATTGCAGCCTATTGAAGGAGAGACCAGTTCCGATTACATCAATGGAAATTATATTGATGTGCGTATACTGATGTAGTCAACAAACTTAATGTTGTGTTCAAAGAGGCAGCTCTTACTATTCTCACGTTATTCATAATTTGTAACAGATATTACAGCTAGCATCAGCTAGCTAAACATTGTTGGAAAGTACTATCTTTGGAAGCAAGGTATACACTAAATGAAAAAAAAAAAAAAGGCCTCAAAGGTTTTGTCAATAAGCAAATGAAAGGAGTAATTTCCTCTAACAGCCACTAGACCCTAACCTTGCCAGCAACACTGTATGGCTACTTCGGCTGCTGGTGCTTATATGGCCTAACAAAATGTTGTTTTCACTTTCTGTCAACAGCTTGGCATAATTCCACATTTAAAAGAAAGCTGTTCGCATATTAATGTGACAAAACTCTGTAATGCCTAATGCAGAAATTTACAATCTCTTGTCATCTCTGCACTTTTAAGTAGCCTTCAAAGTATATTTTGCAGCTGTTAACCAGTGCTTCTAATGCAAGCAAGACATTTCATTAAATATGTAGGCTGTTTAATTATTGAAGGTGGCTTCTTTGTTCATTCTGCATCATGTTAACCTAATGTTTTACATTAGAATAAATTCTTTAAGGGACAAGGTGGTTTTGGTTGAAAGAATTAAGTCAGAAGTAGAATTGAAAATCATTAGAAAGTCAATATTATCTAAAGCCAGAAATCTATGGATAGTAAAGATAATAATTTTATTGTTTACACAGAGTGCTAGATGTTAGGCTAAGTAAAACAAATGTTGCTTCACAGGAGACTGCATCAGCTAAAGGTTTCTTGTTTAGGATCTTTGAAAAATGGTGTCACAGTTTGCAGTTCAATTTTAATCACCAGCGCGAAGCAGGAGTGTGACAGATGTTTTTCTCAGAGTACAGAGGAACTAGAGCAATACAAGAAAAGCAGGTGCTTTTCTTGTATTGCTGAAGTGGTAACTTTCTAAAGATATCTCCTTCTATTGATGTTTATTAGCACATTCAAGAAACATGAAGTTAGGCTCAGATTTCTGCTCAGTCCTTTGTTTGAAAGGATAGCACAGTCACTGAGAAGTAAAGGCACATACAGAAATATATTTAGTTCAATGTCTCACTAAACTCTGAAGGGAGTAATCTGTCGTGAAAGGGAGGAGAAACTTCACATTGGGGACCTAGATTTGAATTCACTTAGACACTCTAACATTCAGGATTTTTCTCAGTTTAGGCTACTAGTATGTTCTTGTGTCAGATTTGAAGCTGACTCTAAAGTATTAAAAGCTGCAAGGATTAAGGATTTGAACCATTCAGACTTGTTTAAAAGCTTAAAAGCTAGCTGCGTGGCAATCTCTTTTGTTTATGGAAGTACAAGTGGATGGAGAGATTGTGGCCCTAAAAGAAATGATGGGTGACAACCAAAAACTTTTCTCCCTCGTTCTCAGCACTTGGCTTCATTGGAAAGCTTGGAGGACTGCAGACATCTTCCAAAGGCAACTCTACCACAAAACACAGCATTTGTTTATTATAATCTTGCTAGTCAGGTTTCCATTAGAAATGCTTGTTTTTCTACTGCAGAAACAGCTGCAGTTTTACATTTGCATGCAATTATTAGTACAGTTGTCATGTTGACAGAACAAACATGTTAATAAGGGAATGGCACCATTACAGACACTGTGAAATTTTCTTGGATAAAAGAGAAAGGGGCAATGGTTATGCTGCATTTGATCCCAGCTACTAGGGATATTAGATAACACATAGCTGAAAAAAGCCAACTCTGTAGCTATCTGAATACTTCTGAGTTCATAGACTTCCAAATTTTGCTTTGATGGCATGTAAAGGAATCAATTCTGTAGTTATTCTTTCTGTAATATTCAAGTTGGTTTGAGTCTTTACCACCTTGCATCACTACCATGACTGCTCTTTTACAAAGAAATTGCAATGGCATGCAAACTACAGCTTTAAATTCTTCCTGTTGGTCACTGGCAATGCATCATAACCTTTATTAAAAGATTAACAGTGGTATAAATGAATTTATCTACATGCTAGTGCATGATCTAAATCTGTGGTGACGCTTCCATCACATCAGAAACTCAAATACTATAAAAAGGTATTGTTCCCTACTGGCAACCTATTCAATGTTGAAAAAAATCCATGGAGTGTAAGTCTTTATTGCACAGCTGGCTTGTGATTAAGTTGCTCTTGTCATCAGAGAAACATAGAATTGTTTTATGTTCTTTCTATTTAGATGCGAACAACTGTATTCACACCAAACCATTTAGTCAAAGAATTTACCTTCCTTCTTACTATTCAGGAATAAAACATAAACAAATCACAGTGGACAGACTGAATATGCCTTCACCCTTTCCCAGGCTGAATGCAAATCTGGCATTCTTATCTATTAAAAAAGAGTTGGGGTTTGCACTCAATAGCAATATCTTGGAGGTATATCTCAGCCTCTGTGAGCATCTGATGCCATTAGCTGCAAGTGCTAGAGAGGATTTCATGCTGCTCATTTTCAGCAGAGCCAACAAGGGACTGAAAGAACATATTGCTTCTGTCCCCTAATGTACAAGGCAGCAACTTCAGTATCTTGCACATTTGCTTCTTGTTTCCCTACTCCCTTGTCCTTCCCCCACTGGAAAGAATTCTGCATCTAATATGTTATCTATATTGTTGTGATTTTGTTTGAGTACTACTCTAAATGAAGTTTCACACATGGCAACATAGCCAAGGTGCATATTTTTTACATTTTTCTTTCAATTTATTTTAGGGTTATCATAGACCAAATCACTACATTGCTACACAAGGTAAGTTTATCACCCTTTATTTTTGGTTATGCAAGGCTAAGAGGTTTTGGTACTTGGTTTACAGTTTATACACTCTAATACGCGTTCTTGCCACAGTCAGTATTCAGGACAGAGTAGGCTCAATCACTTAGGTAGGAGCAAACAAATTGAATTAGTATCTAATTTTCTGATATGTCAAGTAAGCATTCCATTGTTACATTTGTGTTCAAGTAAGTTTTTTGTAGAAAAATGTAATATACCCTTTTTGGCAGATTTTTACTCAACATGTTTCTATTCATGAAAAAAAGAAATAAGTAATGGTACAAATACTCAGTAAACTTCTTAGAGAGGAAAGAGTGTCATGAAAATGTATGTTCTCCTAATTGTTCAATGATAACTAGTCTTCAGGTCCTTAGAATATAAAACACTTCAGTTATCAGATTTTAGTTGAGGACCCAAAGACATATTACACTTGCAGAAGGATTCTTCAAAGGGATCTAGAGAAACAGTTTTACAGGCCATCACTTAAAAGCTTGTTTGGGAACACGAACCTATTCCTTTGTCAACATGGAATTTAAGTTTCAATTTGCATTGTCGTCAAAGAAATAGTTTTCCCATTCTGATGCAATTCTTATTTCTTTTTTGGTCAAGTTCAGAGCTCAAACAGGTGGGAAAGATGAGTCTTCTGTGACTGCTTGATCATAATATTGAACAATATGCCAATCTTCTCCCTATGCTTGGTTAGCATACATGTGGAAATTTGATTGCTCCTCCATTGTTTGGAGGAAAACTTCTCTGTAATAGGTATTCTGTGACAGAGCTTCCTGCATTTGCCTGTGGATCCAAAGAAGTTGAGCTACACCCACACGTGTTGTTACAACACATGCCCGACCTTTTAAGAGAGCCAGCTAGAGTACTGAGTATAATATACTCAGAATAATCTTCCATTAATTGGATTTAGAGGTCATATGTGCTACTACCAAAAAAAGTTAAAAAGTTGGACAAGTGAAGTAAGAGGTCTTACTTGATTTCTGTTGTCCCCTAAGTAACCCAAGAGTCTGCAGCCTCCGGTCCCATTTCTACCAGTGACAGGCTTCCTATCTCTGCCTTTCTGTACTTCAGCTCTCAACAGTCCCCAATGAGGTTCAGCCTTGTGTCGGATGACACTGGGGCAGAAGCAGATCTTACTTTTAAAACCACTTTGTTGTTGTGAATATTACATATTTAGACCAGAATGAGAATTTGTGATCTTAGAATACAAGCCATTTAAATGTGCTGCTTCTTCCATTTCTGCTAACACATCCCTCAGCCCATGGGCTTTCTGCAGATAAGCCATATAGGGAAACTGGGACGAAAATGCAGCATTCACTTAATTCTCATTGGGCTTTTACACTCTCCTCTTCTGAGAAGTTGATCGTTCCATGTAAGTTTTAGCTAATGATGCTGTTGTTTTTCAGCTTTAACTGAAATCTAAAACAAAAACTACACAGTTGGCATTTTACTTGTAATACTGTTGTTTTCATTAGGAAGTTCACCAGATTTCACTTACAGCTTTCTGATAGGCATTCAAGATCCCTATCTAAAACAAGTTCAAATATGGCTCTATCACTCATCAGAATACCTGAATAGCAAATACCAAGCTTGAGGGTTTTGTACTTTCAAATTTTAAAGCCATGTATTTAATAATTTGTGAATATTGTACTGCGAGTCTGTGTACTGTATCCACTAGCAAGTCCCAAGAATTTCTTTGCCTTACTTTTTTCCTGCTATGGTGTCAAGAAGTACCTAGTCAAGAAGAAGAAGAAGAGGAGTAGAAACAAGTCATCTCCAAGGTGTCAAGGATATATGTCTGTTTCAGCTGTCAATGTTTGGGGCAGGTCCCATCAGTTTCTTCTCTGTAAGTGCAGCTGAGTGCACACAGGGGTGAAGAATATTTATATTCTGAAGAATATAAAATTCATCTTTTAATGGCCATACAATTTACAGCAAATTCAAAATACTTTGTGAGTTTTTCAGTGGATTACATTTTTAACATATTATTTTTTAAGGCCAGTTGAGAAGCAGATTTGAATCTCCATTTTGAAGGAACAAAGAGCACTGATCTTAAGAGGTTTATGTATTCTTTCTAGCTCTGTCCTTGGCCTGATGAAGAATCATGGGCAAGTTTCTTTTCCTTCCTCTATCTCAGCTTTCATATCTGCAGAATAGGGTTAAAAATGCTCATCTGCTTTTTATGGTTCTCTGCAATGTCCTAGCAGATGCAGCTGTGTAAAGGCTGGATGGTTTTATTCTCCAGTATCCCAGATTCCTGACAAAGTCTTTGAACAATAGTAACACTTACAGTAAAATGCAACCTCTGTCTCCTGCAAAAGGGAAAAAGTTACTGGGAATAATCTCTAAAATCCCTTTGAAGATCTATATTAACTATGGAAGGAAAAATATATATTTCACATGTTGAACAAGACTATGCCTCTGTACGTCTTCCTGACAAGTAAGCCTGTCATGGGCCATGGCTTGCAGTATAGCCAATGACATTCATGCTCTGTTTTAGAACACACTTTCATATAGATATGTATCAACATAAAAACACAGCACAACAGTTAAGCTGCATTTTAAATTCCCTTGATGTCCACTTACATCAGTCTTCAAATAACTTTTCCTATTTTCTCTTTTCTCCTCCCCTGCAACTTTCACAGGTGCACATGCCTATTGTTCTTTGAAGGAAAATGTCATTATATCAGTCAGTTTTAAATCTCTGAGGAGTTAGAGTGATTGATATTTAATTTTCCTGTGTTCTTCTTAAACTGCATTCAACATATCAAGTCTTAATGAGCAAATATAATTGTTTGAAGTGAAAAAGTGGCAAATTTAATCAGTTTATAATAGACTACCAATCTGCTTTTAATAGAGCTACGAGTTGCATAATCACCTGTTTATTAAAGCGTTAGTGTCTTCCATACTAACCAGAGTTTGACGTGCAGATTGGTGTCTTTCCACCATGGCGTTCAGATTATCCTGCTGCTAATTTGAATTACAGAGAGAAACATTTTTTGAAAGTGTTACATAATGGGGGCTTTCTCAACTGATAATCAAAAAGGGGTTTACTTCCATTTAAAGAGTAATACATTCATAGTTTGCAATTTCAATTATAAAATAAACATAATTTTTCCTTTATGCAGTAAGTATAATGTGAGTGGTAGACTGAATTTACAGCTAATAAAGACTTTTGATGATCTCCTGTAATTGGAGATCCCATCAACAGATGGGATCTGCCCCTGAGTCACTGAGATTAAAAAGAATCCCTCATCGCAAGCTGGTGTACTGGGTCATGCAGAACCAGCAAACTTGTGCAATTTGAAATTCGCTGCTTTGTTTTATAGATCACTTGTTCCCATGGATATAATTCTTTAAAATTCTTTTATAGCAGAATATCGAGCTCTTATATGATCTGTTCAATTTACTGGCAGCAGGGTTTTTTTTCCAGGAGTTAGGTAATCAATGAATTTTAACCAGGTCCTTTGACGAGAACATTAGGTTGAATGTCTGTATGGTACTTATTCTCACGCACACTGCTGGATGTTCCTATTATTGAATGACTGTCGTTGATCTTGCATGTCTCATCCTGATTACAAAGCAGGAAAAATTAATCCTTTTTGTATTTACTTGCTCTATGTCCCTTGAAGTTCACATAGTTATCTGACCTATGATTTAGCTTCTTTTAGCTAGTCTCTACTAAAGTATTTGCAATGCTTCCTCCACTGCTGCACCAGCAACTGTAAATTATGAGTGACAAACAACTGTTAATATAGTTCTACAGCATCATTCACAGCCAGGGCTGGTTTTCGAGCAGATCAGTCATGTGTGAAACAGCAGATACTCGCATGCAAGCTGCATGTCTCTGTATTATGTATAGCATACATTCATTGATGCATCACTAACCTTTGAATACTCTTTGCAAGTCAGAGCGTCTGTGCTTGCTGCACTATGCAAGGAACTGGATCTAAGATGTTTTGTAGAAGTATTTCAGAGCATGTCATAATGATTGTAAAAGCTACTCTAGAAAATAAAGCCGCTTTAGATGCAAAAGCCCAGTGTAGCCTTTCTACCTCTTTTTTTGTCTATATCCAGTTGTAAAGCAGATGCTGAACTGTTTCACTTTGTATATTGCTAAATGGAGGCAGACATCAAGTCAAGTTTCAGTTCGGAGGAATTTTTTAGATTTGAGTTATGAACCTCTGAAAATAAATATTTACAATGGAAATGCTTACAGTCTTCACTACATCAGCCTAAACTTGTGACCATAATAACTCTTTTCATATTCCTTCTTTTTTCTGCAAAATATGTGTCGTTTTTCTGCACACGACTGTATATGTTGTGTGAATGTTTTAATAAGGGCTTTCAGAAACAAAAATACATTTTATTTCAAACTGAAAGGTCCCTTTGAGATATCTGAAACAGAAACATTGCTTTGAATAATAGCACTCTTAACTTCCTTGGCATGTTTTTTGTTTTTATGTTGCAGAAAGCTGTCAGAACTACAGCAGTGTGGAAGCTCCACACTTATCTTTACAAAGAAACTTTTGCTGTTTTGGTTTTAGCCCATGGATGAAAATTAACATTTAAAATTACTTCAGGGAGAATTGAAAAACAATGGAGTGAGATAGTTATACACAATTTTTCAACTTTAGATATGCTGTCATTTTTGCCAGGCTGTTTGCCTGATGTGTATATATACATATGAAGTGAATGAATTCTGTGCATTTATGTTAATCTTGAAGATTCAGATGTTTGATTTACTTCTTAATCATCAAAACATTAAAAAGGTGGTATAAGCCATCTCTATGAAGGAGATAAACCCATTCCTAAGCAGTACATTAAATAGCCGAGGCTTTCTGACCTTCACATGTTTTGCAATAATGGTGACAAATGGCAAAGTAGTTCCGTTTTTTTTCCAACCCCAAACACATGCAAAAGCATCCCCTTTGCATATTGAAGTGGTATCTCCAGGTTATACTGTGAAGGCATATGGCAAATTCACCAGAGCGTTTTTACCGCTGTTTATTTCCCACCAAAGGTTGATGACAAAGATTGCAGCCTTTTAAAAGCTGGTACTTTTTGTGTTAAGGACAAAAAGACAGTATGTAGTAAAAACTGGTAACTGCCAAGTCAACACTTTTCGAGAGTTATGGTACATGGGATTAGCAGAGCTTGTCTCTGTCTTTTTGTTTATAATAGGAGATTTTAGTTATAACTGTATTAGAACAGTTATCATTTAGGTTTTTCATGATTCCTATGTATTTCTACCTTTGTCTTAATCAGCTGTGTGGTAGTTTTTTCTGTACAGGAAATTAGACACCCCTCTTGCTTTCCATTCAGTGCAGATGGCTGTGACTACAGTGCTAGCATAGTTTTCTAACAGGCAAGAAATTAGCTTAGACTCTTTTGCAACTTCTGTGAATCTTTTGTGTAGACCGGGTAAAATAGGAGCACTGTTGGAAAACTGCTGATAGATACTGGGTAGAGCCACTTAAATTCTTCTTCATGTATGTGTGAGTACATTTTGCATAAAATACATGCCTGCCTTTCATAAAACTTTGGAAATTCTTTGAAAATACAAATAAGCTCTAGAAATGATACTGAATCAGAATCATAGAATCAAAGAATGGTTTGCATTGGAAGGGCCTTTAAAGGGCATCTAGTTGCAACACCCCTGCCATGGGCAGGAACACCTTCCACCAGACGAGGTTTCTCATAGCCTCATCCAGTCTGGTCTTGAACAGCACCTGTGGGGCATCCACAACTCCTCCGGGCAACCTGTTCCAGTGCCTCACTACCCTCACAGTAAAAAATTTCATCCTTATATCTAATCTAAATCTACCCTTTTCTGGCCTGAAGCAGTTACCCCTCATCCTGTGACTGCATTTCCTGATAAAGGGACCCTCCTCAGCTTTCCTGTAGGCCCCCTTTAAGTACTGGAAGGTGTCTATAAGGTCTCCCTGGAGCCTTCTATTCTATAGGCTGAACAACCCCAGCTCTCTCAGCCTGTCCTCATACGGGAGGTGCTCCAGCTCTCTCATGAGCTTTGTGACCCTCCTCTGGACTCACTAGCAGATCCATGTCCTCACTGTGCTGAGGACTTTGGGGCTGGACACAGCACTCTGGATGAGGTGTCACTAAAGCAGAGTAGAGGGGCATGATCACCTCCCTCGCCCTGCTGGCCACACTTCTTTTGATGCAGCCCAGGATTTGGTTGGCTTTTTGGGCTGCAAGCACACATAGCTATCTCATGTTGAGCTTCTCATCTACCAGCACCCAGAAGTCCTTCTTTTCAGGGCTACTCTCAATCCATTATTTAATATTTCTTTGTGAATATAAATTCCCTTATCTTATGCAGGCTACTCTTTCATTTGCTTGTTAATGTGGTTTGTGAAACAATTTGAGAAACTGATGATTTCTCTGTTGTCAAAGCCACAGAGGAAGAAAAAGCAATCCTATCCTCTCCCCTGCAAAGACTGAGCAACACGAAATCAGAAATAAAGGTCTTCAGAGCATATATACACCTCTGTCTCAAAAACGTATGGGTTTGATTTCTCTGTTGTGAAGTTAGTTTGCAATAGCTACAATAGACTTTCGCTGAGCAAACTGTCCTTGCAAACCAAACACACTTTCAGAAAAGAACATTATGGTGGTGGCCATGTATTACTGTGTTTGCTCCTCAGGCACCTAATTACCTAGATTATGCACTAGAATCCTTTTTTTTTGTCCAAAGAAGATGTATAGAGCATCAGCGGTAAAAATGTACCTCACTTGTCAGTATTTTGGGGGAATGCAAGTTATAGAAAGCTGATGTTTGACAATAGGGTTTCAATCCTGGATAAAGAATCAGCCAAAGAATTGGACTTGATGGGGAAGGTACCTGGCACTCTTGATGGAGTACTGTTAATATGCCTGTCAATCAGTGAAGCCTAATACTGAAGCAGAAGGAGCAGAGAAATGCAGTTTGTCAGGAAAATCACATAGCCAAAGCATCCATTTTCTGTGAAGTTTATTTTCCAGCCAGTCTTCAGCAGCCTGGAGGAGGCTTGGCAGCAAGTGTAAGAAGGCTTTTCGTCTTCTCATTTACAGGGGGGTCGGGGGTGGAAAGGGTGTTACAAACAGAATGTATTTCAGAAACAAATGTATCAAGAAATAAATAAGGCAACTGATTTTTGTCCTGTCACCACATCCGAATCTTTGAAACCTGTCATCTTTTCTCTATTCTGCATCCTTTGGTGGCAACTGAAATCTCTGTATTGATATGGCCACCAATGCACATGGCAATCTGGGCAATTTTGAAGCACTGCCTTTGAGAAAAAAAGATACAGGCTTATTGGATTAATTTCTTTCCCTGTCCATCTGTATTCTTCTGTGCAGTTGCGTATTCAGATGCAGACTGTGTGGAGATTCCCTCTGCTGCTGCTAAATCTCATTCTGTTGCAAGCATGCCCATGTTACTATGTATAATACAGATTAAGCACAAATACACTCTCCATGTTAGAATGTCTTTCCATGTTTACAGTGTACAGCAAATACTGCAGTCTCTTATAGAATATAATAAAACGTAAAATGAAAATATTAGTGTTGCCATTCCCTACTTGCAGAAGTGAAAATAACTGATGTTCTCCCAAAAATAACAGTAAATAATAGTAATGAGAGAATTTATTGTCATGCAGATTTAATTTTTACCATCATTATCTAGAAGTTAAAGGGAAAGATATCTAATTGATTCTGACTATTTCTATGACTGAGGAAGAAATGGATGTACCAAAGTTCTCCAGCCTTAAATTGAAAAATATATTGTCAGTGATATATCTCACTCATGAGATACCTATCAGGACAGTAAATCATGACAGATTTATTTTGCTAGAATTTTTACTTATGCTTTAATGTAGACTAAATTATCTTGTTTGTTCATCTGGGTAAAGTCTTAATGTTAATGCACTTAAACTCCCAGCACAAGTTTGAAAAATAGAGCATCTGAATATCTTATTCACAAGCATGAGCAATATTCCTTCACAATAAGATCCTTGGGGAAAAATAAAAGAAACAAGTAGCCAAAATGAACTCATATTTTGGAGCTAGAGAATAGTGATGATTTTATTACATCCTAATGCTTATGATTGACTCAACATGAAAATAGAAAGTAGAAATAGGAAAGACTAATTAGGTTCTTTTGTCTGTTCCCTAAGGAACCTTCTACTGAAGGGGATAAAATGATCTTAAACTTCTCATCCATCATAAAAATTGATTCTGCATTACAAGTTGATATGAAGAACCCAGTCCAACAAGTGAATTACCTAAGGTTTTTAAGTTGGAAAGTTACAGGCAGCATTACAGAATAAATGCCACATTTGTTTTTCTTCCCAAGCTCAGATGGGCTGTTCAGAATGAGTGATTAATAGGTATTCATGTTTCCATGATGCAAATCAGCCTTATGGAGAAGAATGCACAAATTAGAAACTAAAAGAGCTTTCATTCTGGAAAACATTGATTCAGCTAAATTGAAACTTTCAGTGGGACTGCTTTCACAAAGACAGTTCAGGTTCAAATAGTGGGGTCAGTGTTCCTGGAATAAGCCTTCAGATGGAGCTGTGACCTCAGATGGAGAGCCAGTATCTCATGTTGCTGTTTGATCTGAATCAATTTGGAGCTGTATCTCAGTTTCCTAACTGAGTCCCCTGTTATTCTTCTGACATGCTTGACTGTAATTAAACAATTAAATGTCCGTAGGTTATAGAGAGGAAGAGAGTCCATGTGTGAGTGAGACTAACTCTGTTTCTCTGTAGCCAGTACACTCTGCTGGAGACTACATCAAGGCCTCTAATTACAATTACAATTATTCAAAGTATTCCTGTTTCATCATAGAAAAAAAACAAACTGAAAAACGCTCTAAGCAAGCCATTGCCTAGCAGTGCTCTCTTAAAAGGTGTGCAAGGTAAAGATTCAAGACTCTGGCCTTACCCAGTATCCCACATAACCTTCACTAAGGAATCCCCAACTCTGGCGAGTGCTACATGTAATGCAGAATTTGGAAGACATTGGATTTATCCAGTCTGAGAAAATGTTAACAAAAAGAGCAGACTGCTTAACATTCCTACTGTGTGGCAAACAAATTATGTGAAAGAAAGCATTCTTCAGTTATAGTGGATGACCTAGATTAAGCCACAACTACCTTGTTTTGTCAAGGTTTTTAATTTCCTGAAGTTCAGATCAGAAAAAAAAACAGCTTTCTTGAATGGGGTAATGGTACATCCATGGCCAGTACACAGATTTTGTTGCATTCAGCTTTGCCTAATCTCAAGCTAACTGGATAAATCTGGACCATTTCTGTTGCTGCCAGTTCTTCTGTTCCCAATCTGCAATATTTCTATGAGTTGTCAAAAGGTGTTATGGGAATGTGCTATTCATTCTTTGGGAAATCGTATGACACTTTCATTTTAGTTTGTTGATACAGAACACACTGAGCTAGTATTGGAAATGTAGCTGTGGAAAAATGTCAATCAATAAGTGTGTAACACTTTATTAGGCGGAAAGTTAGCTGGATAGCATTAGCTGTAGTGTTATAAAAAACGTCTTAAATAGCACCTGCCAAGAGTGCACAAATAAGGCCTGGCCTCAGACTTAAAAATATATTTAAGTGCAGCAATGGCTTGTTTGTGAATGCAGAAATACTAATGTGGAGTGGGCACAGGGTAAGATTATTCAGAAATGGCTAGGGAGCTGCTGTATGTTATATCAAGACTGTTCAGTTCATTGAAGCCCTACCTTGCTTCCTGTTGTCTCTCAAGGTGTGTTTGGATTGTGACTGTAAGGGGAATGAACACCTTTTGTGTGTTCATGGGCAGTTAATATGTTATGCAGCACCCTCTACAGTGCAGCTCCAGTCCTAGACTGGGGTTTCTAGATGGTGCTATAATGCAGACAAAATAATGCATAGAGATATGTGCTGTTGCAGCCTGGTTGGATCTGTATCAATAAATAAAACACCATATGATCTTCCAGATAATAAATACCACATTCCCTCACAACCAGGTGACTACCCACAGAATCACTGCAGAATAGGATTAGACAAAATGCCAACAAGGGAAATTATTCAGCTCTAGCCAATAGGTGATCCATACATGTACATACACGCACTTTGTATTTCAAGCTTGTTATCTAGTTTTGTGAAATGAGCAATTCTAAAGAAAAACATTCTCTTGAATAGTCAGTTTTGTCATTACTCAAAGGATATATTTTTTTAGTGTCTCTTTATTAAGCTGGGAATTTTAAATGAAGGGGGAGTTTTGTTTTAGCTAGCTGTGAGATGCTTACACACCTTTCATAACGTAATATGACTGTGGCTCATCACTACTGCATACTGTAAAGGGCATGTTACAGGCCAAATGTTTTTATGTTCTTTTTAGATTTGGAAGAGATAAAGAATTCAGAGGTCAATCTCCTCCTTTCCTTCATCCTGTGAAAGGTCTGGTGCTGACTCCTCTAAATGTAGGAGGAGGTGGTTTGAAAAGCCAGACAAAGCACTGGTCAGTTTCGTGGGAGCTATAGATAAAATTTCTACATGCACCTCAGTCACTTAGTAATCTAAGCCTCATTGAAAGCTAATGGGACTTGAAAGCACTTTGAAAATTTCATTTTGTGAAAGCCAATTTTCACATACAGTGATGTGCAGGCAGCAGGGTTTGCTGACTGGCTAGCTCGAAGCAGGTAGGATTTAGTTTGTGCTTGAAAATCAGCCAATTACTATTCACTGTGCTGTCCCTTGGCTGATAATGAGAGAAGGCTGAGTTTTTCCTGAACGAAGGATACAGCAAAAAGCCTCTACGTTGCCAGTAGCTGTGCTGGGAGGATTTGTCCCAATAAAGCATTTCAGCTTGCTTTGTAAGTAGTGTTTTCCTGAAATGTCAAGCTAACAAGAGTCAGCCAGATCTTTTTCTTATTGACAGTCCATCAAAGGTGAGGAAATCATAAAAAATACCCCAAACATTTTAAATTCATAGCTCAGTCCTGACTAACCCACTGAGTGTAGCTGAGGTGACTCACTGGAATAGTGTTGCTGCATACTGCCTTCTTTTTTTTTTTTTTGCATTGTAAGGTAGTATCATTGCAAAAGGCCACAGAAGGAAAAAATGGTGGGCTGGCTACAACTCAAGTATAGATTTTGAATGTATTTGATAAGCACGATATGTTCTGAAGCCTGGGTTAAAACTGGTGTTAGGAGAAACTGAACATTTTTAATTTGTTTGTGAAGTTGTGGTAGGGTTCTTGCTTACAAAATGGTGTTCTTTCTTATTTGACTATGAGTTAGTTACTGCCTCTGCAAATGAGTGGCTCCTGTCTGCACTGTCTCTGAATCTGTTACCATGGGGGAGTCAGTTAAAATGAGGCTTAAATCTGAGAGGGAAGTTTTTTCCACACCTAACTGAAAAGTAGCCATAGCCTCAGGCTTCCTTGCTTGAGCTGCCTGCTGGCTTAGCATACTTAGACAACAGTCTAAACCTATTTTGAGAGAAGCTAATGCTGAAAGACTGCGTGATCACTGCCTGAGTTTTTTAAGGTTTTATAGCAGAGCTTTGTTCTGGATTTCACTGGCCTCCATGGAGGCACTAAACCCTTACGAACTCCTGGAAGGGTGAGTGGAAGTTAAATGCATGCTACTTTACCTATTCAACAAGCGTATGGCAAAGACAGCTCTTGACAAATCATGTTATCATTAACTGATCAGATCTTCAAAGCACCTTCCATTGAGTAAACAGCTCATTTTGGGAGGGCAGAGATGAGCTGGAGTACAACTGTACTGCAGTGTGGCATTGGCGATGCTATTACAAAAAAATACTGAACTAGGAGTTTATCTTGCTAGTTGACTTAATCAGCACAACTGAGATCTGTCACTTTTCTTTGTAGTATGATGACTATTTTAGATAGAAAGATCAAGGCATTACATTTTATTTTATGAAAAAGTGGAACCTAAACTTACACTCCTTATTCTGCACTTGATCATGCAAAGAGGTGTCCAGGCTTGCAGAGCTGCTGACCACTGAGGAGCTTCCCATGAAGTAACTGGGGGCCTGACAAAACTGAATGCTCATGAAAATCTGATCAAATAATTTACACACCTCCAAATTCCTATTGATAAAAACCTGGTCACACTGCCTTTCTGAGTAGGGAAAAATATATTTCAGTTAAAGGAGATGTTCCCTCGCCTGCAGTCAGTGATATTTATAGTTTAAAGAAATATTTAACTGCAATTTTTTTTCATAATTTTTTCTGGAAGGGAGCTTTGCTTTTACCTCCAAATTCCAGCATGGTTAAAAGAGCAAATGACATGCATTTATGGATTATCAGATCAGTAGACTGGCAACGTATTAGTAATTTTGCTTCCTCCTGCAAAATTCTTTATAAATGATCCTACTAACACCTAGTCTGTCCCATTCAAGAGGCTCGTTATGAAAAGGAGAATTCTTGAATATTTTAATGTGTTAGCTCATAGTCTGTTCTAGTAATTTCTCCACCACCACCCATTCTGGTTTTATGCTTTCATGTATATTTTGAACAATTTCTGCCTTGTAATGGGTTTGGGATTTTTTGACATTGTAGTTGCAAAGGGAATCATTGCTTTTTTTGCCTTATTTTTTTGCCATGCAGCCATATTCATTCGTACAAAAACAATCACTCATAATAAAGAATGAAGGCTAAAGCGCAGTTCCCTGTATGCAGGCATGTTAACTACCTGTTCTTAAGGGGTCAAGTTGTGGGCAGTCACAATAGCAAGCAGCATGTTTTTCTTCAGTAAAAAAGTGAAGACAGTTGTCATTGCTACTAAAACCTGTACTAACCATTAAGTGAGGGGACCATTTTATAACCATGTCTATAACTGAATTTGGTCTCAAGTGGACTAAACATTAGCTTGTGGATTTGACATTCTGCACTAGGTTTGAGAAGCTATTTGTTCCTTCTTCAAGCTGCTTGCTTTTCCATAAATTGAAAAATGACCCATAGATTTACAAGTCCCATCTGAGTAAGTACTGGGGGCATTTCAGGATTCAGGTGTTGTGTGTTTCTTTGTGTGTTTGCTTTCTTTCCTGAACACTTTTTCTTGTATTCTAGGCTAGTTTATCACACTCAAATTGATCACATACCCTAGTAGCAATAGCACTTGTTAGAACAAGGTCTCTCAATAAGCAGAAAGAGAAGCTCTAGAAAGGACTGTGAACTAAAGCAGCTTCTTAAGAGTTTAAGCCGTTCTCAAAAGCTGTGTGGTTTTCCATTTCCTAATATGTTTGTTTTCCCAGAGCAGCAACTACCAACTACCAGTAATACAACTAACAGTTGTAATATATACAAGTGATCATTTCTGTTTGAGTTTGTTCAATAATGCATTTAATTAGCATGGGGTTTAGAAGGTTGATTTCTTTTTCTTTTTTTTTTTTTTCCTTTGCTCTTCATCTTCTGGTTGCAGTATGTTGTTGATTTTTTTTTTTCACGGCAGAAATCTTTGATCCCAACTAGTATATTGTGTAGCTAATGGGGAACGCCACAGGCTTACTGTTATGCAGCACGGTACCTGCTCTTCAGACCTTCTCCTCCCACAAGGGGGCAACTGCTGACAATAACCTTCCTGCCTATTGTGCGCACATCTGTTAAGCTGATGCTTAGAACAATTATAGGCTCTTTCTTTCCCTGCCACAAGTCTCTGGAATCAAATTGTTCAGTTCTTAACAACAATAAATCCTCCAACCCTACCTAGCCTCTAATGCTTTTCAGTTCTGGCTGGAGACAAGTAATAATTTATTCACATGTCAGAAAATAATTTGAAAAATGTCAAGAAGAAAAGAAAAATGGGGTAGAAAAGAATTACTTCCTGAGACTTTAAGGTACATTTTTAGGTGTTTTTTTTTTTTCCTTTTGGTGTCCTAAACATGAAAAAAGTTTGGACGCTGCATGTAAGAATTGGAGACGAACAGTAAGAAAATATTTGAGAGCAGGAATCCTGTCAACTGCTTTAATTATGCTTGTCTTATCATTTGGACAGTAGCATTGAGAAGAGCATGCTCAGCTCTGCAGAACAGGGCATTTCTTCTAGAATAACATTTGGAATCAAGCTTGATAGAATTGTCAGAGCTCAGGTGTTTCTCTGGCCTGAAAAAAAACGCTATTACTTTTTCTAAAGATTTTTTTTCTCAGAATTTATTACCTTTTTTATTTATAAAGTATAACAAATTCAAAATCTTTAGGAAGAAATTAGTGTTTAGGATCACTCAGCCGTTGTAATTTGTGATTTCATGGTCTGAAATGTAGGAATCATTAAATCATGAGACAATTTATGCTGTAGAATAAAGAATCGGAAATGAATTGTTGCAGAGTATCCCAGAGATGTCAGAAACAAATGACTGTTAAGGCGCAACCATCTTGTTTCTGTAGTGGATCTGTAGGAAAGAAAACTGACATAATACATAAAGAAACTTGCTATATTGTCCTTCGGTTTCTCAAAGATTGTGCCTTCTTGCAAGGGGAAATGAAGATGGCTATGTTGACAGAGGATCTTTTCTCACCTTCCCTTCAGCTTTACCAAAACCATGTTCAGGTGAAAAATTTTGAAACGTCGTATAATCCTATGGTGGCAGAATGCAGTACAGCCATTTAGATTTTCTCCATTAAATCAGGATTCTTGAAGCAGTAGTGCTGTTATTTTTTATCTTTGATCAAGCTGAAATAATCTTAATAATGTGTCATGAATTTGCACACTATTTCCAGGACACTACTCTGGAAAACTGCCTTTTCCTAATCCTGTTTTTAGCTACACTCCTTCAAAGATGATTGCTATAATAATTTTACTGAATATTTGTTTGAGATTTGAGAGGAAGGAAGGAGCTATGCAGAGATAGTATTTTCCTACAGTGAGTAAAATGGTCTCCTTCCTTTTACCAGTGGGAGAAGTTGGCTTAAAACCTTTCTCTTGTTGTGACTTTAATTGCCCCAAAAGCTGTATTGAATTCTACATTATTGAAACACAAGCAAAATAAACTTTCACTATGACACATGCTAATTGTCTTACTGTGGCATTCAGAATTGCGCTCGGATTGTGTCTGTATTAAATATCCAGGACAATTACATAGTAGTAAAGTACGTATTGTAAATTTCTATGTGATGGAGAATGATTTAAGTCTTGTCATACTTCAGAATGAAATTCACAAAAGTATCATCTGTTCTGTGCTGTAAATTAAAAGAAAAAAAACTTTAGTTGTGTAGCTACAACATCAGCTCAAACTTTGTAATTTCTGAAACTGTAGTTTCATATTCTGCTTTTATTTCTTCTGACGTCTCTTGTATTCTGAGTTATAGCTTCCTGTTGTTTCAAATAACTTTTTCTCCTGTGATTGGAACTACCAAAGCAAGTAAAAGTCAAGTTGAGTGACTATAGGGAAACCAGTGAAACAAAGTATGCAGCTTTTTTAAAAGCAGAGAAAGTAAGGAGGAGGATACATAACTTCCTTAAATGGTCTATGCAAATTATGGATGATAAAGTTATCCTTTGAAATTGGTAAAAAATAAAAAGAAATGTTAAAAGTTCAAAAGTTTTAAGACTATTACCATCCTTTTTTCTTAAACGTGAAGCTACATCATAACTGTGATGTTATTTGCCTAGTAATTTGGTTTTGACTTGCCTATAATATCATGGAATTATGAAGTCATAGAATCACAGAATGTTTTGTATTGGAAAGGACCTTCAGAGATCATCTAGTCCAACCTCCTGCTATGATAACATAGTAATACTATATTACTACATTTTTCACTACGTGCATGACTTTCAAAGTGAAATTTTTATTGTCAACAGGTGCTCAAAGTACCAAAACATAGGTGCCAAACTACCCAAATCTGTCAATGTGTGATTTTGTAATGTTTCAAGAGTGTTGGTTTCTTCAGTAGAGGAACATTTAGGGCAATACATTATCCATTTATCCTCCAATTAGCTGATTTAAGGCATTCCTCTAAATAAGCCAGTAATTGCTTACTGCAGTGTGGCAGTTCAGTAATGGATTCACTATTGTTGTTAAGCTTATGTTAGTACCTGATAGTATTTTACATTTGTATCAGAAATAGTGTGGCCAGGAGGACAAGGGAAGAGATTGTGCCCCTGCACTCAGCACTGGTGAGGCCACACCTCAAATATTGTGTTCAGTTTTGGGCCCCTCAGTACGAGAAAGATATTGAGGTGCTGGACGGCATCCAGAGGAGTGCAACGAAGCTGGTGACAGATCTGGAGAACAAGTCTTATGAGGAGCAACTGAGGGAACTGTAATTGCTTCGCTTGAAGAAGAAAAGGCTGAGAGGAGACCTTATTACCTTTTACATCTACCTGAAAAAGGGTTGTAGTGTGGATGTTGGCCTCTTCTCCTGAGTAACAAGTGATAGGACAAGAGGAAATGGCTTCAGGTTGTGCCAGGGAAGGTTTAAACTATGTATTAGGAAATATTCATTCACTGAAAGGGTTGTCAAGCATTGGAACAGGCTGCCCAGGGAAATGGTTGAGTAAACGTCCCTGCAGACATTTAAAAGACATGGAGATGTGGTGTATAGGGACATGGTTTAGTGGTGGACTTGGCAATGTTAGGTTTAGAGGTGAACTCAGTGGTCTTAAAGGTCTTTCCCAACCTAAACAACACTGTGATTTGTTTATTTTTATTGGCTCAGGGGTTTTAAAGCTACTTTAAAACTGGGGTGGCACGCTGAACCTCATGGGTAAGACATGTAGACTAGAAACAGACAGGATCAGGCATACACAAAATGATGTGGTTGTTCTCAATATTTTACATTTCTGTAGCATTTCCTGTGGGCTGATGCTCAGCTTTCACATGACACTAGAGAAAGCCTTCTGTGTTCATCTACTAAAGTGCACAGGTTGTTGGGGAAAGCACTGCTGAGGACATGGCTGCCTTGGCATGCCAGAGTACTTTACTGCTTTCCCTGTTATATTGCAAAGTGATATACTGCAGCAAAAAACTATAACTTCTGTCTCACTTCAGGAAGTACAATTTAGGAGCTGGAGTAATTTGATGGATAGTACATACTAAGAAAAATATTAGAAACCAGGAAAGGCCACATAGTCTATTGAGGCTCATTTCATTCCAAATACACCTTCCCTAGGTTATCATCCAATTGTTAAGAGAAAGAGTAATGTTATCCATTTTTTATAATTCCACTTCTGGGTATTAGAGAGATAAATACCTAAATGCTGGAGAACTAACTTTCTTTCAGAGCACTATTTCAGGAGAAAAATACTTAAATGCAGATAGGTGGGATGACAGAAAAGAAATTGACCCTAAATGAAAAATATGATGTTAGTGATATGAATATATGTGTAAAGTCACAGTTTCTCAAAGTTCCCCAGAGACAAACTTCCAATCATGAAACTTTCAGAAAGTAACCTTTCTTTTGATTTATTGTTTTAGGACCAATGCAGGAGACAATATATGACTTCTGGAGAATGGTATGGCATGAAAACACAGCCAGCATAATCATGGTTACTAATCTCGTAGAAGTGGGAAGGGTAAGTGATTTTTTGTACTTCAAAAGATGAAAGATTTTCAAGGTGTTGACTTTGGGAAATTAAATAGTGGGCCAACAAGATGCTTACATACTGAATATAGCACATAAAATATTTATGAGTGCCTCTGCTAAGAGGTTCATTATCAATTATTTTTAAACATGCCTTTGATGCTTGTCTTGGATAACATTAGCACAATGAAAAAGTATCTGATAAAGCTACATTCTGTGCATTTGAGGACTGCAGAGACTGCCAAAGGGAAAGTATCATATATTTGTAGATATCTCAGACCTACCCCTTCTATTAGGAAATTAGAGAACTGGTTATGGAACAAGTTGTGGAGTAATCTTTTTTTTTTTTAAGGAGGACTGAGGGGGAGTAATTTCTGAAACAGATTTCTGAGAAAAGTATGAAATTGCACCTTCTTCGTAGTATGTTAGTATAAATCGACCTTGTTCGTTTGTTTTTTCCTTCCTGTAAGCCTTCTGGATTAAACAAGAAAAAATTAGCTTTACTCATTTGTACACTACATTTGTTGACCAAGAGGTCTTCTTCAGGAGTTGAGTAGTATAGGAAAGCTTGAATTATGTAGCTGATACCGTGTACTTTTCTTTCTTTGCTTGATAGCTTCTAAAGTAGGCCTCCTACTCAAGTCATTATGGCTAATTTTGTTTTCAACAAGTATTGAATGGAACCATTTTCTTTGTTTCTCAGAACCATCAATAACTGAGTCTTTTAATTTACTGCTTTGTCTATGCACTAGTGTCTTAGTTCTCATCTGCAATGTTTTTTGGGGGAAAATTTGCTTCGTAACTGGGCATGTAGTTTTCATTTGGAATGAAAAAAAGCCCACTCCTTTTATTGCAACTACTGCAATTATTGTAAATCAAAATGTTGAAATAAGAAGTCAGGCGCACATATCTTGGTGTGAGCCACATGGTTTTAAGAGATGTTTTTAATTTCACACTGCTGGAGTGGCTGATACCTCTCTGCCCTGTGGCATTGGCATGAGGAGAGAGCAGTGTTTATGTTGTGTGAGTCAGTCTGTCAGATCTTGTCTCCTTTCTAGCAAGTCCAGTTTTACAATGTCAGTTTATTGTCCTTATGTTCTTTTTCAATTGTTAATATATATCCTAATGTTTAGATACTTGCATGCCCATGGCTGCCAACAGATCAGGTACCAGCATTATTTTTAGATATAAAAAACATGGGATTTGTGACTGCATTTAACATCTGTTGCAGGAACACATGTATTACTAATTGCAGAGACAAAAAGAGATCACGGAGGTCACTTTAAAAATTCAGTCCCTTGAGTAAGGAAGAAGGTAGAAATAGTTGGATGGTCACATATCAATTCAAAGCATATGGACCTGTAAGAACAGGAAGCTCTCCAGAAAACCGCTTCATTAAATCTTTATACATGTTCATTAGTTTCCAAGCACACAGCTTAAAAATGGGTGTTTTCAGGGTATGGATAAACAATCCTTAGAAAAAGAACAGCATATTACATGAAACCACATGCTGTCTTCCTAAAGACAGTATTTGAAAGCATCTATTAGTGTGAACTGTCAGGTATCAGCTATGGAAATGCTAGTCTTGATGGCAGTGTTGGTGACCTCAACTCACAACATTTAGGCACACAGCACGTTCACTTAACAGCAAGCAACCGTGTGCCACCCTGGAGATTTCTTGAGGGTGCAGGAGTCCTAGTGGGATGCAGGTCTGGGCCTTTGTTGTTCCTGGCAGTAGTAGAAATAACTTTGTTCTCACTTTCTCTGGAGGCCAACATAGGTGAGAATAGAGTGCAGAAATTTAAATGAGCTTTTAATGGAAATGAGATTGTATGAGCCACAAAACAATTCAGTCACTCCTCTGTCGGTGCTTCTGTCCTACTCCCAGAGCTGGAACCATCAGAAACAAGGAGGCATATTGCAAACACACCATCTGTCCTGCAAGCCCTTACACAAGCTCTGTGCCACCTTGATTAGTAATGATTTTAATGGACCTTTTGGTAGCATTCCTGCAGGGCAAGCCTTGTAACCTTCCCAACCCTGAATTTTTCTACTCCAATTGCTGTTGCTGGTATAACATTTATAAGGGTTTATTATTTTTATTTTTTTAACCCTCTTGACCTATTGTAAGCTGAGGAGGAAAATTCTTTTATTTTTTCAGGAAAGAGGAATATCTATTTAACACGTTTGCCACATAGTGTACATCCTTCATGAATTAATCATACAGGGGGCGTATGTGTATTTGTTTACCAGGACTGGCTGGATAGTCATTAAATCAATGCTAGGAACTTGCTTCTTGCCCTGGAGCATTATGCATCAGGACTGTTTTAATTGTAGGTGGAGGAATCACCATGAGGCTGTCCTTAATGCAAGCACCTGCTGCAAATGACTTAGTCCCCACATTGCCCTCCAGCAGGGTCTGGATACATCTGCCAATATCTGTCATTATCTGAGGCACACTTGTCAAAACCATGCATCCCTTTAAGCTCTTGTGTGTTCCAGCAAGGGACCCTTGTCAGTGTTTCTGGCACCTGCAGACTGCTGTGCACCTGGTATTTAAATGGCACAGAAATGTGTTTTGATTGTTTTCTCTCTTTAATGAACCCACCTGAGGGACATTTAGCTCTTTATCTAGTAGCCTGTTACCCAGTCACTCACATTTACACTGCTTCTATGGAAATTCAGAACTCACTTATGCTGTTATACTAATACATCTGCCAGAAGTCTTATCACAAAATCTGCAGGGCTCCCTAAGGAGACTTTTGTACTGGTAATTTAAGCTAATGATTTCTAAACATATTTAGTCAGTTTTATGAAGACCTCATTAGAATGTTACTGTTGATTAAAAATCTAGGTGAGGTCTCACAGTCATTTAGAAAAAACATTGCTGAGTTGTATGAACAGTTCTTTGATAACAGATGATGAAATGATTTTTAGTTAAGATTGGTCTAGGTTGACATTAGAACTTTTATTAAAAAAACCTAAACAAATAAGTAGCCTTTGAAACAGTCTTGGAACAAAAAAGTCTCTGTCTTCTTCATGCTCGGGTCAACAACTTTCCACTTACAATGAAGTTCACAAAAAGGAAATTGTGAGTAATCAATAGTATAATATTCCTACATTTTAGTGCAAGTATAGGACTTTTCCAAACCATTCACTAATAGGTAGAAAGCAAAACTGAGACTCAAAGTGTCTCAGTGTGACCACAAGCTATTTGAAAATAATGTATTTTGGATTATATTAACACAAGAGACCTTTATGCTCATGTTTGTAAGTGGTACAGCAACTGAACATAGTAGTATAATTTCAGACAACATCTTTTCCTGAGAGACATAGGTAATCTAGTGGATTATTCTAGAAGAAATAAATTTTATCCCATCAGCATAGGGGTGATTGGAAAATAGACACAAGGGAACATCTTGCTTACTCCAAGAGACTGCTCTGGAGTACCAAGTCCAAAAGACAGAGTGGGATCCTTTTGTGGAAGGCAGTGGGAACTGGATCAAGGTCTTTCTGTACTGGCCAAAGTCTCAGGTTGCTTTTTGAAGTGACTCAATGTTTGCACACATTGAAACATTTCTTTCCTCCTTGGAAGAGTTGTGTTGGGAACATTTAGAATATATTCAATTGTGCCATCTAGCTGTCATCTCCATCCTTGCTCTTGTTGGGCTGGTACTAATGCTTGGTTGGCAGAATCAAACTTGGCATGTTACGTCATTTGTCAGTAGTCACTTTCTCACCTGCTACTTGTTTTTGCTTGAGACAAAAGAAATGTAGTAATATCTAACTAATAAATGGTGAAATGCACTTATGAAATTCAGTACAGATGGTCAATATATATAAAAGCACTGCAAGGACTCATGATTGTCTATCACATGCTTTTAATATAACTAAGTATTTACAAAAAAATCACTAGAAATAATTATTAAAAATAAAAACTCACCCCAGGAGCGTAGTAATTACAGTAATTAGAGTTTCTCAATTATTATCCAGAATTAGGAAACAGCCCAAGCTAATAATGTTAATAAGCACACAAAAGACCCTTTTCTTAAAAGGAGGCAAGGTTGACTACAACAGAATGGCTGTGTTACAAACAGGGGAGTGCAGGTCAGCCATAGACTGGTATATAGTCCCTATGTCTGCACACACACCTTAATGGTACCCAAACAGCTTCTCACTGACATCTTATCTCTCAGGGGTGTTATGGTTTTCCGATGACCATCTAGCACTCTTCCTGGGTGACTTTTCCCTCCCAGGAGCCAGCAGGGCTGTATCTACATAGGGAAAATGAAAGAACACTGTAGTGGATTAGGTTTCGCTTTGCTTGTTTTACTGGAACTGTAGTTAATATGCTACGTACATGGCACTCTCATCTGCCTCACTGCAAAAATGTTGATGGTCTGACTGCTGATGCTTAAAAGATGATGGGAGTCCATGTGATAGTGAGGAGATCCATAGAATGGTCTTCTGACATAGAGGGAATATCTCTTTGCTGCTGGCTGGCTAAAAAAGCATTCCCTGTTGTAAGTTAAAATCAAAAAAGAGTTGTTCTTCTCAGAAGAAACTGTATCGGCCCAGCCCTACGCAATTATTTGTGTATGTGCTTGTGCCTTGGGTACTCAGGATGTGCAGCCTTGGTCAGCATTTAAGAAACATTTCTGAAACAGACACAGATATGTTTTCTTAACAAACAAAACCCAGACGTCTGTTCTGAACCAGGTCCTCTTCAGATCAATGTGGTGATCAATTTCTTTTATAGACAGACATTAGACATCCAGGAAAAACTGCCAAATAAATCCCCATCTGAAGACTTATTACTGAAAACTTATTGCAAGAACTAAACAAGAACTTCATAGTAAATTCCAGTGACAGAAAAACTGTGCAAAATTTCCAGTAGACTTGCCACCTGTTCTTAGACTAAAACAGGAATTTTTTTGACACGAAGGTATTACAAAACTTGCACTTTAGCATTTTACAAGTTTTGAGAATCTTCATGTGAAAGAACCCTCTAATAAATAAAGGTAAATTCAAATTGTATTTAAGATTCAGATCACCCATTACAGAGATTTTGCAGAGGTGAAACAGTAACTCTTTAACACATCTTACAAATAGCACATTTGTATTTAGTATAAATAGAGGAACACTCAATTTAATTGAAACTGCCTCTAAATGTAATAAGCCAAATTACCTTCATTTGAATTAGTTCAGGATACTGGCATTAGCACTCCCCAGGAGGTCTGCCAAAGAGTTTGTAAGTATAGTACCGATGAAGATTTCATTTTAACCTTTCTACTGAAAGAAAGAAACCGTATTTTATAATTGAGAGGAAGAGAGGTTGCTGGAAAACCCTTCCCTACCTCTAGGTAATTCTAGTCTCAGTGTCTAAAACCAATGAATAGTGTCCTTCCACATCTGGAGAAAATTATTTTCTTAATCATGTTTACCCAACAAACCTGAGACCTGTGCTTGTGGTTCATATATGTTATTATGTATATTATTGTTTTACTTTTGGTTTCACAGTAATTCCAGTATCTCTTGTTGGGTAGAGTTTATACTTTTTTGGAATATAATTGAGAAAAAAAATAAAACAATCGTTATTGAAAACTATTGTCAGTCTTTGAAGTCAGTGAACCTTTCTAGTCATCAAAACAGATTTCAGCTTTCTAGACTTCTAACCAGAAACAGCAAATTGACATTACTTCATTGTATGTAGCAGGGGAGGAGCCCTTAGGGGGAAAAAAAATGGTTGATGTTCTTCAGGAAAGAGAAGGAAGAACTTTGCAATCGTTTAATGAAGATGTCCTCTGAATAGCATTGTTAGCATTATTAAACAGGACATCAACTTACAAGGGTTCAGCATTGTCCCACATCACTCAAAGCAGACATGGTTTCAGCTCTCAGTGCTTGGATGCATGCTTATTTCCAGTAAAAGCAATGTTTCAAGGAATATTAATCAACAGAGATTAATATCTTAATGCTCACTAATCCAATTGAGATAATTCACTTTGAGAAATAAATAAAAGAGGTTTAAGGATACACAAATGCATCGATCTCCTTGTTGGACTAGCTGCCAAGATGTAGGATGCAAGTGTAAGTGCAGTCTGCAAAGAAGGCTTTGAGTTCTTTGAAATGTCAGGGCTAGCAAAATGGCTTCATCACTGCGAGTCTCCCTACCTCAGCAGTCTCATTAATTTAATCTCTCAGTCTCTCTGTGAAGGAAGAAGTATCCTGGAGACACTGACACAGTTTTATTATACCTTACCCAGCAAAGTAGCATGTAGAGCTTTCTAACCTAACATCACATGATAACAGTTTAGGGACAGAAGGCAATGTGCTAACTAGGTGGTGCTCTGTAGCTCAAATAATGGCATGATTTTGCTCTTGGAATGGAAGCATGATTCAGAGCACAGACTGTTCTGCTTAATGCAGGCACATCAGGTCCTCAGAGCACAGGATCTAAGCAATATGACTGTGATTTCACAGTTGCGTAAGTGATTAAGACAGTCTTTGAAGACCTCCAGCTAACCCTGTAGTGATCTTTCATCTTGGCATTGGATCACCCTTCTTGTGTTCTGGGCTCAGCCTTTTTTCCTCCAAGGCAGTACTGCAGTGCAAAAAATTACAGCCTTTTTTAATTAGTGAAAGACAAAATTACCTAAACATAAGCAATGAAACAGAGGCAACTATATTCCTCTGTTGGCATTAGCGGTGGAGCAAGGAACAATACAACAGCTTTAGTTTGAGTTATCTTTGTCCTAAGGCAGTTCTATACTAATTCTTTTTTGTGGCCAAAGGAAGGCCATATCATGGGTTTGTCCAGTCAACTTAATTTCATTGAACCTAGCTACCATGTCAATGGTATGTTAACTGTGCACCTGATCCTTAAGAACGCAGGGATCACACTCATTCCCTCAGGTGGAAAGCGTTAGTGTATGGCCACTACTGGACAGCTATTCTGGGCAGCAGTTGAATGAGAATGCATCCACCAGGCAACCTAGGATGGGGCTGCTGGGGCACCATAGGGCAGCAGAAGGTGGAGAATTGTATCAGCTGCAAGTTGTCTCTGGAAGAAATTAGACAGAGCTAGTAAAATTCATGAAGACATCTCTCCCCCTCTGGGACCTGTGAACAACATAAAGACTTCTGGCTGCCTTTATACAGACCCATTCATCTCATGGTGCCAAACAGTATCTTAAATGTTGTATTTCTCAATTCTCTTCCATATCTCTTTTAGAAAGCTGTAAAATGAGGTATAAATCAATTAACTGACTTGCTCAAAAGCAAACAAAGAAAATGAGAAAAAAGAAAGTCTAGGTTTCATCCTCTGTCAAAGGTTGTTTTATAACTTATAAAATGTTCCTAAATCACAATACAATTTTTTGTTTGAAAAATGTTTAAATAAAAGTGCTTTCAATTACTGGGTGTCGTTTTACTTCAAATCAGGCAAATAGAAGTATATGACATTATCCTAGCTACATCTGTAAAATCTGTTAAAAATTTTCACCAGCAAGCTTGGTTGACTATTTCGTTTTATATCCTTGATGTTTAACTTCAAAATTTATGTCTGACTTATCATCATTACTTAGTTCATGATTAATTTTATATTAGAATATATAATACTGCTCTTCACTAATGACAATCCATGCAGTGTATAGCCAGTTATATCACCTTTTTGCTAAGAATATTTCAGAATCAAAGGAAATTGGAAACTGAATAATTGGTGTTATTTAAACTGTTCTGTATGAACGACAAAGTATATTTCACAGCCAGCTCACATATTAATTCTGTAATATTCCTCCTATTCCAGACCTCTAAGTAAGTGAATTACTGTCTTGGCTTTCATACTGCCATTAGCTAGATGTGTCACATAGCCAAATGGCTAAATATACAGCATCAGAAGTCACAATTTGTGTTCATTAGCTATCTACTGCCTACATTGTTTGTTATTTTTAGAAGCAGCAACAACAACTTTCCACCTTCATTTTTAATTCTTAGTTTCTCACATTATACTATTTTGCTGGGGGACGGATTTAGGGGGTGGAAGTAGATAGTAATCTTCTCCAAATTTCTAAAATTATTAGTAAAATAAACATGTTTGGAACAATTGGACAGTGTACCTTGGGATGAATAGATTAAACCAGAGCATTTTCATTTTGGATCTGGCAATCACCCTTTTATCCCATCTTGTGATGAACATCTGTATTTTTTGGCATGTTGTTAGGATATAAATGTGGGGTGTATCTGAACAAAATCTCAATTATAGTTCTGCTCAGACGAGATTTCAAAATTATGTTTTCTACTTTGTGGATGATGTTTACTGTTATGGTAGCTACTGTGTGGAGAAAAAAAATCTAGTGCGTTTAATATTCAGTTCTGGATTCATGTATCAATTATTTAGCTAAACCTTCTGTTAGTAGGGGTTTTTTTTGTAAAACATGTACCAAATGTTTACAAAAAGGCAAAGAGATTCATCAAGTCGCAGTAGCTAAAGCTGTGCTAAAAAGAAAAAATGAACAAACATATGTTACCAGCAGTGTATCTCATATTTGATGCATAAAACCATATTCTATTTTGTTGCAATTGTCTTTCCTTGTGCAAATAAAGGCACTGATCCAATAAACATTTATAAGTGTGATTTTGATTTACACTGTTTAATCTACTTCTTTATTTAAGATATCTCTGCATTTGTTTGAGAGATCAAGAATTAGATGGGAGACTGGTGTCTAAGCATTTCCTTAACTTTTGGATCACAGAGTTCCCATGTCTAGAGCACAGCACATGCGACAGCATTGCAGTGCAAGAGCCAAAAGTAGGAAAAAAGCCTGAATTTAAAAAAAAAAAAAAGGTGATTTTTTTTCCTCTCCCAGTGAGTGAATCATTTAGTGCTGGTCTGTGGCTCTAACTGCAGCTTTGGCACCATTCCCATGGTTGTTATAGGCCCTATTCCACTTGGGAGAGTTTTCAGAAAATTGTGTTGTCATGAATCCTTCTGTTCAGCTCCAATCTGCTCCATGCCAAAATCCCCTGTGCAGCAGGGTAAGAAATCCTCAGCAGGTCCAAGCTGCATGAGGCACAAAAGGCTGTAACTTCCGTACAACGCTCACCAATACTTCCCTAGTTATTCCACTGGATCATCTTAAATAAAGTTTACAAAAAGAGTGAAAGCAAATCCAACGGTTGAGGCATATGAAGATGGAGACCGTGCTCTTCTAAATTGGTCTTTCTAAGTGTCCACAATTCTTAATCATAATCCAGGCTGTCTAGACTTACCAAGTTAGAAACAGGCATGTTTTGTTTTGAGGCTGAGCAATTTGATTCAGCCAAGGTCAGGGGTTTTTTTCCCCAATTGTCTGTTTTACCTAACTAGAGCTGTTTTGAGGATGGTAGTTGCCCATCAGAAAGAAACAAGGCTAAAGTTAGCAACAGAGAGACGTGCTGATCAGTAGTGCTGTGACTAGGATCACTGCTGCAGCTGCTGCTTTCCTACGTGTGTTGGCTGTCTTCATGTAGTTCAGGTTCCACCTATGGAAAGAATACATGAGCAAGCAGGAAAAGGGAATTGGCTCCAGAGAAAGGGTTGTCCATGGACTGCTCCAGTCTGGAGGCAGTGTGAATGGCCTTGTTCTGCACGGAAAATCAAAAACGCATCTGAGCCAAAACCCTGTTTCACAGAGCTCCCAGCAATGACTATAAAAAGGTCCGTTTGCTGGTCTAAGGGATTTGAACAATGTGAATTGTCTGCATTATTTTAACACCACAGACAAAATAGTAAGCATTCAATGTTTTTTCACTTAGCCGCTATCAAAGGCGTTTTAGAAATACATCCAAACAAGATAAGAATCTGAATAAATATCAAGTAGATAGCACAGTAACTGCTAAACTGCTTGTAGCAATGTTTAATGCTTTTTGAAATGGCTGTTCATTGCTTACATCTGATAGATAAGCTTTAGAGATGAATACACATTTGCCAGAGATCCTGCTGTTTAGGTACCCTGGGACTGTACCTCAGCTTGGCCCTTGACTGGTGGAAACATTCTTATCTGCTCTGTCAGCTTCTGGCTGATGAGCATGTGGAGGGGAGCAGTCTTGCTCAATGAGCATTGCGAGGATTGTTCAGTGTCTTAGCTTCAGGCCTCTTGCTAAGGAAAGGAACTGTATCACCTGGTGCTTGCCAGATGTCCCAAAACCATGCTTAATACCAGGTGAAATGTGAAGAATTTTTCTTAGCCAGTACTAGGTCTGAAGACAAACACACAGAAATAAATAAAAACCTGCTTATGGCTACCTGAACTTTGGCTCTGTTCTAGGTTTCCATCAGCTGTGTAAGCAGGAACAAGCTGTTAGAATGCTTGTATAATTTTGTGGCAGGGAGCCAGGGCTGCTGACCAGGCTACTCTTTTTCTCTGAAGAGGACCCTGATATGGGGCTGTGTTTTCCAGCCCTTCAACTCAGTTCTATTCAGATTTAAATTTTATCCTGCAAATGGGTCAGAACTACTGACCCTGCCTGGACAAATGTTTTATTTTATCAGGCGGTGTTACTACTTCAGTGTGGCAAGACCTCTCTTCTGTCCAGACAGTAAAGAGGGGTTGTGCATAATTATCAGCTATGCCAATAGAAGCAAACTCTGAGGGAAGTATTTTCTTCTGCCTGACAGGACAAGGTTTGGATCTCTGTGTAATCATTTCTATACTAAACCTGGATTTTGTATAAATAAGTAATTTGATTCATGCGTTGGGAGTTTTCAGTGTATGCTTATATACATGTTCATCAGTTTTACCTTTTGCTCAAGACTAGACATCATAGTAATCCAAATATTATGGCATGAAAATGGATTTGTGAAATACTCTACAAGCTGTGAAGTTTAATTTTTTTTCTGTCAGTTTTCCATTTAATATTTGAAGTGTTGGAGGTTTTTACCCAACCCATTTACGTGTATATTTAAGTAAGGCGGTAGATTTACATATATTGAAAGATCCATTTTAAATTTTCTGTTCGTTTAGAAAAAGAGAGAAACCATTCCATGCAGCAGATGTACAACAGATGCTGCTCCTAGCACGTACTGCACTTCTGGACAATGGCCAGATGTGGTGGTGATAGCATAGCTGTTACCGTGATAGAGCAGAATAAAAGAGAAATACAGAAGTAATGTGCTAGCTTCCCCACCCACCATTTGTCCACTCGAATAGGAAGGAGGAGACAATTCTTACATCTGTCAGCTATTTGCATCATCATATACAGTTCCCTCAACCACCCACTTAAAAAAAATAGAAGAGTAATAGTGCGCATTTTAATATGTTAAATACTGTAAATTCTATCCCATCTAGACCACAACAAGGCTCAGAAATTCTGAAATACAGTTCATAAAATCCACCCTCTTTCTGTCTCCATATCTCAGGATAGAACTGCTAAGAATGCATAGTTCCAGAAGCCTATTGAAATCAGCATGGGGAAAGAGGAATTCATCTCACCTAACATTAGCCATCAAGAAGCCAAATACCTTGGCAAAGGCAGTCGTCTAGACTCTTTTCATAGTTAATGAAAATAGAGGCACCTCTAGAACACAGTCATCCTACTCATTGTAGTTTGAGCTAAGTGAGATAAATCCTATCCATAGTTTTTGGGGTCATCTAGTGAATTGGTGGCCCAGACATAAAACTCATCTCTTCACTTCAAGCATTGACTTTTGCCATTTGACCTGTCATCAGTTCCTTTCAAAAGTTAATCTGAGAGAACAGATACTTTTCTATCAGTAGAGAAGATCCTTCCCTGTCTGAAAAGCACATGTTCGTTTTAGAAGGTAGGAAGATGTTTTTGAGACAAATCACCAGCTAGAAGTAAGGTTAAAAAAATGCGGATGGTACTTATCCCTCTGGGCACACCCTGCATTGGAAAGCTCAGAAAATTAATAGTTACTGTAAGGGTATAAACAGTTATGCAGGGTATAAATATCCCTTGTGCACCATACAAATTTGCCTTACTTCACTAACCACAACATAAATCTCACCTGTAACTCTGAAAGATGTCTTAAAAAAAAAGGAGAGGTGATGTCCCTTAAACATGAATCATTTCCGTGTGCAGGAAATGTGACTGTCTTGCACGTGATTGCATTTTAAAACAGAAATCGTTGCACAGAATACAGAACAGATTCAGTATGAACCCTCTAAAATAAATGAATCTTAATTTCTTTTTATTTTTTAAAGGTCAAGTGCTGCAAATACTGGCCAGATGACACAGAGATTTATAAAGACATTAAAGTTACTCTTATAGAAACAGAACTCTTGGCTGAATATGTGATTCGAACATTTGCAGTAGAAAAGGTAAGTTTCCAAGTTCTTTTTTCTTAAATATGATGGTATCTGCCTAAGCAACTTATATGCAGAACTCATTATGGGAAAGTTAAGTCTTTTGACTGACATCCTGGTTTTGTAGCAATTCTTTGGGTAAACGACTACCGCCCTCTTTTGGTAGACTGTGGTTTTCTTCAAATGCAGCGACTTTTCTGTGCTTTCCATCACTGTTGACCCCTGCCTGAGTTAGAAAAAGTGATGTTCCTTGCCTGGGAGAAATCGAAACCTCCCTCCCAGCAATCGATTGAAAAACACATTCGTGCTGTTTTCCCATCTTATGTTCCTCACAATCATTTTTTGCCTGTACCAGAGGCTGCATGCCCCATTATTTAGAAGTCCATGGTGGAAAATTATGTTTATCTGTTGGACCTGTGTGTTCCTGGTCTACAGACACATAGCTGAAACAAACTTTTCTTCTCAAGATGACTGCTTTTCATGTGAAATCCATCTTTATTAGGAAATTTCCAATCAGAGTGTTGTATTACTGTTTACTGGAATAATGCCATGAATTTGTTTGACATTTACTAGATCTAATAGCTCTCCCAAATAGCTTACAATATATGGACAACATACAATTAACAAACAAGGTACCTACTGAAAGTGAGAACAAGCAGGTTCGGTCAAAGCTGAAGTGTGTCGTGCATTTTGTGTCAATTCAGGAGTCTCATTCAGACTTCAGTAAAGGACAGTACTGTTTTAATTGTATGTATCAACACTTGTTTGAGTTACAGAACAATGAGAAAACAGTAGTGTTTTAATTGTTATGTATCAACATTCATTTGAGTTACAGAACAATGAGAAAAGGGCCTCTTTGGAAGACTTGATATTCCTAATGGTGCACTGAAGTAACGTTCTCTCAGTATTACCATAAGTAGATTTTCAATTAATTAGCTTAGAAAACTCCTTCTGATTTAGTTGCAGTACCTGTGATATACTGGTTCTCTCTAATGATGAAATAGTATTCAACTATCGTTTTGAAGAGCATGATCTTTAGCATCAAAGAATCCTGCACCCAGGTAGATAAAACTGCTGAAAAGACAACCCAACAGAGTTTGTGTACATACATCCACAGTAACAAAGGAATGAGGTTTTTTCCTGTTTTATTCTTCAATCTAATATTTAAATATGCATCAATACAGAAACCCGAGGGTAAGATAATAGAATTATGTGGTTTGAATGAACTGAAATATCGTATCATGTTTACCACTATGCATATTGCACATCAAATTCATTCAAGCCTGTTGTTTCCTTGCATTTAGATACTTTTAATAAACAGATGAGAAACAGTGGCTACACTTTGAAGTAGATGAAGCACCGGTTGATTTCTATTCTGCAAATTTTAAGCCCATGCTTTGATGTTAGCTTTTCACTTCTTAACTGGGACTGGAAAAAAAGAGCTAGAGGATTTTACAGTTGATCATAACCCAACTGTCTTGAATAAGTGCATTAGAACAGATAGAGATAAAAGGCACTAAACATTTTATTTCTTAAAAAAAATCTCCATCTGAAAAGATTTCATTTAGACACTGCTTTTTAATAGTTGGTAGTTTTCTAGTAAGCCTCTAAAAGAAGTGTCAGTGTAGTTTGAGCAAAATACGATTGTTTTTACCGTATTTTCCATATTTTTTTAACTCTTCCAATGGTACTGGAAGGTCAAGTCTGTTCTTATCTTCCACCATAATTCTCTCAAGTTATATTTCTGATCTACTGGAACTGATAATTTTCAGCTTCTTCCAAGACAAGATGCATGATGAGACAGAGTGCTTCCTAACCAAATATGCAGATAACACTAAGTGAAGGGTGGTCTTGAAATGCTGAACATTAAGGCCCCAGTTCCACAAGACTTGATGATCTGGCCTGAAGAAACTTTAGTAATTCAACAAGGAAAAATGCAAAGTCCTGCACCTTAGGTGCATTAACCTCTTGTGTCCATACAGGCTGCAACATCCTGAGACAACATCTGACATTTAAGGTGATTACAGATGTAAGACACAGGAGCTGCAAGGGGACGCTAAGAGAGCTGGCCTTCTTTAGTATGGTAGAGATGAGGAGGAGGGGTAATTGCAGCCTGCGACTATCTCAAAGATGTTCGATGCTAAAAAAATGAAATTACATTCTGGTTCTGAAGACCACTTTGTAGATATGCTTTGCATTTTGTGCATAAGCAGTTCCTTTGGAGCAGGTCCTTTACAGCACAACAGTTAACTCGGATGAATTGCTCAGATAGTAACATACAGCAGCACCATAAGTATTTGTATGATTAGGATCTATATTTTTTTAACATCCTAGGGTTTGTTAGCAATGTACACCATTTTCTGTTTGTTTCAGCTGAAAGAAAAAGTAAAAACTACAGTCTTCCCAGGCCGAGCATATGCTTTTATGATTCATGCAGTTGTGTTGCTATTTTGGGTTTAGAAACCAGCAGGGAAGCTACAGACATGGAAATCATTCTTTTGTAGGTATAATAAGCAAACTCATTATAAAAGTACCCTATATGCAAAACCTTTTCTAAATAGCTTTTACCATCGATAGACAAAAAAAAATGCAGTCAGCATGATTGATAGCATTTTCAAAACTAGTGCACAGGATATACAGGACATATCCTGATCTGTGCAACAGCTAGGCACATTATTTTAGCGGAGCAGTTCAGTTTTTGTAAATTGCTTGCAAATCAAGGCTGCATATGGCATGAAGAATTTGTGTGGGTTATTAATTTCTGTTCTCAGTTTGTGTAGTCATGACATTGCTTTTTGTATGGGATCTTTGTTCCTTGGGGGATTGTGGGCAGTTGTTAGGAGCAATATAAGAGTGTTTGGGACATGGATACCCCACCTACACACAGCTATTTACAGAGTTGGAGGCCTTGCTTACAATAGCAAAAAGCTGTGTTAACTAACACACGCTAAAATCCCCAGAGTACAGGGACCAAATTTGCTCTTTGAATGTGTTTGCTAGATTGTCTTAAAATGCAAATTACTTTGTCTGTTCCTGGGTTTTAATGTTTTAAAATCGGTTTTTAGGATGTAAGGTCATTTCTGTTGCAAGGATGTGGTCTCCTCAGTCTACACCATTGTAACATATGCTCTTCATCTTCTCCCTTGACTGCCTTTTTGTGTCACAGTTTCCGATGGAGATGAGTGTTAATACTCCTCTGAGCAGATGCCCAGTTTCCACAGACCCCCAGACTAAGCTGTCAGAGCATCAGGACTCCAAGATACACCAAGCCCACTCCAGTCATGCAGCCCTGGTGCAGCCAAAATTTCTCAGTCATTGACAGTCGCAGACTCTTCTAGCTTGCATGCGAGTAATAAATTAGGGTGTTTATATTACTTCATTATGCAAAAAGAATTAGACTTTTTATATGCAAACCAGCTCAAGACAGGAAATACATCTTTAAGAAGAAAAACCGTAAACCACCACTTATTAATATCACTGACATTTAGTCCAGCCTAGACATGATATGTCATAATTTTGCTGTTTGCTTATGAAATATGTATGATGGCCTCTGGTCTGTGGATTTCTAATGAGAATAAAATACTGGCAGCTACAGTTTTAGAGGGGGAAGGGGAAATATAGGCAAGAAAATCAAACCTAGCATACACACATCTAATATCCAGACTGCTCCAGAAAGTCACATGGGAAATTACTTACACAATCAGCTTCTCATTCATATCTGCCTTACCGTATCCATGTCCTTGTACAGTGTGGCAGATCACTTGAAGGGTGAGCGTGTGGAGGGCTACAAACACAGCCCCTATGATTGGAGGTGCAAAAATGTTTCTTACTATTCAGCTGTTTCCTTTAGGCCAATGAAAGAGACAAATTATAAGGAAAATTATGTTGAAATTGTAGTTCCCAGAAGTCAGCAGCAAAAGTCCTGTGGAGAGCATTGGGGGAAAAATGTCATCTGTGCTGTATGTTCATGGCCTTGCTGCTGACCTGTTCTGTGATCGTGGCATGCATCTTAAGACCACAGTTTTCAAAGCAGCGTAGTGCTTAAATGTAGAGACGAGCATCTATCTTGTTGCTAAAAGTTTCTAACCAACGTAGTGCTGATTTATTCAGTTTTGTGATAAGGCTTTGAAACCAGTTGATACAGGACCTTTGAACTTGCTGTCCTGCTATGAGAAAGCTCTCCAACAGGTAGGGGTGGATGTCTTTCAGCAAGGCTCAGGCTTTTGAAGTTGCTTTCTTACAATGTCTCGTGTCAAATTTCACATTCCAGCTTGTTTTTCTTTTTCAAATCTTGTCTTTTCAACAGAGAGGTGCTCATGAGATTCGAGAAATTCGGCAGTTTCACTTCACTGGCTGGCCAGACCATGGTGTACCGTACCACGCCACAGGCCTGTTGGGATTTGTACGGCAGGTCAAATCCAAGAGCCCACCAAATGCTGGACCTCTGGTTGTTCACTGCAGGTGGGTAGAACAGAAATCTCTCTGTTGTGTTGTCCACTACACTCAGAACCTACTTTTGTTTGTCCTGTACTGCCTCATACCCCCACAGGTTGCTGAAGCCACTGGAGATCTACCCACAATTAATACCTAAAATAAAAACAAGCATGACAGAACTGACCCTGAAATTCTGCAAATGCCTGAATGCAAGACTAAATTTCAATAATCATCCCACTGAACAAATAGCTGCAAGATGAACCCTTGCATTTTACGTTTTCCAATACACTGCTGATAATTAACTGTACTTTTCTTTTATTTTAGTGCTGGTGCTGGCAGAACTGGGTGCTTCATTGTTATTGACATCATGCTAGATATGGCAGAAAGAGAAGGCGTTGTAGACATATACAATTGCGTGAGAGAGCTTCGATCTCGGAGAGTTAACATGGTGCAGACTGAGGTATTGTTAATCTGCTAGAATGCTGCCTTATATTTTGCTAGAGGTATTCTTCTAGCCCAGAAAAGCGAGGCCCCTTTGTGGTAGGCACCATCCAGAAGTTAGTTTATTCAGCCACATGCAGAAAATAATCCACACGCAAACTTGAAGAACCACTGCCCAAACCAGTTATGCTACACTTAATGTTTGGAATGGTTTTCTAAAAATAAAAAAAAGAGTATTGTGAGTGTTTCCTTTCCAGGAAGGATTCATTCAGGAGTACATCTCGTTAAGACTCAGTTATGTGATAGCGCCTACAGAACAGAGCAGAGGAATGAAGAAACCAGAAACGCTCTGAGTTTTATTACCCAGTGTTACTGCATCTCTGTTTGTATTTGTAGCTAGTTTGAGTCAATCCTTCTGTATTAATTTCAAATAAGTAGGGTAAAGTTTTGTGAATTGCTGGTGTTACTTCAGGTCAGTGCCAGTAAAGTCAGAGAAAAATAGTGTCAAGCATATTAGTTGTTATTTTTGTTTACAAAAATACTAGTAGTGTGTATTCACTATGTCAGTAATGATTTTAATGGCTTTAATAGGAACAGTATGTATTCATCCACGATGCTATCCTGGAAGCCTGTCTTTGTGGGGACACATCTATTCCAGCTTCTCAAGTTAGGTCTGTTTACTATGAAATGAATAAACTGGATCCTCAGACTAACTCCAGCCAGATTAAAGAGGAATTTCGGGTAAGTTTTGGCCAAGAGTACCTAGAAGCTATACAGTTCAGCTGTGCTAAAGTCTTCAACTTAAGTGCTTACTTATAACCATGTGAATTTTGGACTAGGCCTGGGAGGAAAAGACTGCAAAAAAAAAAAGGGAAAATAGCATGTCACTAAATGCTATTCAATTATGCTAAATCGTAAAAGAATGCAATAGGATAGTAGTAAAATATTCATTTTACTCAAGGGAAGTATGTTGATTCCTTCCACTGTCCTTTCTTCAGAAAGCAAGTTGCTTTGCAGCTATCCTTGAGGATATTTTTTAGATCTGTATGCTTCCAGGATTTTTTGCTTCCAAATCCTACTGACTGTGATGTGTTTTCATTTATCTGCATATTGATTCCCACTGAAACTGAATGCTGAGCTGATCTGTTCTTAAATATTTTCGGATGCTTTCACTGCTGGGCTAATTTTTCTGTTGTATTGTTTACTCTTTTTGAAAGACTTTAAATATGGTGACTCCAACACTGCGTGTAGAAGACTGCAGCATAGCACTTCTACCACGAAATCATGAAAAGAATCGCTGTATGGATGTTCTGCCTCCAGACAGATGCCTGCCTTTCCTCATAACGATAGATGGGGAGAGCAGTAACTACATTAATGCTGCACTGATGGATGTAAGTCTCCACTACATCATTAATAATAAAAAGGGAATAAGCAGCCCTCCCAGAAAGTGCCAGAAAGTGGAGTCAGCATAGGAAGACTGAAATCCTTCTAGCTTGTTTTCCAAAAACATGGCACAAAATCTTTGAACTCTCAAGCACGTTTAGGATCCTACAGATGTTATGTCACAGCCAAGGTTCGAAAGCCAGATGCAGAGAGCAAGTCAGGGAGTTTTGATAAATAAAACATGTCTAGATTTATCCTTAGTGCTTGAATTTTTAACCATCTGGTCTAGGAAAAAAAGTTACCTATTAAGACACTAAGACAGTTAAATAGGATAATAAGGTTTGCAGTGATATTTTAGTTCCCTTTGTTTCTAATTCAAACAATAATTAAAAAACTAATTGTCTGTCAGCACAAGATAGCACACAAGCCATTACTTCAGTCTTTCTGTTTATTTCTGTTTGAATGAATGGTTCCTCTTCATGTGTGTGTGTGTGTGTGTGTGTGTGTGTAGTTTTTTCTAATATATCCAGGATAATTCTAATCCTTCTAAGAGAATATGAGTAAAGCGACGCTTAAACTGCCTTTACAGTCTGTAGATATTTATAGCCTATCTTTGACAATTTAAAGCTATAGCAATTACAGTTGTCAAACATATAAACAACAAGAAAACAGAGGTTAGTGAAGAATGAACACATTGTAAATGGCCTTTTTGAAACGTAGAGCCAGAGTAATAACCGTTTGTAGCTGTTTCTGCATTTCTTTCCTTCCAAGTTCTCAAAGCATTTTCCTAAAATAAGCCTAAGTTCAAAACACTACTGTGAGAAGCTAACTGCATTATCTTTATGTTTGTCGATGAAGAGAAACTGAGAACAAAATTTTAAGTGACTTCTCTCGTTTCTCACAGTAGGTCAACATTTCATATTAGAAAGGAGCTTTTTTCATCGGCAATTTACAGTCCTGCCATTATGTCGTCTTCCTTTCCAGAGAGTTCGGTACTGCTTTGTTCTGTAAATTAAGTACTGCTTTTTTTTCTTAAATTAAGTACTGCTCAGAAAGAGCAGTGCCTCAATGTTTGCTTTTGAAATGCTTCCCTTCCTTGATATTAACTAACAAGGAGATAGATCCAGAAGTGTGTCTGGGCAAAAGTATCCAAGGAGGGAGGTGGTCCTGTGTAACTTCCCATGTGAAGCACCCAAGCTGGACTCCCACAATATCCCTGCATTGACGGACAAGAGGAGACACTTGTCCCTCTCTGTAAATGCTCAGTGTTCAGCAGGCAAGATGATGCCTTTTGCTCTCTCCACTTGCATCTGTTGAACTGCAGTCAGATCACCTCATTTAACCCTTTAGGGCTCACTTCAAACAAAAGGGACAGCAAGCATACCTTTCATTATTTAGTATCAGAATGAGCTTGAGAATGGTTTTCCTTAAAAACTGCTGGGACCTTTAAGTGAGGAAGTAATGGAGAGCCTTTTGAGCATCTCTCATCTGCATGCAACTTCCAACAAGGCAGGAGGAGGAGGACAGAAGGCAGCTGGCTGATGTACCAGCAGCATCAATACCTGCTGGTTGCAGTTTGCTGAAACCAAAACAAAGAACTAAAGTCTTTGTCTGTACCCCAGAACACACTGGATTCATTTTCTGTAGTGTCTTTGGTGATTGTCTCTGAAAGAAAGATGCAAATAGCTAATTAGATTGTGTCTCTGTAGTGGTACAAATACTTCAGTTCAGGGCATGCAGAGGCTTCTCTGCCCTCCTTAATGAAGGTGATGGCAACCTGTCCCAACAATTGCCCCAGTACGGCTGTGCTGGCCTTCAACACTCAGGAGGAGGTAATTGAAAATGCTAGTGTGATAACCACAATGGAACAGTTTCACCAAACAGCTCAGTCAGTGGCCTACTCTACTACTGAAAAAACACAGAGAGTCCTAACTTTTATCCCCTGGATATCCTCACTGCTGCCAGATAGACTAGAATTTAAACAATATTTCTAAAAAATAACTAGATATTTCCTTTTGCCAGCATCACTCAAATTAGCAGCTAAGTGCAGACAGCCAAGATTAATCTGTCCGTTAACAGTTCAAACTGAAACTGTTGTTCAAAATTTTGTAGGAGTTGCATTGAAGGCAAAAACCTCTGATGATCTTACTCTGCGCCTATGGCATAAAATAAGTTTCAGAAATATAACATCAGCAGAAGTTATATTCTGCCCAAATATAGTTTATTAACTTTGAAGCATTTAAGATCTTGGGAAAGAGCTGTAAACAATGTATTAACTATGTAGAAAATAGAAATAATGCTTTCAATCCCAAAATTTTGAGGCTGTGACTGGCCTTCTGCTAAATAGATTTTTATCTTTTGCCATTCTTCTCACCATCTCTTGTTATTTCTTTGCAGAGCTACAAGCAGCCATCAGCTTTTATAGTTACACAGCATCCCTTACCAAATACTGTCAAAGATTTCTGGAGACTGGTCCTAGATTATCACTGCACTTCAATAGTTATGCTGAATGATGTTGATCCTGCACAAGTAAGTCCAGAAAAGTGCTCCCTTCAACAGAGGAGTGTTAGTGCCTCAGCATTTCAGCACATGTGCTTCAGCAAGTAATTAGTTTTATAAAACAACATCAAGTACTAATACACAAAAAATACATATTTATAGCTTGCAGATACGGATAAGGAAAGAGGAATAAATCAGGCCATCAGTAGCTCATCCACCAAAATATTAATGCACATGCACACAAGTGCATGTGCCCATGATTTATTCTGATAAGAAAACATGCTTTGGAAAGAGCTACTAAAAAAACAAAAATAGTGGTTGTAAAGTTCTGACTCAAGTCTGAAACACACTAATAATAGCCAAAAGTCATAAACAGAAGCCAACAACTATTCATTAGCTTGCCTGAAATAGATCAATGACCTTGGTCTGCTTACCAGGGTATAGGCGTGAAAATCTCCATTGCATTTGGCACAAAATGACATTATTAACAAGGAGATAGGAACTAAGCAAGATTGGAGACTAAGCATTCTTCAGAAGAGAAAACAGGGCAACAAAACGTATTGGGGAATGTAATTACCTTACAAAAGAGTTGTGCATGCTGTACATGTTCTTTAGAAAATTGGAAAACAGTACCTACTGGTTTGGCAATTTAATCACTAGCATTAATCACAGTATGTCCTACAGCCTGACTTACAACTACGCAGTTCCAAGTTCTTACACAGATATAATTCCCTTGGTTCCAAAAAACTGCACCATGCATCTGCTGGAATAACATCATGGTCATCTGGATTCTTAATATGTAGATATTTGATAATTATTGGTCAAGAGCAATAGTTATTTTTTATAGCAGACTGCATGTCATTTTGATTCTTTAGATGATCAAGAATCTTTTTTGCTTTGTTGACTTTTGTACAAACTTAAATTTTCCTCTTATTTAATATAAAGAATTTGGTTTTAAAACACACTGATCTTCCATTTTGTCTTTCAAAGGAATGTGTAGAAATTCCAAACTATTTTACAGACGGAATTTCTGTTTCCAAGACCTTAACTGTCTACAGGGAAAAAAATAGAAATGAAAGACAAAACTTTTATTCATGAGTCTAAGATTATTTTCTGAGTGAATAAGGAAAGACTCAAGGGAGTCACGCTGTTAGGGACTGCTGAACAGATTTTTTTTTAATTTGTGGGCTGTGTTTTGAATTTACAGTAGTGCATGGCTATTTCAAGCATTTATTAGCCTCACAGGCTTTTAAAAGCTATTGGGATATGCAGTTAATGCACCTGCCTTTGCAGTGTGTTAAACCTTTTCACTCTAATGTGAGTAACAATCTTTTCATTAGGAATAAATCTCAAAACCCTCAGAGCAAACAGAAGTAGAGAGAAGGCAGAGCTTATTAAAAACATGCATTACATTTAGATTTATTAATAATTACAGTTATCATTATTATTTTTGTATATATGGAGTGTTTACAGTTCTGTTTAGATATTACTAGGAAAATTGAATTCAGCCCTTCAGTGACTCAGACTTAAAGAGTCACTTGCATCACAAGCATGCACAATGCACAGACCTAAATGCTCTTGGTTTCTTTAGGACTTGAAAATATAGGCTTCCTAAAACAACTCCAGTAAACAGCTCTGCTTGTTATCATTTAAGCATTTTTTCAAAGACCTGTTAGAACAGTATTCCTATGTATTTGAAAGACATGTACTAAATTGTGCATGCTAAATTATCTGAGCACTGGCATTTGCATTAGTTGTATGCATTGTATGAAGACTAGCATATTTTTCGAAAAAAATATTTGTGTAAGAGTTAGACAATATTTGCAACTTTACTTACTTAGCAGACCAAATTATGGGGGGGGGCGGTAAATATAGGTGAAAATATATTTTCCTACTCAAAATTTCTGGGTTTAACTTGTTAAAATGAATTCCTGCAAATCAGACCCTGTTCTCTTTTTAACTGATATAGTAAATGATTATGTTTTCCTAAAGTATAGTAATCTCTAAACAGCTTTGTTGAGGAATATGTTTTATAAGAAATTCAAAACAGCACCTGGAGTAAATGTGATTTGTCAGCTCAGCTCTGGATCACCCACAGAAATGCAGCAGAATGAAAACCCCAGCTGTTTTACTGAATGAAATAAAGATCCAAATATGACATCAATGATTCTGCAAGCAAACAAAGCTTCATGAGTTCATGCTTAATTTTGGTGAATGCTTGCAAAACTACGTGCTTGAACTGCTCTAAATACCCCTGGGAAAAAAAAATATTAGGGTTTTTATGGAAAAAAAGGTGGACAAGCAGAGTCTGGCCTCAAAAACCTCCTTGTGAAGCGTTGATTCAATCTTTAAAGTATTAACATGGTTGATAATTGGTTCCTGGATTAAGCCATAGTGACATTATTAAACACTAAAACTGTGCAAGATAATGGCATTATTATTTTATGATCTTTAGATACCTAGAAATAATTCCTATTTTCACATGGCATTCCTAAGATGAAATTGAGCAGTTGTTGAAAATTTAAAGGAATGTTGATATTAGCTGGTATTGTCAGTCATGGGTAAAACAGATGTGAAAGTTAAGTCCTGAGTTTTGAGAATTGAGGTACCCTTCATAGTAAAAAGTGCACATTCTGATTTTTTTTGAATTATTACCAACTTTTTAGGATACTTGGAGATACCAAGCCTTTGGTCTTTAGGCTTCACACTGTCTTTGAGATATGGTAATATCTGGCAGCATACCAGTGTCTTGTCATACTGTATTGCAGAATTGACATTGACTTTCAGAAAAGTGTTACTCCAAATACCAGAGAAGAGTGATTATGGCAGCAAACAGTAGAATGTTCAGTTAAATGAAAAGGTGTTTGCTTAAGCTTGTTCTGCACAAGTAAAAGCAGAGTGCTTAAAACTGATGAAGGATGGTGCATTGTGTACTTTCTAAAGATATTGTTAGAGAATTTCGGTAATAAATGTAGCACAAAGTAAAATCTAGATATGCGTATTAAGGCAGCATGAAATTCAAAGTGATTAACTGTGTTTGTGGTCTTCTGTAGCTGTGTCCTCAATATTGGCCAGAAAATGGAGTGCACCGACACGGTCCTATTCAAGTGGAGTTTGTATCTGCTGATTTAGAAGAAGACATAATCAGCCGGATATTCCGAATTTATAATGCAGCCAGAGTAAGGATGTTTCTTTGCAAAACAGTTCTGTTTCAGTACATGAGTTGACTCAAATCACACAAAAATGAAAGTTAAACTTATATAAAACCTTTTTCATTTTTCAGCTTATTTATTTGAAAGCAATAATGCAATACTGAATCACACTGTAATCAATGAGAAAAAAGCCTTCTATGTGTAAAAAATTTTTAATGCATATCTCAAGTATGTTAAATGCAAAGGAAATAAATGCTGTATTCAGATTGTATCGTAGCCAAGAAATGCTGAAATCAGTGCTGTTTTCAACAGTTTGAAATAAGCCTTCTCACATATTTGTATCCTGTGTCATACAAAGCAAGCTGTGCACCAGTGCTAGGCATGTTTTTCAATATCAGTCCCAGGCTTTTAGTGAAGATCCTGTCCCACTAATCACGCTTTGTAATATATGTAAGCACTTCAGAAGGACAAGTATGTCCTCATATCCAGCTTTTATGCTCCCATAACGTTGACAGAAGACTAAACACGGCATTTCTTTCAAGCTGACTGGAAAAAAGACTCTGCCACAGACCAGGCATCTCTTCCCATCCAGAGGGAGGGACCCTTTGCAATGGACTGGCATCCATCACCAAATAACCATAGCCAGGAATAAGCAGCACTCCCTGGTGAAGAAAGTCAGGAGCTGCCCCGAGATCGAGTAGCTCTCAGGACAGTAAAAGGTGCCCAAGTCACACCCAAAAGTATGCTAATATCCAAACAGGGAAGCAAATTCTAAGCTTCAAGGTATTTCTTTAATACTAAGAAGGCCTTACATTTGCAGTAAATGTGGCAACATAAAAATGCAACCTCTGGCAGCGTTAATGTGAGCTTTAGCAGGCGCTGGGTCTGGCTTATGTGCTTTGGGAAGAGAGGACGTCAGCTAAATGAACCTGGCCAGGAAATCAGTAGATCCCAAATTTTGACCTAAAGCAGACAAAACCCATTGAAAAACATATCTAATGCCGCATCCACTTTGGATTATTCCCTTATCTTGTTCATCTTAGATCCTCTCTATTACCTCTCACTCTAGAGAAAAAAAAATGTAATGTGTGTTGCTCGTTTTAAAAGTGGCACTAAAATGCTCTCACTTTGCACAAAAGTAAAAGTGGCAAATCCTAGACTATAAAAACAGTTTTCATGTATGTATTTATTATGCCCTTTTCAAAGGACTGTAATTTTCTGCCACTAACACTTGTTCTATGCTCCTTTTTTGTTTTAAATCACCATAAAACAACTGTTCAGTAATGTTTCACCAGAGGGGTTCTGACTGCTGCAGTAGCATTCAATAAAATAAAATGTAGTTAGATTTTTTTATAAGCCAGAAAAAATCTGAGTGTTTTGTTTGGTTTTTTAAGTGTTTCCTGCTTCAAAGTATCTTGAGAGGTTTTGACCTTTCTTGTAAAAGAAGACAGAAGCAGGCAAACATTCTTCAAAATGCTGAAGCAAATGAAAAAAAAATTATATAATTGAAGTTGTGTTGCAGCCCTCTCTTTGCTACCAAGTTCCTGCTATGACATTAATTAATTATTTGCTTGATCCTGCAGCTGTACCACTGCTCTATTCTAGTCTATTTGTATAGCACTCTGTATAAACCCTCTTCTTCTAATAACTCTGCTAGAAATTAAAAGTTGTAACTCCTCAAGGGCAGTTGAAACTAAATCAGTGATTTGTCAGCAGTGATCTGCCTGAACAACTTTCCTCATTTTAATGTAAATATTTAAATTATGTACCAAAACAAAACATTGTTACTTATTCCTGCTTGTTGTCTGAATGTCTACAGCCCCAAGATGGCTATCGGATGGTGCAGCAGTTCCAGTTCCTGGGATGGCCCATGTACAGAGACACTCCGGTTTCTAAACGCTCTTTCTTGAAGCTCATACGACAAGTGGAGAAGTGGCAGGAAGAATATAATGGGGGAGAGGGACGCACAGTTGTACATTGTTTGTAAGTACTGGAAACAGAAAAGAGAAAGTAAGAAGATAGAGTAAAGAAAGCCTGTTGCAGAATTTATGTCAGGTGTTAAAAGATTTGTGAAGAGACATCTGTCTAATCTGGAACTGGATCAATAATGTAACGCATTTAAAAGCTTTCAATACAAGAGGAATTGCGTAATTTCTCTCTGTCCCTTGGTAGACCTCAGTGAAAAGATGATGGATATAAGTTAACTCTATTTTATATAAAGATGTTCAGTGACTTTTGCAAATTAAAAAGGTGCGTACTTATTCAGAATAAATCAAAATTATACCTTCAGAACAATGTACCTTTTATTTTTACAGATAATGACTGAAGAAATAAGTAGTGGAGGGGTGATTCCTCTTCTAGATATGAAGCACAGACGTAAAAGTGACATGATAGACCAGTTATAATGTCTTTAATTGCCTTACCTTTCTTTAATAATGGCATATATTTTTGACCACCCGTGACCTTTGTGCTCCACTGGTGCAGGCTCTCAACCGCTCTGCCACCATCCTCCTTTTGATATCGCTTAATACCTGAACAAGCTGCTTGCCATCAGCAGTAGCCAATCTTTTGAAATAGTCTTCAGTGCTTGAAGTTGTCTCCCACTTCCTCTAAACATCTGCTTAAAGTCACTGCCATGATTGAGAAGGGACTTGGTAATGGGAAAAGCACATGCTAATCTACTTCCAGAAGTTGGGACCAGACCCAAAAGTAGACAATAACTTCCTGAAGTTTGGTTTGCAGTTACTGAGTATTAGAACAACGGAGGAAGATCTAGGAGTGTATTAATAATTGCCACTATCGCTGACCTTGAACAAGTCAGTGCTCTTCAGTTTCCCCATCTGTAGAATGGGGATAATACTACTTTAATCAAAGGAGCATTGTGCAGTGTGATTAATTAATGTTTTGAGATCTTTAGCTGAAAAGACCCTTTTCAAGTGCAAATTAATGTTATCTCTGAGGTGGCTGATGATATTAAATAGTTGTACAACATCACACATGCGTCACTTCCAGGCAGTAAAGAAAGAAAAAGCTGTAATATAATCCTTTTAAATTACTTTATTTCAATTAAAATTCTCAAAGAGTCCCACAATACCAGGCAATGTTTTGGCAGCAGAGAGCATTCTTTTCACACTGCCTGGATGTGACAGATGTGCGACGTTGTATTTTCCTTTGAAAATCAACCATTTGTGGATTTGGTTTGAAAGGCCCACTACCTAACTAGTCTGCAGTCTAGTAATTATTAAGGTTTATTATTTTCAGTGAAGCACAGCCTAAAGATTCTGATTAGAATAGCTGTAGAAATAATAGGGTTTCCAGAAAGAAAGAGATTCTCTTTGAGATTAAAAATAATTGGGGGTAAAGTATTATTAAATACTGTATTTGATCACGCCTATGAACATTTCTGCCTGGCTTCTTTGTTAGCAAGTTGCTTCGGGTTCTCATCTTCTGATGCTGTGGGTGGTGGGGGAATAAATACACTTAAAAGCAGGCATTGCCGGGCAGGCAGCCCCACTGCCTGCTGCCAGGGAGTGAGTGCATCAGCCAGGGGAATATTGCAGCACCACCTAGTGCCATGCTGAAGGTGGAGTCACCAGGAGGGCTCCTTCAAATGAGATTTTTGGCACTTTTGCCGTTCATCAGGAATACCTCTGAGTCTAGAAGCAAAGCACTAGGATTTGGAATAAAGTAACTCAAAGATCCACTTTATCCATAACATTTCCAGGTCTGATGCTCATTGCAACATTGTGTTTAGAGTGCAAAGGTGTGTTAAACTGAATTTGAAAATACCTTGTCTTTATTTTAGCATCCTCTTTGTGCTGTCTCAAGTGTTCGGCGAAGGGTGGTGAAACACCCAGCCATTCAGTTCCCTCCAGACTTTCAGCCTGCTGAATTCCAAATCATAGTTTTGAGATCTTTCAGCCTATTAATTCCAATTAAAACTCATGTTCTGCCTGGAGTTCACCAGCCTTAGGGGGCAGGAATGTTCTGAGGTTTCTCCCTACTGGAGCTCATGCCTTCTGTAGCCGTCACAGGTATTCACAAACATGTAACATAAAGTCAATTGTAACTTAGTCATTCTATCACTTTTATTGCAGGAATGGAGGTGGCCGCAGTGGGACATTTTGTGCAATCAGTATTGTTTGTGAAATGCTCCGACATCAAAGGGCTGTTGACGTATTCCATGCTGTGAAGACACTAAGGAATAATAAGCCTAACATGGTGGACCTTCTGGTATGAGCTTTTTAACTGCACCACTGAATAGAAAATGTTCGTTTTTCTCAGAAGACTGTAAGATTTCCAGGATTTGCAGTGGGAGTTGTTCACAAAGCAAGCAAGTAATTTTCAAAGGGGGTAATGAAGTCGCTTCACTTGTAAGAGTATTTTTACACTGCTTTCTTCCCAAGGAGACTTTGTCTCTGTTCATTTGAATTTTTTAAGAGTTTTAAACTTTCAGCTGAACATCCTTATTAATTTTCTTTTCTAGCAGGCTGAGCCAAGTGGAGAGCAGCCCTTGCATGGAAGAAATAATAGTTATGTAAAATAAAATGCCAGATTTTCAAATTATATATTTTATAAATAGCTTAATCTCCGAATATTTATCAAAGCTGTGAATTTCAGTTTGACATCCAGAATATTGCATTTAATTATGGTTGCTCTATCTCATAGAAGGATTAAAGAAGTTCAGAAACAAGGGGCCATGTGCAATTATTTTCCTAGAGAGTGTTTTATGAGCTTTTTTTTTTTTCAAATAGAGAATTACTGAAGTGCCAGCTGCTATGCCAGAAGAGCTGCAGAACAGCTTAAAACAGCAGATTCTTACACTCCAGTGTGTAGTTCTGTACTTGGAGATGGGTGTAGTGTAATACCCTACTCTTAGGCCTGGGCCTCTATAAAAGACACTTTTTTACAATGTCCTGCTGTAGAGGTGGCTGCTCAAGAGGCAGCTGTTTTCAATTTAGCATCATAGGCTGGAGGAGGCAGCTTCTGGGCAGCTTCGGGGTTGCTAAACTAATCCGAGCTGATTTTGCAAGCTATAGTTAAACAAGTTCGTGTCATCTTTCAGCATCTTTTCTACAGGGTGCTACAGCATCTCAGAGAGCTGATCCAGCCTCTTGTCATTTCAGGAGAGATTGCCCCTCTCTCAGATGACCTGATGAAATCTGGGTGTGAAACATTCTTGTGAATGAGCAGAAAGCAGGAATTTCTGTTGGGAGGCGTGTGTAGAGGGATAGGGCCATCCCCTTTACCACCACATATATCGCTGCGCCTCATCTGTCCCACAGAACATCTCCCACTACATCCTCCATCAAACTCCTCTCATCTGTCCTAGCTGTGAAATCCTAGATTCTCCCCTAGGTCCTGCTCTGACCAGGCTCGTGGGGAAAAAAAGCCAGATGTTGCTAGCTTTGCAAAGCGAGGAGGGATTTCACAAACAGCACCACAGGGCCACAAGCAGCTATGTAGAACCATGAATCTTGTATCATTGAGAACCATCAAGCCTTCACAGTGGAGGGAGTGAGCAGCTTTCCTGATTCCTCTTCCTGTAATTTATATTCTCAGGAGGAGAATCATCGTACTGAGAACTGTACATTTTTATTTCCTAGATATTAAGAAAAATGTCCTACTTCTTCATTCAGATAGTATAGTTTGGAGGGAGACTTGGGAGACCTGCTCTTCTCCGCTCTCCCAGAGTTTAAGTTCACAGAACTCACTGATCTCTTATTCATTTATTTTATACAAATAAAAAGAAAATTACCAGTGTGAAGATGTATAGGTGAAAAAAATGCTGTATATAAATTCTCATTTGTGACAGTTCCCCAGGTATAGATTTGTTAGGCAGCTGTCCATTTTTCAGCAGATAATTCTTTTAATTAAAAGCTAACTTTATTATTTTAGAATATAAAAGTAGCTTTTAGTAAACTGAGGATGGTATTGAGAATGGCTGAACATCATTGAGAGGACTTCAAACGCCTTTTCAATAGATTTCAAAGCACTTGTGAAGGAGATCGGTATTGTTTTCCTTACTTTAAAGAGACAAAAATGAAGGCAGGGGACAATCAGGATTTTTCCCATTAACATGCAATTCACTGACAAAGCAGAGTTTCAGTCTTTTCAGTTTTAGTCTGCTACTTTGTAGGAACAATTTCACAAAACTAGTTTCAAGACTGTTTTAGCAGTGCCTGTTATGCATTTTCCAACTAGAAGAAGGGCAATCTTTACAGTGCATACTTAAGAGATGAAATCTTTGGTTTTCCTGCAAGTGGAAAAATCTGAATGCCACATCCATACAATACAGAGATCTGTGAAATTCTTCTTACAAAGGTAACATGTGGTACTAGAAAATGTCTATTACAGAGTGCCCAAAGCATTTTGTGATAAATGTTATTGGATCTACCAATGGGTGTCTCAGAAAAAAAATATAAATGTACTTCTCTGAAGCTTGTTTCACTATCAAGTGAATACTAAAAATGTACAAAGGATACACATGAGTCAACACAGTGGGAAACAATATATGTCTGTTCTTTAAGACAGGTAATAACTAAAAACGGTAGCTATTTGGCTGGATCAGTAAATCAGGATAAAATGAGCACAGAAGATGGAAATGGATAAGTGGCTGATCTCTTGATTTTGTCTGTTATGTAGTCATAGAATAATTTTTAGTTATTTAGAAATAAAGTAGAATAAAATTCCGCAATAAAAGCAGAAAAGGAACAATTTACATTTTACTCCTTGCTTTCCTTTCTGCCTTTTTATTCTTTTCTCATTCTGAAGAAGACAAAAGAGTTAGTGGAACCCTGTAGGAAACCTCATGTACAACTCATTCATAACTGAAGTGATTTGTCCACCTAAGATTTGTTTTCCTTTGAAGAAACAGCTCTCAACAGTAAGAACTTAGAAACTGTTCATGCTTGTTAATGACTTTTGTGTCATATTATTTGGTCTCTTACATGCTAAGGTGGAGTTTCTTTTCAGCTGAAATGTGACCTAACATTACAAGGAGAGGCAAAAAGTGTTCATCCTTAATAAAGCTTGTTTCAATAAAAGGAGAATATATCTGAACTGTAATAATAGCGTTCCTACTTTAGATGTTGAGAAAGCGAAGGCAGAGCGCTGTCAGCTTTAAGTCTGTTCTTGTTCCTATGTGATAGTACACGCTTAGTCATCTTTTATTAACTGATTACAGCGCCTACGAGAAAGAGGCATTTCAGTGGCAGAAAGAGTCATAAACCTGGCAGGTATTTTCAAACTGAATTTTTAGAAGTCAGAGCCCTTGGATTCAGGAAACCTGCACCTATTATTGATTTCGGCTTTTTTGATCCATTTAAATGTTTGTAGCATTGCTAAATATTGCAAGTAGTGAGTGAAATTGGGAGATGCATGTGTGCACTCAAAACTGTAAAGTTATCAGTCCCTGCATCATTTAAAGTTGCCGAGTGGACAAGGGTCAGTCATAAGCATGCCTCTCTGTACTGCTGAAGATGTGAAGGGGAGTAAAGCCATGACCCTTTGTCTCTGAGACTGGTTTTGCATGCCATGGGAAGGGAATTCCTCTGAGATCAGTCCCAGTCCCAAGCCGTAGTGAATAAAATTGGTATGTCTGTGTTTGAAGCACCGGATTGGCACCTGAAAACTAGCCTGTATAACAGAAGAGCTGTTACTCACCTAACTTATGCGTCACCATTAATTGCTAAAAATTAATTGGAATAAATCAAATTAATTTAGCTCAGGCCTAATCTTACAGACCTATATTGCACTGGGAGAGGACAGTATTTCAGCGTGGATTTGGGCTGCATGTAGAGGAGGAACAGTAAGCAACTCTTGCCCTGAAATGTAGCAAGTGAATAAATGAAGTTAAATTAAAAGTTACAATCCGGGAAGTACAAGACACTCATGCTATTGTAAGATAAACTTTTCTGGGGAGGAATTTCAATAACTCCAATTCTGGTAAAGTGCTATATGAGCATTTTAACAGACGACAGAAAGGTTGCAAGTCAATTTGCTTATGTGTAGTCAATTTTTCTCATGCAAGTGTATTACAGCAGCTAAATACATATCTAATAGGAGCAGTACAATAAGTTACTGTGTGTAACATCTATTGTCTGCCTAATATAAAGATTTTCTTATCTGAATACAAATTGGATTTGCCACATGGTTCCCATTGACAGCAGCTGATAGTGTATAATTTTAACAGAAGAGAAATATTGATTCCCTTAATTAAATCCCCTCAATAACTGACTTTGTGGTTTTCTTTTGATTTTTTAGGATCAATACAAATTCTGCTATGAAGTGGCTTTGGAATACTTGAATTCTGGCTGACAGCATAAACAGCATAGACAAAGTTCCTCCTTTCACAACCACAAACAAAGCAAGTCACATCATGTTATCTGTGTAAATGAGATGAAGACTTCTCAGTGTTATGCTTATACTGCTTTGTATAATTGGCTCTTTTTAAGAGCCCAAAAAGATATTTATAAAACTGCTTGCACTGCCCATTTTCCACTATAATGCCGCTGCTTGACACCCATATGAACGTACACCAAACCACATGGCAGTTGTTGAACACTGTATTCATACATAGCCATTGATGTGGTGAAGCAGCATGGTCCTCTGGTAAATAAGAGAGCACAATTATATTCTTATGAAGGAATTTGTACTTTTCTGTTATATTTTGTTGCCTGTGATTCGCAGTTATTGTCACAGCCTAGTGTACATTTCTGTTCTGTGGAGAATGCTGTCTGGCATTTTGATAATATACGATTTTAGTTATATTTGTATTCTAACACGTGCATAATAAATGAATCATATGTAGCTTAGCTGAACTAATGGAAAGACACGTACCAAATCATGTTAACTTTGTTGAGCTGCAATTTCTATCCACTTTGTACCATTTCAGAAAGAGAATCTTGATAGAAATACAGTTAGAAAATGCAAAATACAGGATGCTCAGATTAATATATCCAAAGCTTTTTCATTTGTTTATATTGTAAATATTTTTTGATTTCATCAAATTATTTATTCATTAAAATGAATTTTTTTGTGAAGCACAGTGAGTGACAATCATTTTTATTAAACCCTGGAAATGCTTACTGTATGATAGTGTAAACACCTGTTTACCTTGTATGGATTCTCAGCTAAATAAATAATTACATACATAATAAAATCTTGTTTAATTTAATATCTCTTGGCATCTGACTGCCTTCAGATAAGCCTCTTTTCAGATTAATTCTTGAAAATACTGAGCTACCTCCAGAGCACATTAGTGTGATCCATTGTTGATCCAGCCAATAGAAAGACGTGCCATGCTTATATATAAAATGAGGTGAATTATACATGTAAAGATTCATATGCACTAATGCAGATCATGGAGATTGCTCTGCTGTGTGAAGAAGACATGGTGTTGGGCTTGCAGTACTCAGTTTTGTTAGAGCATTCTTCTGCGTGCCCTGCCAGTCACTCTGTGCCTGCTGCTAAAAAAGAAGTGATGGTACATTTTGTTTCGGGAAGAATGACTGCTATGAGATTGAACTAATTCCTCATGTTAAAGGTGCTGATACTAGAGTGACTTTGAGGGTAAAGCTGCTCTGTTACTAGGGCTGTTACTAATTCATCTAGTGGACTGGTTTACATCATGAAAGCTTTTGCCTATCCTGAGAGTGGCTGCACTGCACCTCCATGGCATTTGGATGGTTCCTTTTTCTTCCAGGCACCCACAGATGTTTGAACAGACTGGAACTTGTTCCATGTTCATGGATGTAGGAAGCTCAGCAGAGAAGCAGCAAGAAAAGGGAATGAGTCGACAATGGCTTGCCACAATATCCACTGGAACTGCAGATCTTTTCTTTCACCCAACAGTATCAAGGAGACATTACAGACAGAGCAACTGCTTAGTACTGAAGTCTTCCAAAGCTGTATGGAAACCTGATGCAAGAAAGTGGCCAAATCCACAGTATTTCAGTTCTTAAAAGATCCTTTTTAATGTGCTAGCTATCTGGGATGGGAGTACTAGCTGTATAAATGTATCAAAGTCAAAATGATTTGAAGACCTCTAAATCTAAGAGATCTAGCTTGGACAGAATGACTCACGGCTTGTCAATTGCTGGTTCAAAACCACTGCAAAATTCAGATCTAAAGATGCAAGGACAAGTTTCCTCTGCAGCTGAAAAGCATCTCTTTTTAAATTGCTTTAAAATGTAGCTGGCAGGTACCAGCCATCGCAATAAATTGTACAGAGGTACTGAAGAACTTAGGAAAAACAACCCCAGGCCTAAGAAGAATGATGGTTCTTGGATAGACCCTGTAGCACATATGCCTGTTGCAGAAAAATGCTCTGATTAATCTGGAAACCCTAGCGTTAGGAAACAAAATCCAAACTTCTGTCATTATATTTCTCTCAAACAGCTTGACAGATCAGGTTTGCCAGCCAAGCATACTTTTTTGTAATAATTGCAGGACGCTAAAAATTTGGTTGCTGCCATTTATTGAAATATGCATGTGTGTGTTCAGTATTTCCTGATGCTTTCAAGAAGTATAAATAAGATGGACAAGTGTGCTGTCAGACCTTTAGGACAGAAGGTGACACAAGCAATGTGATCCCAAATGTAAATGAGATTTATTGAAATGCAGTTAGAATCATGGCAATCTCTCCCAAGGAGAAAGACTGCCTATATCTGCCAGACACTATTTCAGCTGCTGTATTCTTGCAGACATGCTTTGCACAGGTAAGTCTTGGGGGATGAGGGGCAAGGGAAAGAGACGAGGAGGAAAGAGCTCTGCAGTGTTTCTTATTGTTTTACTGTTGATATGACTAATTTTTTGTTGTTGTTGTTCTTGTTCTTCTGGCATAGGCATAGTCAAACCTGTCTTACAGAGTCTGTGTGATGTTGTCCCAAAAGGCATTGTGTGAACTACAGTGCTTCAAAACTGGAACCATCTAAAGAAAGCACAGCAAACAGCTTCGTGTTCTCACTCTCATACTACAGCCATCAATCTATACAAATGGCAGAGAAATACAGGCTTAGGTAAAACAGTATTTTGGCAAGAAGAAAAAACAGATGAGGACTTCAGGAGTAGAAAAAACTTACAGAATAAGAAAGGAACAGAAAGAAAAAATGAACACGGGGGGTAGGTGTTTGAGAAGCAGCGTGGAGCTTGTGAAAGTTACCTGGAGGGTGGCATTTTAGAGGAGACAGAAAGAAAACAGCAGGGACAGCCATTTTAAGTGTTCATAAACCAACCTCCCTTTTCAGAAGCTACGCAATTCCAAGTGCAGTGAAACTGCGGGACTTAGGGACACATTAGTCCTAGTTTGAGTGGAACAGAAGAAGAAGTGTTTTCTTCCACTCCTAATATATAACAGGTACATAAATTATGAAAGAGACACTTCCTACAGTTAGCCATATGTATCACCAAATCCATCATCTCTCCAGGACTTGAGGTGGATGATTTGCTGCTGAGGTCTTCCAACAAAGCAGTAATGGTGGTGGTGAAAGAGGTGATTGCGTGCAGGTATCTGTCTCTTTTTAACAGCAATGCTCCCAGAATCTTCCTGGGGTACTTAATCAGCAAAATGAGTCTGTCACTGGCAGGGTAGCCTCACAGGCTACTAACCTAGAGCTTAAGGACTACATATAGTAAGATTTAAAAAAATGAAGCATAGAAAATGAAATTGAGGCTAAAATGCAAAACCTTGCCACCCAGATTTGTGCGGTGTAGCTCAGAAGGGCTTCTATGCCACTTGATATGAGGGCAATATAGAGCATTAAGACCAATTGAGTCTCCTTTCCCTTGTGGTTATTTTATGTATACCCCCAAAATCAAGGATGACTAAGGGAAAGTGATTTGAAAGTATACTTGAGGTTTTACGGTCTCATTAGTTTTCTGATTCACAGGTAGTTTGGCTTCTCTGCCTCCCAGCACAACTTCTCCAAGCATTGGTACATTTGCCTTCAGAAACAGTGAGGTATAATGCTATAACAGAATGATTCACAGTGTCATTTTACATTTTTGTAGGTTTTACACTTAATTGTATCAACTTGGACTCTTTGACTACAAAACCTCTTGCAGCCCATATCAGATTCCAGACACTTAGCTTTATTAAAAGAAAAATTAGGAACAGAAAAAAAACGTACAGCTTAGTTCTGTCATTTAATGCTCATTAAGGAAGCCATTGACCACTGTCATTTTTGGGGGAGAGTACCAGTAAAACCCAACAGACCATGTGAAAACTAATGCCATTTCTATTGGAGCTTGTTTGATTGATTGTTTTTCATAGTCTAGACCATGGTGAAATTATGAGCTGATGGGTGAATTTGCACTGCCTCAGCCATTCACATGCTCTGCTTGTGGAGCCTTCCCACACACTCCTGGAAAGAGGCAGCTTGCTTCACACATCCCTGTTTAGCTGCTGACTCTCAGCTTTAGCATCCTAGCCAACATCAATGAGGGAACCTTTCCAAAGCCTTGTCAATCCTTTGCAAACTGCAATAAAGTGTAACAGCAAAATGCCTTCCTCACCCCTGCCAGGTACTTCCAAGCAGAGGTTTCTGTGGAAGGCCAAAAAGGCAGCTCCTGTGCTGGTTATTTCCCCAGATTCTCCCAATCTCCTGCTGCCCCTACCTCCTCCAGTGCCCTTCTCCAGCTCCTCATCCACTCTCAGAGTAAGGCTGTCACATCTCCATGGCACAGCCTGGCCAGGCAGAGCAGGAGAATTGCAGGGCTACTCTGCTTTTAGATCCTCCTTGAAGGTTCATTGCTTTCTGGTGCCGTAGTACTGCCTCTCTCTGTGTATAACCTGCTTCATAAGCCTCCATCCTCCTTCCCCCTCCTGTCACCTCAGCATGTGTGGCTTTTTCTGGATCACAGCACTTTAGGTAGGTGGAAAGGAGATGTGAGGCTGGAAGAGGTTGGGGTCTATAAGCGTGGGGTTTTTTCACTATTGTTGATAGTACTCAATGCACAAAAGCACAGAAAAAGTGCACTGTGACAATGAAAACTGAGAGCAATGCTTGCTGTAGCTTGTCTAAGTAAATGTGTCAGGGGAGATTTACATCTGATGTTCACTGACAGTCTTTCCAAGCAGTGGCATTTTATTCCTGAAACTCTTCTATTGATGTCTTTTCAGTAGCATCTAGAAGACTTTTAACTGTATTGTCATCATATCTCTAGTAATTGCAGTTTTTCTGTAATTGTACATAGCGACCACAATAAAAGTATAAATTTCATACACGTTAGACATAGAATACATTAATACTGCTGTCAGGCCTGAGTAAGTGCAATCAGAACTCTTAGTCCCACAAACACTTATGTTATCATCCTCTTGTCGGACTTCCATTTGTGCACAAAAACCAATCTGATACTCACACACATTTTCCATCTGAGTTTATCAGTCCTCATACATATCATGTCATGATGCTGTACTGGCTCTGGCTGGGATGAAGTTATTTCTCTTTGCAGCAGCCTATACAGTGCTGTGTTTTGGATTTGTGACCAAAACTGTGCTGATAGCACACCAATATTTTAGCTGCTGCTGATCAACGTTCGCACAGTTTCATGGCCTTCTCTGGCTTTAACTCTGCCCTCGCAGCAGGTAGGCTTGGTGTGGGAAAGAAGTTGGGAGGGGACACAGCTGGAACAGCTAACCCTGATTGACCAAAGACGGGCTATTGGAATATTCCATAGCAGACAACATCATGATCAGCAACAAAATGGGACTAGAGGGAGAGGAAACCATTTCTAGGAGACTGGCCGAGCCTCCGTCTGCTTGTGGGAGGTGGTGAGACATGTCTGTGCATCAACTGGGGTTTGGGGGGGTGGGACAGGGTTCCTCTCTTCTTCCTCTTTCCTCCATTTATTAGACTATCTTTAGCTTGACCCATGAGTTTCCTTGCTTTTGCTCTTCCTATTCTCTAGCCCTGTCCCACAAGGGGTAAGGAAAATATGCAAATGGCTGTACAGGGTACAGCTGCTTGCTGGGGCCAACCCACCACAGATGGCATAAAAGTGTTTGTAGGACTAAGATCTACAGCTATCAGTCAACAAAATGCTTAAACAGAAAGTTTTAATTATGAGTTTGCTTCTCATAAAATGAATGAGATTGCTTAGGGACTTAAAATTTAATTGTGTTATTAAAATGGACCCAAACAGTCAGGGGTAGATTGACCCATGTAAAAAGAGAAAAACATAGAATTGAACTGTGTGTGGCAGAAAATTTGGGAGAGATACTTGGCCATCTCTGCAGTATTCAGCCCATTTTAAATGTTGTCTACAACCAGCAGTTACTACAACAACAAACTCTGCTAGTGTTTTTGCTGTGCAACAAATGAACATTACAGGTGCAGCACAGCCCTGCCTGAGAGCGTCTAGACCTGCACAAAGGTGGCATTTGAACATGAGGAGTTGTTCCCCTAGAAAATATTAACTTCAGATAACTCAGAAGACAGAGCTTCATGCTGGATCACATTCTTAATACTCATATTACACATCAGATTAGTAATTACAGTCTCTGAAGAGACTGGTATGTATCCAGTCTTGGTATTCTCTGTATTTGTAACCTTCAGGAGCTGAGTTGGATGCATAAAGAACTAACCTGCTGTTGTGTCCCCTTGAAATTCTGATTTATATGGAATATAACAATCAGCCTGTAATACAAACCCTTTTGGGGACGAAAAGTCTTGGGAATGAAATATATTTTCTACCTTGCCAAGTGAGAAGTGGGATGAAATTTGATGTTGGTCCTTGAAGACTTCATTATCTGCTCGTCTCCATGTTTTCCAATCTGCACAGTTTGGTAGGAATGCCTGTGAATCTTGCACAGCCAGGCATATGTAGAGTGACCTTTGTTGGCCATAAAACAAGAATTTAATCAATACTACATACCACATAAAACAAAAGGTAGCTTTTCTGTTACAGGGGATTGGCATAGAGTTAGCCACACTGGTGGACTGCAGCCTTGTATTTTGGAATGATGACAGCCTCTGTCTGAAAACAACCAGCTTTTGAGCAAATCCACAGAGATAGCACCGCTAAAAAATAAAATCTGTCAATGGGTTGCAAACTTTTTTTTTTACTTCATGATATTCAGGTTGTTTATACATCAGCTTTCCCTTGGTAGGATATGAGCAAAATATAAACCATCCCCAAAAGTAAATACTTTTCACATCCTGCTACTTCTAGCCTGCCTGTACTTGATTGAACTACTATCAATGAGTCTACCTTCTGTCTTCTTTAGGCTGCCCAATGTGGAGCTACGCCTCAGTTTGACACCCAAAAGGGTCAGTAAGTGAGTGCTACTATAATTAATTTGAATAAAAACTTTTGAGGCATTAAACTGTACTGTCTATCAGGTGACAAAGCCTGCTGGTCAAATCAATCTTCCCTCTCCTCCTGTTGGCGCTCTTCCCTTCCTCCTCCCTCCCTGCTGCCAATGCTCCCTCTTGCCAAATCACTCTGACACACATTCTGAATCTCTGACTACACTTCAAGGATCAGCCTGTGGTCATCCTGCGTCTGTTTTGACAGGCAGCTTTGCCAAATGCACATTCTCCAGCAAGGGCTCTTGTTCATGCTGACAGCGTTGCTCTCCCATCTGCCATCCCATTACATCTGTCAGCCCCACAGCCTGGGGCAGAGCATCTACTGCTGAAGGTGGGCAGTTTTATTGGCTTATGCAGTGTTTACCTTCCATGTTTTTAAAGAGTATTCTCTCCCCTCCCCAAACCTCTGCGGTGAACATTCTCTTTCAATATATGTACTTGTTTCATGAGATTTCCATTTAGCTGAAACTCTAAGAAAGAACTAGACACCCTCCCCCAACTGGTACTGCTGGTACAACCAAAAATTAATTTGTTACACTTCATCTGGACTATGGAGATATAATTTAGTCCAACCTTGCACATAGAGCTGCTAAATACTTTTTGTAACCAAGCAGTCAGAACAATATTGCGATGTAATTTTCTACAATCAGATGTATCAAATGTACTGAGATTATGGTGGTTGCCTTTTAGAGGCTGTCGGGCATGAGCAGCATCTTCCCATTACAATTGATGAATGGCTGTATGATTTGGCACTAGATTATTCAAGCAGACAAATTAACTTCAAATATTAATACATTCAGCAGCCAGTCAGACAAATTGCTTGTTCTACAAGTGCCAGAATGGTCATGGGGGGATTTTCCTTCTGCTTTCAGGAAAACTGACCTTGAGACCAGTGCTCACCCAGGCCAGCAAGCTCATCAATCAGCTAACAAAGTTGGCAGCAGTTAAAAGGATCTTCATTTCTTTCTAGAAAGGGGAAAAATAAAAGAAAAAAAGGAAAAGAGACTCAGCCAACTTGGGCAATGTCTACCAGGATTGTCAGAAACCTGTATCTCAAAAGAAACCCACATGCCAAAGCTCTGACCTGGCCACTAAACCGTGGCCACCTAACTGATGACCCTGCTAGGAGTTTGCTTACCCCAGGATTGTTTTCCTGTGGAGACAGAGGTGGCCACAGGGTGAGTCATCCTCAAAGGTGTCCATCTGCCTCCATGGGCTGATGTAGATCATTCACTGGTAACAAGGCCCACCATTACCTCCTCTCCTCTTGCATATTTTACACCTAAATCCTCTCAGGAAGAATGAATCTGCTGGTTAGATTTAAAGTAACTTACTAAAACAACTGCGGAACTGGAAGTTCTTTGCAAATATATGTATGTATATAAAATTATAGCAGGAGAGTGTACATCTGGAATGCTCTTATCAGTTAATGCAAATAAAACATCCCTGGATCACTTCAACTCTTTCGAGTTTTCAAGCTTTTGTGTATTTGCACGTATATTGAACAGCAGTATTCTCTTAAAACTGTAACTGAGTTGAATACGGACCTGGAAGCCAGCCTATCAGTGTATCATATCACTAGATCAAATAAACTAAAAGGAAGAAAGACATTACCACACATGACATGATACTGTCTCTGTGAAGTAATTGTTGTGCTCTTTGTACTCACTTAATTGTCTGGTTGTAGAGCTTCAAAAAAACTAGTAAGGGAATATTCCTAGTAAGGGAATATTTGAAGAAAGCCTTTAGGGGAAAAACCAGAAGCCAAGCTGATTGTTGCAACACAACCAAGATAAGATTACAAATATAAATTCTGTGTTCAACAGGCAGAAAATGTGTTTATAATTTTATTGTTGTACTCAAGGTTTCCTTACAATTCATACACATGTATCTGCGTTGAGCATAAATACATTTTCTATACAACATATGGCACTGAACTGAGCCAATCAGGTGGCACCATTTGTGTTCCAAGGGCTAAAGCAATTTCATAGATTATGCAATGTACTTTGTCAGTAAATGTATAGATGCGAAAGTCATTAACATCACAAATCACATCTTCTTGCTGCATACGTTAGCATATTTTTTGTCATAACTCACAGGTGTGAAGCTCTAAATACACTTCACATGGTGATAAGGTGTGTGCATCCAACTCACTTGACTGGGCTTCTGGAAGACATTTAATAGTACCAACCCACAGGGATGAGCTTATTCCACCACTGGACTTGGAATTAGTTGCATTGCTGCTCTGGCGCCAACAGTAAGCTGGAGAAAACCACATTCTGCTACTCACACAGTGCATTGAATTACTGACAGAGAGGGGCTCTGCAGTGCCAGCACATTCAAGGCATGAATATGCTTACAAACCTTGACCCTCCCACATTCATCCCTACACTGAATAAATACAGCTAAATTCTTTGGAACAAGGGGTTTGTAACTACTCCAGACTGGGTCTCCACACTTTATTTAGACATGAATGGTAATAACGTAGTCTTAATTTAAACAAAGGATTTTTAAATCCCTAACAGCAAGGATATAGTTTAGAAGATATGTTATCAGTATCACATGGCCAATGAGCATATTTAACTTGATTAAGAGATTATTTTCATAGAATCATAGAATAGTTAGGGCTGGAAGGGACTTTAAAGATCAATCAGTTCCAACCCCACCTGCCATGTGCAGGGACATCCCACTAGATCAGGCTACACAAGACCCCATCCAACCTGGCCTTGGACACTTCCAGGGATGGTGCAGCCACAGCTTCCCAAGGCAACCTGTGCCAGTGTCTCACCACTCTCACGGTGAAGAAATTCTTCCTAATGTCTAGTCTAAATCTGCCCTTCTCCAGCTTATAGCCATTCCCCCTTGTCTTGTCACCACAGTTTTCCCCCAGAAGAGACCGTAACAAAATAAAACCTCCGTGAATTGTCTTGACTGCTTGAGATCAAAGAGTAGTTTTGGTGCCTCAATTAAGTGCATGCATCTCTGAGCCTACACAGCTCCTTTGCTCTCCTCTCTGACAAGCCCAGGATCCTGCTAGGAAGAGTGTCAGAAAGCTGTCCAGAAGGATACACAGAGGCAAGCAACTGCAAACATCTCCAGCCTTGCTGATGTTTGTACCTGGAGTATTAGGAACCGTAGCCTTTTTAGGATCCAGACAGATCTGGCTATAGGTTTGTTACAAGACAGGCCCTGCAACAGCTAGCAATGCACCGCAAGCTCAGACACGGCATGCATAGGACATTGTGTGCTGCTCTGCAGGCATCTCCTCCAAGCCCTGCGGCCGTGACCCTGACATTGTCTCCTGCCAGAACAACAGTGCTATAAAACAGGCAGCAAAAAGGTCAAGAGAAGCTGCAGGTCCTCTGAAAGCTGTTAGTAATTAATGGGAGGAAGCTCCGAGCAGCCAGGCCAGCACATGAAGCCCACCTTCTGCCCACTGACCCGGGGCTGCGCTTCTGGCCAGAGGAAAGCAGACAACAGAGAGAGAAAGCTGAGCTGTAATGCACGAGGTGGGAAGACTTTGTTTTCCCTTTGTGGTGTTCCTGGCATTCACTGCTGTTCTTCTTGGCTACTTTCCAACTTATTTTGCCAGCAGCTATGCGGATGTTTTATAGAAAGAAGGGGTAGCATCCAAATTAAACTCTGTCTCTGAAAGGTACCACAGATCTCATCACCTTCTTGTATATATGTTAGGTTGTGTCGTGCTATCATTTTGGGGGTTAAATTCTTTAAATGCAGTTCTTTTACCCTAAGAACATCCACATGTATCTATATCTATTTTGATACAGATTTTTTGCTTATGGAAAAGGGCAACTGCCTATAAGTAGTTTAACTCATTTGTACTACTTGCTGCCTAGACAATTTTTCATAGATTTGTTCAAAAAACTGATCATTGTGACTTCAAATACTCTTCAAAAGGAAATTATTTTTTCACTGCAGCATTTCTGCTCTACATCCCCCACCCCAAACTATTTTAATCCATGAGCAAGTTTTTATTTTTCATTCGGAAGGAAAACACCACTCTCCAAACAATGAGAAAAATTCAGCATTTGAAAGGAAAGGCGGGGTGAGGGGGTGAAACCCATTGAATATTTTGACAGGAAAAGACATTGCAGGCATCCCATTTTGTCTGCAATTACCAGACCTGGGACAAACTCACATTTCAGATTTTGCTTCCAGGAAGCTTGTGCTAAGCAGCAGCACCACCTTGCTCTTATATGTAAAACCGAGTCTCATCAATATTTTTTCCAACAGATACTCACTTTGTTAAAGAGTTTTCAAGCAATGGAAGTCTTCAAAGCCCAGCTTTCATCAGTGAAATGCATTTACGGAAACAGCCTCTTCTCTGATTCCTTGTCTCATGGGTTAAGTAGCTTTGAACCTTGAGTCGATGGAGGGGAGGAGGGAGGTCAAAATTACCCAACTTCATAAGGACACTTTCCCTCACTGTAAGGCAGAGTGTTTGTATTTGATGCCAGCCTACTCAGCTGGAACAGCATCACTAACGTGAGCATCATGCTCCCATTTGTAAGAACTTCTCAGGGTATCTGACAGCAGCAAATCAGCTGAGTCTTCAGTGCTGCCTCACTGCCCAAAGGCACCTGAACTGCAGAAGGCTTTGGCTTGTGCTGTGAGCACCCAAAGAGCAGGGCCTCACCAGTCTATCAACTTAAAGCAGCTGCATTGGGTATCTGGTGCAAAACGCAGTATTGCCTTACAAGTGTCCTGTGGTTAATGAGTTCACTAATTATGCATACTTCTGGATAGCTTCTGATGCTGGCACCCACTGCACACTGTTATCCGTGCCTCATCCTGTCCTGTGGGGCAACAGGAAAAAATTGCCCTTTCATACAAAGCAGTGCAGGAAACACTTCTGTTTCTCTGAAGCATGACTCTGAATGATAAATGGTATAAGCCAGAAATTTTGGTGAATTAAAAAGTTTAATTTATGATGCTGCATAATTTTAGCTGCTTACAGGTGTGTGACATTCCTTGCTTATTTGAAAATCAAAAGAGGTAAATTGATTAAAAATGTATTTTGTAGGAGACTTTTAATCAGGAAGGACCACTGGCTCCTTCAAACCCCAGGTGTTTTCACTCAACAGACTGTGCCACCAGCCTCACGGGTTCACAGCTGCCCATGAGGGCTGTTTGCCTTGTTGGTTTTGGCAGTAGCTGGAAGGTCTTTAAGAAGGCAGCTTTCCCTCAGAAAGGCTCAGCTCCTCTCGCTTTTTCCCCCAGCACAAGAGCTGATCACTGATTCTCAGCAGGAACTGGCATGACTCCGTGGTTTATTCAGCATCCTACAAATAGCTGCTGAGCAAAGCAATTCTGGAGAAAGAAAATAACAGTCTGGAGCCTTTCCTGCCCAGTGTCGTAGCAAAGTTCATCAGCCAGGAGATTTCTTTTGTATCCAAAAAGAATAACAGCAATCTCTGTAACAGGAAAAAATTAGTCTCCCTGTGTGGTGAGGTTTTACTATAACTCACAGTTGCTGCTATACTTGCTCAAAAATCTAAAAAAAACCCAAAAAATTAGTGAAGGAAGACCATCAGGATGGAAATTGCCAGTGTATAAAGGAATTAAAAGTCCCTTTCCAGGTCTACAAGTGGCTTTAGACAACTGCATTTGGTATTAAATGTTAATATTGCAGAAAAAGGAGGGTGTTAAGTGTTTATAAAGAGTTAGAAAAAAATCATGTTGGCATTCAGTGTAAGGAGTCAAGGGCTCAGGGGTGTGTTCAGTGCTATGCCACAGATCCATGCTGGTATGTCACCTCTTATTTCTCCAGGTGTGGGACACAAAGAACAAAAAGATCATGCCTACCCTATTTAGCAATTGCTGGGAAGCTGGTAGTACAGATGTCATGTGCACAGACATGAGATATCTTTAATTCTGCAGCAGTGAATGCAGGAGAGGGCAAAGGAAAAATGACCTTTCATGAGGTATGGCACAGTAACTGTTCCTCGCTCCCTTCCCCTGGCACTGTGCAGGATAGGGCACTGCTACCCCACCTGGCTTTTCTGAGGGTGTGGGTTACCTCTCTGCTTATTTTCAAGAAGCAATCTTTTCAAAAGGTGCAGCTTACCTGAGAGTTGGGAAGAAGATGCTATTTATTATTGAAGAAACAAAGAAATGGGAATAAACATCAATACAGCAAAGCTGTATTTGAAGCCTAGTTTCATCGGCACTCTGCAGACAGGACCTTTCTGTGACGTGATATGAAACATTCCTGCATACTCCTTAAAATACCCTTTTTCTTTGCTATGTGAGTTGGATTGCTAATTTTTCTTTTCTTCAGTTCCCATCTCTACAGGTCTCTGCTGGCTTTTCAGCCTTCCAAGCAGAGCACAGCTGTCAGATAAAGCAAGCTGTGAGAGAGAACCAAAACCCACAGCCCAGAGGGTCCCCAGGTGGATGATAAAATAGATTGAATTAGCAGCTAGCTGGTCAAAAGGTCTCTTCACATTCTCTGCACCAAGGTCTGTGCTGACCTTGCTGTGTCACTCCTTCCAGGCATATGCTTTAGTCCTGTATTTCCTTCTCCTTTTCCCAGCACATTAGATTTGGGTTGAGTTTTTATGGGGAGGGGTGGTGTTGCTGAATGAATCTGAGGCTGAGAGAAAATGTATTTTCCCACTTAGTCCTCCTCATATTTCTCAGTCAAATCTCCTAATTTACTGTCACCTCCACCTCTCATAACAGCTCCCTAATAGGGCATGAAATACCAGTGAAATGAACACCGGATTTTGGAAAGCCCAAAGCAAATACCTCCTTCTGGTTTGTCATTGTCATTTACTTTTTCAACTTTCTTTCTCTCCCCTTAAGTCCTTGATTTAGTCCTAAAGCTTCACGACCGTTTCTTTGCAGCTCTGATACCTATGCATTTTTCACACCAGATTTTGTGACACCCTCTATCCTTATCCTTACTGAAAGTTCAAAACAGAGTAATCGATTTCATTCCCATCATCCATTAACTTAGTAATTCTATCAAAAAATAATCTAGCTTGGTTGGTGTGATTTGTTCTTTGTAAATCTGCACAGATTTTTTTTCTGGGTTTTTTTTATCTCCCAGAGATGTATGGAGCATTTTTTCCCCCTTAGTATTCCGTTGCTGAATGACAGATTAGTATTAGACTTACCAGAAGACACATTCTGGCAGCCGTGGCAGGTAGGAAGAGGTTGCAGGGCCCTTCCAGTCAGTTTACTGCAGTATGAGGGGAATCAGTAGACTAGATTTCAGGATAAGTGACGAGCTGTAGCACATGAGGAATCTGAGGGTTTCACTCCTATCATTGCAAAAATCTTGATCGTTGCTTTCCCTCCCAACAGTTTTATATCTAAGTCCTCCTCAAAGTTTTTGCCATCTCCTGAAATCCCAGAATCCATTTTACAGTGCATTGCTGAGCCTTTGCTTTTAATTCTGTAGGGTAACACTCAATGTTCCCAAATAGAAAAGACTTTTTGTATCTCGATCAAACTATTATCAGACAGAAGTTTTTAAGAGAATAATCTTTAAAAGGAAGTATTTCTCATTTCTGTCCCCTGAGAACTGGTACCAGAACAGGATGAACATTGTAAAGCTGCAAATTAATGTTTTCTTCTCATCAAACTATTATGGTATTTTTACACACATGATCATATTCATGGCAACAAATTACATATGTAGCAACATCTTCAGCTTTATCTCCTAGATGAGTAAGGCACTATAAATCCTGATGGTGCTGCTAAACAACAAACTGCTCATAAGCTGTTCTTTTTGGTTCATCAGACAGGAACCTTTTGAGGTTCTGGGCCCTTCACTTCTTGCCCAGGGCATTAAGCAGCTGGGATATTTCACATTCAAGCTTTAATTGGTGTTTGCCTGTTGTAATTGCATGTACTGTTACTCAACACTGACCACTGGCCAGCTTAACTTGCAGTGGATGGTTGCTGAGCATGGGCAATGATTTCTTTCCCTCTGGGAGCCACAGTGGGATTCATAATTTTCAAGCCCAGTTATTCAAGTGGCAGGCTTGAAATGTCATTGCTGAAGGATGAAGTTTCTGTTTCACATTGGCATCAAAGAACAGGAGTTGATCATAACCTTTGATTGCACAGAAAGAAAAAAACAAGCCTGGGTCTTGGATCTTGCTCTGAACTCTTCTGGGTCAGGGATTAGCAAGTTGAGGGACTCTGTGAGGTTTTCTTCAGTTTTATCAATAAGAAGACTAAAACAATTTGATACCAGGGTAATCCCATTATTTTTTCCCTTCTTCTTCATCTACAACATTCCAATAGTCTAATTGACACATAGTTTGCATTAGCTACATTTTTGCTTTACACCAGCCACCATAAGTCTCTTTTAATGTGGATAATCCAGAACTGATCACATGATGTCGTGTGGGACAAAAAAGATAGAAACAAATGGTCTGTAAAACATACCTTATCCCTCCTTTCCATTTGCTGTTTTCTGGTCCCAGTACAGAAGTTTTTTCCTAGATGTTGTTGGGAACCAGTTGGCCCCAAAAACACCTCCAGCAGAGCAGCTAGAGCTTGGCAGAGCTTGAGGAGCAAAGAGATGAGAGACTTGAAAGCAGGAGGGGGAGAAGCAAAAATGTGTATTTCACAGCTCTTATAATAACTGAAGGAAGCTCAGCAAAAGGTTAGGAACTTCACTTGAAAAGGAACTTCACTCTGTTAATATTTATTTTCCAAAGGAAATTTTCCTCTACATCTATTATGACAAGATCAGATATGATTCATACGTACTACTGAGTCTGTGGTCACAAACAACATTCGTGCTGAACAACCATTTTGGTTTCTATATGCTGTCTCATTATCATATGGAGACACTATCAACACCTGCGTGCAGACCATGGACCTCAGCCCAGCAGCAATTCCAGAGATGCTAAAAAATCTCATTTAACCTCCCCAATCTCTAGTAGGAAGCTGTGATTTTCAGTGTAATGGCCTATACACACTATTTCTGAAATGTGAGGACAGCGAGATCATAGAACTGGCTGATGCCTGGCCTGATGTTTTCTGCAGCTTTCTGTAAAAGATCCCCATTGGGAAAGAGATTAAGAGCACTCTTCCTGGAAGGGAGCCATCAGAAACGATGCACTCACTTCTTCCTCACAAGCTTCTCAAAACTTGCTTTCTGAAGCTGCTGAATAGCACCGCTCTGCTTTGCACAGCCCATCACACACCAAAAGAGGAGGTACTGTCTAGCACTTCCCCTGCACCTTCCCATTAGGTTAAAGCATGTCCTGAGCCTTGTAAGGGTCTCCAAAGGGACAAAGAACATTTCCAGGCTAGGCTGAGTTTAGTTTATTATTCCCTCTGTCCCTTCTTTCCTAGGCCACAGCCTCCACTGGACTTTGCATCCTGAAGGTGGATTTTTTCTCAGGAAAGCGCAGACAGCACTGCCTGGATTTTCCCCTTTTCTGTTGGAACGGCTCAAGGCTTGAAATGATTAAAGGTGATTAGTCTGGCCACTAAGGCATTTATCACAAGCTTGCCAACTGGATCCCATCTGATTTTTATCAAAAAAAGAAATCAAACCACTATTCTGATGACTTAGAATGAGGTGCTGATTTATATTTATTTAAGTAGAAAACTTAAGCCTTTACAAAGAGGATAAACTTCCACTGAGACTGAGTGACAGATCCTAACATAAGAAGATTTAGCATTTTATTCATTTTTAAGAGTGTATTTGTATCCACTGTAATGCATGACAATTCCAAATAACCATCTTTTTTTAATGTGCTTTTATTGAAATAGAAGAAATATGCTAACGGAAGCCTGTGTTCAGAAATCCAGTATTTGCAACATATTTTATGCAAATAGTTATCCTTCACGTTTACTGTTTGGTCTCCAAAGGTGAGGAGAGAACTCTTACAGTCTTGCTAGAGTGAGACACCGAACGGCAACCAGCAGAAAAAAAGCAGGGGGATAAGTCCTAATTTCACCTTGATCTAGCTGATATAATACATTGACCTCAGTGCTGACTGCCTAACTCAGGTTTAACTAGGTCTGATGGTGTTGAAAAGCATTTCCCTCACAGCAGTACTAACATTACCCCTCTCCAAGCCAGCAGCATGGCTCCTGTTCCAGCTATGCTCTGTGTTTCCTTTCTAGTAGCTGTGCTGTTGTTTATGACTGGGTAAATATAAGGGACAAGTATGAAAGACTAAAATCTTTCATCCAGCTCTTCAGAGGTGAAAAGCTAATGTACTAACCAGTATCGCTATGGAGTAGAGGCATCTTGAGAAAAATGAACAGAAAGCAGGAGGAAAACAACATTTTGAAGAATGACCCATAACCTCAAAAGAGTATTAATCTCCCTAACGATAAATGTACTGAGGTTAGAGACACTGGAGATGTTTAATGATTTAGGGGGAGAGCTTTTCAAAGGCAAAATAGCAGTAATTGCCTTCCTGACATTTATATTTATTGTTATTGTGGTTTTTATTATTATTATGGAGTATTTGTGTTTCAAAATTTCCTCTGCAGTACCTAAAGGAGATGATGACACAGACTACAGGAAAGCTTAAAATAGGTATTTTAACCATAAGAATATGAAAAAAAATAGAGGCTGATTGCAGAAAAACAGCTACATCATGGGGTTTTTCTGGTTTTGTTTTTTTTTTATCTTAGATGCTGAGTTAGATCTCTGAACAAAATGTCTCCAAAAGCTGACCAGAGGATGACATTTCTGGTTGGTGGCAGCTCTGCAGGTTGTGACATTTATTGTTACTGTTCTGTTTTTCACTCTGTATGAAGATAAAAACAACCTGTTTCTGTTGTTTGCACAAAACTGAGCTGTGCTGAGGCGCCGGCTCTCAGTATCCAACACCTGCACCTGTGACTCCTGGCACTGGCAGGGCTGCCCTGGGACATAGATTCTCTCCCTTGCTTTTCAAGCCTTCACAAAAAGCCTCACTGAAATGGATACCTTCCTGTAAAACATGAAGTAGCCTATTTCCTGTATGATAAATGAACAGCACGTACTAACCAGCTCTAATGGGCAGGATACGGGTGAGTGCCTCGAAATTGGTATAAGAATAGGAACAAATGGAACAGACCATGGGATAGGAAAAATGCCCATTTACAGTGCATTTCTTGTCACAAGAATGGAGATGAATTTCTCTAAGCACAGTGATATCCCCTCCTGCCCCAGTGGTAGCATTTTTTAAGAGGGTGCTGCCACTACAGTCTGTGATTGAATGGGAACAGAATGAAAATGACATGAAACACATTAAAATTCACACCCGAAATATTTTTTTCTTGGCATATTTACATTCTTGATTGGCATTAGCATGCAGTCTGATACCAGATGGAAGCTCAGACTAAGTTCATCAAAGATAAGAAGTAATTCTGAGTAATGACTAAATGGCATTCCCAGGTATCTACTTTTAAAAAAGGAAATTAGTAGTTGTGGTTGTAATTACCAGCTCAGGTTCCATATACGAAGCTAGTATTTATGAATACCAAACTGGGCTCTATTAGAATTAGGTATGTGTCACTTTCCTAAAGCGAAAAAAAAAATTTAGTCATTATCACTAGAACTGTTTGTTAAAGTTGAAGGGAGATAAATCATTAATAGGCATGTCATTTATTCATTATGGTTAAAATATATATATCCACTTGTCACTTTGATGAATCTACTTTCTTGTCTCATCTCAGCTTATTGATATCATAGATGAAAAGAGCTTCTTTACTGCATTCCTGTTGGAGCTTAAATCCTTTACAATGGTTTATTGATGAACTAGTATTTTGAAAATTAAGACTGTTGAGGCTTAAGATTGTAGTGACAATTACATGGTGCTTTGTTGCAAAGCTAACCATTTGCATGGGGACTGATGATAGCTTGACATTAAGCAAATAAAGTAGTATTACTTTAATTTTGTACAGAATTTTGTAGAAAACACTGCTGTGGACTGATGCACAGATGTCTACTACAGTGCTATGGTATCTCTTTCATGTGGGAATTTAACTATTTAAACACCATTCAACCTGGCATTTGTAACTGCACAATGTAAATACAGAACTGCCGAGTCCCGCAGGCGTCAAGACATGTAACTTACTCCAGGGCATTCATTTTGCTGCAGATTATCTGTATGAAGGAACTCATGCACCCCTACACTCAGAGGACTGACCCTGGGTATGAATGTATTCAGTAGCATACAAGCCTGAAAAATATTGCTGCTAGATGAAGAGATTTTTCATATTTTTAACCTGTTTATTGCTGCCTTTGCTAATAGCTACATCCTCACTAGAAAACACCTCCAAGGCATTAATTGTAGTGAATATATTTTGATAGGACACTGATTTTAAAAGAACATCTGCAAACCTTAGCACAATGACAGAGAACCAAGCAGATGGGCAGTCTCACCCAGAGGTAATAATTTAGTTTTCCTAACTGGATGAATGGGAGAAAAAAACAGGAGGGCACTGCCCATGCCAGTGCTACTCACTCGATAGCCACCTGATGCTTGACATGCATCTTCTTGGAAATTACAGTTTGATGGCTCAACAGTGTGTTGGCAGCCAGACATTCAGTGTCTCAACTCATAACAGAAAATTAACAGTTCTGATGTCTAATCAAACTCGATCGTGTGAGGAGGTACAGGTGCCCTCAGTTCCAATACAGGTCCAATTGCACAAGCACTGGGAAGTCAAATTGGCACATTTGATGTATCCCTTGAGTGAACATCTTCATCAACATTAGGTTTGAACCACACCTTTCAGTTAAAATTGGGCATGTGCTGGTGGTATATAATGAGAAAAGAAAGGTGTCCGGTGCCTGGTCAGCTGTCTAGGAACATAAACTCCCCACATGGAGGTGGGGGGAAACATTGCCTCTTCTAATGCTGATTAGTGGTGCGACATCTGCTGCTGTAGTTTGAGGTAAATTCAAGTCAGTTTTGTGATTCAGTTGCTGTAAGTAATTTCATTTCCCTGAAAACTAACTGCATGGTTTTGAGACAGTGTTCTTCTCTAAAGTGATAACACAGGGCATCGTTAGGCAAAATGGCCAATGCTTATACTTAACCAAGGCCATCCTCAAGCTGGCAGAAAAGGGGCCACGCCTGCGAGGAGAGGTGATATAGGGCAGGTGACCCTAAACTGACCAATAGATTATTCTGTCCCACATATGTCATACTTGGTATAAACTTGAGAGATCACAATGTTCTTGCTCTCTTCTGTGATGGCCGACTTCTGGTGAGGACCTCGTTTGTCTGGTTGTTCCTGATCCCAGATCCATGTGTTCCTGAATGCAGTTCTGGAGTCCAGCTGCCTCCTAGCCATGGACCCATCCCCTCGTGCCTGCTCTGCAGCATTTGTGGTGATGTTTAGTCATTGAGGTGTGAGGTGGGGGCGCAACCTCATATATTTGTACATACTTTATTATTTTCTAATCATTTACATTATTATTGTTATTATTATCATCTCAATAAGCTGTAGTCTTCGTTTCCAAACCACAAGTCCTTTCTATGTGGGGTCGGGAGGAGGAGAGGGAATTTAGAAGTTCAACTGCACAGTTTTAGCTGCCAAAATTTGGCCAGGTGGGGCTAAATCATGACATCTTCCCTGAGACTGTCAGATCTAAGAAAATATTATACACTCTCATAAACCACATGCACCTACATAACCTAGTATCGCACTGGGGTCATGTATAGATTAATGACACAAATCTTACATGATTAAATATATTGGCTGATACTTTAATACTCTGAGAATATTATTCACTGCTGACTAAGTCAATAGATTTTTTTTAAGTGAATATTTTTCTCAGACACATATCCAACCCTCCCATCCTTGCATTGCCTCTGAAAGCAACGAGGGCATCTCCAAAATTTTCCTTCCTGTTGTCCCCATTGTGGCTTTACTTGTTGAGTCCCTGTTGATGCAGTTTCTGTGTTCTGTGAGAGATACTGTTTTGTGCTTTATCACTTAAGACTTTCAAGCACCACTACTTGAGTCACAGACTGTAAATTTCACAATATAGCAGTGATACATTTGAACACCACAGATGAAATTTAATGTTTTATATTCATTTATACTGAATTCACTCAAATTTCTTAGTTGAGAGCATGCACAGAGTATATTGTTACACTTCTATTTACAAGGCATTAATATTGTTTTCATTATTAATATTTTATAGCTTAATGATTTTAACCTAGGACAAGATTGTGAGATTTCTACAGTGTTTTATCTTTTTCCAGTCTTCCTGACACACCAACTGTAATGATAATTTGTCCTGGGCACTCAAAACATCACTTGCCAAAGAGCAATACAGCAGATGGTATGTTCCAACTGGCAAAGTCACTTCTCTCATTTTAAGTTTCAGTAACAAATTGTTAAACAGAAATAAATGGAACAACATATGTAACAGTTATCATGGGTTTTATCCCTACCTCTTAGATATTAAAAATATCCATTGTTCTTACAGTACAGCAGTAGACAGAATAGTCCACGTTAGGATTTACCAAAGACGAACACCGAACAGGCTATAACGTCTCAAAGACACTGCCCAATGTCTGCCGCAGATCAGAAGGTGCTGCTGCAGCCACTGTGCTTCCTTCTGTTCCCACTGAAGTGGGAACACCAGGGCCTGGAATCCCATGTGCAACCTGTGCTGCAAGTGGGGTAGAAGACCCAGCTGGCTGCAGAGTGCTCTGTTGGGTTTTCTGCAGAAGCAAGCATACATTTTCTTTTGTCATATCCCCACTGGAGACATCAATTTCTTGTTCCTCCTCACATTCTGACAGCACTAGCGCTGTTGAGAGGGCTGGCATTGTTGGACTGGCAGTTTCCTCAGTGCTGGGCCATCTAGTTTAGTTCCAAGTCAGCTAAGCAGGAATGGAGCCCTGTGCCCCTATATTTCCCACAGATGCCATGGGGCTGCTGCATCCACTGAGGTGGAAGCTGCTGACAACGGCTAGGTGTGAAAACCATGCTAAGTCCATAGCTGCAAACGAAAGGAGAAGCCAACAAACTCAGCAAGTATATCCTGCAAAGGGCTGGTGGAGAGCAAAGAAGCTTGTTGCTTTTCTCTGTATTGGCTGAAGTATTTTCAGCAGGTGCATGGCTGTGACAGGCAAGTGTATAAAGGGAAGAAGCAAGGACAGGCATCCCAGGAGGAGTCTGGTTGATCTTGCAGAGACAGAGTTAAGGAAAACCAAAGCTGATCTGGAGTTGAGTCCAGCAAGGAATGTCAAGGACAACAAGAAAGGGTTCCAAAAGTTCATAAAAAGCAAAAGAAAGACCAGGGAAAACATGGACCTGCTGTTGAATGTGGCAGGGGAACCTGATAACAAATGATATGGAGAAGGATGAGGTATTCAACACCTTCTTTGTCTCAGTCTTTACCAGAAAGAAAACATCCCTCAGGAATCCCAGGCACCTGAGACCAGAGGAAAAGCTTGAGACAAGCAAAATTGACCCTGGTGGAAGAAGAATAGTTTAGGGAGCACTTAAACAAAACGGATGTACATAAACCCATGGAGCCTGACAGGCTGCACCCATGAGTGATGAAGAAGCTGACTGATTCCACTGCAAGGACATTTTAATTATCTTTGAATGGTCATACAAATGGAAGAGGCTCCTTAAGACTGGAAAAGAACAAATATCAATCCTATCCTTAAGAAGGCAAGAAAAAAGATCCAGAGAACTAGTCGCTAGTCAACCTCACCACAGTCTCTGGGAAACTGATGGAGAAAATCTTCTGGGAAAGCATTTCCAGACACTTAAAGGACACGAAGGTGATGGGTTGTAGTCACCATGGATTTACAACAGGGAAATCATGCTTGACCAACCTGACAACCTTCGAAAATGATGTGACTAACTTGGTGGACAAGGGGAGAGGAGCAAATGTCTTTATCAATGACCTGGATGAAGGCATTGAGTGCACCCTTAGCAAGTTTGCGGACGACACTAAGCTGGGTGGAAGTGTGGATCTGCTGGAGGGTAGGGAGGCTCTGCAAAGGGATCTGAACAGGCTGGACTGCTGGGCTGAGTCCAACGGCATGAGGTTTAACAAGGCCAAATGCCGGGTCCTGCACTTGGGGCACAACAACCCTATGCAGTGCTACAGACTAGGAGAAGTCTGTATAGAAAGCTGCCTGGAGGAGAGGGACCTGGGGGTGTTGGTTGACAGCCAACTGAATGTGAGCCAGCAGTGTGCCCACGTGGCCAAGAAGGCCAATGGCATCTTGGCTTGTATCAGAAACGGTGTGACCAGCAGGTCCAGGGAGGTTATTCTCCCTCTGTACTCGGCACTGGTGAGACCGCTCCTCGAATACTGTGTTCAGTTCTGGGCCCCTCACCACAAGAAGGATGTTGAGGCTCTGGAGCGAGTCCAGAGAAGAGCAAAAAAGCTGGTGAGGGGGCTGGAGAGCAGGTCTTATGAGGAGTGGCTGAGAGAGCTGGGGTTGTTTAGCCTGGAGAATAGGAGGCTGAGGGGAGACCTCATTGCTCTCTACAACTACCTGAAAGGACGTTGTAGAGAGGAGGGTGCTGGCCTCTTCTCCCAAGTGACAGGGGACAGGACAAGAGGGCATGGCCTCAAGCTCCGCCAGGGGAGGTTTAGGCTGGACATTAGGAAAAAATTTTTCACAGAAAGTGTCATTGGGCACTGGAACAGGCTGCCCAGGGAGGTGGTTGATTCACCTTCCCTGGAGGGGTTTAAGGCGCAGGTGGACGAGGTGCTGAGGGGCATGGTTTAGTGTTTGATAGGAATGGTTGGACTCGGTGATCCGGTGGGTCTCTTCCAACCTGGTTGTTCTATGATTCTATGATTCTATGAAATGCTGTTTACCTCTACTCTAGTAAAGCCTTGACACCATTTCCTGTAACATTATCTTAGAAAAGCTGAGAAAGTATGTATTAGAGAAGTGGACAGTGAGGTGGACTAAAATCTGGCTGAACAACCAGGTCCAGAGGGTTGTGATCTGTGGCACAAAGTCCAGCTCTAAGTAAATTATTAGAGGTGTACCTCAGGTCTCAATACTGGGGCAAATAACATTCAACATCTTCATCAATGACCTGGACAATAAGACAGAGTGCACCCTCAGCAAACTCACACACAATACAAAACAGGAAGAAGTGGTTGATAGTCCAGATAGTTGCGACAGTGTTCAGGCAGACCTTAACATGTAGGGCTACTAGGTAGAGAAGAATCTTGTGAAGTTCAACAACAGGAAATGCATATTCCTGAATATGGCAAGGAATAATCCCAGGCACCAGCATACACTGTAGGGCAACTGGCTGGAAAGCTGGAAAGCAGTTTTGGTAAGAAAGATCTTCAGGGTTATGGTGGACAAGTTGACCATGAGTCAGCAGTGGACACTTGTGTGAGAAAAGACCAACAGTATTCTAGGCTGCATTAGAAGGAATGTTGCCATCGGGTGAGGTGGTCCCTCCTCTCTATTCATCACTGGTGAGGCTATGTATGGAGGGCCGTACCCAGTTCTGGGTTCTCCAGTAGAGGAAAGAGAGGGACTTACTGGAGCAAGTCCAGCTAAGGGCCATTAAGATGATTAAAGGACTGGACTTGTATGAGAAAAGGCTGAGAGAGCTGTGACTATTCAATCTGGAGAAGAGAAGGCTCAATGGGATCATAAAAGAGATGGAGCCCAGTGACAGGACAATTGGCAAAGGACACAAAGTAAACATATGGAATTGCATCTGAACAAAAGAAAACCCTTTTTTTTTACTCTGAGGGTGGTCAAACACTGGAGCAGCTTTGCCCAGACAGGTTTTGGAGTGAAGCCTGACTGGGTACGGTCCTGGCCAACCTGGTGGGCCTGCTTGAGCAGTGGGGTTAGACCAGATGACCTCCATAGGACTCTTCTAACCTCAACCATTCTGTGACAATGCATATAATCTGCCTGGTCCCTCCCACAGATCTAGGGGCCTTTTTTTTTTTTTTTGTCCTGGTACCACCAGAAATGGGCCATTTGCATCATATTAAATTTGCAATAGATTGTAACTTGAGGTTACCCTTTCAATGAAGAGAGTGATCAGGCTGTTATAAGAGGAACAAGGAAGGAATTTGGTGCAGAAAACACAGTTGTGACTTCCAGTTTAATCCAGTCATTTCAGCATCTGATATGTCAACTCAGTGTCAGTCAACAGACACAGTCTATCCTATGATTACACAGTGACAACCATACAATGGTCACGTTATAACAAACAAGAAGAATTCTACTAGCATTATCTGTAATCTTAGCTCACCCCTGCGAAAGATTATTTACCCAAAGGGCAGTAACAAAAGAGGCCAGCTCAGCAACAAGAATCCTTTATGAAAAACCTGGACAGGGTTAGGGCTGAGGAACTGCAGCAGAGAACTTTCATCACAGTAATTCTGCTGGACTGCTCCACAGGGAGCTGCAGAGAGCGCTAGGGAGTCTCGGAGAGTAGACACTTCAGGATCCATAGTTTTATAAATACTTTCCCTGAATCAAAGCCCTTGTTCAGAACATTACTAAACTTTAGGAAAGTCTAGATCCCATTTTATGGGGCTTAGGACCATTTCTTATTAGAGCTGAGAAGACTAGATATAAATCTCTGTCCAAAACGGTAATCCTCTTATATTTCATTACTAGCACTGCAAGCCTCTGTGAAGTGGTCTCTGTCAGAACCATAATAACAATGGGTTGTGGCTAAGCTCTCTATCCCAAGTTCAGTCACAGCAAACCCACTAACACATTAAATCTATGCCTGCCTCTGATTTATTAAGCTTTTCCATAGTCAGGTACCAGGTGTGCAGTAGCAGCTAGCGGCTGAGAGAGAAGGAAAAAGAGATTCTAGCATCACACCTCTACTATGCCTGGCTATAGAGCGCTCCATTTCAGGACATGTTATCTTAACAAGCTGCTGAAGATAGTTGAAACTAATCTGTTATTTTGCTTTACTATGAACTGAATAGTGCATAACTCTTAGCTGAGAGCTGGTAACTGACTACAAGGGCTCCTCTGCTCCATCTAGGGGAAAATTCTAACAGGTGAATTTAAACTAATCTGGTATCTGTCCTCACATGGAAGAGAAGTGCTCATGTGGGCAATTACTGACACACAGCTAGCAGTCATGGCTAACAAGGAGAAGCTAGAGAACAGCATCTGACTTTCTCCTCTCAGTTCTGCGTGTCCTAGTATGAATAGCGAGAATAGGAGACTTGGTCTTATATGCTTACCCTGTTTCTTCCACTGAACTGTAATATTTGCAGTCAAGATCCAACAGGAGTTCAACTAGACTAGACTAGTCAAGCTAGACCAGTCTCTTCACCTCTTGGGTGTACAGGACATGAAATATCCTGTGCTGGGACTGCATAGACCTATTCAATGGCTCCCCAAAAATGGGCACTGCCTTTAAAAGAACTTTGTTTGAAGTTTGTTTTACCCTTTGCTACAGTCTGTGAAGTTCTGATTTATGACATAATCTATGGGATGAAGGACAAAAAATACAAAAGTTTGGTGCTCCATCACTAGCAAAGTACATTCATACTTTCTGGGAGATGGCCTTTTCCTAGCAGGCGCTCTGAAGTTGCACATGATACATATATTGAGTATGTATTTTCCCCACATATATTCTCTCCCCACACTGTTGCACACATGAAAATCTTTTTTTTCCCAACTTGCAAGCCCATTCATTGGTCAAGTAATAGCTATGTACATGTTTTTTTAAAATAAACAGAAATTTGGAACACACTTATCTTCCTTTCAAAAGAACAGTAGAAAATAAAATAGCGCAAAATAAGAACAAATTCTTCACTTTTTCACTCAAAATTGGATATAAATTATTTGTAAATTATTCTTCAGTTAAAAATGGCATTTTCTTCCGCTATCACACTCAGCATCCATATAATAAATATTCTGTTCACTTGTCAAAGGTGGGCATGACTATTTATCGAACATTTAAGCAAATGCCATTATATCCCAGTTGCTTCCTGTAAGCAAACAACACCAGAAATAAAAAGTGTGATTCATTTGGTATTGTCAGGGTGGTTTAGCATTCCTCCTCAGCTCCAACAGCACTGCAAACAGGTCTGTGCCAGTAAACTTGCTCCCAGTCGGAATTCAACAATTATTTTTATAACCAGCTCTCGATTTTTTGATTATTTTTGTTGTTAGAGAGCCATCTTGTGGTGCATCTTATTAACAGTAAACAATAAAAAGAAGTCTACTATAGTTCAGAAATTGTGGTCCACAAAGACTCTGATGGTTTTGCATCTTCCATGTATCTGCTCTTCTCAAAGATCCTTTTGAAATGGAAATAATCTAATCTCAAATTGCATTTCAGAGTCACAGGAATATGTGTTAGGGACTGAGGAAGAGTACATATTTATCTTTGGGATTTTTTGGAAAATAAATAGTATTTGAAATGGTGTGGTATGCAAATAAATAGCTTCAATTTACATCACAGAGTTACCCCTTTTCTAACAACTGAAGTATTAATCAAGGCAGGAGGCAGGTGGGCTAGCTTTATTAATGCAATACATACAGTTCGTGGCAGCCACAACACTTATTAAATATTGTGGAAACCATTTAAATCCAAATAGTAACTGTTATTAATAGAGTTATATTTTTAAAAAGCCTTTTAAAATAGCAAAAGCACATATTGAAATGTCATTTGGGATGCCTGCTGGTTGCAAGAGTTCTCCAGTGGCAGGCAAGTTTTGCATCACACTTGAAACTCCTGTTTTCAAATCTGTCATTAACTGAAAAAGGTAGACCCATATGAACTAGAGTCAATAAAACCATTCAGAAACTGCTTTAAATTTTGGTATATTTCCCCTTCCATAAGATGCAAAGCCTCAAACAATGCTAAATAACAAAATAATGCAGTGTGCAAAATGTTACTGAGCATCCGAAGATCCAGTGTTTAGAGGAAAAATAAAAAATTGCATCTTTCCATAAGACAGAATGTCTCTATGCATTGAAAGTTTTCCCTCTGCAGCTTTGAATAAGATCCTAACATTTTTTTCTGTATGTACATAACTCTTCTCCTGCCCACTAATAAGCTAGAATTATCTGTTGTCCTTTCAGTGAAAGGAAAAAAGCGCTGTGTAGACAAAGATCATTACTGGTCCACTCTCTGTTATCAGTGCTAAGTCAGTGAAAATGAAAAGGTAATTATACAGTCTTTAGAATATTCTATAATGATTAACATCTTTAAAATAAAAGGGGGGCAGTAAATTTTAAAAAGCACGGTATTATGCAATTGCCTCTGCAGGACCTTTTTAGTTAATCTCCTTTACTCATGTTGTCTGATATCTGTTCTAGGTGGGCAATAGGCTTTGATAAAAAGAAGGACACAAGGTAAGGACCATTTAAGAATCAAATGGGAAAGGGAAAGCACGAGGAAGAGGGGCAACAGCGAACGTGAAGAGAAACTCTGCTTTGGGACGTGAACTGGAGAGCAGACAGATGTGATTTTCAGAACAATGCTGAATACTTCTAGCTCAAATTTTTTCTAATGAGTAATGAACAGTCCACTCAAATGACGTTATGAACATGGGCCACTGGTGAAAATGTATTCTGCTTTCTTTCAAACTCCCTAAAAGTTAGAAGCCAATAATCCAAGCAGAGACAGCTACAGACCTCATCAACACATTCCTCTGTATCCTCTTGTATCCTTCAATCATACCTCCACATCCCAGAAGCATAACTACAAAAAATGAAGACGTTACTCTAGTAATGCTGTTACTATAGATATGTGTACTGGCAAGTCATTTTGTCATTTTCCTTTGCTCTTGCCTAGCATCAATGTTTGATTTTGAGATGCTCACCTTCAGTGATCTTCCAGCTCTTCTTTAAGTCACTCATTTACTATGACAGAGTAAGCACAATGCAACGTAGACATACCTGTTGTGGCCCCTAAAGAATCAATTTGAATACACAGGACAGCATAGCCAAAACCACACCCAAGACAAAGTAGCCCTGCTTAAGAGTACTCAGTGATGGCTCAGATTTTGCTGTCCCCTGTAATGACTCTCAATTATATATAGATGTGGCCCTTCTGAATCACAGTTCTTTGGGCTGGGTAATTGCATTAAATTAGGTAACTAAATCCTCTCTGTAAACCAACTTGTGTTCAGCATCTACTTCCTGGTCAATCTTTACGTCATCTTTAAACCATCTAGACAAAGATTCTATATCATCATCTACACAACTGATTTTAAAGAGAGCATTGAAGTATATTAATGACCCTTTTGGAAACTGCTGAAGACACCCAGATCTGTCAATCTGGTATCAGTTGCATTTCAAGGCCTCTCAGTAATCCAATTTTAAATTTATATGCTGTGTGTGCTGGCTGTCCCACATGAATCACATCTTTTATTCAGAACGTGCAGTCTTATATCAAACCCACTGGAGAAATCCAGCACTACTGTATCAATGCAACTGCCTTATTCCATAAGATCCACAGTTCACTATAAAATAAACATGGCAAGTTTGTTTGGAAAAAAAGACCTGCCTTCCATGAAATGATGAATGTTGATTGACAGTTTAAGTTTATAATTTTATTTTAAACAAAATTAACTGCTTTGTAACTTTGCATGGGATTTAGGTAGATCCCTGAGTTTCCTTCAATTTTTCTAGAACAATCCGGAAATCCTCACTGGAATGTCTTCAGGTTTCCAAGGTAATCTGAAAATTAGTTAATATCATTTCAATAAGAACTTTATCAGCACTTGAATTATTGATACAAATACATTTAATTTTATGAGATACTACCAGATAGTCTGCTTTTTACCTTCCTCAGGTAGAGTAGATCTCCTGTTCTATCCAGATGATTAGCTGTTGGTTACCATGATCTTACCATCACTGTCATAAGGAAGTCAGCTTCACTACAAATAAAGACCTACACATTGTACCTAACTGGGCAACCATGTGATCAGGCACAAGCCTGGCATTTACATGCGGTTAGCACGTCGGTCTGAAGACCGACATTAACTAAGCAGGTCCTTTGGTCAAGCTTGCCATGTGTAACTGAAAACACCACCAAATAGCTGAAATGTTTTCAGGAATTTGCAATTTTTAAAGCTTTGACCACACAGCTGGTCACTGTTCGCTGTGTCAGGCTCTGCTACCAGTACCACTTCAGTACCCTAGGCATGATTTAAAGCCATTTTCTGGCAAATATCCCAGAGGAGGGAATGATGCAAATGATTCGACTCTTCCTCAAATCATGCTCGTTTTCACTGGGAAACAAAATGTGCACTACAACAAAGCAGTGACATGAATAAGATGAACTTGACTGTTCCCACCTCCAATACATACTGTTTTCCTTTTGACTACATTTGTATAAACATCACATAATACTGCTAGTATGAATAGCTGGTGCCACTTCTCTTGCTCTGCAAAGGAGAAAACATCTGCAGCAGAGAATGCTGTGACTGTACAGCCCCAAACCCAGCAGTAGTTATGGAAAACAAGGGGTTTCAAAACAGGGATGGGAATGTCGTGACTGTTTCACACATCCGGTTGCAGCTCACATTTCTTAGCCAGTGCTTTAAGTGAAAAAGCCAAAGCAGTGATGGAGGAGGCCTCACTATACTGAAATTAAAGGTGAGAAAAAGAAAAATATCCTTCCCATTTGCTTAAATAGAGGTGGAATCTCCCGCTGATAAAGATAACATGGAGTGTGTTTTGAGTCATGTTACATTTTCTGGAACATATCATCATTCTGGGATATATAATTTCCACCTTGCAATTTAAGAGAGGGGAAATTGAAAGCTGGACATGCAGAGTTTTGTCATTTCTAAACTTTACTCCAGAATCTTAGCCGTGTTTTTACCTGCTCCTTTGGTCATTCTGTCACTCGAGTATGTATTTCTTTAAGATAATCTTTACATGAGGTATGAATAGACAGATATTTTACCCAGGCTACTAATTTACTACACTTTGTTGTTTATTTGAGCACCTTTATTTTTTTCCCAGATCTTGAAAACAATGTGGGTGTAGTCTCATTCCTAGGGTCATTTTACTGACATGGAAAGAACAATTGTTCTCTTGCAATTGTTCATCTAAAACTCTGCAAAAACTTTTGATAATGCTTAGTCTGCCTTTCGACATTGGTTTCACATCTCCTTTGTTCTTTGTACTGAAAAAAAATTATCTGTTTGAGTCAAAAGAAGAATTAAATGTCATCTCTACTGCATCACAAAAGAGAGCAGTGGTATCAGACACATGTAGCAGCAATAACCCTGCTTTCTGCATACCACACATCGTACTTCAGTAAGTTTCATTTATCATAATACGCTAATATTGACACAATATCCATGCCCTTTACTTCTATTTCTTGCCCTGTATTTATTTTCAAACCAGTCCATCTACTAGAAGATAAGAACACAGGCTTGGTAAGCACAGCAAAATCACGAAGATTTCCATGCTGCTTCATGCAGCCATGAGATTCCACTTGCCTGTGGAGAGGTGGTTCACGTTTCGTGATTGCTGTTGGCATTTCACTCTTAAGCATATTTACAACTCTTATGGACAGGCCTGTTTAAACCTAGATATTTGTATTATTTCTTTCTATAATTATGCAGAAAAACTTTCTTCTTCTGTTCCTGCCTGTCCTTAATCTGCAGTACCACGTACAGAATTAGCAGGTAATGAAATATATTAGGAAGGATTGAGTGTTAACTGTAAGAACCCAGCTCTTCACGTGTTATTCAAAAAACAATAGATGTCACATTTAAGATGATAATGAGCATCAAAGCTAAAGTGAGATTAGAAACTTTCGAGTGAACCTTAATTACATTTTTCAATTTTCAGTAATCGCCTGACAGTAAATCTCTCCAATTCCAGTCACACCAGAATATAAGAGGGGGGTTTTGTGTTTTCCTTTCTTAAAACATTGGAAAGGCTTTTTGCAGGATTTTCTTGATACCTTTTATTCATCATGTCGGTAATTGAGGGATCAAAACTAAGTGGCCAAGGAAATGCTTCTCCTAATAACACAATGTAAGAGCTCTAACATATTTTTAGCTTTATTTTCAGTTGTTCTTATTACATTGGGAAGCAAATAGACTTAAATTCAGTTTGATACTATTAATAATTCAGATTACCTCTCACTTGCTATGAGGGTGTAAGGTTTGCTGCAGTGAATAGGCAACACCTAGTGGTCTTGACATTCATAAACAGTTTGAGTTCTTAACAGTTCCAAGTTCTTCAAAAAAACATTTCATGAACTAAAAGCAAGTTTTAGCGTGCATGTGTGTGCATGTAGGAGAGAAAACATTCAATTTCTGACTTTCTCTGAGATCTAAATCTTCACCTGAAGGGAATTTATCCTTTAATATTTCTCAGACAAGTACAAGGAAGAAAACAAACTCTTAAGTTTTTAAAAGGCATTGGTTACAATGTAGCAAATCCATATAAAGAATCAATATTTTACAAAAATTCTGACATTCTTTTTAGTGAGTACAGTACTTTAATGCCTTTATCTAGTTGTAATGCTTCCATTTTAAATTCCAGGCCTTGAAGTTAATCATAACAATTAGCCATATTGATTATCAAACCTCAGAGTTTATTTCTATTTAAATGAATCAAAAATTTGAAAGTTATTCATCAAATAGCTCTCTGAAATTGCTAGGAAAAGCATAGAACTAAAAGTAAGGAGGAAACTTGGTCAGTTGAGCTTCTTATAACAACCTAAGCTCCATAAGATTGCAGACCTTGAAGGCACGTTTCATGTTTTATCATAGTAGAGTAGTCAGAGTATATTGGATCATTAGCTTTAACTCTTATTTTAAGAATTTTTTTTCTGATCCATTTATTTGCAGGATTTATTTTTTGCTCTCTACTGAGTTTCTGACTTCAATGCCAAATAAATTATATCTAAGTCTATTTGAAGCATTGCTAGAAACAGGACTGAAGTAAACATGCTTGCATCAGCAAAACCACTCTGTACATTTTTCAGTGTTCTTCTGGACTTTATTGGAAACTTTGGTTAAAAAAAACCAGTATGCATCAGTCTGGTTCCATAGAAGTCAATGTATGCAGTCTTTGTTCCCATTTTGGGGTACCACAAAAGGTATTTATATGGCTGAGCCAAAAGAAGAATGGGATTTGCTTTGAACGCTGGTAACAGAGGCTACAGCAGCCATTCAGGCCACTTACTGCCCATGGCTGGTCTTCTTTGGTCTCCGTCACTGCATCCCAGTTCATCTTGAGTAAGCCATCTTTACCTGGACAGACAGAAGGATAGACAGATGGACAGATGGATGGATGGAGTTTTATATTTCTAAGACATGTATTGAAGCTTTCAAAATTGCCACCTTCTTTTACAATTAATCTCTTTTTACATTTAAAGCATACAGAACTGGAAAGCTGAATGCAAAGCATGACTACACAATTAAGGCCAAAGCTGAAGCCACTGTGTAACTATGAAGCCGTTCCATCGACACCAGTGAAGAGAAAGCCTTTGTGATTAGAATTTTCCGTGAAAAAATGAATTCATCAAATAGAATTCTAAATTCTAAACCAGCACACATGCTTTCACTGGGGATGAGGAGCTGCCTACTTTAACAGAATAGACTAGAGTTCCTGTGGCAAACCACAAATCCATGGGAATAGCTAAAGGGTATTGGGTGTCCTGCGTCTCCAAATTTGTTAGAAAAAGTTTTCTAACTTTAAAAGTTTCTGGTTTCTCTATCCTTTGCCTAAACTGTGTCCCACTTATTTCTCTCCATTTCTCCCAAGTGTCTCTGTACATGTTGAAAACAATCCTGATCCCAGGAAGATGCGGAAAGCTGTTCACCTGCATGAAGAAACATATGGATTACAAGCGTACAGCCTGTTTGTTCTCTATGTGCATAACGTGTCAAAGAAAAATATCCAGAAGTGACAGCCATCAGAATATAGCCCATTAACCCTAGTACTACTAGTACTAGTAAAAAGTCACTCCCTCACATAGAATCCTTTTATTGTCTTTGTTCAGATTTTAAGGTACAATCAGGAGGTCATGTCATACTATTGATTTTTAACCAAACTCCCACTGAAATCAATGAGACCTGCTTAAAATCGATAGTACAATAAAGAATCTGCAGAGCTGTTTACAGTAGGACTTTTTCTAATTTTTGTTTGTTTTCTTCTTTGATTTAATCATACTTAATCTGACATGTTGACATGGGATGATAAATATCCCGTACATGTATGGATTTTGCCAAAGATGAGAATAATATGGATGCAATAATGCTAATGTTGAATTTTCAGGGAAAAAGAAAAGATATTACAGAACTAAAATAGGGTGTGATATCATTCAAAATTGCTATCCTTTTAAATCACAGAACAGGTTCTGATGGCCTAGGAAAAAGGTTCTTTCAGGTCATTCACACAGTAAACAAACAATTCAAGTCTGGAAAGGAAAAAACATATTAAAAAGGGGCTTTATTGCTCAGAATAAAAGCAATTTAGAAAGTATATGCAAAATTCACATGGGATTCACATTTGCCCACTCTGAAATGGGAAAGAGACTCAGAGTTGATGAAGTTTCTGAAAACAGGAGAAAAAAAAAGGCAAATTTTTATTTCTGATGAAGGAAAAATTTGCATATAGATCCAGAATGCTGATACCTTTTCACAAATTTATAGAGTAGAAAGAAGAGTGATGGAGTTAACAGAAGCCACTGAGTTTATATTTGGTAAGAGATTGACTGAGGTTATTAATCTGGGAGGGAGAACCTGCATTTTGTTACACCCCCTGATGAAGCTATATATAAAATTTTGAACTCTGTGGGGGAAGATGTTAGCTATACCCCTGTGTTTAGCCTTTCTTGCAGAGTAGCTCAAGACTGCTGTATCTTGGATTGCTTTTCTGAGGTGCTGTAACTTTTCCACTCTACTACGGTACAAGACTTGAAATCCTGCTTACAGACTTGACTCTGGCACTGAACACACGTAAGCTTAGAGTCCCAATCCTGTGTTCATTTTGACTGCCATTGTCTTAAAATTATTTTGCCATCCATTCCAAAAGAGCAAATTCCAACCAGTTTATGAAGGAAATCCTCAAGACTCGACACATAAAATAACCTCATGAAATTTTTCAAATCAGTATAAAACAGTACACAGCCAAAAATATCAGGGCCTCAATTTTCCATCTGTAATAAGGGCATAATGATAGCTATTTACATGTGTACTGAAAAGATCATTTCAATGTAACAGTAACATAGTTCAGAGGTTATGGTGTAAGTATCGCACAATAGACTGTGAGAAATATTGATTAGAAAGACATTTAAATTAACCACAGTACTCTACACAATTGAGTAGCAAGGGTTCCTTCCACTGGAATGATGACCAGCCTGTCAGTATTCCATCGATATCCTTTAAGCTTAGAGACACTGAGTTTGACGGCCATTGAGGCTGATCTAGCCAATCAATCCTGCTCTCCCTCCTCTCTCCAAAAGAATACTTCATGTCTTTTCTTTTAAACATTTCTCTTGAAATAACTTCAACCTGGATCAAACCTAGAAGAGTACAAGACATAGCAGAAGACAAAAGAAAGTGCATGAAGAGTTTATGCCTACGGCATGATAGTTCACAAATAGGGGTCATATACTAAAGGCTGTACAGGGGGAAGTAACTGTACAGACACAAAGTGACATTTCCTAACAACTCATCACATTGAAGCAAGTCTCCTTTCACATTTCTAAACATAAACACATACACTAGCTGCGCTACAAGTGTCTAGGATGCAAAGGAGGGATGGAAATATTAACTATGATTTGCCTTAAGAACACCTTGAAAATACATGAAAGCAGCCCTTTTCTCCATATATCCGCTTAATAAGAAAATGAAAGGTTTGGGGGTCACTTTTTTTAATCATTATTTTGGTTTTTTGCTTTTTAAGAGGCCAGGAGCTTTCATTCTTTTTCAGCCATGCTGCTGTACTGATCCTGTGAGTTTTGCCCTAAGCTTTTTTCTGCTGGCCAATACCAATTTAATTTGTAATGAAAACACTGCAACTCAGACTATATGACCTACTAGCATATTGATTATTTTTCACCAAACAATTATGAGGATAAAAATCCCATTTCTTTCTCTGCTTTTTGAGCACTGAGAGATTGCTTTTTCCCCCATGTTGATATTTTATTTGTGTACATAAATGAGTTGAAGTATAGGCCAGAGTATTCATAAAGGTTGTATAGCTTTACTCAACTTTCTAACTTTCTATATAGTAATATTGATACATCCTTCTCGTCTAGGTATGACTCTACTGACGCACATACACTTAATACATCATACATACAGGCTCCCATTTAGGGAAAGTGTAGGAACCATACCAATATCGATCTCATTACAACAGTAAAAGAGCATTCACATTATGAATGATAACAGTATTTTGGTTTAAAAAACTCATGTCCTCAGTTAAATCAATCCCAGCCCTTTCTATCCCTGAAATCAAACACATTTTTAAAACTTAAACAAGATCATCTGAGATTAATGCAACTAATTAAAATGGTACTTAATCTTAATTCCAAATAATATGTTTATGTCATAGATCATAAATTACAGTTCCTACATGTCATCTCAAGTTCATCTTTTGAGCTCAGCAAAAGAACCCATTTTTCCATGTTTTTGATAATAACTCTCATTCTCATCACCATTTTCTGAAGTGGGTAGGAGAGGAAGAAATCTAGCTGAAGGCATCAGTTTTTCCCAGTTCTCAAAACCAGAGAGATTAAAATGCTAATCAGGTCACCTAGAGATGGCAAGTAAGACCAACAAACTATTACTGTGGCATACCCAATTCCTTGGAAAAGGAATTGCATTCCAAGTGATGAGTGATGTTTTCTGATATAAAGCAGCAGAAGACCATTTTGAAAGTCTATTTGAAAAACTTTCTATCAGCAGCTACTGCTAGCGTTGTCTGTTTTCTAAAGAAAATCCAAGCCCAGCTCTTGGGGGAGGGGGAAGCTGCAATAAAAATACTTTTCCTGTTCAGAATAAAATACTTGAGGGTATGACAAACTCATTTTTGCAGTACTGCAGGTTGCCTGGATGCTTCTTATTCTGCCTGAGATTTGTGGCTTGATCTCAACAAATGAGGACCTATTGCTTTATTGGTTGGTTGGGTTGACAGAACGTCTTTGGGTCTGTTGGTTTGGGTTGACAGCAAATTGAATATGAGTCAACAGTGTGCCCTGGCAGCCAAAAGGGTCAAATGTGTCCGGGGATGCATCAAGCACAGCATAGCCAGCTGGTTAAGGGAGGCAATTGTCCCACTCTGCACTGCACTGGTGTGGCCCCATCTCAAGAACTGTGTGCAGTTTTAATGTCTCTGTGTAATCAGGACATTGAGTGTATCCAGAGAAATCATAGAATCATAGAATCACCAGGTTGGAAAAGACCCATCGGATCATTGAGTCCAACCATTCCTATCAAATACTAAACCATACCCCTCAACACCTCGTCCACCCATCCTTTAAACAACTCCAGGGAAGGTGACTCAACCACCTCCCTGAGCAGCCTGTTCCAGTGCTCAATGACCCTTTCTGTGAAAAATTTTTTCCTAATGTTCAGCCTAAACCTCCCCTGGTGGGGCTTGAGGCCATTCCCTCTTGTCCTGTCCCCTGTCACTTGGAAGAAGAGGCCAGCACCCTCCTCTCCACAACTTCTTTTTAGGTAGTTGTAGAGAGCAATGAAGTCTCCCCTCAACCTCCTCTTCTCCAAGCTAAACAACCCCAGTTTTTTCAGCCGTTCCTCATAAGGCCTGTTCTCCAGCACCTTCACCAGCTTCGTTGCTCTTCTCAGCTATACATACATACATACATACATACATACATACATACATATATACATATACATAGGAGGGCGACCGGGACAGTGAAAGGCCTTGAGGGCAGGACTTTAGTGGAGCAGCTGGTGTCACTTTGTTTGTTCAGCTTGGAGAAGGCTGAGAAGTTATCTCATTGAAGCCTAGAACTTACTTAAGGAGGGCAGTGGAGGAGGAGGTGCTGATCTCTCTCTGGTGACCAGCTATAGGACAGGAGGAAATGGAATGAAACTGTGGCAAGGCAAGTTCCAACTGGATGTTAGGAAAAGGTTCTTCACTGAGACGATGGTCTGTCACTGCTACAGGCTCCACAGGGAAGCGGCCACGGCACCAAGCACGTCCAAGGCATGTCTGGATGATGCTATTAGTCATATAGTTTAGTTTTAGGTAGTCCTATGAGAAGCACAGAGTTGGACTTGATAATCCTTATGGATCCCTTCAAACCTGAAACATCTACAATTGTCTGGTTCTATGATAGTTGGTAGTTGACTATGCATGTCAGCATGGGAAAGCTGAAAACAGATGCCGAAGAAAAAGTTTGAATGCCACAGACCAACTAACAAAAAATCTATGCATGCTTGCTGAGATGGCCCCACCAAATAGCCAGAAAGGAATAAAAAGGAAAAGCAGCAATGGGTGGTGACAGACTGGAGGCACAAAGAAGTTCACTTCATGTGTGAGGGCTCTCCACATCTTCCAACTACTCAGGAAAAAGCTTTCCTGCTCCACAAAAGATACAAACCACTCAAGGCTACGCAACTGAAAACTTGCTGTTCCCAGCTCAGTTCATTTAACAAGAGACTGAAAATGAGTGTTGATGTATCTATGAGCAGGTACAGAAACAGAGTGGTGAACCTGATTTGTTTGCATTACCTTTTTTGAAAGTGAGTTGGTAGGATGTAAAATAGTACATGGAACTGGGGCTACTTTAATGACCGATAATTACTGTGGAGGAATAGTCTACAACATACCTAGCAGCCCACACCGTTTAGGAAGGGCTGAGCAATCTTGAGGATCAATCAGAGTTACAGACGGGTCACAGCAAGTACCTAAGTTTAAAGAACATTATAATTCCAGAGGAAATAATTCTAAGAGGAAAAAAAACCCCAACTTAGAACGAAAAGGTTATCTTGTCATGCTCTACTTGCTAGATTATTTCACTCTCAGTGATGGATTGCCCCTTCAACTACCCTAATTACAGCATTACAGATAATCAATAAGAAGAAGGTGGGGCAAGAAGTGCTAGGATTGATTTTTTTAAGCCTTTTTTTTAATGTTTTATCCCATTCTACTAGTGTGAAGAACTGCCAGTACTTTTGGTGATGAAAATTAGTGACAATTAAGAAAAATGTTAAACTAGTTCTAGTTTTCTTTTTTGTTGGGTTTTTGTTTGTTTGTTTGTTTGTTTGTTATTGAGAACATAGCCTTACTGTCAAACTGTCTCATTTCTTCAAGAAAATTAGCTCTTGAGAAAATCCTTCCTGTATGGGGCAATGATTTCTTAAGTGCACAACCCAATTTGACATTTCCTTGTACAATTTTCTTAGCTTACAAATTCCAGAATCACAGGATGGCTGGGGTTGAAAGGGACCTCTGGAGGTCATCTAGTCCAGACCCTCTGCTAAAGCAGATTCACCTAGAGCAGGTTGCAATGGAAAGCATCCAGGCAGGTTTTTAATATCGTCAGATAAGGAGACGCCACAACCTCCCTGGGCAGCTTGTTCCAGTACTCTGTCACCCTCTCAGTAAATAAGTTTTTCCTTGTGTTCAGCTGTTTTTTCCTCATGTTCAGATGTTTTTTCCTCAAGTTTTCAAGTGATAGTAAATATCCAGAAAATAGGATGAAATTTCTTCAAGTATCCACTAGCTTTGGCTGCCCTCACATCTGATGTTCAGAGGAACACTGCATCTATCTGCATATATTGGTTAAAACAGTGAATCTTTTCCACCTCTGGAAGTCAGGCCCGCATCTTTGCTGCTGGCTGTTGCTGAAAACTCTGGATTCTGTGAACTCTAGATCCTCAGTGCTCAGAGAAGTAGAAATTTCCTCAAGAATTACAGTAAGCAACACTCACCCTGATAATTTTCCTTCACATTACTCACACCACCACTTCTGCTAATGCCACTTATAACTGCACTTGGAATTTGAACAACTGAGCTACTAGGACAGGCTGTTATGGAAAGGTCCATGCCCAGGAGCAAGCATATCATGCTTATGTATAGATGCTAGGTTTGGATCTGAGAGTGAGGCCATAGAATCGTTTGGGTTGGACTTTAAAGATCACCCAGTTCCAACCCCCCTGCCACGGGCAGGGACACCCTGCCAGATCAGGCTGCCCAAGGCCTCATCCAAGCTGGCCTTGAACACCTCCAGGGATGGGGCAGCCACAGCTTCCCTGGGCAACCTGTGCCAGCCCCTCACCACTCTCATAGTGAAGAAATTCCTCCTTATGTCAAGCCTAAACCTGCATCTCTCCAGTTTATACCCACTGCCCCACATCCTATCACTACAAGGCTTTACGAACAGTCCTTCCCCAGCTTTCTTGTAGGCCCCTTTCAGGTACTGGAAGGCAATATTCTTCCTAATAGCTAACTTAAATCTTCCCTCTCCAATTTGAGGCCATTCCCCCTATCACTGCTTGTAAACAGTCCCTCCCCAGCTTTCCTGCAGCCCCTTCAGGTACTGGAAGGTCGCTACAGTGTCTCCTCGGAGCCTTCTCTTCTCCAGCCTGAACAATCTACCAAGTCTCTCAGCCTGCCCTCGAACGGGAGGTGCTCCAGCCCTCTGATCACCCTCGTAGCCCGCCTCTGCACCCGTTCCAACAGCTCCACATCCTTCTGCTGGAAATTCCACCACGGGGCACAGGCGGCTCTCCAGGAATTGCCCCTTCCCCCCACCGCCCCACAGTTCGGCGCCGCCGCAGCCCGGAGGTGCGGAGCCGTCCCCCCCTCCCCGCTCTCTCTGGGGGTTCCCGGGGGTTCCCAGGGTGGGCCGTGGGGCTGCTCCCGGTTCCCTCCTCCGCCCTCTTTGGGGCCCCAGGCAGCGCGGCGGCCCCCGGGGGTTCCCGGGGCGGGGCGTGGAGCTGCTCCCGCCCCCGGCTCTGCGGCGCGGGGCCGCGGCTCCGGCGCTGCAGGGGGCGCTGCGGGGCTGGGCGGCGGCGCAGTTCCCGTTCCTGTTGCTTTTTTTTTTCCCTTTTTTTTTTTTTTTTTCCCCTTCCTCCCCTCTCTCCCCCTAGTTCCCGGGCCGTTCGGCGGTCGCGGCTCGTCCTCGCTGCCTCCCTCCTTCCCGCCCCTGCCTCGCAGCGGTCGGCGCCGGTGGCGGGGGGGGAGGCGCCGCATGCGGCGCTGATGGAGCCGGGCTCGGGGCTGCCGCAGCGCAGGGCGGGGGGCGGCGGGCTGGACCTCGGGGCGGGCGCGGCGGGGGGGTCGCCGGCGCTCTCCGGGGGTCAGTCCCGCCGCAGGAAGCAGCCGCCGCGCCCGGCCGACTTCAAGCTCCAGGTGATCATCATCGGGTCGCGGGGGGTGGGCAAGACCAGCCTCATGGAGCGCTTCACCGACGACACCTTCTGCGAAGCCTGCAAGTCCACCGTGGGTAAGGGACCCCGCCGGGCAGCGCCCCGGCCCCTCTCGGGGGATGGCGGGGGATGCCCCGCGTCCCGGCCCGGGGCCGAGAGATGCCCTCCCGTCCCGGGGGCGGGAGACGTCCCCCTTATGCCGTCCCGGGGGAAAGGGGACGCCCTCCCGGTCCCGTCCTAGAGGAAAGGGGACGCACCCCCGGTCCCGTCCCGGGGGAAAGGGGACTCCCCGGTGCTCGCAGGGTCCGGCCGTGGAAACACGGGGCTCGGCGTGGCGGCCGCCTTCCCCGCCCCTCTCCCACTTCTCCTCCCCCGGTGCGGGCCCCTTCCCCGCACGCCGGTCCCCGGCTTTCCCTGCAGGGGCCTCCCAAGGCCTCGTCCCCGCCCGGGTGCGTGGCTGGCCCCGGCCCCTTCCCGCCCGGCCGAGCAGGGTTGCGTCGCCCCGGGTGGATTCCTCCACCCTGTTGTGTTTCGCAGTGGGAAAACTGATGGGGTTTGTGGCTTCCCAGCTCCTGAGGGAAAGGTCGTGGAGGCCCTAGTTGTCCTTGCAAAGTTTGAGAAGGTTTTGGGTGTCCTGTTTCAGCCTTACTAATAACAAACAAAAAGCACGGTTAAAAAAAAAAAAAAAAAGAAGGGTGGTTGGCAAAACAGGGTTTTGTGCTCAAGTCTTGGATGTTGTGCGTAGGGAAACAGAAGTGTTTTCTAAGTTGAAAAGCTGCACAGATTTTAAATGCTCTCCCAGACCACCATCAGATTACTGTTATGCCATCATGGAATGGTTTGGGTTGGAAGGGACCTTAAAGGTCATCTAGTTCCAACCCCCTGCCATGGACAGGGGCACCTTCCACTAGGTTTGGTTGCTCAAAGCCTCATCCAGCCTGGTCTTGGAACACCTCCAGGGATGGGGCGTCCCTGACTTCCCTGGACAACCTGTGCCAGTGTGTCACCACTCTAACAATAAAAAAACCCCAACTTCCTAATATCCAATCTAAATGTCCCCTCTTTCAGTTTAAAACCATTACCCTTTGCTTTGTCGCTATGCTCCCTGATAAAGATCCCCTCCCCAGGTTTCCTGTAGGCCTGCTTTAAGTACTGCTATAAGATCTCCCTGGAGCTTTCTCTTCTTTAGGCTGAACAACCCCAACTCTCTCAGCCTGCCCTCATATTGGAGGAGTTCTAGCCCTCTGATCAACTTTATGTGCCTCCTCTGGTCCCTTTCCAATAGAGCTATGTCTTTCCTGTGTTCGTGAAGAAATCCTCTCTGATTTTAGATCTGAAAAAGTTAATGGTTTGTTTCGTAAAGAGTCATACCTCTTGAGCATACTTTGTATTTCGCTCCTCGCACTAACTGAAGAACAGCCTCCTAGTTCTGTAGCATGCTGTCTTATTCATGGTTTAGTCATCTGAACGAGTCTTGGAGGTAATTTAATGCCTGCTGTCTTTTAATGCACAAATGTGTTAAGGGAAGAAAACAAGCTAGTTAGTCTGCAGTGTTTAATTAGAGTCCTGTCCTTGGAACTCCCAAGTATTGCAGCAAGGCAGTTTTTAAGTCTGTGTCATTGGAAAATACGTGTACTTAGCTTAATTGTAGCTCAGAATATAAGGAAACTTAGAGCATCTGATGGAAAGCGCTGTATTGCCTTTTAGAAACAGAACTATTTCCTATCCAAAACTATCTCTCCGTGACAAAATAATACAGTTATCTTACTTTAATGTAGATTTTATCTGTTGTTTCCCTAAACAACATAAAGTGTCTGAAAATCCAAATCTGGTTGTGCAGATTAGCACTATTAGTGTTGATATATTTGTGTTTTGAAGTTGGTAACTTAACTCATAGAAGTTAGAAAGACAGTGGTAGCATATCAAAGGCATAATCCTCAAATGACACATTGTAATGAAGTTCTGATGGCTTTTGTAGACAGACAGATTTAATTAAATATATGGTACAGCTGAAGAAGTAGAACTAACAGTGGAATGTATTCCTTACATATTCTCTACATCTGTATCTTGTTTTGAACTCACGTGTATCATCTTTGGGTTGACCTACATTAAGAGTTTCTTCAAGGCTGCTCTCTAACTAGGGTTAGTTTCTTGATGCGAATCTTGAGAAGTGAGAGGAGGGCCTCTAGAGCCTGGTCCAGACTTCCAGTCTGGTGCCTTGTAATCAAAACTCATTTGCTAGATAACCAAGACAATGATTGAATCAGAGATGCTTCCTTATTTTAGAAAATAAACAGGAAATAGTGGTATGCTGCTAGACAGAATATTATGTAATGTTTGTTATACAAAGTGTGCCAGCATAAAGCAGCATAGGGAAATCAACTTGTGCCAAAATATATGTGGAAAGACTTGACAGTAATAGCATTCTCTCAAGGTCTTCTGACTAAACTTGAGAGCTGTTGTGATTCCCCCAGACCTTTTGACTGCTAAATGAAAGAGCTTTTCACAGTCAGCTTGCACTCTGGTTTGGTTTTTTTTTTGCACCATAGAGTAAGAAAAAGTAATCTCTGCTATTTACATTTCATGTAGATTGAAAATAACCCACACTTCAAAAAGACTTAAGGTCAGACTTTGATACACAGTTGAAATCATAAAGCTCTTTGTCATCACTTCACTGCAGTGATTTTCATTAACTGTAAGTGAAGAATGTTTTGAAACATTGTTGAAATCCCTGTGACTGAACCAATTTCAGAGGAAGTTACTTAAACTGAGTATACCTTGGGATTAAATTTGAAAAGATTGTGTAACCGAGTAAACAACTGAAATTGGCAGTACCTACCTTATATTGGTGAAGCTGTATTTTAAGTGGCATGCTAGAATACATATTTACTCCCTTACCTTGATAATAATGGTCTCGACCTTATTTCTATGATTATGTATTAAACCTGTGGAAGTATAGGTGAAACAGAACGATATTTAGCACCTTAATCTTTTGTGTGAAAGCATACAGGCTACTCAGAGGTCTTTTCTGGCAATGGACGAATTGCAAATGTCAAAAAAACTTTGGCTGTCTCCCATCCCTAAGTGCTGTTTAGGGTAATAATACTGTGTCATTGAAAATTGGAGTGTTTCTGCTGAAAGTGGATGGTATGGCTTCTATTAAGAAAGATACAGTATTTTAATGCTAATTTAAGAAGACTACATTGCCAGATTGGTAAAGTAAATTCTGTAATAAAAGCGCATCAGCATGTCTTCAGTCTCATCTGAAATAGTGAAGTTCTTTGAAAATATTCAAAAATAGCTTGGCAGGTTTCTGCACATTATTCATAACAGCGCATGATGTGCTGTTGATCTGAAATTCTTTTGATGTATTTATTTTGGGCATTAAATTAGTTGCATAGAATATTGTGTCTACTTAATCTGCTATTTACATAGTACTGAGAATACTCAATATGCTCAAATATTTACTGTTTTTTGCCTGTGGTTGTCAGATGAGAAATAGATGGTGATGTTTACAATTTTATGTGCTAGGGTTGAATGTTTATTTTTACTATTAGGTTATAACTTATTTTTATTATTTGTTTGGGCAAAGAAATTGGTTTTTAGAAATGTTCTTGTGTATCTGCAGTGATGTAAAATCATTCTCTTCGTGCCACTTGTAAGTCCAAAGGTAACTTCTTTTCTATAATGGAATAATACTTATGTGATGGTAATATTGACATCATATTAGCTTTGTCAACAAACATAAGTGTATATATATATATATATATATATATATATATACGCGCACACATATATATACTTTTAAAATAAAAAAATCTGTTCATGTTGGGTTTTTTTCCTTGACCACCATGCACCTGCATTAGTCACACAGGAGCAGAATCCAAAATTATTGTTTAGAGGTTTTTCAGTCTCTTGAAGATGAAAAACAAGCATGCCAAATTCAGCATGAAAAGGCATGATCTTTCTGAAGGTAGTGGATAACTACTCGTTGCCACATTTGTGAGAAAATTCAAAGATGGGTGATGCGGGAAGAATGCTTGCCTTTGCTTCTTCCTCTCCCCCCTTTTATTTCCACCCCTAAAAGTAGTTCTTATCTGAAAAGAAGTACATCTTAATTCAGATTTCCATAGCTATGTTGTTATAATTACGTATTAATTTTAAAATGGTGTTGTCTCATCCTCTATTTCATCATAGCCCCTTTATTTCTCAAAGCCCTCTGTTCTCACCTTCTGCCAAGCTGCTGCTCTGTCCTTCCTATGGCTGTCTGTCCTACCTGTGTCCACCACATCTTAGCTCATCCCCAGTCTTTCAGCTCGTTTTCTTCCCTGACTGATCTACGAAGTTCCTGCACTTGGCAGTATTTCCTGCCCATCTAATTTTGCCGCAGGCGTTATACTTCTCTTTGTGCTTTAATCTCTGAACCTGAGGTTCCTGCTCCCCCAAACCTGTGGCCTTTGCCCTGACTCACCTCTCAGGCGGCTGACTCTACTGCTCCCTCAAATCAAGTTATGCTCCTCAGCTTTTCTTTTACCAGCTGGCTTAGCACATAGTTTCAGAGGACTGGTCTGATCCTTAAGCTCTTTTCCACCAGGTCTGGAAGCATCCCAGGAAAGAGGCCTTTCCTTTGATAATATCAGAGCAGTTTGGGTGCCCCGTGCAGGCTCACTGCTGTTATAGTGAAAGCTAAAACTTCTTCAGTCCTGGTTTACAAGCAAAATCACAGATAGAGCTACTCAGCTGAGTTTGTTATGGGAGGGTTTGTTGTGGATCAGGATGGGAGTATTGTGACCTGTGATCTGTATTGAACTAATTGTAGCCTGTGGGATCCAGATCAGTGTCATGCAGTGTAAGACTCCTTTGACATCACAAAAATGCTCTTTGACCTTGTTTCACCATACTTTGGTGTTAACATGAAATATATGTAAGTTGGGAGCTCATTAGATTTACAGAGCTCTAAGGCTTTTTCTTCCAAGCATTTTTTTTCCTATCAATTCTATCTAAAATATGAATGTCCATGCAAAATGCCTAATATCCATAAAATAAACAATAGTGATGATGTAGACGTCAGGTTCATCTTTCATCAGAGCACTCTTAAGGCAGCTTCTGGTTTTAATTAATATGCACATACATGCATACGTATGTGTACATATGTTTGGGGTTTCTGTCAGAATTCAAGCCCTTTCTTCATTCTCTTCATCCTTAAAAAATGTGGACTAATGACATAAGTTTTAAATTTCATTCCTGTAAGCTTGTCATGTAACATAATTATATTCACTTAAAAGTATTATCCTATTCATTTTAGAAGTATCGATTGGTTATTTTTCAGAACTACCCCTTAAGTTGCTTGTCATTTTTTTACTTACCTAGTCACTATTTTTTCTCACAAGCACTGTAAGCATGATATGCAGTTTATTAACCACTTGAAAAATAACTTCTTAGTAAATCATAATAAAAATTATGTTTGTAAAAGAATTTTTGTAATTTGATATAATACAAGGTGAAAAACAGTCTACATAAAATTTCCAGGAAAACGTCCCACAACAACATCAACTAGAAGAACATTTATCTTTTTGCTACACTTGTGGTATGTGCTGTGGGCTCTAACAAGTATAATTCATTTTAATTTTTCTTTAAAATTTGTTTTTCCCCTACCATAAGATGGCACTAAAAACTTAGTTGAGGTGGGGAGAGGGAAGAAAGAGTAGCGACAGGTGTCTCTTGCTTTACCACATTAAGATGTTCTTGCTTTATACCCAGAATCAGCTCTGTCCTCAGACTGAGAAAGTTCTGCTGTTGTACAAAAAACCAAAAAGACAATTCTGATCAGCAATAAGTATTTCTGTGAGAATTGATCCTTCTATCTTCATGTGTCCGGGGTGTTAATACATTTCTCTTACTATTGGCTTTTGGCTAGTGCAGAATAGTGTAAGTAAAACAAATAAATAATCTTGGTGATGATGAGCTGCAATTACTTGACAGTCTACAAATAGGAGAGTAGGAGGCTGGAAACTCTCACAGAAAAGTTTGTATAAAACCTTGAAATAATTAGGGAGTACGTATGAACCTGCCTTGTTTATTTTTGGTTCTGTAGCCATTAGTTTAGGAAATGTAACTTGCTACAGGAGTCTGTGTTCCCTGGGAGCTGCCTTTCACCTTTACCAGCAATGTCATCACTTGAAGTTGACAATAGAGACAACAGCAACTGAAAGCACCTGGCAAGTAATTGTTTGCCTCAAATGTGTCCACTAAGCATATTTTATGGCATTTGGTGTAGTCGGCAATTTTTCTTCATGCATAATTGTTATTCATGCGTAATCATTTGAGTCTTCATAAGGTGATAAAACTGTATTTTAGAATAGGAAAAGATAGTAGGTAGGTGATATAAATGATCGGAGTTTAGGAACAGGGTTTTGGGAAGGTATGAGGTTTTTCATTACTAAGAAGTTGTGAAGAAGAGTAAATTTGAAATTGATTTTTTTCTTAGTTTGTAAACTAGATGTTAACTTCAGGCGATAGAAATATTTGGGTACTGGGTTATATCAGCACTACAGAACTGTCAGAGTACCACGTAGTCCCCAGTCAGTACATAAGTGAGAATACATAATTAAAATGCAAAATGAAGAGGCCACTTGAATGGTGCCGAATACAGAGTTTAATCTGCAAGGAGAGTGGAATGCAGCTGTCAAACTCAGTCTCCACTGGGAACAGCTGAGCATGTAAAAAAAAAGTAGGGCCATATGATTCTCAGTTATGGACTTCTTATTTCTTTCTGGGAGTTGTGAACTTAAATGTTCGTTTGATGAGAGTAGCAAATGCACTATTCGGAATAATTGTGGCTTTACCTAAACCATAAAATGGATGAGATAAACTTCTGCACTAGGCTGTCCTTAAACAAGAAAGAGGATTTATATTCTGTTTTACAACTTCTACAGCTTTCTTATTGTGATATATCAAGGAGTGGGAAACTTGATACCCAAAATGAAATACTAAATTCAGTCTCATTTTTTAATAGATTCTGCATTTTTTAAATTTGGATAGTGCTGTTCGTTGAATAGGTTTAATTTTTCTTCACGTTCATTTTTCCTTTATGGTCAGGTGGTTTTAGACCAGTAGCTCAGTATCTTTTCCTGTTCCGTATTAGAAGTTTTGAAAATAAGTCGTGTTCAAGAAGGCACAGAGAATCTTACTCCTTCCATGCTTCCCTTCCACCTCATTCTGTTTATCAAAATTTTGGAACATGGTTTGAACTTAGTACTGTAAATAGTGTCTAAAGCCTACATTTTGTGAAAGGCTTTATAATTTTACTGTCCACAAGAATGTAAGAAAATTATAGCTTTTTCTGTTCTCATTGCATTTGAAAGTATCAGGCATGTGAGATTTGGAAGATGTGTATTGGAAGGTCAAAAATCACTGCCAGTTCCTAAAAACTAAATATAATTAAACTTTTAAAGTTTAGTCGCTATGTGTATATTACTAAATGTCTTTTTTTCCTTCTGTTGTTGGTGTATCTGTTTCATTCTGGTCTGTAGCACTGTTGCCAGTTGAGATATGGGTAGATTTTTATTTTAGGCGAGCAGTCTCACGTGTCTGCACGTTAATCATTCTAGAATTACACGCTGGAGCTTTATGGACAACGTAGCTTACCTGCCTCTAAAATAATCCTCACACTGGCTTGTGTCTGACTAACACTTAATGCTTCCAAATAGTTAAAAAGTCTTCATGACATGCAGTTTGAAAGACATATTTCTGCTTTAGTGTGTTTTGAAATTAACTGTATGTCCTACGGCTTCAATTAAAATAAGGTATGATACTTAGGGGTTTTGTAACCTTCCCCTTTCCTCTCCATGCACTTTTTGTTGTTGCTTGCTTCTCCCCAAAACATCATGGTAGAAATCAGTACCAAAGCTATTGAGCATCTTTTCATTAACTTCAGTAGTTTCTGGAAAGTTATAAGTATGGTGTGGTATTTAGTTACAGACCTGGCCTGACAAAGATAGTTCTTAACTCAAGAGGCATGGACCAGTTGTAGCAGAAGTGAGAAAATCTGTCTATATGCTGCTGTCAGATGTCCAAATTAAATAACCTGTCGTAGTCTTTGAATTACATGTTAGTTCTAATGGTTAATGAGTATGTAACCTCTGAATTTCTAAACTGATTGTGTTTCTTTACATGTGTTCTGGTTATTTTTCACTAATTGAATTGCTTTGATGCAAATTACTAATAGGCCTCTGAAAATTTAATCTATTGGAATATATTTTTGTTAGGGGGGAGTGTGTGCTCTATTTGCATCTGTTTTCTCAGATCCTCCTTTAACTTCATTATCAGGAAATCTTGGCCTCTGAAAGGTCACATTTTTCAACTCCTCTGTCTGAGAGCCTAAGTACAAAATGCATGGTAAGAAGTTTCTTCACCATTTGTTTTATTTCTGAACAAATTTTTAGCTTTAAAGAGTGAAGGTAGAGCCAGATGTGTGTGTTTCAGCTTGTGGTTTAATAGCTAATTTTTAGTTCCTGTTTGGGATGAGAAATTAATGTGTTATGTGATCTGTTCTAGACTAGGCTCCATTTTTATTACATTTCAGTCTCAAGTTTGGAACAGTCTCAAGTTTAGTTCAGTGACAAGGTACAACATTCCCACTGACTTGCCCTTATCTAGAACTTCATTAGTGCACTTCTATTTTGAGTGTCTGTTCCCTTTCTTTAAGGACTGTTTATTTTTGAAAAGAGTGCAGTTTACTTAGCTGTATTATGTACTTTAAAAACCCCTTCTATTCTAGCCCTTTATTTCCCCTGGAAAAAAGCATAGTTTCAGTTGAGCACATGTTGTAATAAATGTTCTTGTTTGCATGAAGGATATTTTTAATCTGAAGTTTGTGTGCTATTGACAAAAACAGTGTCCTTTGTATAAAACTTCAAAAATTCTTACCTTACACCACCTAAGTACTGCTGTACTTAATGCCTTATTTGACACGCAGCCTGTGGGGACAAGGCAGCAGCTCATTTGCAGTTTTAAGTAGCAGGGCAAGGCTGAATCAGTATACTTGTACAATAGAAACAAAATCAGAAAACCAAACCAGAGGCTGAGATCTGTATTTTCGTGCCTTTTCATTAGTTCTCACATGTGCATGGAATGTGTATTTGGATTCCTGTAAGAGGATGGTCAAAATCTGACATCCAAAACACATTTAATTAATAAGAAGAGAGGTAGTGGTCCAGATTTACTCATGGCATGAGTGTAATAATTTTAGAAAAACTGAATGCATTGCTTTCCTGTGGTCCATGTAAGCCTAATGTGTGAAGAGGAGACTGACTTTTAAAACAGAGGGGAGATAGTGTTAAGCCTTTTGGTTCCCTTCACATCACTGTGACCTGGCAGAGGGCACACTTCAGCATGATCATAAGCACATGCACTTGTTGGCTGCACTGGCATGTGTACATTGGGTAATTTGTTAACAATAAATTGACCAGTAGGCATTAAAAATGCAAACTAAGCAGCATGCAAGCAAGCAGTAGTTTGCTGGTGTTGTAGCAGCTAAAGAGGAGCCTTTCTTTTTATAAGATGTGTTGTTCAGATTTAACACAGTTGTCAGCAGTAATTAATGTTTCTTCTACTTTGTTGATCTGTATATAAAACCATGACCTCAGCTCTATTATATTTGCACAATTAAGAACACAAGGAGCTTAAGTGACTTGTTTGTGTTCGATGTTGTTGACATCCTTTTAGGGGGTACCTGCTGTAACTGGAGGCGAGCAGTGGGGAACATGTTGGTGTAGCTGTGCTAGTAGAATATTATGCCACAGCTAGTAAGTCCCATCTGTCAGTACACGCACTCTGGTGCACTGCAGTTTGTGCAGTCATATAGCTTCAAGACTGGAGAAGCCTCTGGTGGTATTGAACACAGAACAAGTGCACAAGTTTATTAATCCTGGACGTTAGTTGTGTTTTAGGATCTGCCATAAGGGAGTAATAAATGCAAGGTCCAACAGTATCATTACAAACAGTATGAAACTTGGAAAACAGTCTGACACTTGGAAAACAGTCTGACAGTACATCTGTACTTAACAGGCCTTAGAATTAGGTTTAACAAGACTGAGAAAGATGTATCTTGCTTAGGGCAAAGAGTTTGTCGAAGAAAGGCTTTTAAAGAATTTACCAAATATTGCTGGCATCAACACTGTAGCACTACTTTTTAAAAAAACCACCATTTTTTAAGAGCACACTTCTCTATTCTGTACTGAATAGAGATGCTTAAAAAAACCTGTTCCCAGTTATTTTGCTGAAGAATGGGAGTTTGCAGCAGTTGGTCCAAATCTTCTGCTCTACAACTGCAGATACAAAGAGCATACAAGAGTGGCTCAGCATATGTGAATGGAAAGGTGCAGTTGTCTAACTCTCAATGCCTATGTGACTAATAAGTCTTTGTTATCTGAAATAGTGGAGAGGGTTAGTTTCCTGATTGATTTTCAAGGAATATTAACCATTTTTCCTCTTGGTTTTAATAGCTGGAGTATTTGTGTGGATAACAAAAATTTTCATTTAGATATTTCCATTGACATTAATCAAGCTAAATAATTTTTTTCCTTGAACTTCTTCCTTAACTTGAGATAGTATTTGAAATTGAAGTGGAAAACAGATGATGGTGTTGTTGCTTTAATTAAATTACTAATTTGTATGTAAACTCAAAAGCTCTACCTTTGGCAGGTCAGTGGTGAAACTGATAATGAAACCTGACAGGCTTAGGAATTTTTTCTTCATGTGCAAAAGGAAAATTGCCAGATTTTTTCTTTCAGTATTGGCAGACGTGAAGCTTTTGGTATTGTGTTGCTGCTTGCAGAGCATTGCTAATTATAAAGAGCAGTTAAACAACCTTTGCTTAGTTCTGGCAAGCTATCTGACTTTAAGCGTTAAATGATTGAAACAATTCTGTAGAAGAACATGCTTTTCCAAAACTTTAATGGTTTGCGCTGATTATTGTAAAAGTTTAACAGTAGTGTTTCATGGTAAGACTTTAAGGTGATTAATAGAAAAGACTGTCTTTGAAATAGCAATGCTGTTGACATATTATTTATTTTGAAGCCGTATCTTTAATAGGTAGGCTTTTTTCTACTTTGCTCATATGTTGTGCCTACTAGTCCCATAAAGTCCCATGTAGAAAATCTATTACAACATATATGGATCTTTCTGTAGTTCATTATTTAGTTTTCCTTTTAAAAAATAACCCAAACCCTTTTTGTTCTTTGGTTTGTATAAGATGGCAGTGTATAAACCACTTATGTAAAAATAAAAATATTTTGTGGAACTTACATGAAATTCCTATCATAGTTTTAGTACACAATTTTGGATCAGAGGTGGTTTAGATGACTTCTTTTTGTGTGACAACACAAAGTTTTCTTTACATAACATAGCTATATTCTCTCTCTGCTCAGATCAAGCTCCTCTACAAGTATAATTGTTAGGCTAATACGAGTATACCCACCTATATGAGTATCATAGATTCTTTTTTCTGTTTATGTTTCTCTTGAAGAGAAAAGTGAGATTCAGTTTTTAACCTGAGTTCTCAGATGTATGGCAAATTGTGTGGTATGCTGTGTGCGAGATAATGGCAGGATTGGGAATTGATGTGGAGATACCTCGGCAATTCTATTCAAACTTCCTTGAGGAAGGGAGAGGTTTGGAATAATTTCTGTTAATATTAACTCCTTAGCAAGTAAAATTGCTGTCTATTGTAGGTAAAGCTGTGACCATCAAGACAATAGTTTATGCATTCAGTTTTGTGCTTTAGCTCCAGTATTGCCTAGGAACCCTACTGGGATTTGAATGGGATACATTTTGATAAGTGAAGTATAACCATCAAATGTCCTGAATAGCTCTCCAAGAACTGGTGAGTAGGTGTACAAAACACTTTTAAAGACGTAGAGACGAATGTGGTGGTGATAACCTATACTGTTATCATTATGTTTTGTGCAACTGCAAGCTGCTTGGAAGGATTTTTTATTAGGAGACTGAAGATCAGTGATCCTCCCATTTATTTAGTCTAGCTGGACAGTGGCAACCAGTTTTTCAAACTGAAAATTGAAGTGAATGTATCCATTATAATTCAGTTAGTAAAATGTGTCTAATTCTCTAAAGTCAGTCTGTTTTATTTTTTCTTACCAACAACTTTAGAGACATAACTATCTTTAAAAGCACTTTGAGATAAGTGGCCAGTCAACAATGTGTGACTGGTTTTCAGAATATAAAATGCAATCTTTTTTTCCTTACCGAAATTTTCAAGTAGTTCAGTCTTCTCTGTCAAAGTGACAATCTTGATTCTAACAATATTAGCAGGAATACTTGGGTTTTATCAAGGGTATACATTAGGAAAATGTGTGGGTTTTGTTAGAGAAAATAAGGTTGGTTGGTTTTTTTTCTCTCTTCACTGTCATCCGTATCATTGATACACAATTGTATGTAAAATAGCGAAAGTGTTTCCAACACACCGTGCTTCTGTGCTTCTGAGTGAGTTTGTGTGCTAGTCTCAACCATGTTCTCTTGTCTTTTTATTTCCCCTTTTTTGATTCAGCACTGTTAAGGAGGGATGGTGTTCAGAAGAAAGAGTAAAGCAAAAATCTTCATAGATATGTATACTAAAATGAACAGATTCACAATCTACAAATGCTATGACAGTCTAGGATGTTTATAACCTGAAATATTCTTGTAGTTGAGGTAGTAATTTTTGTCTGGGTATTGTTTGACCATAGTATATCTTACACATCGGTGGCCAGCATTTCTTTCTACGGCAAGGTCCTCATGGTTCTGCCTTTAATATTTAGTATGCAAAATGTGGCTGGAGTTTGAGATGGTGGCTATAAGTACCATACTGGTATAAAATTAATTTTAAAAGCGAAATACCCTCTCTAAATCTAAGCAATTTGCTAATAAATATTTGCAGGAATTAAGAATGACAGTGCTGACAGACTTCTTCAAACAGCAACCACAATTCTAGCACTTCTACTTTACAGATGCTAAGAATCCAGCCTGGAATTCATGTGTGTGTTGTTCCCACTTCACAGACAGTGAAACTGATGTGGAGGGATTAGATTCGCTCGATGCCTTCAGGGCATCTGTGCCAGCTCAAAGTAGAGCAGGCTTGTCCTTGACAGTCAAGGTGAATAGGGGAGAAACAAACATACTGTGCCTGTTGTTTTACTGTTATGATGGGTTTACCTGCTGCTCAAAGTGTTGCACGACATGGAAGGTTTATGTTGTGCTAACTGCTGATTTGGATGGCTCACAGACTACATAGTGGTTGTCAAATCCCCATGGTGTTCCTGAAGTGACCCATAGTGTGAAAATCCTGCTTGTTCAGACTGTTACAAGTTGATATAAAAAAAAAAATCAAAAAAATAATTATTACACCCTCATTACTTTTGCTTCTTATTCGTCCTTTTCTGTTTACTGTATTTTATTTATAGGTGTTGATTTTAAAATCAAAACAGTAGAACTAAGAGGAAAGAAAATTAGATTACAAATCTGGTAAGTAAAACAAATGTGAAACCAGCAGTATGTTTTAATTTTTATGTTCTAGCATGAGTCAGTATGCTTGTCTAATACTATTAACTGTTATAAGCTGGTTTAGCTCTTACCCTGTTGCTTCTCTCCTCCGTACCCACAAGACTTAAGCAAAACCAAATGCCTCTTAGATTTTTGTGAGAGTAAAGGAGGAGAAGGATAGATAAAGTTAGGAGGACATGAATGTAATTAGCAAAATGTTCATGCATCACAGAGGTCTCAAGCCCCTTTTTCTAGAACAGAAGCATCCATCAGAAATAGAATAGGAATCACACAACTAACGAAAGGTCACCTTGTTTAATAAACACTAGAGAAAATACATTTTGTGGTTTTATATTCTGGACTGTTTAAAACTGACCTTCATTATAACTGCATTTGTAAAGCAAATGTAAGTTCTTTCTAAACTTTTTCTAAAACTTGGTAAAGGCAGTGCTGTTTGTTTGATGCTATATTAAATAACTTTAAAGTGAAGGGCATCCAAGACAAAGGAAATTCTGTCCACTCTAAACAGCACTGATAAGTCAAACAATCCCGTACAATTAAGTTGCTATACTGATGTTCTACTACAGAAGGCTGAAAGCCTGAACTAAACTTTTAACTTCTGGAGTAGGTTACATGTTTTCGGATAATGATTATTCATGTCAATGGTTAATATAATTTTTATTGTTTAGAAATTTATTAGCTCTTATTTAGCTTAAGAGCTTCTTTGTTTTGCAGAGTAGTACAATGTGTAAACATTGTTATGAGAGAGTAAACCAGCTATGTTCTATACATTAATCTTATATACCACTATGTAGAAGCTTAGCTTTGGTTTATTAACGGTGCTTGATGTATAATTGGCAGTGTAGCTAAGCTGTTAAAGCTGCTAACAATCCATAGGGGAGGAGAAGCTCTAAATATTGTTACACTTTTGGGTTATTCTGGTGTTCTCTCATTCTTAACTAAGTGGATGCAGTGAATTCAGTTTACTAACTCCTCTTGGCAGGTCACCATCAACTCTGTTTGTCACACCATGTGTCTGTCTTGCTTCCCTCTGAGTTAACTGATGCTTCATCCTTGGTATCATCAGTCACTTAACACTTGAATGTTAGTGGCGTGTCTTCATCCATCATCTGTCCCTGTTTGGAAACCTATGACCACAAGGCTGGCAGTTGAGCCAGCAATTGTTAGCCAGGGTCTGCTGGAGCTGACAGAGGTAACAAAAAATTCTGATATGATGATACTGCTGTATGCCTGATATGATTTTTTGCTATGAATTGTGCTAATCTTATCAAACAAATTTTTCATGTTGAATAAATACTTTATAGGAGATGTGTTTGAAAGAGATGTTTAAACCATTATTTTCCACATATTGAGAATATGCTAGCAGGATGTAGGAAACTTTAAAAACTGATAGGTTGCTAAAATGTGAGCATTACTCCTGTGCAAAGCCCTGCTAAAATGGTGGAGAAAACACAATGTAAAGAGACATTCTTTTAAAATATGATAAAATCCATGAACAGAAACTCCTGCACTTTCTCTTCATTAGTGGCTGTTCAAATGCTGTTCTCATACTTAACCCTCAAGACTGTCTTGGCATACTTCTAATTTTTTTAAAGAGCAATTAGATAAGTACTCCATTTGCTGACTTATCCTGAAGTATGTTTTCTGTGTCGTTTGGCCTGTTTATAACCCCTTGTTATCACAGAGCTGTAGAATCGTTTAGGTTGGAAAGGATCATTGAGTCCAACTGTAAACCTAACTCTGCCAAGCCCACCACTAAACCACGTCCCTAAGCACCACATCTACACATCTTTTAAATCCTTCCAGGGATGGCGACTCCACCACTTCCCTGGGCAGCCTGTTCCTGTGCTTGACAACCTTTTTGGTGAAGAATTTTTTTCTAATATCCAAACTAAACCTCCCCTGGTGCAACTTGGGCCCATTTCCTCTTATTCTACCACTTTTTACTTGGGAGAAGAGGCAGACACCCACATCTCTACAAACTCCTTTTGGGCAGATGTAGAGTGCAATAAGGTCTCACTCAGCCTCATTTTCTGCAGACTAAACAGTCCCAGGTCCCTCAACTGCTCTTTGTTAGATTAAAAAAGGAAAGCAGTTTACCGAGTCAAGCACTTGGAAGTTCAGAAATGCAGAATTAAGTTGCATGGCTGATCCTAAGTCTGTCTCCTTTCATACCTATGCAGAGACAGAATTAATGTCGCCTCATACTTTCTGGTAGCCTTATGTACAATGATTACAGTAACTGTTCTACAAAAACACTTGTTAGGAGATCTGATTATTTTGAAAGTTTATGCTTATCTGTTTTCTTAAAATATGTAAGGTCACATTTCAAAGCACCAAAGTTTGATATTTATTTTTGGTCATTTGATGATTCCGTTTCAAAAATCAAACAAGAAGAGTTTAAAAAAAAATTGATTCTGATATTTGTATTGTCGCTTGACCTGTCTCTCCACTGACCACAGTATCGACAGACCTCTAGCACTTAAGTTTATCAAAAACCAGTAGTACTATTTTGAATATGTCAAGCAATTAGGTGTGGAAGACATCCATTTGAAAGCAGCTTTTGCACCTGCTGCTCTTAGTAGTGCATTAGTAGCATAGTATACAAACTGGTCTTTTCTCCTGTATTGACTTAGCAGTGGAATGCTCTGCACTAAGGATCACAGAGACGTCTGCTCTCAGCTGTAGCTTCCTATCTAGTCCCTGCTACCTCACAGTACCTCTTCTGCTATTTCCATGACTTTTAGTCAGGAAACAAACTCCTACTCCGTAGATTATAAAATGGTATAGCAGGTCTGAGGGTGCAGAGTAATGTCCATATTCTCTGTGCCACCAGTAATACCAGCAGTGCCAGAAGTAGTAGATGCAGTAAATCCGTTGTTGCACTGCAGTTCCTGGCTGAAACAAGCTGATAAGCTCTGTGAGAAGAAATGCGTACATGCAGCACTGGCTGTGTGATAAACCAGAACCACCAGATAGTGTAAGTGTCCAAGTGAATCCAAGCATCTGGGAATTGCGGCTTTTTCAAAGCTTGAAAATAGACTAAACAATAGGACCCCAACTTTCATGGTTTGAAGCATAAGTGTGCTGGGAGTTGCATAGCAGGACGATAGGGTGTCTGACCGTCACCTCTTACCTGAGTAAGCTGGACACCCAGCAGCAGCCATTTCTTGCTGTTAAGTTAGTGTTAAATTTTTATTGATGTTTAAAAATATATTCCTTTATATTGCTGCTTCACACCATCATTCATGAAAAATTAAACTTCAGAGCCAGTTTTGAGTTTCTCTGTGCGTTTCAAGCAACTGTTTTAGATAGACACAGAGAAGATTTATGTAAAACAAAAATTATCCAGATCTGTTAAGATCAGCTGTATTTGTATTGTATTTTATGCCATCTGAAATAGTGGGAATACAACAAGTCAACACTTGAAAATGGGCTTTGTGTGGTGTTTTTTATTTGCTTTTGTTTGGTGTAGTGTTTATTTGTATTTTTGGAGTGACATCTAGTTTCTGTTTTGGAAGCAGAAAACCAGAGTCAAGCAGTGGGGTTTTATTATTTTAGATGGCTGAGGAGTCATTTGCTGTGTGTTTCTGATTACAACTTAGAAATACCAGTGTTTTTCCATTAGAACAATTGAAAAAAAAATCAATAACAGAAAACTGCTTTTAGCATTAAAAAAGGAGTAATCTGTTGTGGTTTTTTCAGTGATGCCAAATCAAGTTATAATAATTGGTCAAGTTGTAATAATTTATCATTTGGACTTCTGGAGTTTGAGTTAAATTGAACTGGCTGGTTCTTTTATTCTATTATGTCAGTTCTGACTAGATCAAATGAAGAACTAGCAGCACTTAGTATCTCTTAGTATTCATGAAGTTGTGTACTGTTAGGCCAGTTAAATAATGCTCATCTCTTCTCCTAGCTTTCCACTAGTAGTTCAATAGCTATCCTTACTGACATACTCCAGCTGCACAAGCATAATACATCGACGAAAATAGTATAACAAATGTAATTGCTCCAGCACTGCACATGAAAGGAAGGCATTTTAAGTTGGATATGCTTTTAGTATTAGCTCTGCATTAGGGGTTGCCATTTTTCTTCAATATTGGAAGAATATACTGCACATTTTCATGAAGAAGATAGCACCTGCAGAATATGAGATTCTGTGTGAAAGATGAACTTGATACTCTTCTCACCCTGCAGCTTGTTTAGGTAGCTAGGGGTTATTTTTGCAGAAATAGTGTTCACTTTACTATATGAAGGTTAGTTCAATGTTAATGTAGTGTTAGAAACTGCAAATTCAGCTTATTTTCTTCCAGTTTTCAAAGGAAACAAAGGTTAGAATATCATGCTTGCAACCAGAAACACATTGACTGGTTTCATTTAAACTTGCTGCAGCAGTAGAGGCTTTGTCTCAATGACTTAAAGCAAGGCAAAGAGAATCAGCCATAATCCGCTGTAATTAGCGTGACTAGTAGGTGACAGTCAGTGGCCATCTGGGTAGTCAGGCTGTCCATGGGTGTTTTAAACTGGCTGCAGCATGTGGTATGACTTGATTAGCCAGCAAGCCAGACTACAAGTTGTGTGATATTTAGGTGAATGACCTACACAGAGATGAGTGCAGGACCTGAAGGGGCAAAAAGGAGCAGCAGCAGCCTGGGAATATTATGAACTTTTGAAGAGCCTGAGGGCGTTGTGGGGTGAGGAGGTGCAAATAGTATGAGGTAGACCTGGAGATAACAGCTCTCGGCAGGTTAGGGGAAACGTGGAGCTGGATATAGCTGGATGTAACGTTGCATACTTGATGCCAGTGCCTATGCCTAAACATAGTTAGCGTGTTTACTTCCCCTCTGTTTTTCTATTGTATGACCTGAGCGATCTGGTAGCCCCTCTGTGAAGGAGTTGCTAAAGGTCCTTGGCACTGATGCGAAGGCACAGCCAGGGTGACTCTGAAATAGCCCCTTTATTTCTGTGTTCTGGTAGGGGCACAGAGTGGAGGGGGAAGACTGGTCAGCAAAAAAAGTGTAACTTTTTCCATTATTCTGGTCAAAGCTAGAATAGATGCATTCTCCCACATCAGGTATGCCCTTCCATCTGACATCTAGTTATGTCTGCTCAGAACAATGGAACTAAAGGGTCCCATTCTTAATACACTTGATCAGTAATCTAGATTAGCAACAAATGGCAGGGGTTGCCCTGCAAGGTCATAATTCTGAAAATCTGTTCATAAACACTAAAGCAATGTTATCCATATGTGGAAAATCAACGGTTCGTACTAGATTTTTTTTAATTTTTCAAGGAGTGAATATCCGAATTTCAAAAAATAAATCTGACCATAGCAAAGTAGTAGTGGAAGAGAAAGTAGAGTTACTTACTCTGAGTAATACTTATAAATGTTATTTCAGCTGCCAGAACTTGTATTGCTTTAATAAAAATGCCACAGTACTGTAAGAAAGCTACCAACTAACCATCTAATTCTGGTTTGAAATACTGCTAGAGCTTGACTTTATTGAAACAGGCCACCTAGTTTACCTTCTATAGGGTTTGTATGCATGTAATTCTGAAGTTCTGAGTAGAGAACGGTACTTGAACAAGAATTAAAGAATGAACGTGATAGGAATTTGTTCTCTACTGCCCCATATTGCAATGCCATTGGCTTGAAGTAAAGTAGTAGTCAGTATTTTTCCACAGGCCGTGAAGAGGTCTGAGATCTTTCCCTAGTGGATGATGCTGTACTTTGTGAATTCGCTAGCAAAGGCTTATTGCTAACAAGTTCACTTATGGCAATTTCAGGAGGAAGTTAACTACTTTACTTTTAAACCTGCTTAGTTAAATTTCTTAAGGATTTTGTGAAGCAAGGTAGGTTTGTGGTATTTGATTCTGTTGCTTGTTATGCATAGACTTTAACAGGATGAATTCTTTAGGACAATCAGTGTGGCATTTTGTGAATGTGAGTTGTTTTTTTTTTTTTTGGTAATAAATGTTTTGGACCTCCATTGTTAATCTCATTCCCAAATTCATCCTCCTTTTGTCTAAAATGTGACTGTTGAAGAGAGTTCCTTTTGAACTTTCGAGTCCCAACACACATGCACACATTTTCTCCCATCCACTCAATTTTGGTACATCTTTTGACTTGCTCTAACAGTGAAATTTTTAAATTATCCATTCATTCAAGCTGCTGAAGCTGAACTCAAGCAGCAAATGCTTGATCACTTTGGAGCACCATATAACTTTGCAGTTGTAATACCAGTCACATTTTAAGACTTAGGTTATGCACCAGCTATGTTTTTAATATACCTGCCAAAAATCTTTCATAGTCAGGCTTGATAGTGTAATTGAAAGCAGCTCATGGGTTTTCATGGTTCAGTAAAATATGACCATTCTGTCTCATCTGCTTTGGAATAGAACCCAAAGCTAGTACAGGTGACACACTGTCATTGCTCTAAAATAGCCACCAGTGTAAATACACCCTGTCTGAAATACCTGCAATGCTGAAAGTGAGAATAGAAATATTATTTTAACACCTCATATTAGTAGATGTAAGCGTGAAAGCCAGGTAAGTACTTTCAAAAGAAGTACTACATCGTGGTTGCTCACTCTTTTCACTTCTGCCAGTAGCTTCTGCATGAATTTTAAACCCATAGCTGAGTTGCTGTGGTTATTCCAAAAAGGCTCTGAAAGCTCGATTAGTACATTGCTTATTTTATAGCTGGGTGTCTGACTGTGTTTGATAAGCATGTATCCATTTACTTTGTCATTTTTTTCAGAGCTGTTGAAAAAAAACAAAGGACCAACCCCAAGCAACGCAAAACCAGCTTCATCTGCTGGTACATTTTCATTAGACAGCTCCATTCTCAGACACACGTAGAACTGTTTGGTAGCCTTTCTTGGTGAAGTTAGGATAGGATAAGTAGGCATGAAACAAACAACTGTTATGTTTTTTATGGTATTGCTCCATTTCTTTTTTCCCCTGAAATTTACACAAATTGAAGGAAATGTTCAGTTTAGAGGGTATAATGTGGGGGGGGGGGTTTATTAAAATGTAAACGAAGTTATTACATACTTCGGAAATTGGTGAAATATTTTTGCCAATGTTTGCTGCTGCTTCTTAGGGACACAGCAGGTCAGGAGAGATTCAACAGCATTACCTCAGCTTATTACAGAAGTGCCAAGGGAATTATTTTGGTGTATGATATCACCAAGAAGGAAACATTTGACGATTTACCAAAATGGATGAAAATGATTGATAAGGTAAGCCTTAAGTATTTTCTTTTTACATGTTTTTTTTGAGAATCAATTGTTTTCCTTAAAGGTACTCTGTATGACTTTTAACAGCAGCGATAGAAGATTATTAAACTAATACCACCTAATTTTCACTGCATTCTTTTATCTAGGATTTAGCAATTGGGTTTTGTTGCAAAATGGTTGTCTGTTCCTGCTTCCTTGAACTAGGATTGTCCCAGTTAGAAGCATCATTGGAAATCTTTAACATTACTCTTTTTTCTCCCCCAGCGCACAGATAAATGTTTTCTTTCCTGTCAGTGAAATAAGGTCATTATGTTCATTCTTAGATAAACTAGAACAGCTAGTTCTCAAGTCATGTTTTAAAAATGGAATTCAAAAGATGAAGTTGTAAATTTTTGAAATAATGTTTGGGAAGAGCTTTTACATAAAAACGGTGGAGCTGTGGTTCCTTATTTAGTAGAGGAGTTGTGTTGGCATTACAAAGTTTTATATTTCTAGGTTCAGTTAATTAAAAATTATTTAATTGCAGTATGCTTCAGAAGATGCAGAGCTTCTATTAGTTGGAAATAAACTGGACTGTGAAGTTGATAGAGAGATTACTCGACAGCAGGGAGAAAAGGTAAGAAGAGGTCTAATCAAATTCTTACTGTTAGAAACAAAACTGTTGTGGCATTGCTGCTGATGATCCGTGTTCAGTCTTCTTCAGAGTGTTCAGCCTAGAAGCGTATTGAGAGCAGTGGTGTTCTGTCAAAACCCATATGTTGTTTACTTCTGGACAATATGCAATTGTATGCTTTCCTGCTGTGGAGCAGTATATCTTACACAAGTTGTCTTACACTACACAGTAGTGCGGTGAATAGTCAATTTGGGGCTCTGAAAGAGGATGTAGTGAGGACTTGAATTGCAGGTGGGAGATACCTCTACTCAGGACATCTTTGTGATTCTTCCTCCAGGAGTTTGCTTTACAGTATTATTTTAGGACAGGCAACAGCCCTGCTTGATTACTGTCCTGCTTGATTACTTAGCTCACCTTTGTTTTCAGGTTACTTTTGTTCTTTGCCAGCTCCAAAAGTGGTAAGGAACCTGGCAAGATAATATGTTGTAGCACTGTCTTGATCAGGACAGTATTGGTATGGACCATACACAAATGTTTTCCTTCAGTTACCCATCATACGTTCAAAATTAAAGCGTTTTCTGTTAAGAGAGTCAAGACTAATTCTTACATCTGTATTTCTCTTTTTTTTCATTTGAATAATAAGGTTGAGATTAACTCTTCTGAAAAGTTCTTACTTTTTGGCAATCTGCAGCAATACACATCAACTGAAGACATGAACTTCTCAGATTTCAAGTCTGCAAAAATACAGCACACTTTTCTAGTAAACCACTTTTAAGTGAAAATTAGCTATATGTAGCAATATTTGATATACCTTGGAGATTCAGGATCGTTCCTTGGACTGAATTAGGTTTAGGGGAGTTGTGGGTTTGGTTTTTTTTAAAGTATTTATGAGGAGTGTATATTTGCTGTTAGTTCCTGTTTGAGCTTATCTTCATGTAGTTATTTTATTTTCTGTTCCATCAGTTTGCACAGCAAATAACTGGGATGCGGTTCTGTGAAGCAAGTGCCAAGGACAATTTTAACGTGGATGAAATATTTCTAAAACTTGTTGATGACATTCTGAGAAAGGTAAAATGTTCAAGTGATAGTTCCTGTGACCACATAAATGGTCAATGTTTAGATAGTGACTGCAGGTAATTGTTGGAAGGACATAGAGGCCAAGTGCACTCAGTCAGGTGAAGTTTTGGTTAATATGTAGTTGGTGTGATGTAGTTCCTAGACTCAGGTGAACTCTTCAGTTAATAAAACCTGCTGTTGAATTTGGTAAATGTCTGCTTCTATTTGCTATATTTCCTCTTTCCTGTAACTTCACTGTATATCAGCAGCTGGCTGTACGTTTGTCCACTTTGATTTGTGGGCAATTCTTTTATAATTTGTTGTAATTGGTTTAGGAAGTGGCTTTATTTCAACAATATCTTGTAACTTTTTTCTGAAAGAAATTCTTAACAGAACTTACTCAAGTGTAATTCACTAATAAGAGTCAAAAGAATCTTATATTGAGACTTTGGCTGAGATTGAAGCCTTGAAATGAGCTATTTTTTGCTGAGTTTTATGCAGATGACTGTTTACAGGTGATTTTTCTTTTCTTCAAGATGCCACTGGATGTTATAAGAAATGAGTTGTCCAACAGTATCCTGTCCCTGCAACCAGAGCCAGAAATCCCACCAGAACTGCCTCCTCCAAGGCCACATGTCCGTTGCTGTTGACTTGTTACTCCATACAAAGTGAAAAACAGGCGTGGATGGGTAAAGAAAGTATCTATACTACTCTGCACTACAATCATTTGGCAGTTTCTTGTTGCACTTTGTTATTCGAGTCAGAGCTACACACTAACTTGTAAATATGCAAATATGCAATCCTGTTAGGATTCAGCTATAACATTTAATTATTATCCCTCTCCCTCACAATGATGTTTCATTCATTGCCCCAGTGTTATAAATACTGTATAGTCGGTGGGGTTTTACCACGCTTCCAGTCGAGGAGGAGGAAAAATTAAATCTATACCTATTCTTGACATAAATGTTGTAATAGTTCTTGTTATTACAGGCAGGCAGGCAGAAGCTCTTCTGGTATGAAGATAAGCATATGGTGCTTTGCTAACTATTTTAAAGACAAATTTTTTAAAAAACAGAGGACTTTATGTACAAAGCTTCCATAATCAGCACTATGTTTCCTTATAATGTAGTGAAAACATTTTTGGTTGTAGCAGCCTCTGCTGACTGGATTTATTGAAAAGCTAAGTTTAATTTTTGGCGGTCTTTTATTTATTTTGTTTAATGCTGCACCCCTTCTTTGTGTACCAAGCCATCACATCTGGTGCAGATCTAAGATTGCACTCTGAAATAGCATATATAATTTTCTGCCTAAGCATAAACTTAGTTTAAAGTTTCAGTGAAAAAAAAATGGAAATATATTCAGGCTCTAAAAGAAGGTATAAAAAGCAATGCTGCTGTTCTAGACAAATTCTTTTTAAAAAAATGAAGATGATGCAGTTTCCTGTGTTAAGGAATATATTTGTGTATTTGTCTGGACATCTGTAAGGTTGGGGGAAAGGGAACCTGAGGTAAAATGATTTACTTTCTTGATGGTGGAAATTATTCCCATCAAGCAAATACTGTGTTAGGGGTTTGTCTGATAATGAATTTGTGAATTATATCTTTGGTATATCTTTTATTAAAATGCACTGTTTAGTTTAGCTGTGGTAAATCAATAGTTAAATATTTGAATAACTTGGTGTGTCCTGAATGTTGTGGTATTGAAAAACATTGTGGTCTTTCTAAACTAATGAAGTGCAAATAAAATTTTGTATTTATGAATGACAGTGGAACTGCACCTGTTATTAGAATGGCAAGTATCAAATGATGGGTAAAAGGTAGAATCTGGAACACTTGTTTTAATTTTTTTCTGATTTCTTTTTCAGTTTGACAGTTCTTTTAGGTGTGGTTAGAAGAGCAGCAGACATTAGTTTTTCACTTTGATCACTGCTCTGTTGGGAGAGCAGCTGATGACCTAGCTCAGCTGATATCTTCAAGTAGCATGTGACCGCTTGTCATGCTGTCTTAGCAAGTGGTCACCAAACTATTAATTGCACTGGCAACAGAAGTAAGAACCAATCTTTTTCACACTACAGCTTCTCTACTTCTCATTCTCTGGTGCTGGAACCTGTTTTTTCACTTTTGCCACTCTTCTAGCCAGAACACCAGCACTGGCCAGTAAGGTATACCACTGACTTCAACAGCTTCTCTCTGATTTTTACAAGGAAAAGAAGCACAACATACTGTTAACTTTTTTTTTTTTTAAAAAAAAAAAGGAAAAAAAAGAAAGAGTCCGTATTTGACTGAATAAGCTCTGACATCCTGAATACAGTACCATGCAGGTCTTCAGCACACCTGGTTTTCGACTGACAAATTAAGGAAGCGTGGTTGATATTTGTGCTTGTCTTCTGCCACCTTGTGCCTAAACAGTATGCATTTTTACGTAGTAAACTTAGGGTTTGCTATCGTAATGGTAAGATAAAATCGATTTCTAAAGCAGTTGTAGGATTTCTGATGGTACTGTGGGCAATAGCAAGGAAGGGAAAATTATGGAAAATGAGTTTTAACTTGACAACTATTTTATTTTAGCTGAATTGGTTTTTTATTTGTATTTAGGAACTTGTGATTTTTTTTCCTGCAGTTTTCAAATCTAATAAAAATTAAGAAATTTTACTTAGATAAACCTTCTTTTTGTAATTCTGTACTGTTTGTATATAGGTAGATTGGGATCCCAGTCTCTTGTACCAAAAATTAAAAATTATTGCATTTGAGAAATACATACTTATGTAAGAGTGCTTTATGTAAGTGTATTTGATTATTTATTGGAAATTATAAAAAGTTTGGGAAACGTGTTTGCTATGCATCCATTATACTATGAGACTGAAGAGAGTTTTGTCTCTTAATTTTATTTCTGCAACTTTTATGAGTCAAAAAAAGGTAATTTTACATCCTTGCGCCACCTAACAGGCACCTGTAGTGTGGCACAGAAAGATGGATGGGGGGAAAAAAAGTTGTTCTTGCTGCTCTGTTGCCTTATATGAAAGTTCAGCTGTCAGCCTAAGCCTTGTTGGCATCTGATGATGGACTGCTTGAGTGGTCTGCACAACCACTGAGGGACTGTGGGATGAAAACAGAGAAGATGAGCAGCTTTAAGTCTGTTCTAACTTTATATTAGCAGATCATTGTCCTTTAGGAGACCTAGTTAAGGGTAGCCTATTCCCACTCTTCAAGGTGTTGGTGGGGATTGTTGCCTTCTAATACCGAACCCAACATGCTTTATCACTAAACTCATGAGATGTTGTGAGGTCCTCTAGTCTCTGGTAGTTTCTTGATGCTGGAGAAAACACAGGAATGTCTTGATAAGCAGGCAGAAATCACAGGAGTGTCAGAAATAGGACGCTAACATCTGCTGCAATGTAATGGTGGTTTCTTCATTTTCGTGAAATAATGATGGATAGGCCATGGCCATTGAACAGGGTTTCCTACTGATTTCAGTGTGGTTAGAATCTAATCCAGTAAATTCCTGAAATGGCACAATTTCAGCAATATGTCCTGTTAGCACTTCATCTTGTACTAAAACCAAAATTCATCTCTGTCAAAAGACTGACATAATATTTGATTGTGCCCATCGGTTGTTAGATCTGCCTATAATGGACATTCAGACAGTGGGCTGAGTTCATAGATCATTTCATCTTAGGTGGGTAGAAGGAAAGTAGGAAGGCTGGAAATTTTTCTTTTGTGTAATAGTGAGTAATGATACAGAAACAGCTGAAAACCACTGACTTACCAGGACATCTTGAATTATGCACTGTTGTGCTCTGGGCACAAGAGGAATAGTGACAATCTTTTCACAAGATGTTTTGCACTTTCAGAGCAGAAATGTGTAGCTGAAGTCAACATCTGTTACCTCTGAGGAAGGAGCATGAGAAGAAGATGGAAAAAAGGACTGGCAGTTAAAAGGATATGGTGACTTGCTTAAGAAAATTTAGAGTTGCGTGTTTGTGCCCTTGCTGGAGATTTTGGCATTCCCTTATTTGTGTCAAATGCTTAATCTGTTATTTATGTCACTGCATTGAAGGTGCAGGAATTTCCTGGAGCGAAGGGTTTGCCTTCATTGGCTTGCCTTTTTTTGTTGTTTTTTGGGGTTTTTTTTTCCATAAACCAATCATTACTTAGATTGCTAGGTTTAAGCAGGATTGGGTATTTGGTAGTACTTTCTAACTTGGGCTAGGATTTCTAGTTAATCCAGTTAGCCTTGGAAGCCAATACTTGTCTTACAGACTAGTACTATTGGTTGTCTAAATGGGGCTGTTCCACTGGCTGTCACTGCCTTTAACTTTCTGCATGTCAAAATCTCACTGAGACAGGAAGATTTATAGCAAGTACATTTCTGAGGTGGGAAGGAAAGCAAGGTAGGTAGGAAAAAAGGAAAAGGGAAACCAAGCTAGTAAAGAAAACATGAACAAAAACCTTTTCCAGAAGGGGAATGGGGAATGTAGCTTGTTTCCAGCTTAGTTGCTTTCCTGTATTGGGAGTTCATTCACATGAGTTCATCTCTGCAGTTTGTGAAAGACAAAGGGAAAATGCACCAACCAGCATGAATTCATTCTCCCTTCTTGTGTTGGCAGTTTTTCACTCAGTGGAAATAATAATCGTTTTGCTGAAGCAAAGAGCCCTTTCCCTGTAATGAAAGCAGCTCTTTGCCCTACTAATGGCAGATATCGTCTCAGTCTGGGGAGAAAAGGCAAAAACACTTTTGACCACGTCTTTCAGATTACTACTGTCAAGACGCTTGATTGAGCCGGTTGCAAATCTTCCCTTAAAAATAGTTTAAATCAAGCAATTTGAGCTGCTAGTCCTTGACGCTTCATATTCTTGTTGAAATATGTAAAAAATAAGTTTTTAAACAGTTGAATTCGCTTTGTCCTAACTGCTTCAGAGTGACTACATTAAATATAGGGTTTGTTCTCCTTTCTCTTCGTCTGGTTTAGAACATTTCAAATGGTCAAAATACAAAGTTGGCCTCCTAGCAGGTACAGTCGCCTTGGGTGAGAGCTATAAATATGTTCACGCTAAACAACGAAAAGCCAAAGCACCAGAATTCATGCTTCTCCCAAGTAACAGGGGACAGGACAAGAAGAAATGGCCTCAAGCTCCGCCAGGGGAGGTTTAGGCTGGACATTAGGAAAAAATTCTTCACAGAAAGGGTCATTGGGCACTGGAACAGGCTGCCCAGGTTGATTCACCTTCCCTGGAGGTGTTTAAGGCACGGGTGGACAAGGTGCTAAGGGGCATGGTTTAGTGTTTGATAGGAATGGTTGGACTCGATGATCCGGTGGGTCTCTTCCAACCTGGTTATTCTATGAAATGAGAAGGTTTGAGCCCTGGAAGTGCCGGTTTTCCTGGAGGGACGGGCGCACTGGTGAGATTTGTCCATTAGGGGTCACTGAAGCTCCACCGGGGGAGGAGTCTGCTCCCTGTCCCGTTGGCTTACCAGTTGCATCTTGCTGCTTCCTACGGAATAAATGTCTCTTGTCAAAATTACCGTTTTTTCCACAGCAGCAACTTAAAGTCTGATAACGGTGAATAGCTGTGGGCACTGAAAATATAGCCAAAGAAATGTGGGAGTGCGTCGCGATGATACAAGGAAGGAAATAGTGAAAAATTACAGAAAATACACACTTTCCTTCCTGTATTGTTGTTTTTGCTTAAATCACTTCTCTGACAGAAAGGATAATTTTAGCTAATTTCCAGTGATCTGCATGATAGATGCCATTTGTGTAGCTGTACTTCTTGAGGATCCCCTTCAATGACTTATTAAAAAATCATGAAGTATCCAGATGGGCCTTCTTCATTTCCTAATAAATGAATCAAAATGTGTAAAAAAAGGTCAGTGTGGTTTATTACTTGTGTTTCTATAAGGAGTCATAATATATTATTGTTGTTATGATTATTGTTATTATTATTGTTGTTATTGTAGAATTGCCCCTAAAATCTGTTCTTTGTCTGTTACCTGATTAGGTGGTCTTGAGTGAAATTATTTTTCCTTCCAACTCTGGCCAGAATATGCATAAACTATCTATAATGAAAGGTGTTTTTCCATAAAATTCTGTAAGTCAAATTGTCATTTTAATTCTGAGTTCTTCAGAGGCCTGGTTCTACACATTTTTCTTCAAGGATGCTGTTCTGTCACAGAGGATTACAGGGTCAGTGCCATTAAAACAAAATGTTATGTCAGTCTGGTTAAGTGCCAGCCCTTGCAAAAGAAACTAGCTTTCTGTAGATCCTAACAGACAGTTATGAAACATTTAGGGTTTGTTTTACTTTTTTTTTTCCCTTGAAAGTTATTTTGGTCTCTTATGAAGGAGGAATCCTATTTGGCATTGGGTATGACTTTTGTTGTTATGAGGGAATTAAGTTTTTTTTTATTTTTTTATATTAATAGTGTTACATTTTTCTCTTAAGTCAGAGTTCTTTATCATGCTCTCTAAAGCCCTTTCATGTTACATTTAAGGGTTATGAAAGCTACCATATGTATCTCAGTACACACAATCCTATAGACACCTGCCCTAGCTGGCATAAAATGATGGATCCCCAAAAGCTGGCTAGTACTGAAGAAAGCAGTCAGTTTTCTTTCTCAGGAGGAGTGATGCAAATTTGCAGTAGCTCTGTGAACAAAGGCCTTATGGAATTGTTCATGCTTGCATGAAAAGGGGAGGTAGTAGGGCAACTAAACCTGCCATATTATGAAATTACTTACTTTATGCTACAAGTTTCCAACTATGGTCACTTCTCCTTGGAGAAGGCTGCAGCTGCCCCTAATGGGGTTTCTAATGGCATGGCAGGAGGTCAACAAAATCCAAAGAGCTCTGATAACCACTGGGAGCAAGAAGAGACCAAAACATTCATCTGCAGCCAGTGATGACCTCTGTATAAAAGCATGACTTTATTTGCTCCAATGCGCTTCCAATTTTTAAGAATAGAGAAGTGGAAGGGGCTGCTCAGGCCTCTTTAATATATTCCCCCTCATTATAGGCAAAGGTTAAATGGAGGCTTTTTTTCCCACTGCCATCTTGTAATACACTAGGATTAAAAGAAAATGAAGGTTTTTTCACCTGCTGGGTAGGAAACCTTGATTGTAAATTTCTGCTGTCCCTGAGATGATGAATTGTAATAACACAATGGATTTTCCTTCCAAGAATTGGTCTGATTGCTTGCAGTTTTTTTAGACCTGTGTGGCTTGTTGTTATCTTCAATACACTGTGGTACTAAGTTCTACAGGATCACAATGCACTATGGGAAAAAAAGTGCTTCCCTTTATTTTGAACCTATCGTCTGCTAATTCATTTCATCCCCCGGCATTCTCTTACTAGAAGGAAGAGTTGAACAATTGTATCCTTTTTACGTTTTCTATGCTTCCCATAGAAAAGCTCCTATATCAAATGTTCCTATCAGTCATATCAATTGCAGTTTGACAAGTCCTAATATCTTCAGTTGTTCCTGTTATCGAAGCCATCTCATGCCTTTAAACACCCTTTGAGCTGTCTTCTGTATTTTTTTTCTATTTCCATTATTATTCAGTAAGGCTAGCACTTCATTCAAAAATGAGGTTTCTATGTAGATTTACACTACAGCTTTTTATCATTTAATCAGTAATTTGTCCAGAAGACAGATTTTTATCCCATGGCATCTTCGTATCTTTAATAGCTTTGATGATGGATGTGGTTGAATGGCTTTTATAAATCCAGGTAAATTAGATCAAGTGGATCTCCCTTTTCATGCACTGTATGATGGCCAGATATCAGAGATATTCTTAGACCCTCGATAAAATTTTTCTACGTGTCTTCTGTTCTTTGGTTACAATGTCTGCCAACTAGACCATACTCTGATGTCCCTTAGAGAACTCTCTTCAGTGGAATGTGTGTGGAAGGACAGACAGGGTGGGTGGGTTTTGCACTAGATGTGTACAGTCACTGCCCTAAGGAAAGCACAAGCAAGTTTCACTATTTCTGTCAGCTTGAGAGAAAATTGAAGGCAGTTTAAAAGCAGTGAAAATGGGGGCATGCCTTTATGTTCAAAGCCAAGAATTTATTGTTGGTCTAATTGAAAACTTAGTAGACCTAAATAAATAGGTAAGTTATTAAATTCCACAGTCCCAATTATCTAATTAAATAAGTTCTTCTCCCTTTTAAAAGAAAGATCAGTTAAAATTGTTGCAGAGAAACACACATGAGCACGTGGACGCACGGTGAGTGGCGTGTGATGGTTGGGTTTCTTCCATGTCTTTGTCAGGAGGAATGTGACAGTGGGAGCTTCATCACTCCAGGTTCCACATGGGATGATTCTCATGTTTGCTGATGCACTTATAAATTTGTCCTTCCTTCACTGATCTGCACATATATCACATCAGTGTTTGCAATATACAGTTCATTTTACATGTGTTGGATACTTGGGGTTTGTTCTCTTTTACTCCTAGCACTGGTTTTGCCCAGGTCCAAATTATGCATATCTTTAACTGACCACGGGTAAGTGTATCCTTTGTGTTATTCCACACCCCTTCTTATCAGCCCAGGCCAGTATTTCTCTACATTGCATCCAGTGTCCTTACTTTGGAAGCCTGTGCTGTTATATCTTGCCTCTATTCCTATGTAATTACTCTGGTCACTGTATGTTTGATCCTAAATACATCGTTCTATATCTGCCACTACTATCTCTATAAACTGCCACTACTATCTCTATAAAAATCATTACATCACATGATTAAAATGAGCAGAAGTACACAGAATGGATAGCAGCTGTCTGATCACTAGAAAAAAAAAAATGTTGTTACAGCTAAGCAAGCTAAACCAGGATTTCCAGTCCAGCTGAGGCAAATTCAGCCAAAAATGAGAACCAGAGAACTGCTCCAAAAAGTCAAATATCAGATTAAGGAGACATCACTTACAACAAAAATATTAGTAAAAACCAATATTGTTTTGTACAGATAGCTGTAGATCCTCTGTAAGTCATTGCAAGGTATCACCAAATTAATACAGGGGAACGTTGTGTATGCTGCAGATACTATGTCAGTCTTAACGAGTACTATGATCCAAAGTGGGCAGATGTGCTGAACTGAATAGGTGCTGGGTATCTATTGCTAGGGAAAGCATTACTTTGGGATTTCTCTGTTCTGGCCTTCGGCACTGGCTGCCAGTGGCAAATACAATTTGCTACCTGTGCTCCTGAAGAATGTCTAGGAGAAATCCACAATTGGGTGATGTGAACCAAGGTGCAGTATGAAGGGATGATCTTGACCTGAATTAAAATACTAATATAGGCGTGCTTTGTATGGGATCAGAACCACAGTGGCTAGAGCTTTTAAGTGGCATTTTTTACTTGCTGGAACATCTTTCAGTAACAAAGAAAGAAAGAAATTTGGACTGGAACTAGGAAACTAAACAAAATGTGAGAGGAATATGAGGTTGCGTAATAAATGCACTCAAGCAGCCAGTGCGATATTTCTGCAAGGGCCATGTTGAGGTATGAAATGTAGCTGTAAGAGACCAGGGTCATCAACACTTAGATCAAGCGGAAAAATCCAAAAACGCTGTCCCCAAGCCTACAAAAGCATACGGTCATGGTTTAATGACAGGAAGAAAAACAGAAAGTAATAATGTTGAAGGACAAGTGCACCTCAAACTGAATCTCATTCTGCTAACTCCAGTCCTTATTTGTAATGTCTTGATCTCTTTCGCTACAATTGGGGCAAGAGATACAGAGCCAGCTAACATCTTGAGTTACAAAAGGCAGGGAGAAAAACAAGTTCTGATTCTGTGGTGAAAGCATCCACTCAGAAATTGCCTTTCAATGCAAAAGTAATAGCTGCATGCTTTTAACTGTAACTGTAAACCTAAGCTAATGTAATTCTCTGTTTATTCCCACTGAGTGGGTTCCTGTTAGTCTGGTCTTTTGCATCTCCTTAATCCCCTCACATGCTACTTTATGCAATTTCCTTGATAATACTCTGCTTTGCTACCTGCTGTCTGTGTGCCACATGCAATTTTTGTAAGCATGCAGGATTATCTTTTTGACAGGAGCTAGCAGTGGCCGGCATTTGCATGCTACCCTTACTCAATTCAATTACTGACTGTCCACAGGGCATTAATTGCAGTTTCAGGAAGCTAAGGTTAATGAGTAAATTGAGTTTTATGTCTTCCCGGGTCGTAAGATACTGATGGGTAGAATGTATTTGGATAGGATAGGTTTAAATCATGGCAGTCGTGCTAGGCTGTGCTAGCAGCTCATAAAAAAGTTTAGGTGTCTGCTGGAACTGAAAACGTCATTGATAGTGGAACCCAAACGAGGATGAAAGAGAGCTATCCTGACCAGTTTAACTTTTCCCAGTAAATGGAGACACAGCATCCAATTAGGTCAGTGAGAAAAAAAGAATTTCAGGTTTTCTGCAATAAAACCAACTATTGCTGCGCGTGGAGTAATTCTAAGCAAATGCCCTAAGTAAATATCAGTGTCTGAGGAAAAAAAAAAGGAGTGTTCTATTTAATGTAAGGGTCCAAATGAAAACTACACATTCGCCTCCAGGTGCCTTCCCATCTATTGAGAGGTCAGAAAGCAGTCCCTGGAGTGTGTCAGTTGTCAGCTTGATCAACAGGCATCAGGGCTGATATAATTGAATCAGGCATCCAATTCTAATCAGCCACCATCTAGAAACTGAATTCCCATCAAGTTAATATGAGGCTTTTTTGTATGTTACAGCTTTTCAAGAAAAACTTTAGCCAGTCAGTGGTTCCATGAGAAGCGAAAAAGGAGGTTATGCTGCTGTAATGGCTTTCTGAAAGCAGTATGCCTTTTAATGAACATTGAGGTTCACATTTTCCTATACGGCAAAAGAGTAACTAAAATGAATAGGAGGGAAAAGACAGTATAAGTGGGAATATGGGACAGACAAACCTTGCATGTCAAATGTTTCTCCTCTGGCACACTGCAACCTTAGCACGTCTGGTCAGCCTCATCTTTGATCTCTCTTAAAAGCTTTTCATTAGAATGTAGACCTCAGCCACCTTGACCTCTCTCCTGGATACGAGCTTCTTCTTTCTCGTTTAATTCCATTCAAGGCTCTGTCAGTGAGGGCTCAGAAGATCTGTAACCGCTTATTTGGGCTTTAACTGCTCAGCCCGCTTGGCCACTCTTGCTTTAGGCAAAAGAATTAGAGGAGCGTTTTAGGAGAAAACAAAGAGAACATGGAGAATGGATGGGAGTGTAGCACAAGTAGACTGAGTTTAAATGAGAGAGTGGAAGTAGGGGAGCAAAGGAAGAAGACATGAGACTAATCGAGTAAATATTAATGAGGTACTGGAAGAGGAAATTGTGCTCATTATCATTAAACCTGTATTGTCAGCCTGTCAGAATTAGTGAGGCTGGTGCCTACCTTGTTAGCACTAGGTGAGCTGAGCCAAGCTTCTGACGTGTCCAGATGAACCATCAAAGCAGCCTCCTGCTAGTCAGAAAACAGGTAGCTGGGCACCCTACAAGCTGCACTCCAGTGTTCCCTGGGCAGCCCCAGTAAGCAGGCAGGGCTTAGATCCTTGGGCCACAATCCATGGGGCCATAGCATGGAAGTCTCATGCACGTTTCATACCTGCAGGACAGGACTGACAGGAGCCCCCAGAGCACTGTTGCAATGGGAGCAGAAGAATTAGAAGGGATGGAGAAGAAGGAAGAGGCAGACAGACTGAAATAGAAGAGTATAACAATTATTGATAATATTAAAAGTGTAGTCTAGATCTAGCCAACAACATTGTTAGCATACGAGTGGAAGAATCTTTCAAATAGAATCCACCTGTGTATACCTTGATTGTTTCTAAAATATATATATAGGTCTACTTTTGTGGTGACACAGGAAACTAGCCCTCTGCTTTTGTTGAAACTGTGCAATAACAGCAGCAAAACTTCTTTTTCTAGAATTGTAATATTTGATTTGGCATCACCATGTGATGCACACGGCAACAGAACCAAAAAGGAAATGGATTAGTGTAAGTAAATATTTTCTGCATTAGATAAACCTGCTTAATGCCATTACATTGTACCTTCTTCTTCCTTCCCTGTCAATTCACTAGCACCTAAGCAAATGTAGAATAATTTGAAAATGTTGGTGGCAATCAGAAGGGCAGTGCCCTTGACCATTCTTCTCTGGCAGACTAATAATTAAGGAATTCCTCAAGTTCTGAATTGGAACAAGGAATGGCTTCATTTGGCCTTTTTTTGCCTTCACACTTTTCTTTTTTTAAAATTTCAACATAATATTCATAGAATCATTTGGGTTGGAATGGACTGTAAAAATCATCTAGTTCCAAACACCCTGACATGGGCACAGACACCTTTCACTAGATCAGGTTGCTCAAAGCCTCATCTATCCTGGCTTTGAATGCTTCTAGGGATGGGGCATCCACGACTTCTCTGGACAATCTGTTACAGTGCATCACAAATCTGACCGTGGAAGACTTTTTCCTAATATGTAATCTAAATCTGCCTTCTTTCATCTTAAAACCACTACCCCTCATCCTATCACTACGTTCCCTGATAAAGAGCCCCTTTCCAGCTTTCCTGTAGGCCCCCTTTAAGTACAGGAAGGCTGCTATAAGGTCTCCCCAGAGCCTTCTCTTCTCTGGGCTGAGCAAGACCAACTCTCTCAGCCTGTCCTCATATGGGAGGTGCATGATTCTTCCTTTAGCATATGGCCAGATGAGAGTGTTCTCTCCTAATGACTATTAGTTATTTTCTAATAATACTAATATTTCCATAACTAAGACAGATGTTTCTAAGGGAATAACTACGTGAGTGCTTGCAGCTGTGTTCAAAACCACCAAAGACTGCCATGAGCGTATGTTACACACCCAAAACTCAGTTTCAAACGGTGTTGGTGCAGCATTTTAAGAGCTCATTTTAGTTCTTGGGCCTCTCTATGAAAATAAAAATTCTTGATGTTGAAGGATTAGTCAATGGCAAAACCCAGATGGAAGATGATTTTTTTCTCCCACTGAAGCTGTGGGTGAAGATCTGGGCTCATATCCTTACAGTCTAACTAGTCTCTGTTCCTAGTCAAAGCAGAATTATTTGGGATTGTGATCCTGGGCCTGTTTAAATAACACCTTAAACAGGTTCTGGGTTTCTCATTATAGACACAAATTGCAGATCTGAGGTTCTGATGTCTTTGCAGCTCTTTCCTTGGCTCTATGTGATTATATTAGCTCATGACTCAAGTAGTGAAATGAGTGTAATTTCATCCTCACATTTCAAAAGGTTAAACTCTTCACATTAGCAATAAGGGTCAAATCACGTGGCTAAAAAAAAATAGTAACATACATTTGAATTTCCTGCACAACGTGAGCAGTGGAAAATGAACAGGAGTGGGAAGGAGTCATCACATTGTATACTTAACTTATCTAAATCTGGATGCTTAAATTAGGTTCCTCCACCGAGTGAAATCAGGAGGAGTCATTTCTTTCACTGTTGGAAAAATCAAGAGAGATTGGTCTCCTAGTTTATGTATCAAAATGTTTGATTGTATTCGATTATATGTCGAATACCTTAAACAGATGCTGTGAATATCTCTCCTTCCCAGCTTCTCAACTCCTTAAGCTGCTAATTTACTGATCCTGCTGAACTTTCAGAAGTGCATCAGCTCTAGACCAATAAGAAATGACAAAAAAATCCTTGAAGAGAGCCAAAAAGCAAAACATTTTCAGAAAATATCCAGAGCTGAAGAGGAGGAGGCACAGATGTGTGTTGCAAGCCACCGAAGTATGTGCTGTGTTTTGAGCTAAACTCTCAGCCTGCATGAAATATGAGAGCTTAATGAGCAAAACTGTCCATGCCCTTAATGAATATTTGGGCTGAAAGACTGAAGAAAGTCATATTTGGAAGACCTGACTACAGACTAGTGAGGTATTTCTAGGAGGCAAAAGTGTGACTCCAGAAGAGCCAGGCAGACAGGAGCTGCCGTGGGAAGGGCCGCCAAGCTCATGGCCCTCACAAGCAGATGCTCAGTGTTCCCCATGGAGCTGCAAGGGGCTGCCCCTCACATTGGCTTCAGCAGCCCAAAGGTTGCAGAAACCTTTAATCTAAGCCTAGCTAGATGAAAGCCACTGCAGGTATACCTAGCCATGCTGTAATGGCAACTTTGATTACAGTGCAGGTATCTTTGAAAACAAGATCTTGAGAACGAAGGTCAGGGTATGATTGTAAGAATTACAGGCTTTTCTAAAAGCACTGAGGAAAACAAAAATAAAAGCAATCTTGAAACCCTATTGATTCTTCTGTTTTAACCCTGATGACCAGCTATATCAAAATAATCTGCTGGGAGCCATCGCAGCCAAAGCCACAATAAAGGAAAAACTGAGTGGATTGGCAGCAGACCTCAGAAACCTTCCCAGAGGTGAGAAGAGGTAAGGAATGTAGAACTGGCTTTGCCATTTCTCCTTTAGCAAATTACTAGCTCTCAAAAACCCTAATTAGCTTTCTGTCTTTAAAATGTGATTTCCATTTGCTTCCCTCAGGTTTAAAAATAGTGAAAAGGTTTCAGCAATTGATGACACTCTCATTTGTATTAAATTAGAGTGCAGAGGAATTAGAAGTTGCTGCTGTTGGTTTCACATAGTAATGGTCTCTCTTTTTCTTCTCACTTTTGCACTAGGATGCTGTTCCCCAATGCCACCCTCCCAGGCAGCAGCCACATGCCAGAGAGGCAAATCACCTGTAGGTGATGCTCAGTGGTCAGAGTAAGTTTTCTATTATTTTGGAGTTCTCGTAGCATTTGGAGCCCTTTGCTCCATTTTACCCATGGACTTCCACCTCAGTCTTTCCTCACATACACAGTCTTGAGGAAGTGGGAACAATTTTGCCTTTATGAGTAGGGTTTTTTTATAATCAGCTTAACTTTACTGGCTGCGATAGAAATCCTCTAGGTTTGCACTGCTGTGAACTAAACCAGGCTCATGGGATCTATGTATGTGGGTTATAGACTGCTTAATTGCATGTGGGCAATGTAACAACATTGACTCTGACTCAGAAATATCTTTGTTTTGGGAAAGTATATTTAAAAAAAAAAAAGAAGCCTTTCTCCATTCACAGGCATAATCTCTTTAATGGTGCCCTTATCACAATTTATTGGATAAATGGCAAAAAGGACTATTAGTTGTTTCCACTGAGGGCTGTGAATGATAAACACACATATTTTACTACTAACTGGGCATGTTTGTGATTGAATACTCCATAATTCAACTCACCTGCTCTCCATACGATGGCAACAATAACATAGCTATGTACTGTGATTCTGGCATAGTTTAAACTCTTCCACAGAACTCAAATTGTGACTATATATTCCAGTTAGCTTAGGCTACAGGCTTTGAAAGCTCAATGTGAGTAATGAAGAGAAAGCAATTTGATTAGCTGGTGGAGCTGACTAGAAGGCACCTTCATTACAAAGGAGGTTAAAAAAGGAATAAAAGTATACAAAATGGATTAAAAGTATAATAATAATAACATCAAACAGTATAACAAAGAAAAATGTCTGCATTCAACTGAAATTAATATTAATATAATAGATGGCACAGCAATATCCACGGCTTTATATTCTCCCAGTTTAATGATCTTTACCACAGCTTGAGGTCCTTTGTCTTGTCCGCTTCTCCTGACATCAGCTGGAAGAGACAGAGATTAAAACAAGGGTTATTTCCCCATGGTCATTGCTTGGCACTATTTCTGCTTTGCTCAGCCATGAACTGAAGTTGAAAGGATGAAGTACTGTCACTCAAACTGATTCTCCCCTCCACCCTTTCTTACCAGGGTTAACCACTCAGCCAGTCACCAAGGAAACACTTGGTTCCCTTGCCCATCTTACTGCCACCCTACAGCCTCACATTGGGAATGTCACCATAATCTCATTAGGAGGTTGAATTTGCCATTGAAGCTTGAATTCCCATAACAGGAGGGGAGTGGACTAATGCAATTAAGCAAATTAGCATTTTGAGCCCTTGCACAATATATGTCTAATACCATGAGGAAAGACAAGGTAGTTTTCTTCCTCTGTTAAAAAAAAAAGTCAACAAAACAAATACCCCAGTTTTCCCCTTCTGTTATATTCAGAGAAACACCATAGTCCTCTCTCAGCTATAAAGGTCTTTACGAATAGGAAAATACTTGTTCATTTGACCAAAACCTGAACTGCATCTCCTTTTTCCCAGTACTCCCATCCCAAACCTGAATTGTATTTCCGTTCTTTCCAGTACTCCCATCCCAGTGGTTCTGATTATTTTTTTGTGAGTAACATTCATGCATCTGAAGGTAAAGTAGATAAAAGCAGAAGTCAAGAAGCTTTAAATAATGACTAAATTCTGCTAATCCAGTAGGCTGGTGTCATCGTTTTGTTTTGCTCCTCTCCTACAGTGTGTGACAGTGGTTACCAGATCAGAACAAAACTCCTGTTGATTTCAAACCTATTTTGTTGTGAAGTGTTTCTTAAGTGCTGTGAATAACTCTTTTAAAATACACCATTTTTTTCTGGAGATAATTCCAGCATATTCAGTAATTCTCTAGAAATGCAGATTATTAAATGTCTAAGGCAGAGATTTTCTGCCTTTTATTGTGGCATTTGGAGGCTAATTCAGTTCTCTCCTCCCTCCCGCAGCCTGTCGCGTAAACAAAGCTGTAAGAGCGGACTGTAGTGAGTATCCGGAACCATAAATCTTTTAAATAATATCCTGGCACATGAGTTTCAAAGGCAGTGTATTTCTCTAGGATCCCAAGGGAGGGGAGCAGCAGATAATGCTGCCATCTCTGTCACAGCATTTCTTCCTGGGGAGGCGGAAGATGGAACGACACAGAGAACATCTAGGAGCCTCTGATGTGTATTGATTAGCAAGGAGGTTATGCTGCTGACTGCTTGCTTGTCTTCAACTTCGAATGAGAAAGGCAAGGATAATGCAAGTATTTTAGTAGATGTTATTGTGTTACCACTCCTGTTCTCCTGAATAAATCCCAGTCTGTCACTAGGCACTACATTGAGAAGGAGTGAGAACATGGGTTATTACTAAATAGGGACATTGGTTATACGCTCCACTTTGTATAGTACGTGGTCCCTATCCTAAGCTGCTTACAAAATAGATATATATTTTGTAGGCAGTGTACACAGTCCCAAAGGATAGTGGAATCTTAGCATTTTTGCCTGAAAACATGAGTAAGACTGAGTCAGTACTGAGGATGTCTATCACAAAATTGAAAGTGGGATATAGTGCAGATAATACTGCATTTGCTTGAAAAGCCTCATGAAGCTAAATATTTCAGTGGCCACAAAATTCAAAAATGTTAGAGCTAAGATGGTACTGAAGAGAAATTGAAGTGTGCTGAAACAGAAAATACGGGACTGAGGCTCACAAACAAAATGAGCTCTACACTGTAATGTCAATAGCCATAAAGTTTGGATTAAAGTATTTTAGTATTTATGGTATCAGATTAGATAAGGAAAAAAAAAGCCAACATTAAAAGTTAGAACCAGGGTATGAATTATTTCCCCATATAAGTTCTTACATAACATTGCTATAACGTAGTCGTGTTTTGCCTATTTGTTTTTTTCCCTTTTAGCATGTTTGGATTTAAATGCAGCCTTAATCCGGCATATCCTGCTCTGAAAAGCTTAGATCTGTAATGTATTGTTTCGTATGCTTTAAAAGGCTTTGCTCTGTAGCGTGTGGTAGCCTTGAGTTAACAATATAGATTTTAATTCTTAACCATATACTTGGTAGTTTTTCCTGGAAAAATATTTTTCATTTAAAACAGTATAAAATTTCTATTTGAGACAAGGAAAACCCAGAAATACCATACTGTTATTTAATGTCACTTATTAGATAAAACATGCAGTAGCAGCACAGATTTTGAGGCAAATTCACCAAGATACCAAAGAGTACAAATTAAAACACACCATCTAGTAATGCTGAGTTTACAACTTATATTTTCCTATGATTTTTTCCAGCAGCTTATGTTTTCATATGATTTTTTTCCCATTTTCAGAAGAATATTACTAAGCAATTGAGACAGCCTGTGGATCTGGCCTCTGGCTTCAGAGTTGATCTCTGAGGCTGCAGGACTGTTGTAGTGAGACCAGTAATACATGAAGTGAGAACAGCAGAGCTTGCGTCGAGGCCTTTGTATGGGTAGCTCAGAAGTAGAGGAGCAAGTAGCTGCCTGATCTCTGATCACACAGTGACCACTGAAGAGTTACCCGCACCCTTGTCCTGAACCTGCCCGTAGTCTGTACAATCACAGTGACTAGCCGGAAGAGCATTTAATAACTTAGCAGAACTGTAACCTAAGTTCTCCCAGTGTATCCCATGAATGAAAAAAAAAACTCATATATATGCCATCATTCCTAGTCTTTGACTAATTTCACATCAAGCTACTCAGTACATATACTTCAAAATTCTCAAAAGGCAAGCACCATAAACATGACATTTTTGTCACAAAAGAAGAAACTGAAGTGATAGGTTATATCTACCACAAAATGCAACTTTCTTTGGAGGGATGTGACTGCTTTCTCTGCAGTGGATGGATGTTTCTTGCTCTGGAGGATGTAAGGTGGGAGAGCTCCGCCAAGAACCCAAGACCAGATTTTCTGGGTCACCTTGTTTATACTGCACTGGGTTAACGAGTTCACTGAGCAACGGTTATCCTTTCCCCACTCCCTCCCTGTTGTCTTGTTGATGGTATACTTCTTGGCACTGTGTTTTTTCATCAAAAAACCTTTCAATGGGTAGTTTATACAGCTCACATCTACTACAGACCAGGCATAAAACATATACCACAATGCAGCCCTGCAGCTGCATCTCTGCCTTGACCCACTGCCATACTTAAATTTAATGGTTTTGAACTCTGCAGGCCTATGGTGTCTTTCTAATCTAATCATATTTTATGCTTGGAAAGAAGCAAGAAGCATGGGTAAACTCACAAATATGGGAGGATAAGACCTTAAAAATAATGCTGCAGGCAAGAAAGATTTGAAGAGAGGATAACATGGCCTAAAGAGCAGAGGTGATTTTGATACTCTGAGTGAGCAGGAATTAGACGAGAAGAGAAAGCAGAAGACGGAGATAAAGGCACAGGCATGCTTCAGGGAAAGCATAGTAAAGGAAGAGAAACAATGCCAAAAGTGAACCTGCCTTTTTATATTCTGAGTGTTGGTTTCTTTCACATCAGCACAATAGGTGTTGGTCTAGACTGCAGGATCCATTCATACCTTTTTCATCTCTTCAGGAGTTTGTTAAAATAGTACATTTATTTTCTTGAATGGATATAGGATGGTGTACAGAATCCAACTAAAGTTGCTTTAAAGTTACAAATGATTATGAGCTTAAAAATAATTAGTGACAAATGCTGATTTAATAGATGCTAAAGGTATTTCTTGCTTTTCAGTGGAGAACAGAAGTGTTATAAAAATAGGTGCACATCTCTGGAGCGTGGCAATGCAGATTCTTAGTACACAAATCCAAAAGACATAAGGACACAACCTGTTATGTGACATGTAGAGGCACTGCTGGATCTGAATGCATTACCGTTAACAGAAAACAAGGAGGAGTGAAGTGTATATACTTCTATGTTCAAATGATGACTGTCCTACTGTAATGCTTTACATTATCACTCACTGTTTATCGCTGAAGGGAAATGCCCCAGTTTTAATATCACCACTTTGCTTGAATAAATCCCACATGCCTGTTTGCTGGGAGAAGCAACACAGACTCATGTAGAACAGGTGACTACCAGTAAAGTAGAATTGGGGGGGGAGAAATAAAAATAGTCATGGAATCATAGAATACTTTAGATTGGAAGGGACCTTAAAGATCATCTAGTTCCAAGAAAGGCTCTAGTTATGATGCAAATGATACCAAATTAATGCATCTGTGACAATGAATTAATCATGAGATGTGACACAAACATAAACTTGCTGTTAAAATGAAGCTGTGCTGCTGTGCTCCTCATGAACCACGGTGTTGCACTGGCAGTGGTTGGAGTAAAGCTGCTTACCCTCAGAGAAGTGAATGGCTTCTGCGCTAGTGAGCATAGAAAGCAGAGGGACATTCTCGTGTGATGAAGGCCCATAATGTGTGGAGTTAATTTGCTGGAGGGTGGCACTGCCAGCAGCTATTGTACATGGCCATGTTGTCTCACAGGTTCTCTGCCAGCCCCTTCCTCCTCCCTGCCCTCCATCGCCCAGTTCCTCTTCATCCACTGGAAAGGGCAGGTGAGAGAGGGGTAGAGAGGGAGGTACAAGTCATTGTCAAAGCTGCACTGGGGTAGTTTTTCAAATAGAAAATATATAGTGGGAATTATGTCATAGATACAGATGTATTTTATTAATTTTCAGGACATAATTTGATTTGTAAGCTTGCTTCTCTTTTTCTCCTTGTTAAGATTCTTTCCCCTTTTCCCCTAAATTCTCCACTTTGCTGTTCAAAAGTAGATTTACAGAAATCTAGATATGCAATATAAAGTATAATCCAATGCTCATTGTCTGTAAGGTGCGCAAAAACAGGCTCAGTACAGACCTTCATAAAATGATGAAAGGTTGATCCAGTTCTCTTCTTTGAATTAGGATTCCCATTAGCTGGGTGTTTACATGCTGTTGACCAACATAGTTTCTTTTAACCCACAGAGATTTTCCTTTTCAAAGCAAACTAAAGTTATGTTCTGAACTATTGAAATCTTTCTTGACCATCCTAATAAAATGGTCACACTAAAGAAGTTCCACTGACAATGGACTGATCATTTTGGGTCCTACACACTCTCTGAGTTTTTCTATGGTCTTTCTATGATTTTCCACTAAAACCACCATTTTTACTAGGATTTATACTCCATTCAAATACTTCTGTATTTTTTTCTAAATTTCATTATGTATTAGTTAGCTTGCTTTTTCTTATTGCTACCAAGCTCTGATGCAGAGTCTATGTTTTAGCTTATATTTTTTAAACCCAGTAGAGTTCTGTCTTATATAAAACAAGAGAAGGAAGGCTGATCCATGTTCTATGTCTTGCCATTACATTTTCTATGCTATCATACATTTCTCTGCCACTTCCCTTAGTTTAGCTAATTCTAAACTTGTAAAAATCTCTCTTCATCATATTTAATTAATGCATAAATGAAGGACAGTCGGGCATTAAAAGCATAGAAATCAGTTTGCATTGCTGTTTTCAGAAACCACCAACCTGGAATCAGGAGACAGGGCATGTGATTTGAGTCCTGCCTAATGAAATGGCCAGGACTTGTCATAAACAGTTTATGAATCAAGAAATTTTTATGAAATTCACGTGGGAAATAACTGATACAAGTAAGGAATTTTTTAAAACCATAAATAGGTCTTTAGCATTTTGCAAACATATACAAAAGCTAAATATGCTGAATACATTTTAAAATACTTACCTCTAGTCCCTAGTCTTGCATGGGTCTAAATTTAATATACCGCAAAATTGTCTATTACCTAATTTCATTTTGGTTTTCCTAGAGTCTGTCACAGTTTTGAGCCATCAGAATAAAATTCTGCTATCAGCAAATCTGGTGAATGAGGACATTCACTTCCTCTTCTAAAGTACAAATAGATTGAAAATGCCAATTGTATTTTGATATTCCTTGACAAATTCAGCAATTGACAGCTTTCCATATTTTCCGGTTATCCCTACATACTTCCCACCTTGCAATAAGTTTTCAGCTCATTAAAAGATGAATTGTCAACAACTTCCTAGGACAGATTTTATCAAAACTCTTCAGAAAAAGACAAATAAGTGGTGACTGCTGTTTGTTGTGCATTTCATAAACTCTTGGTATTTAGAACATTATTGTTCTATGGAAGTATCACTGGTTTCATTTATGCTACACCCGATGCTGAATCACTCTCCAAGAGCAGCAGTTGGTTTGTGGTTTCATCTCTGTGCTGATATCCCCTCTTAGTAGAGATCTTCCTCCTCTTTTGTTTCCTCTGGGCTTAACCTAGTCTTATCCAACCAGCAGCAAGGTGTGCCACCGTAAGTGGATTTAACTTTCTGCACAGACATGAGCAGCAGAGCCTGTGCATGCAGGGTCCCAGCTAGCACCCCAGCCCACAATCCCAGATCATCCATATGGCCCAGCTAGATATAGGTGAACAAACCACCAAGCTCTCCTTAGGGGCTGGAAACACAAAACCTTGGGACAGAGACCCAAAACCACCACAGCACGAATGGGAGAAAGGGTGGAAAACTGAACCCCAGTCCTGTCTCCTCCTTTCTCAGGGCTGAGACGGCCTGTGCTGGAAAGGGGGCTGGCTCTCAATCCTGCCTCACCGGTAACACTCCTAAAGCACCTACTGCCACCGCATCCCCTGACATGTGCCTGTTCTTAATGAGGATAAATGAATTTAGGAAGTTGCAGAGTTACTGAAAGAAAGATAGCAGCACCACTCCCAGACAAAGACAGATATCTAAAAAACTGAGGTTTTGGGTTATTTTTTTTTTCTAATGTAAAAAGATCTTTGTATTAATATTGAACTGATTATGCACAGGTAAGTCATTCAAATACATTTATCATCTTAAAACCAGTCAATGCTAGCACCATTCTGTCACCTCACAATTTTTGATAGAAAATACTTGAGCTATAATTCCATCGCCAAGCCAGAAAACAAACCAAAAAAAAGCTATTTCTTCCGTCAGAAGATGGAAGAACAGACTCAAAACACTCTTATAAGACAAGGTAACTATAAAACTCTTCTTCCTCTCAGTTTTTCCTGGCAGGACACTTCAGCACAGTTCTAAGCTCAACCCTACAAACTGGAGTGCAGTAAATCAATTAGTTATCACATTATTTCTTATTCTTTATAAAATGCGGGCATTTCCAGTAGTAAATGGCAACTGCTTCAAACTAGCCTCAAAAAAGAAGAGGCCTAAAGTGTTGTAAAGATATAACTAGTGTCTAATTTCTGAACCTTTTCTGGAATTCTAGTAATTCAGTGCTTAAGGACAGTTCTCGGATATTCTACAGGGGTCTGCTGATCTGAAAATATTTTTGTAGTGAATATTATCTCCCTGTTTTAGTGAAACTTTATTGTTGAACCATTTCTTACAGGTGAAGGGAAACAACGCTGTCAGTTCTGCTACGGATCAGAAACAAACTAATACACTACGAGACAAGTTAAGAAAGCAAGCAAAGCTCATTCTTTGACTACTGAATAGGAGGTGATAACAGTAGTTGTTTAAATTCACAAATTAAAGTCAATGACTTGGTTACTGAAAGAGTGTGGAACCCTGAACATCCTATTACTACTGTTTTCAGTGACTTATATTGTGCTTAGGTTGTAGTTACGTTGTGGCCTCATCTTCCCCTGCAATCAATGGTCCACCTTCCAAACATCCCTCTGATGTGTGGAAATCAATCTTGCTTACAGTTCTCTTTGTGTTGGGATAACACATTCCTGCTCATTGACTTCTGCTTCTTCCAGGCCTTTAATTTTTTTGCTATTTGAACACTGATGGTCGAGAGTTTTCATGTTCCTTAAAAATCATTGAGTTCTCATCTAATTGCGGAGCCTTCTTGGCTGAGTCTAAACTGCAGGAGGTATGGGCTTGCCGTACATGTGCCGCATAATCGAGAGCTTGACTGTCATCCCGATGCAATGACATGCCCCAGATTTGGATGGGAGAGTAGGAGAAGAAATTCCATGTTAAAGCACAGTCAGGAAAGCAGACTTAAATATTCAGCTTTCCCGAGCTTTAAGAGAACAGCAGATGCACCGAGGACAAAGCAACTCCTAAAGAATCGCAGTCAGAGTATTTGTAACGAGCAATTGTTTAGGATTTTCAAAGGCAGGAAAAAACCTAGGGAGCAGCTGTCCCAAAACCCAGACTTAAATCAAAACCAGCTACACCTTTGAAGGGAACAGGCAGTAAAGCCAGAGATCCTAGAGGTTTACAATCAATTCAATCTAGATTAACTGAAATGACAGAAAAGAGACAAAATAAAGAATACGGCATGTCTGTCCACAGCGTCTTAGGGGGAATTGAAGTGGGGATTTAGTTTCTGCTAGGAACAGCCTCCTTAATCATGGTCAGAAGAAAAATAATTAAAGAGGTTCTAAGGGTAGGAGGAACTAATACAGTGGGAATGAAGCACTGTGGAGAAATAGTGACTCTTTAATTGTCAAATCTGTCTCAGATATATCTAGGAAGTTAATCCTATTGAATGCTTGCTATATTGGGATATTGGTTAGTTATCAGAGCTATTTGTGTATGTGCAAATATGATATTTTCCGCAGCTTTCATCAGCCAACTGTACCATTAGAAATGGATCATGTACATTATTCTGACGCTTTGCTCACTGTAAAGTGACACTTTCCTTTCCAGAATATCCGAACTAATAACACTGCCAAGCAACAGTCATCATATTTGTCTGCCTCCTCGGCTTTTAAAATGTTTCATAATTCTGTGAAATATTTCCAGTGTTGAGGTAATATCAAACTATATCTTATCAAGTAATACCAATAATTTTCAACAGCCAGAACCTGTAAAAAGCATCTGCTTTCAGTAAATAACAAGCATATAGCTGCTCTTTCTTTTTCCTCATTGAATGTCTGATAAATTAATGCTACCTTTCTGTACCAGCTACCTACTGTCTATGAAGGAAGACCTAAATTGTACTGTTCCTCTTTTGGTCCCTGTGACTAGAGCCAGCCTTTGATTCTAAATGATTCTTAACTTATTTGGTGACTTCCTTTTGAATGCCACCAAATATCCAGGGGATCAATACAAGCAAATTTTTTATGGCTTTGAAAGTTCTGATTTCATACAGTTATCACCACTACCAAAAAAAAAACCTCTAGACCCAAACCCCAAACCAGACACTAATGGTTAATTGGGTTGTGCTGCACTTGTAGCACATAAGGGTTAACCAGAAACAGAGGAAGCTGTATCAATTCTACTTTAAAAGTGAATTTGTTGAAATGTGATAAAGAATTCCTTTAAAGTTAGGGACCCAGAAAATGAGTGGTATGCAGTACTGTGCTACAGACAATACCGGATCTTAGATACCTGTGCGTAACAATGGTGAGTGGGCATTAAAGTTTTTAGTGGGCATGTAGGTGTTTGTTGAGGTCACAGATGGTTTCTGAGGAGGAAAAGTACAAATACATTAATATTGTGAAGTGCATGTTTGACTTGTTTAGCTCTGAAATAGGTTACAACTGTTAATAGCGTGAATGTGTTCCTTGGTGTGTAAAGTTCATAGATGCCCCTTGGTATGATAGAAAGATACATTTATTTTTGGATTTATTTTTTTTCAATTGGACATTACAACTGGCTGTACTATGCAGAGATAGGACAGTGGGAAACAAAGTCAGGCCTCAGCATGAGCTTTTGTGACTCTCAAGCAGACCCCTGCCTTGTAATGCTGGATGTTGTAGGACTTCACATTGTGGCTCTTTGGCGTTTCCTCGGATATTGAAAGAGGAACTGTGTACACTTGAGAAGTAACAGGGTTGCAGATTTCAGCGTGGTCAGGGGTGTCTAACCCAGAGCTGGAGGAACAGTGAGATGGGGTAACCCCGTGCTTAGGAAGGATAGGAGGATTTCACCTATTGGAAGCACCTAGCATTTTCCCAGGGAGAGACAAAGTCTCTCCCCAGAAAGAAGGGTACAAAAGCTGTGTTTTCTCCACAACCGTGACCCTGGGAGGTTTCACACACACACATGCACACACACACAAATGCACCAGCAGGAATGACTGATAGCAATCAGCAAGCCCCAACAGATCCTTTGTATTTGGGAGTTTGGTCTTTCATCCCTTCAGCCCGGGGAAGGCTTCAAAGCTAGACCTCTCACTTGCTGCCCTGCCACATGGCAGCTAGGCCCTCTGTGAATGGTGGGGTGCTGCTGTCTTCTCAACAGAGCTGATTGTTGCTATGTTTTGTGCATACCCCACAGGCCTTACCAGAAAGCATTAGTGGTGACTACATGATGCCCAGGGGCTCCATTATTGGCTCTGACTGAGCCGGCACGGACATAGACAACGGAAAAGTTCTGGTCATCCATGGAGCTTTATGACCAAAATTAAGATGACCAGCAGAGCTAGGAGTATGTGGGGTTGGGTAATGGGCTTTGGGGGAATTACAGTCTTGAATGAAGATGCCTAAAGTTTCCCTAAGCCCTTCTTCGAGTACCGAGATCCTTTAGGACCGGGAGCTAGTTCATGCAATTATTTCCATTCCCTGATTGAATTATGGTCATCAGTAATAGTGTTACTGTAGGATAGAAGCTCTCATAAAGAACTGAGGCCTTTAATAGTAGGATTTTGTGCAAATAAGGAGTAAGCAGTCACAATCTAGATATAACTCCTGGGACCAAGAATAAAGCTTTACAAAAGGTCTTCAGGGCTTCAAATCCCCCAAGGAGAGATAGCAATTGAGAGAGAGATTGTGAAAAAATAGGATTTGTGAACTGAAAATGTCACATGTTTTTCTGTTGAAGCTATGCCTTGTTGCTGTTGTTAATGTGTTACTGTAACACCTGCTGGCCCTGATTAGGATTCCTCTGGGATGGTATAATCAGAGAGCACAACGTGGCCACAAAGAAATTACAACTCGTGATCTGCAATAAAGGGGGAATAATGACAGACTCAACCAGATATATGCTGTTTTACCCATACGTATGGCCTGTACGGATGCATTTGTGTCTTCATTTACTATTTTGTTTTAGCTCTGTAAACATCAGTGCTCCCTTATAACTCCAAGTCCAGCTATTATAAGCTGGCTGCTCTTATGGTGTCATAGAAATAGATGTAAAATAAGGATTTGAAACAGGAGAAAATTACAGCTTAGGCTACTGTAAGCTGGGCCGACTGAGGGGCAAATTTACATTTAGATTGAGCCTCTTCACATCTTCCCTAAGTAATTGTAAACTCTCTTGTGCCTCAGCCCTGGAAAAGAATTTAGGCTGCCCTGCACTGCCAAAACCTGTGCCTTATGCTTTGTAAGATGTGTGATATCTAATCTAAGTAGTCAGGTTTAGCATCAACTTTTCATAATTATTTGTGCAAATAGAGTTATCAAATGTCTGCATTAATCAGACAAAGGATATCAGCCTTGCCAAAATAAATTTGTTGTAGAAGTGTTATGTCTGATTATTTGTATTATTCAACCAACACCCAGACGTCCTATTATGTCAAGAGCTACACAGGCATATAAGAAACCACCACCACTGGGGAGTGTATGACTAATTTACGATAAGAGAAAACAATTGGACATTACAAGCAAATAAAAAGAGAAAGAGAAGAGAATTAGGGTAAGCATGATCGTCTGTGCTGCCTGCAAGTTCCTATGAGAACCATTACCGAGTTGTAAGTAAAGGAAAAAAATGGATTGATATAAATAAATAAGAAATATGATATCAGTAATCCTTACTGGGCATTTGCCTAGCCCAATGGAGATTTCTGTGGTATGTACTTAGCTTTCATATTAGGGTCTCATTCTCATTCATACCATGCCTACTTACACCACTCTTATAGGGATCACCAAATGGCATCGCACAGACAGCAGAGGACAGAGGAACACAGCCAAAATACTACAGCTGGCCTCATACCACACAAATCTACCATCTGCACCCAGCCAGGCACGTGCCCAGCGAGGGTTACAGAGACTGCGTTTCTTTGTTTTTTAAGTGCTTTATACTGCCAACAAAATGTAAAGGGATCTTAGTGTGGCTGAGCATTTGTCTCAGTTTAATGTGTTTTGCTGCTGCATGTTTTCAGTTCCACAGCTATTTTGCTTGAGCATCAGTGTAAGTAAATCACTTTATTCAGATGCCTAGTTGAACCAGTGCTGCCTCTGAACACAAGGGATAATGAACCTTGCTGTGAGTTCCGGTGAGAGGAAGATGCACAGAATACAAAGATACACATTTACAGATGTACCTGCTCTCCAGTCCCCTTTCTGATATGAGGTCACCCTGCCACATCAGGGGCCTTTAACCACTCTGAGATTCTGTTTATCATGGGAAATCAGGGTGAGTTTTGGTTCTCTTTGCTTTTAGGAGCTTGTTGTCATTGATAGGCAGGGATATAAAAAGATAGCTTAAAAACAAAGCATTTAGCCATTGAAACAAAGCATTTAGTGGAAAAAAAACATAAAATAGCAAAAAATATATTTATTAATGTATTTGCAACGTAAAATTTTCAAGATAGCCACAGGAAACTGGACTCTGTCAGGCACTCAAGTGTCTCAGATTAATCCTCCCAGACAATTCCCACCCATTTGTTAATGTGCTCCTTTTTCACTTCCCTAAGTCTTTCCCCTTCCAGTGCAAAGAAGCCTGGCACTGTCTCTCAGCTATTGTTTGTAGAAAAGTGGCTTATCTTGAGCCATACTTTTTCCTTTCATTTTCCTTTTGAATTGAACTGTTCTGTTCATGGGGCAAAGTCAAAACAGGGCACTCATAAATTAGAACAGAGCAGTTCCCTTTTCGTCACAGGAATAGAACACACTGCAAATCTAATAGCTGAAGCTGGAATTCCCACCTATTATTGAAAGTTAAAACCAAGACCAAGCAAGACTGGCAATACAGTAAAGCAAAACAACCTTTCTGATATCTCTAATCTAGGGCAATATCTGTAATATTTAGTATTTCCATAATAATTACTATTTCTTGTGACAAAATATAGCAACTGCCATCTCTTTCACTCTAGCTGTTTTGAAAAGGAGGATTGCTTGAACTGACCAGCAGCGTATTGCCAAAAGAAACCCCAACTAAGCTTGGCACAACAGCTTGGCAGGAAACACTGATAAGGCATGATGGCCTGACACAAATGCTGTGTTACTAAAACCTAATAGTTTATATTTCACAGGTTATCCTTCCGGATCCAAGTCTAGCTGAGCCACTTCATATTACTTCTATAGACAGGTTATCTTACCCAATCAAGTAAATCATTAATGTTATATATGGAGGGAGAATGAGGTGACTTCCACCGGCAGGCAGGTTTGCTGTGCTTTCATTTCCTATTTTGTTTATTTGTATTTCCCGTTTTGTATTTTGCATAATTTTAAAAAGACTTGGCCCAACAAAATCTTCCAGGTAGCTCTACTAGATGCACAGACCGGCTGCAGCAAGTGTCATTTTTATCACTTAAAAGGCAGATCAGGTCACATCTGGATGCGGGAACCAAGTCGCCCAGCGGCGACGCCTGCAGGGAGGGGGAACTGGGAGCAGAACAGTAACAGAAGCTGAATTTGTCCAGAGGGGAATAAAAAACCAAACCAACCCACCCAAGAACAGCAACAAATCGCCTGGTGGGTGCCCTGGAGCGAGGCTTTCACCTCCTGCCCCCTGGCGGGAAGGACCGCACCGCCCCCCCCCCGCTGCCCGCCCCTCACCGCGCTCTCCCGGCTGCCGCTGCCCACGCCGGTGCTGAGGAGCTGCTCAGAGTTCCTGGAAACCTGTAAATGCAGCTCTAATTTGAGCACTTTTTTTTCCCCCCACCTAGGCAGCCTTTGTAAAGCGAGCGCAACCTGTTGCGTATTCCTGCAGCACAGCATCGGCGTTGCTATTCAGCAGGATAAATCAGTTTTCCCCTCGTTTACCGGGACAAGGAGGCTCGGGATGCCAGCCGGGTCCCAGCTCTTCCCCAGGCAGAGTGTCCTGGCACCGCCCCCAGAGCAGGGCAGCTGGAGCCAGAGGCCACCCCGGCTACTGCAGTCACGGTGCTCGGTGCCCTCGGGATCCAGCAGTCCCGGGACGGGACGGGGATTTGCCTTTCGGGGTAATTAATACCCGGCGCCCAGATGAGTAGAGCAGGGCACCCAGAACAAACCCCGGCTGCTGGCCCCTACGCCCCCAGCCCCCGCGATTGCCCTTCCCCGGGGCGAGATGCCTTTCAGACGTGGATCATAGAATCATAGAAGAGTTTCGGGTTGGGAGATCATCTAGTTCCAACCCCATGCCATGGGCAGGGACACCTCCCACCAGACCAGGCTGCCCGAAGCCCCATCCAACCTTTCCCTGAACACCCCCAGGGATGGGGCAGCCACAGCTTGCCTGGGCAACCTGTGCCAGCGCCTCACCACTCTCAGTGTGAAGAAATTCCTCCTTCTGTCTAGTCTAAATCTGCCCCTCACCCATTGGCGTGAACATCCCAAGGACTTTATGAGCTGAGCACGCAATTACCCCTTCGTTTGACAGATAAGGGAACCACCGCGGCCAGTCCAAGATCCCGCTTGCCCGTGCGAAGGAGTCGGAACCATCCCGGCTGCTGCCGCCCTGCTCCTACCCATTAGACTGCGCCTCTTTCCCACGCTCGAGCCTCTCCTCCCTTTCATTTGCTCGCCGGGTGCTTTGCAAAAGCAAGGACTGTAATTTCCTATCGCCGTGCTCCAAAAGGATGAGTCTGTGCCGCTCGCAGTTTAGCCACGGCCAAGTACTCGCCGGTTCCCTCGGGTACCGAGCGCTGCCTCTGGGAGAGCCGCGTCTGCCTTGAGCACGGAGATAATGCGGTGGCTGCCGTTTTGTTGCTGCCAGTCTCCGGGGAGCACGTTTCCATGAGGTCTGAGCTCGGAAAATAATAATAATAATAAAAAAAAAAAACCAGAGCACACGGGCAACGCTACGCAGCTCGCGGCTGGGAAATTAAAAATGAGGCTTTCTGATAGGAAGGGGCTGGCAGAGGCGCCCTTATAATAAAGCGTGCGGGGAGCTCGAGGAAAGTAGTTTGCAGGGAGAGCATCCTGGCTGGCTGACAGAGGGGGCGGATCCTGCGGGCAGCGCCGCGGCTATTTCAGGAGCCGGGCGGAGGCGGCGGTCGGAGCCGGGGCTGGGGGCAGCGGGGAGCCGGGAACCGGGGGCTCGGCGGCGGCAGCAGCAGCAGGGAAACGAGCCTCGGATTGAAGGGAAGAAGGAGGTTTATTTTCGGGCTGCATCACAACTTGAGCCGCATCGAGCTGAGCCAGGCAGAGAGGGGAGAGGGAGGAGGAAGAAGAAGGAGACGAGAAGGAGACGTTTGGCACTGAGGGATTCGGGCTTGTTTTACCGGTGCTCGGGAGAGAGCGGCGAGGAGGTTGTGGGGCGGGAGAGCAGGAAGAGAAGGGGAGGGGGATCGAGAAAGAAAAGTGCGAGGGCTGCGCCCCGGCAGAAGCAGAAGTGATGAGAGAGCGCTCGGCGGGGCTGGAGGAGGCTGCCCGTCCCGCCGCCGCGCCATGGAGGCGCTGAACGGCGCGGGTCCCGGCGAAGCGCTGCGCCCGCCGCCTCCGCCCGGCCACCACCACCACCTCCCGCACGCCGAGAAGAAGAAGCTGCACCGCGCCCCCTCGCCCGCCAGGCCGTTCCTCAAGGACCTCCGCGCCGCCAAGCCGCCCCCCGCGCCCCCCAAGTCCCCCTGCCTCCCCGGCCGGGCTCCCCCCGGCGCCCACCCCGCGCCCGCGGGGCTCCCGGCGGCTCCCGGCCGGCTCTCCCGCCGCCCCGCCGCGCCGGGGGGCAGAGCGGCAGCCGCCGTCGCCGCCGCCGGGCGGGCGGGGGCCAGGGCCGCCCCCTGCGCCAAGCGAGCCCCGCGCGGTGCGGAGCCGGGCGGCGCCGGGCGGGGCGCGGGGCGGCATCCCGGCGGCGAGGGGGCCGCGCCGGCCGGCAGGGCCCGCGGGAAGGCGAAGCGGGGCGGCGCGGCGGGCGGCGGCCATGCGGCGGCGGCGGCGGCGCTGGCCCGCGTCGGGCACACGGACAGCAGCTCCGACCTCTCCGACTGCCCCTCCGAGCCGCTCTCCGACGAGCGGCGCGCCGCCCCGGCCGCCGGCAGCGACGCCGAGTCCGGCTCCAGCGAGCGGGAGGCGCCCGCGGCCCCGCAGCCCCGCGGGGAGCCGGAGGAGCTGCGGCGGGAGCTGGAGGAGCTGCGCTCCGAGAACGAGTACCTGAAGGTGAGCGGCCCCGCGCAGCCCTGCCCCGGGGGCCGGGGAGAGAAATAGGGGGCGGGGGGACCGGGCTCGGCGCTCCCCCCAGGCTTTAACGAGAGGTCGCGACTCTTAGAGCCCGAGCTGGGAGCCTCGAGTCCAGCGCGAACGTGTCCTGCGGCAGCGCTGGGTTTGGGGGGCGTGGGGAAACGCTGCGAGCGCCCCGGCGGCTAGCGAGACCTTGCTTTCCAAGAACGGGCTTCCTCAAGATCGCCCTTTAGAGAAGGAGCGAGAAACCGGTTCCCTCGTTTGATGTGGAAAGGATGACGGCGTGACGCTGTGTGTTTATTGTGTTACTTCAGTGAAGCGCTAATAGAATAAGAGGAGCGGTAATAAAAAGCGTCACCGCATCCGTGCGGGGGTAGAGAACTACATCCACGTGGTTTCATCCTTGCGGGAACAGGAAAGATAAATCCGGCGTGCTCTGAGCTGGGTTGACCTGCGGGAACCTTTAGTTGGACTTGAACTCACAATCTGATCTTCTGGCACAGCAAAGAGCCTGCGTCTGTAAAGATCTATAAATAAGATAAACTGAGATAATCGTGTAACAGCAGCTACTGTACCATTTGACTCTGCTGCTGCTGAGAACAATCTTTGTTCCCTGATTTCACAAACAACCTATCAGGCGAAATGACCATGAAAATCCGCAGGAGTCTTGCTCGGATAAGGGCTGGAGTTAGGTATAACCCTGGGATAGAGAAGGATGGTGAAGATACAGGCCGGGCTTGTTAAAGGGTTTTGGCTGAGGGAGAGAAATGATGATCAGCATAGCAAAAGGTTAACAGCAGGGGTGCTGCAAGGTTCTTTGCTGGGTCTGGTACTGCTTAATGAACTGGAGAAAGAAATGAGCAATGATACAGCAAAATTTCAGAATACATTCGGGTTTTTTATCTTAAATCAGGTCCAATAAAGACCAGACAGAACTTAATCGTAGACTTACTGAGTGAAAAATGAAGGAAGAGGATGGAAAATAAATCTCAGTATTGAAAATCTGAAGCACTTGAAGAGGAGGAGGACTGAGTTTGCACTTTCCTGAATCTTAAATGTGTCATGATAACTGAGGAGCATTAGAAGAGAAGAAGGAATGAAAATCTCTGCTCAGTGTGAAACTGCAGGCAAAAATTATGTTGGACTTCAATGGGAACTGAATAGCAAATTCAGTTGAATTCAGTTGAATCGCCGCTATTGACTGAATAACAAAAATAATATTGTAATGTTTTATAGATCTGTAGCTGTTACGCTATGCTGGGTGTACCTAAAGTACTGTGGGCACTGCTGGTCATCTAGAAAATGATAATACAGAACTAGAATAATAAAAATTACTGTTGCATAGCAAAGCTTTTATAGCAGTCATTGGATGGAAAACTCTGGAGTGTGTTAGGGAAATGTAATAGCCTGTAAAATGATGAGCAGCATAGATAACCTTTATCAGAAGTTTCTGTTATACTTGACAGCCCAGAGACAAGAGGACGTGTAGTGAAATCATACTTCGTAATAGGAATTGCTTTTAGGAGTAGGGAAACTGGCATTGCCATCAAAAGTAATGGAGGCCAAAAGCCCAGGAGCATCTCTTTGAATTACAGGATTTGCACAGTTTTAGTGAATAACTCTATCCCAGCCAAAACCGGGACAGGGACTTGTTTACTTGGGAGTTTAGTCCTAGGGTTTCTTATAGTGCAGTTTTCTTGATCAGTAGTGGAATGAGCTGTGTTCCTCCTTTAACTGGACTGGCTAAGGGATAATGGGGAAGCTGTCTGCTGTAAATAGACAAATTATTAGATAAATCCCAGAAGAAACTGTTAATTTCCTGAGTGTGGCCATATGCTGGATTTTGTAGTTTTCACTCTTCCTTATCCCTTCCTGCAGCTGGAGTGCAACAGTAAGTGCACGTGATTTTAAAGCCTGTTGCAAGGAAATTTATCTTTCACATAGGAAGGTCTTTCAAGTATCTTTCATGTATCTGAGATGTAGTTTACCAGACATAGTGTGTTTATATGTGTGTATATATATACATATATATAGAGAGAGAGATAATTAGTGCTAAAGATTACTGGAGATTAAAGGGCTACCAGGAAAGAAAACCCAAACAAATACAATCATTTGTTTTTATTTCTGCTCAAGAAGTACTAGAATGTCTCCCTGGAATGCTCCATGGAAACCTTCACAGAGCAAAATACTGGTGCTGCAAATGTCTCAGACTTTGTATAGTGTGAGCTGGATCACAACCCAGTGTAAAGTTACCACCTTATAGATTTTCAGGGACTATGATTTTACCCTAAATGAGACTTTGGCTCCAGCAGTGGCTAGCTATTTGTAAAATTAAGCCTGCATCTGAAGTGGCTGAGAAGGGTTTACATTGGGAAGTCTCTCCTTTACTGCCTCTGTGAAATAATTTATTTCAGTTTCGTATATTTCTTGTGTAACCTTCTTTCAGCTACCTCTAGGGGAAGAATGTAATACTACAGCAGCATTTAAAAAGCTTCATCAATTTGTTGACATGTAAGAGAAATTATGTCGTGGTGCCTGACTCTGTGGAGCCAGGAGGCCACTGGTAAGTGCTAGTGGAAGATAAAGTTTTAGTTATTGCTAGACAGTCCTGTTAGTATTAGCAGAATACTACCCACCTTAGTAGCTGTTTCTCAGGATTGCTTGAAAGGGTCAGGCACAATGAGAAGCATCATGCACTATGCATGTCCTTAGGAAACTTTGAAAGAAGCTCTTTGTTGTGTTGAGCCCTCTAAAGGGTGTGCGATCCTAAGGAAAAGGGCCCAAAATTTAGTAATTGAAAATGTGCTTGCTTTATCTTGGCCAATGTTTAATCCAGACTGTTTCAACTAAATAAAAGTGCTAGCAGAAACAGCAGTGGTATTTTAGTTGTGATGCATGTCCCTTTCCTCTTTATGTAATATGAAAGCAGCCTCTTACACAGAGCACAGCACTTTGTACAGCCCTCAAAAGAAAACTGGTGCTTGCTTTGCTTTACCAGGCCTTCTCTTTGTGCGTGTGTTGGTACAAGCTCAACATGCCAAAAATGCCGCTATGGTGCCGAATAGCACAAAAGTATATTCTAAACCATCTTGGATAATTATCTTAGATAATCTATCTTGTTTTATCTTGCTTTGTCTGTTCTTTCTGTATTTTATCTTTGCCGTGTACTAAATATAAATTGGATAAGGGGATGCTCCAGCCTCTTATTCCACTCTGATACATTTAAAGGATGATAATTTTTCTTCAAAATCACAATGTATATGATATGAGGTTACATTGTATTTCTTGGCTCCCTTGAAACCTGTAGGTCTTTGAGTCCCTCTGCTTGAGATGAACTGAGGAGGAGTAATACTGCCATTTCTTTTATTCACCAGCTTGGAGTTCTGTATGTCAGATTAAAAAAAAATGCAGAACAAAAATTATGCAAAGTGATTGGCACTTATTTTCTTACATTTAGTAAGGGTTACTGGGGTTAGAAAAACAAAGCTTATCCCTATCTCTGCTTGACATGCTGCTTTTCCCAACTGGGGACTGCTGGTCCCAGAGACAACAGGGATGATAATAACCCTTCCCTGGGCACAAAACCCCTGTGCAGGGGCTCTGTCAGAGGGCTGGTCAGCTGCTTCTGAGGGAATTGTGTCTTTGGGGAAGAATAGTGAGGTCATGTGCCTTGTTAGCCCCAGCTGTGTCTCTCTGAACTCTTGCACTGCCTGCAGGGCATTAGCTTCATGATGTGACCCTCAATAGTTGATAGCAATGTTGCACCAGCCAGGTGACTGCTCAGAGAGTTTCAACCACCCCAGTTGAGGAAGTGTATTGAGACAACACTGGGACTAATGCTTGAAAGAAACAGGAAAGCTCCTGGATGCTACTCAGTCCCTCAGATACTACAAACTTAAGCCAGCTCTGAAGTCTACAGGTGCTCAGAGTCTTACAAGTTTTCAGTTCTTGTCTTGTTTTGCATGCAAGCTTCAAACAACATCAGATCAGCGCATGACTTGTAAAGCAGTTTGGTTTGGGAGCTAAGCAATAATATCAGGAGCCCAGGGACTTCAGGTTCATTAATGTATTTTACGAGAGGCAAAAATAATGGCTGTTGTTTTCTTCCCAACCCTTTTAAGGCATATTTATCCCTACTGCAGTACTGCTGTCAAGTGATACGGGGGATGTGTTTATTCCTTGGCAGCAGCAGTATCTCCTACATACAGGCAGTTTGAGATATTTAAAATATGAAAACAGATTACGTAAAATTGCACTTCATTAATCTTAGATTTATCAAGGACTTTCTAAAACTCCCAGATCACCAGCACAATAGCAGCTACTCACTGTAATTTCCATCCCTTCTCCCTTCCTCACTTTCCCCTCATTTGATTTAATATATATTAAAGAACCTATTTAGAAAATAGTACTGGCATAATCTATAGATATAACTTTTGGCTAAATTAGTAAATAAATAGACAATTGCATTTAATCCTTCATTTGCATTTTCTTAAACACTGTAGAGATTATTGGCTTTGTACATTTTTGTCTTCTTAGTTTTCAGTTGTTTCCCAGTTAATATGTAACTTCTGGACACTGATGTGTTCTAATTCAGTGGAGCCTCAAGGCTTTCTGTTTGCTAATGTACATAAGTGTAAATACATAGTAATGAATTCGGTATATACACATCTTTTATGCTATTTTCTGCATGTAATAGTCTCCCTAATAGTAATTTCCAAAATTTTTTTTTTTTTACTTGTGGTTGGGTTCCAGTCTTTAGTCTCTATTCACATTCTGAGTTAAGAGCTTTTCCTATATTGACCAGTAATTATCAACTCAGTGAGTGTAGATCAGTGGGGCTGACCTAGACTCAGCTGGTGCTGATACCCCTGCCTCTGTCTTTATATGCAGTTTATGGGTCTTTGAACTGTGTTTAGTTTGCTTCCTTGAATGTAACATACACATCATACATGTGTTTTGGAGTTGTCCAGAGGACTTGAGAGTAATGGAGCACATTTGGTGCACCCTTGGAGCATAGGACTCTGTTTATTTTGTTTCAGAAGGAATCCAGTTCTTGCATCCTCTGTGGGCTGACTGAGCGCACAGTTGTTGGGGATAATTGGAAAATTCACTTTTGAACCTCATTGTGGATCTCAACCAGACTGGTCGGGTAGACACAGCCCATCAGTTGTGCAAGTATTCCTGGTCACTTCAGTGGAACTGACCCATTTGAGTATGGGTTACTTAATGTAGTAGCTGCATGGCATGACTCTTCTTCTTTTTTTTTATTTTTTTCCAAGAACTTTAAACAAGGCAAATTCCTATAATTTACCCTTAATTATACTTCATTATAAATTAAATCAATAATAAACAAGCATGACATCAGTAAAGGTATTAATGAGATAATGGCTTCTCTTTTGACAGGCAAGCCTTCCAGTTTGCACAGAACGGATGTGAAGTGAAACCATGAGAATGTATTTGGGCTGCATAGTGATGTAAATGGCATGCAGGCTTTCCCCTTTCAGCCAATTCACTTTGGCTTGCTAGACTGGCAGGTATATGGTGAATCCTAATTCACTTGCGTTTTGCACTGGAATCTAGGGGAATCCTGCAAGCAGAGCAATTCAAGTGTGTCCCTGCATTTGTACAGCCCTGTGAATTACAGATGAATGAACCTTTTTAGACCTCAAATTGCCGGCCTTTAGGAAGTCATATGGGCCAAGTAACTGAAACCAGAAATGGTTATACTCAGGAGCAGGAACAACCTGAATTTCCACTTCAAAACTGGAAAGAGTTGCCAGTTGTAAAGTTATTTTCTTTACCGCGTTTCGATTTGTTCTTTCTGATGACCAGGGTGACATCTGGAAAGAAAAGCAGTTTAGCTTTTTCCTAAGCAACATTCTTTCTTTCAAGACTCTCTGCCTAGTGCTGTTTTTACTGAAGGTAGTAAAATAATTGCCATTAAATTAAAAGGGATCAAGAAGCAGCTCTTACCCCCTGCAGGAACATCCAGCAAAGTGAAGCTTCTTATGGCAGCACGTGACCTGCCAGTTTGAATTGCTGCTTTGGGATACTGGAGCAGGTTTTCCCTGTTCAAGGAAGGGAGTAGGCTCTCCAGTTTATAGATGCACAAAGAGGGATGGCTGCTTTCTTACTTGTTTTTTTTTTAAAATTACTCTTTAAATGCCTATTCTGATCTCTTTCTTCAGCTTTACAATATTCAAGTCCATGATATGAAACTCAACACCTCTTGAGAGAAAGAGCCTTAATTCTTACTCACAATAATAAAAGTAGTAAGAACAATATATTTTAATGAAGTAGGGACTGAGTTTATCTAGTACTTCCAGCTGCCTTGCAGCCAAAGGATTTTTTTTTTTTTTTTTTTTTTTTGCAAACTACTGAATTTGGGATTTTTAAGGTTCTGGCTTTGCTGCATTTACCTTTTGATTTCACTAATGATTGACATGTTTACCTCCAAAGTGGTACGATTGCCAGTCAGGTAAGTAAGACCATCATAGCTTCAATTGCAATTTCCTCTTCCCTGGGTCTTTAACTTAGCTGCTTGTATTGTCTATGCACACATCACTTTAAAAGAGGTTTAAGCTGTCCTGGTTTTGTAGGTGTAATCACAACAGCTGTGACTTAGGAGATGCTAACACAAAGGTTCAGCATCTATTGCAGAATCACAAGTATTTTCCAAGGAAAATAAGCTGTTATGAGCTGGAAGCATCTACACCCTTGCCACTGGTTTTGTGGCCTGTATCAAAAGCAAGATTGTCTTTACTGTAACTAGTAAAAGCTTATCCCTACATCCATAGTTGTGTGCTGTTATACAAAATCTGAACCAATCTGGTTATCATATATTTTGATATTTCAGAGGTGACACCCTCCTGTATGCATTTTTAATGCGTTTAAAAATAAAAGGGCTTCATATAGCTACTCAAAGATTTAATCTGTCCCATTTGGATTTTTTCCTACCTGGGCCTGGACAGACTATGTAGATCCAGGCCCCAAAAACTGCAGTAATATGGCAGAAAGTGGGCTGGAGCTGTGTGCAGCCCATACAGGGAGGTTTCTGTTCATTATATGGTCAAAATTGTTTGTGCCCTTACTGTGTTTGCGTGTATGTTGCTATGTTTTAAAACTTGTCCAAAGGATAATTGTATTCCTAAGTACAAGAGGTCCAAACACAGTCTGATTTCTATACAGAGGTTTTGGAAGCAGGAAAAACATTAAGTGTGGGAAAGAGGATCAATTCATTAAAAAAAGAAATCTCAGATGTTTCTAAGTGCAGCTTTCTTGATGGTATCCTATATTTTAGTTTATGTAGAAAATTGCATTGGGGAAAAGCAAATTGTGTATTTATAACCAAAATCAGAGGCCAGAGTAAGGAAAAAATATATCACAGGCCTTCAAAGTCAGAGTTGTGCTGTTAAGGGAGATGGAAAAAACTTCATTTTTCCTGGAGGTAAAAGGCAGGCCTATCTGCTGAAATATAGCTCATGCCAACACTTGCAGCAATTTGGAGAACTTATTTCATGGAAGGAAAGACATAGGATTCAAGTCTCAGGCAGACAGTCAGTGACTCTTAAAGGTGGGTGAGCTCACATGCCCACCTAGAGGATTTGGGAATGTTGAGTTTCAGTGGGATGATTGTTTCATGGATTGGGTTGTTTTAAATTATGCAAGTTTCACTTTCCAAATTTAGTTCTAGTTAATACTTTGAAGTCAAATATTGTGGATTATTTGTTTTTAGAAACTGACCTGATTTACTAGTTCCAAGACCTGATATAGATAAGAAGAAAGTTTGAGATGAGCAATAACATTATTAATGCTCTTTGCAGGCCACTTAGTAAATGAAAACCATTGCTTAGTTCCTGAAGTATAAACATCAGGTCCCATTAATTTGGTGATGACAGATGTTTTTCTTTATTATAGATTTGTATTTCAAAATTCTTAATTTACAACCAAATTATTAATCTAATTAACAATAACATTCTGAAGATTATAGTAAAAAGTTAATCAAGCTTAAATCTTGTTGAAGTAGATTTAACTTCTGAGTCTGCAGACAGCCCTAAGCAATAACACTGGTCCTGTTTATCCCAGAGGGCTGTATTAGCTCTGACAGCTAAAGGCTGTACTTTTGATGTGATTCCCTTAGCCAAAATAGCTAGCTGATATACTAGTTACACAAAAGAGTACTCCTTTACGTAGGTTCAAAAGCCACTGCTGCTTGCTAACCAATTTCTGAAGCCTTGAGATTTTCTTCTGCGTCTTCATCTTTACTGGGTAAATTTTTGCTTTGCCTCTTGAAAGGCAGCCTGATCTAGTGGGACTTGTCCCTGCCCATGGCAGGTGGGTTGGAACTAGATGATCTTCAAGGTCCCTTCCAACCCAGACTATTTTATGATTCTATGAAAGTGTCTATAAATGTGAAGTATACTGTAAAAGTGTTGCAGTAAAACCTTAAAAACAAAAAGGTCTCCTCCTTAACTTGTTCAAACATATGTTGCTATGTTTTCCTTTTCAAAAATATTAATCATTTATCAAAATCTCACCATTGTGTCAGCTGTAAACTGGCCAGAATATTTGGCTATCCCCTGAGGAGGGTAAAAAGGGCCCAGGCTGTCAATTGTTTTGAAGGAGTCCTGCTGGGTTGGGTCTGCAGAGCTCATTTGCTTCTTTACAGTCTGCTGTTTTGTCATTAATTAATGTATTTTCAACTTCTGAGGATGTCATTGCTGCAAGGGTAACTTCTGTTACTCTGGTTACTCAGTTCCTTTTCAGGCAAGGTATTGCTCAAATGTGATCCACCTCACTGGGCAGTAACCCTTGAGCTTCTCTGTCCACACCAATATCCTACTTCTGCAGATATTCCCAGGGAGATTTTGGAGCATGATGACTCTATAGCAGAAATTGGAATATATTTAGAAAGTATATAGTGGAATTGTGAGAAGACCTGTCTGTCCTTTCTGAGGATCTAGGGACAATTATGTAGAGCCCTGGGAGGGCTGTACTGCTGGAGCAAAGCTTCACTGCTGAGCCCACAGTGGATGTTTTAGAAGTAAGAAGCCTCCTGCTTACCTGATATTTTACTTATACTGGCTCAGCTAACTGAAGGTAAAACATCACTGTCTAAATACTGAGGGTTTTACGCATGGATGGGAGTTTGGTAGGAGTAACACTGTAATTCTATTGTAACTATGCTAATGAGACTAAAGAGCTTTGACATGACTTCTGTTGGTCAAGACTGTGCTTGGAGGCAAGATGTCCCTCGTTTATTACTGAAGCTTCATTTGAATAGGAAGGGTATGGGGAGGAATGTGACTGCCCATCCAGTTAGGCCACAGGAAGGGGCAAAGTTTGAGAGGGCTACTGGTACGAGTATATGTGGACACCTTCATCCTGCTGTGCTGGAGGGTCTGGACAGGGATGGTCTAGACTGGAAGAGGCTTTGTCAAGTGAGCTAACTCCATAGCAGTGTCTTCTACACCTGCTAAAATGTGAAACACTCTCCAGCAATCCTTGGTATTTCGAGTGTCAGTTACGGATCTGAACTGAGGTGACAGTGCAGCTATCCCTGGTACAAATTTTGCTTGAATCTTATGTAAGTTATGTTATCCACAGAAAATATGGTCTTTATAATATCAAAACAATTTTAAAGAAAGCAATTTAAAAATTAATAGTTCATTTTAAATATCCTTCTTTCTTTTTTTCATCATTCAAAGTTAGTAGAGTCGTAGTTTTCCTCTCATGCAGTAGTTTAATGGCTTGGATCCCTGAGCTTGGAAGACCCTTCTAAGAGTTTTAGCTCTGGAGCTTCAGTCATGCATGGATTAAACAAATGCAAATGATAGAGCTTACCCTGTTCATCTCTAAGTCTCTAAATCTGACTTTAGAGAGCATGTGCTGTTCATGGTATAATGTGGAACTGGGACAGTTCATGGTGCTCAGAAAAGAGTGACCAGGTTATTGCCATGGGCACAGGCTTTATTTTCTTCCTGTGGTCCTCTTATTTCCATGTGTGTGCGCACAACTGAAACCCACTTTCTCCCACATCCAACTTATCTGTCATTATGCATGTGCATGGTGCTAGGCTCAGATGGATCAGTATTTTCATATGGAGCAGATCAATATTTGATATAAAGATATATATGAGTTTCAAGGGACAGTTTAATTTTTAGGAAATGCTTGTTGTTAAAAAGGCATATCACACAGTGATTTTGAGGTAATTGGTTAAGGAATTTTACTGTAGCCATAAGTAAAGCAAAAAATCAGTTCAGATAGTGGCAAAGTATTATGCACTTTTTAATCTCATTAGGGATGCTAAAAGGAAAGCATTAGGAGTTTCAGAAGAGAGAAGCATCTGGTCTGTTTTTAATTATTAAAGCAATTGTAAGAAATATAACAAATATCCATTAATTTAGTTCAGCACAATTAGTCAATGTTGGGATAAATCTTCTGTTCCTATGACTTCTGGAGCTGCATGTTGTAATCTGTATCACTTCGTTAATATGGTATCCTAGTGAGCATGTTTCCTATTTTGCTCCCACGGGTGAGATTTAGAGGTATGATGAAGCACTGTTTTGACTTCTCACAGGATGAGCTGGATGAACTTCGGGCTGAAATGGAAGAAATGCGTGACAGCTATTTAGAAGAAGATGTTTACCAGCTGCAGGAGCTCCGGCGAGAGCTGGACCGGGCAAACAAGAATTGCCGCATTCTGCAATATCGTCTCAGGAAAGCAGAACAGAAAAGCTTGAAAGTTGCACAAACAGGCCATGTGGATGGAGAGCTCATTAGGAGCCTGGAACAAGATTTAAAGGTGGGTGAGAGGGTCATATTCACAGTGAAAGAGAGCAGATGATGTGGCTCCTTGCAATGGAACGGAGGGTGACACATGAAATAGGCGGTAGTTCTCCAAACATCAGGACCAGTTTCCTTCCTTTGTGGTAGAGAGCAAACATTTGGCTTATCATAAAAAGATGTATTGGTGAATAATAAAAGTCGAATTAAATATGAAAGAAATGTAGTCAAGTTGCATTTACGCATTTGAAAGATCTAAAGGATTTTGTTTTACTGGTTTTACAGAAAGTTTGCAAAACTGTATAAACGAAACCTGATATGCTTTTCCCAATTAATGCCATTTCTTTAAGTTTTACTTCTTGCTTATGCCAAATAACTGAAAAAACTAGTCAAAGTTGCATTTCTTAGTGCCAAATGAGTTACTCATCACAAGAACAGGCTGTTAGAATGTTTTAGCAAGGCAGATAAAAAATCAAAATGCTGTTCCTATAAAAAACACAAATTCCTATAAAAATTATGTTCGTACTTGAACAGTTTTTATATTTTTCAGAAATGTTTCCATCAAGGCTCAGCTTTCTATAGGTGTGAGGCTTGTATAGCTTTACTTGTTTTTCTTAATAGTGCTATCTCGTAGTTGGTTTGAAAATATCTTCTCTAGAGAGAAACTGCTTACCACTAGAATTGTTAATTGTTTTATACTTAAAAATGCAAAAAGTAAAACCTTCTCAAATTAGATTGATTGGTTTCCAGCAGTCGAAATGAGTGACATATCAAATCATCAAATGTTTTAAAATGTCAGACCTAATTTCCCCTTTTATAATAGGAAGTAAATGGTAAGGTTATCTTAATAAAAATGATAGTGTATTCAGTAAAAATCTTGTATATAGATTCAAGTGAAAGAGATATTGAAGTTTTTTTAGTTTGTTTGCTTTCTTTTTGCTGACTCGTAATTCAGTGATTCATCATTTTGTGATGAATCACCTTTTCATATGTTTTTGGAGTAAGTATTTGTTCCTGTCAGGCTGGACTCAGAAAACCTAAGCTAGCATATATTTCTGTGTTTTCATATCACTCTTGCCTAGTTGTGATAGCTGCTAGAGCAGCAAATTTAGGTGGATGAGATTGCTGCATGGCTGTGTAGCTTTGATCAATGACCTGTCAACTTCACGGCAAAATTCCTCGTCTTTTTTTATTGACATGATATGCTGGGACTTTGATGTGCAGTTATGGTATCTGCTAGTTTTCTCCTGCTGTTCATGGTGTTGCCTTAGCATAATTTGGAGAGGGAGATGGAGATGGGTAATTGAATATATTTTCATCTTGGCTTTCTTTATTAGAAATGAATATTCATTTTGGTACTTGGAAGGCTTCAAGTCTTTCAACAGTCTCATAATTGAATAAAAAAATATCTTGGCTGTCTGGGACTGTAATATGCTTCCTGCTGTAGGAGATATACTGTAGCTGTTGCTCCTCATGGATCCTCCTCATGCATTTGTGCTCTTCTGACTAGGTAGCCAAAGATGTTTCTGTCAGACTGCACCATGAGCTGGAAAGCGTGGAGGAGAAACGTGTTAAAGCAGAAGATGAAAATGAAGTCCTTCGGCAGCAAATCATTGAGGTGGAAGTTTCCAAGCAGACGCTGCAAAATGAGCTGGACAAGTTAAAGGAGGTAAGCAATAGTCAGGAAAGCCATGCAGAGAAGTTTTGCTGGGTTAGATGGGAAATTTGATACACGGGCATTTTAGTCTAATTCTTACATGAAATGCTTGCTCTACCTCTCTTTGTTATATGTCTCAAATGTGTTGGTAATTTAGAAACAATAGAGAGGTAGCTGACTGATGCTGGGGACAGGGCTTTTGTCCGAGGCTTCTCGTGGATAGGTCTTCTGTGCCATTTTAAACTGGCTCCTTGGGGCCTCTCCTGCTACTGGAACAAAACAATCTTTGACTCGAGCTATGCTGTGACTTTCCTTTACACAAAGTGAGACTTCCACCTATTTGAGAGTCAAATGAGGTGTGCTTGATTAGTGTCTGAGAGGCTACTTCAGATAGACAAGCCGCCGTTTTGGTTGGTGCTCTTCAGTGGTGACACCAGCATGAGCTAGGCAGCAGGAATGTGGTCTATAATGTATAAATAACATTGCACTTCAGGCGCTGAAACACTCTCTGAGAAAAGGAATCATTTCAATTGGAGCTAATGCATAGTCATACTGGGTGAACTGATGATCCTTGGAAGCAAGTTTGCTGAGGAGCATGGTACACTAAAGGGAAGCCAAATGCTAACCATGTCTCTTTGCTGGAGCCCACATCCTGGTCTGTAGCAGTATTTCTGTTCTCTTAACAGTACAGCAGATTGGCAGCTCATAGCCTCTGCTCTGTTTTAGACCAGATTGAGATAGAACATTTAAACATAATGAGGTAAGGCATTTATCCTCTGAGCCCTGGTCGGATTTAGAGAGCTGGTGTGATTATGTGTTATTTTAATCTTTCAAACAATGCTAGTGAGTCAACTGGCACAAAGCCTGAGTTTTGTAAGGACAACACCTATTTAATTTCTCTGTGCGCCTGGGTTACGAGGAGTCTTAGAGTTTTGGAACATTTCTAACCTAGCAGGACAGATCATCAGCCTGTGTAAATGTCAGTGTTGCTGTGTTAATTTAGATTACATAGGAGTCTGACACAGAAGATAAAGTCTGCATGATGTTTTTCTTTCTCATTGTTATTTGTAAATATTCTTCTTAATGGACATTGTACTGTGTTACAGGGTCTGCAGTTGATATTCCATAGGAAAATACCATGACACCCATGGTACTTAATGTATTGCTGGTTGTTGATTAAAGCACAAGTCCACTGGATACTGCTTGATGGTCTTTGTGATTAAACAGTTTGAGAAACTAAGTTGAGGGTGAGCAGTGGGAAAGAAACTGGTCCAGCAGTTCTGGAGTCTCAAGCTAAGTCTAACCAGGCTGAATTTACCCTACTGCTTAGATTGCGGCAGCCTAGCAGGGCAGGGGAGCCCAACTAACTCAGCTGTGTCTCTGTTGCACTGCAAGTTGAAATGAATGTACCCTTAACTTGGAAGCAGACTAGAAGCAAAGGGTGAAGAAGAGCTTGGGAAAGGAGGAGCTGGCAGGTAGAACAATGGGTTGAGTTCACGCTGATCTGAAGGAACAGTGGGGCATGAGATGTAATAGTAGTAGTAACAGCGGTAGATGTAGTCTGTTTTTTCATATCATGCGTGGTGGTTTGTCTGAGCTTTGCAAATACTAGAAGCAAAGTTAGAACAAAAAGGAAGGGCGACAAGAAGTCACTTGTCATGTCCCTAACAGTGCTCTTATCTCCTGTTCTACCACCGTGTTGTAGCTAATGCACTTCCCTCCCCAGTTCCAGATGCTTTTGGATTCCCATTTCATGCCATGCTTTCAGAAGCTTTTGCATAATCTGTAAAAACCGTATTTAGACTCTTGTTTTGTTCGGTATCTGCCAGGTACCCCCCATCCTCAAAATATTCCTGACTTTCAATAAGGAGCTCTCAGATCATCAGTGAGTCTTACAGGTTTTTAGGATAATATGACCTTCTTCCTTTTTTTTTTTTTTTCCCATAAGCATCCTCCATCCCTCCAGCGTTTTGCAGCATTTTCTATAGATGTATTTTGAGCTAAGATATGGATCGGTAAGGACTTTTAACCAATACTTGTAGATTTTATCCGCTCCTGATGTCTTCCAGTTACACTCCGTTCTTCTCTGAATATCTTTATCAGCAGCCTGGCATTCAATTTACTTAATCATACCACTCCACTTTCTTTTTTTGCAGTCCTCTTAGCCAAAAGATAAAATGCTGTTTTCCTTTCCCATAATGCTTCCCAATTTTTTTTTTCAGATATTTTGTTTATTGGTGTGTAGGTTCATCACACTGCTGCTCTTGCCTGAAAGCCTTCCACTGATTCTTCTGAAGCTGCTTCTTTCAATGCATACTGTTTTCTTTCTGAACGTTTTTTGACTTTACTGACTGTACCGAATTTTTCTGCTTCAGTCTTCTCTAACTGCTGCAGAACTGTGGTTTGTGGATTTTTTTTTCTTAATTTTTTTTCCCCCGCAACTACATGCATACTACTTTTTCAGTTTCCCTTTTTTAACTCTTCCTATTTTTTTCACTGTGAACTTTTCAACTGGTTTTGTGCCTCCCTCTGATGCCTTTTTGTGGCATTCTCCATCAGAGCTTCAGAGGATTCCTACTGCTGTGAACACTTCTTTGTAGCATATCCTTGCAAAACTGGGATGTCTCTAAGAACTGTCCCTTCTAGGAATTTCCTAGTATTTTCTGTGACTTGCCAAAGCTGCTTCTTCCTTATAACTTTAAGAGGCAAAGAAAGTGTACCCTCACAGATTTGGTAAGTACACATCACTGCCAAGGCTTGCTTTCTTTTTTTCTATGCTATTAGCATCACCATTTGAGTCAGTAGCCTGCTAGAAGAGAACAAAACTCCATCACTAACAGATTACTTCAGCAACATCCCAGCAGCTATTGTTTTCCCCTTCCTAATATCCTAATTCAGCTCATGAGGAATATAAATGTATATTAAGAACTGAACTTGGTCAACCAGCAAGTATTGAGAAAACCCCAAAGCTTCCTTTCTTTGCACCAATGCAAACCCTTACCTATTCTCTCTGAGCATCTACAAACTGGATCTTTTCTCAAAGGCTCGATAACAGCAAGTGGATTTTCTTTGAGATCTGAACATCTTCCAGTCAACATCTAACCCATCATAAGCACAATTCCCTTGGAGCCACCAGGGCATCTTTAGAGAATGTCTTCCTTATGTTTTCTTAGCAAAAACTAGATTATCTATCTTGAGTGCAAGCTTAAACAACTATGAAATTATGCTCGGCAAGTGTTGAGTGCTGTTGGGTACAGTGATCATTAATTCCTCTGCAGGTAATGCCTCTCAGAGTCATCCTGTCTCTGAAAACTCTGTACCTGGGGAAGAATAAATCACTTCTACTACATAGTGTCAAAATGGTCTGAGATGGCGTAGGACCTGCTCCTGTTCCCAATGAGAAGAATGAGTCAGTGGCTTATTTGCAGCTGCTAAACATGTATTTTTGTGCATTCTTTGTCTGGGTTTGGCATTGTGGTCTGGGGAAGAGAAAGAGGCATGGCTGTGGCAGTGCTGATGCTGCTATGGAAGGACAGCACTGCCAGACCGGACAAAGAGAAGGAGGGATTAGTGACGAGGGTAGCAGCTGCGAAAAGGTTTAACATAAGTGCTTTGAAACAGTTCAGCAAGAAATGAATGAGAATTGTGTAACTGGGAAGAAAAGACTATTTATTGCTTGTGGGATGGCCTCACGGAGCAGGTGACGGTCTTTCTTTATTGCTGCTGAAAGCAAAAGGACTGGGGAGCAACTGGAAGTGTTGTTTTCTTCTTCATAAGGGACTCTGGCATAGCGACGACCTCCCCTGTGATACTGAGGTTTTCTTGGCCAGCTCCTAACTTCAACAGAAATTGTTTGTGCTTTGAGCTATGCAGGTTGTTGGGATGCTTAGAGGCATGAGTGCTGTTCTCCAGCCGTGTTCACTTGGGAAATCACTTCCAGTTGTTAAAAAACCATGACTGCATCTTGTGTTCACTGGTGTTCTTACAAAGAAAGGCAGAGGCAAAATGGGAAGGCAAGAAATACTGTTTCCATTAATTTCTGCGTGAGAGGAGACAAGTGCAAGTCCACCAGCCATTAGTAATGTCTCCAGCACATCTCTCTCGGCCACAGACTGAAATAAAAACCAGTACATACTGTAAATGTGATTTCCCAGGATACCTGTGGGCTTTTTAGGGCTGTGGCTTCTCTCAGGGCTCTTTCATCCAAGGCTTGCTTGCTAATAGGGATACTGCCACGCTTACCGTCTCCTCCTCCCCTGCAGCATCTGAATTTTTCAGGCACATTGAAGTCAAAGTAATTTTTTGTTAAGATGTTTGTTCCTTTTAACAAAGTGAAAAGCTGCATTCAGATGCTTTCAGAAGTGATAGAAATATGAGATGAGATGAAACATCTTCCAGGCATCTTATTTAGAGATAAATTTTGCTCCAAAGTGAACGTGCACTACTCTGTTTAACATCAGTATTTCCTGATAGAAGAATTTAGCTCTATAAACAAAATATAGAAAAATGAAATCTGAAGGTTACTTCTTATAGCTGAGCATGACATGCTGATTTTCATTGCCTTGAATCTTCCTTTTAAGTAGGCCATGTATTTTTTTCAGTACATGCAGCATGTGTATAAAGTGTGATTTTTCCGATCTGAGATAACTTTTCCCTCTTTTCTCTCTTATAAAAATACATGGATATGCTGCAAAGTAGCGCACATATGGTGAAGAAGTTTTGCTTGGTGAAAACATGCTTGTTCATAGAAAATATGACCCCTTTTTTCATTAGTTAGGACTTAATACATGTTTATTAAGGTAGCACATGATTTTCTTCAGTCATTTCTCAAATGCAACTCTCACCAGGGTGAGACATTTTTTGTAGTATGTGACTTTTGTTAGTCATCAGGGAGTTTAAATGATGGAAATTTGCTGAGAGACAGGGGGGAAAAAAAGTCTTGTGAGCTATAGGTTAAAATAACATTAAAAGGTCTAAGCCAGATGATCATGTTGACTCAGTAACCCTGCTTAGAAATTACTGCTTGTGACAGCTATAAGTAATGAAGTCTTCTGCAATAATCATAACAAGCCCATTAACTGTATTAAAGTTTTACTGCAGCACCATTTTGTCTCCAATATCTTTTTTTTCACTGTGCTAAATAATGAATTGGTGCCTAAACCACAGTGAATGATTTATAAACATTATGGCTTTTCAGGAACTGCACAGATAATGAAATAGTCTGCTCAGTGTTGCTACCAGCAAATAGGGTGGAGGGAAGGCATGGGAATGGATCTGGCTTAACTCAAAATCTATAGAAGAAGCAAACTTAGTAGTATTTTTTTTCTAATGAATTATAGTCTATATCTGCTATTGCACTGTCCATATTTCTTTTTAGAAATTTAAAAAATATATTTAAACAAGAAAAGAGACCAGAATTTTCTAATATTTTGTGCCAGTCTTCTATGCTTATAAATAATATATTGTCCCCCCACCTTGAACAGTATCTGCATCTTAATATATGCTTTGCCAAATAAATTGTCACCAAGCTTTGGATAGCCTTTATTTTCTAGGCATTTGTTATTTTTCCACATTTGGCAGTAATCATCTGACACTGCTTCCAAATCCTACTATGATGTTTGAAGTGAGGGTTTTAAAAGTACTACTAACTGCTGATCAGATCCAGGGTTTGATATCATGCAAAAATGACAAATCATTCTGGTACTCAGCCTGAACTGAGCGTCTGCTCCCAGATGTGGACTTACTCTAACTCACCTGCTTCACGCCTACTCCTAAATGCTTTGATGGACCTCAGCTGGCCCTCACATATGGAGAAATTATGTTTAAGTGATGACATCTACAGCGGGGCCATCTACCATAGCTGCATGATTGTCCCAAGTACCAGTTAGTTATAAGGAAACCTTCTTTATAGTAGGTGAAATTCTTCTGTGCCCTGTTGTCATACATATTTTTTTTTTTCTTGCAATCTAGCATAAGTCTTTCAGTAACTAAAAGACTGCTGTTCTTTCAATAACAGAAACTGATACGGAGATAACCTCCACAGAGCTCAACTTTTGTGTATCAGTGTCCCCGTCCTCCACCTAGCTACCAAAAATAACCCTGCTGTCTGTCACATGGGCTTCAGCAGTGACAATGAAAACAAACTATAGCCTTTGTGGCACCTATATAAAACTTCCTTAAATATGAGCTTATTTTTTATTCCTTCCCTGAATCTATCTATAGCATAATTAAAAGTTTTGTTCAGCAAGTCCTTGTAAAAAAAATTGGTTGCAAACCCTTCATGTGTAGTTCTAAAGGGGAAATGTAGAGCACGCTTTTGAATTTCCAAAGCACATTGCAATCAGGGCATAAGTTCTTGGTGAAGATAACATCCTTTGCTTTCCTTGCCAAGGTGTGGCCAAGCCTTTGTCCCAGGGCGAGAAAAGTCTTGCAGCATGCTGCTGTTCTTTGGGCAGAAATTGAGATTTAAAGATGGAATATCCACAGCTGAGCATACACTGGAGTTAATTGGGAACATCCTTCGCATTTCCACTCTGGTGAAATTTAGGTCAGCCACTGTCTGACAACTGTTCACCTGGAAAGCATCTTACAGTGTTTGGGATGGAGATGGGTACCCAGGACATCACGATTCCAGCCATGTCTCATGCCCTTCTCACTTTCCTTCCATGGCTCAGAGTATCCAGCACAGATCCTAAATGAATCAGGCCTTGAGCATAACAGGGAGCTCCAGCTGAAGGAAAAGGTATATAAACCTGTAAAAAGCACCTGGTGTTTGGCATTCAGTGCAGGCTGGCATCTCTGGCAATCTTGGTGCTGCCAGTCCTGCAAAGCGCAGCTTTCTTGACTTGCTTTGGCTGGCTTATGGTGAGCAGATGCCAGCTGTTTTCATTTCACATCATCAGTAATTTCATCCCAGCATCTGGAGCTCTGGGTAGCAGGATGGAAAAGAGGAAGAGGCAGTCTGTCAGGGTGAGATGATGAGTCTTGCATGATGCATAGTTACGAAATTTCCCAGACTGCTTGTGCTTCTTCTTGTTGTGGTGATGCTGCATGTAGGTATACATGTTACATTGGAGTATTGGTAGCCACAGGGCCAGCACTGTCCAGAAATGCTTAGGCAGGTGAAAAAATGTCAGGGCTATTGATTTTTATCCTTTGAAAGGATTAATTGATTATTTCTTTTCTCAAATTAATTATTTACATTTGCTTCTCTAGCTCTGTTTTTAAAAGGAGAATGTAACTTATTGCACAGATAACTCCTGAATTATTAATATCACACTACTCAAGCTGTCAAGAGTGTGAATGGAGAGGGAAAAGATTGTACCATGTTGGCAAGTTTGCATTGCATTATGCCATGGAACTGGGCTTTCCTCCTTCCTTATGCCTGCCACTGTGCTGGTAAGCCTGGCGCTGCCAGGCAGCCCAGCTGGCAGTGTGTCACATGTTGCCTTGATCCATTGCGAAGTTGTCTGTTCCTCTGGAATGGAGAAATGGAGTCAGTTGATGCAAGTAGGTCAGGGACAGGGTTTGTGTGGCAAAGAGGTGTAATTGAGCAGCTGGGAATCTTGAAGGAAGCTCTAATCAGTACATTTTGCTGCTTTCTGTACATAACCTGTTTCTTTTGTGCTGCAGATGAGGATACGTTTACATCTTGCTCTTTTTGCCAACCCAATTTGTGCCAAAGCAGTGGTATGTGCAGTATTTCAGCCCCTTTCTCGGCCCCATTGTAGTGATGCCCACACCCCACAGATCCCGATGGGTTTTGCTGACAGTTATGTTGCCAGGGAGCTCACTGCAAGGCTGGCATGTTTTTTCGCCCCATTCCTACATTCAGCCTGCAGAGAGCTGCCTGGAAAGAACAGAGTTTCTATTCTGTGGGAGGAAGCACAGCAAAGCCTTCTCTTGATTTGGGTTTGGGTTTGTGCCTTGATGTGAGAAAGCCTGGAGTTTCTATTAGCATCTGTAACAGTGGTTCGTTCAGTCTTGAAAAGTGACGCTATCTGCCCTTAATTACCTCCGATTTCTGTGTTTCCTTTTTTTCTTTACTGTATATTTTGTTACAAGATGAAAGCTTGAGCCCAGATGAATATCAGCGTTACAAGATATTCTTACCCGAGTGGGGAAATTTTAGGTCTGATGAAAGTAGCTGGAGCTGGGGAAGATAAATTGTGTTGATATTTAGGGACATCAGCATAATGTCTATGTGGGCAGGAGCCCAGTGATCCATCTGAGATTGCCAGATGTACGTATTGGTCTATTTAAGGCCTGTTTCTCAGGGATCACTCCGAAATAGTTACAGTTCAATCTCTTCAATGTGCTCTTGCTGCAGTCAGCTGTGCTGAGGGAAACTGGGTCTTGGGTGGAGACTGGTGAAGGCAGCTCTCCTTGTCATTGCTGTACACAGAGTTCAGGATGAATTCCCATCCCTGAGTTCAGATGTATAAAACCGGCAGACTTTGGAGTGATGAAGGTGGGAATAAAGTAATTTAATGGCATGATAAAGAGTTCTAAGGCAGATTTAAATATGAAAGCCTGTAAGTTGCCCTTCTTTTTAATGTTTTTCGTGATATATAATATTTTTTTCTATCAAAGATAATTGAGGACTGTTTGTTTCCCCTATCAGTTTTCAAGTCTTGTTCTTCATAGAATCATAGAATAATTTGGGTTGGAAGGGACCTTTAGAGGTCATCAAGTTCAACCCCGCTGTGATGAGCAAGGACATTTTTAACTAGATCAGCTTGCTCAGAATAACAACCGTCCAGCCTGATGTTGAGTGTTTTCAGGGATGGGGCATCTACAGCCTCTCTGGGCAACCTGTTCCAGTGTCTCGCTACCTTCATCATAAAAATTTTTTTCCTTATGTCCAATCTAAATCTACCCTCTTTTAGTTTAAAACCATTACCCCTTGTCCTATTGCAAAATGCTCTAAAAAAAAAATCTGTTCCCATCTTTCTTATAAGATCCCTTTAAGTATTGAAAGGCTGCAAAAAGTTCTGCCTGGAGCTATCTCTTACCGAACATCCCCAACTCCCTCAGCCTTTCCTCATAGGAGAGGTGTTCTTTTCCTCTGATCATTTTTGTGGCCTTCCTCTGGATCTGCTCCAACAGGGCCCATGTCTTTCCTGTGCTGAGGGCTCCGGAGCTGGACACAGTACTCCAGTTGGGGTCTCACCAGAGCAGAGTAGAGGGGCGGTATCACCTAACTTGGTCTGCTGGCCATGCTTCTTTTGATGCAGCCCAGGATAGAGTTGGCTTTCTGGGCTGCAAGTGCACATTGCTGGCTCATGTCCAGCTTTTCATACACCGGTATCCCCAGGTCCTTCTCTGCAGTTCTGCTCTCAATGCCCTCATCCCCAAGCTTGTATTGATACTGAAGATTGCCCTGACCCAGGTGCAGGATCTTGCACTTGGCCTTGTTGAACCTCATGAAGTTCATATGGGCCCACTTCTCAAGTTTATACAACTCCCTCTCAATGGCATCGCATCCCTCAGGCACATCAACTGCACCACTCAGCTTGGTATCATCTGCAAACTTGCTGAGGGTACACTTGATTCCACTGTTTATGTCATTGATGAAGATACTAAACAGTAGTAGTCCTAATACTGACTCCTGAAAGACACCACTCATCACTGATCTCCATCTGGACACTAAACCATTGACTAATACCCTCTGGATGCAACCATCCAACTGATTCCACATCCACCGGACAGTCTGCCCATCCATCTGTATCTCCAATCTAGAGAGAAAGATGGTGTGAGGGACCACATCAAAAGCCTTACAGAATTCCAGGTGGACAACATCCACAGTTCTTCCCGTCTGCTGATGTAGTCACTCCGTCATATAAAGCCACAATGTTGGTCAGGCAGGACTTGCTCTTGGTGAATCTGTGCTGGCTGTCTCAAATCACCTCCATGTGCCTTAGCATAGCTTCTAGAAAGATATATTCGATCGTCTTCCCAGGCACAGAGGTGAGGCTGACAGGACAGTCATTCCCAGGCGTCGCCTTTCCAAAGGAATCCTTCAGTTTTTACATTACTATGCTCATGTGTCTTTGATCATGACTTTATTAATTTGATGATTGTTCCCAAACCAGATGTCATTCATATTACCACAGGTATCACAAACTGTGGGCAGTTATAGGGGAAGGTTCCCATGTTACTCTGGGAAGGGACAGAAACATAGGTCCCACCTTACTTATCAGGATTTGAAATGATGGAAATGATTTGTGGGAAAGAGGCTACTGTTCTACCTTGACCGTTATGCATCGAAATTATAAAATGATTGCTCTTAAGTTTTCCACTGTTGTGTTCTGTGTCAGAGTATGTGACTATAGTTTCCAGGTAACCTTCACAAGGGGGAAGAAAAATGCAGTTTCCTAAAAGAAAAAAAAGTTGGAATGCATCTTTGAAATGCCTATAGCACATCAATCCTCCCTTTTGGTGTCCTCCATCTCTTCAGATGGCGAAATGTATCAGGTTTCCTCCTTCCTCTTCTGCTGGTCCCTCCTTGGTGGGATTTTCACATCTTCTCTTCCTCTTTCTTCTTCTTCACCTTAGACTTAACTTTCACAGAAGGGGTCATTGGACACTGGCACAGGCTGCCCAAGGAGGTGGTTGAGTCACCATTCCTGGAGGTATTTAAAAGACAGATAGACGAGGTGCTCAGGGACGTGGTTTAGGGGCAGATAGGAATGGTTGGACTCAGTGATCCAAGAGGTCTTTTCCACCCTGGTGATGCTATGATTCTGTGACTTTCCCTGTGCATATTACAGGTACAGAGGCTATGTTGAACTCACAGTTCAGCAGTACATGCAAACCAGCCCTTGATTTTAGGGGCAGCTGTGATGGGCAGGACTTAAGGCACACCTTGGGACAGTATCTAGCGCTAGGAGCTGGACTACACTGTTTGAAAAATTACTTTACAGCTGTTGCCAGAAGTTTTTTGCTCCCCTAGGTCAAAGCCTTGGACAAGCACAAAAATCTTTAAACAGGAGCTTTTTTTCTGTGCTATTTCTGGTTCTACCTGCTCTCAATTTCCTTGGATATATTGCAAGAATGTTCCTTTGTTGAAATAATTTGTCATTTACATTCTGGTCCTGATTGTAATAAGTGCAAAGACCAAAGAAAATGAAAAAACACGTCAGCGAATATTAAAGTCATGGTGGTTTTGATCCTACAATGTTGGTTTCACACTTGGGTAAAGTTTTGCCTCTCTTTAGCTTTGTTTGAGTGGATAGTCCATCAGTCCACACAGCCATAGAGGAGACACTAATTCAGCTAGCACAAATTCAGAGATATCCTTCACTTCTCTTGGCACAACTGCTGTAAGAATAACCATATGTAACAATTTGTGTATTCTTTGGGGGAAAAATGTAGAAAATAGAAGGAATTTCTGTGGTTCTGCATAGGAAGATTAGGCATCAGCACTCCTGCAGCTGCCTTTCATTGAATATGGTTTTGTGCTGGCGGGTTGTTGTAAGAAATGGGTACATTGTGTGAACTGCTGTCCTTCCTAGTCAGTATGAATAAGCACTCTGGAGAACTTAAGCATTGATGTTTCTTTACTACAAGATGATTAGGAGAAAAATTGGCAGTAATTTTTTTAGGCAAAGGGAAAGAAGAGGAGTCTTGTAGGATGAGCATTGCTGGCATGGACATTTCACATATACTTCATGTCCTCGCAGATGCTTTCCTTACAAGCAAGAACAATAATCAGGCTGTGGATGTGACAGCCCACAAGCACCCACAACATAGTACTCCACAAGAAGTACAGTACTTCTTCAGAGACTCTGGTATTAACAGAAACATCACTGTAACATTGCTACCTATTTCATAGTGAACACAAATCAAGAGAGAGGGAGAAATAAGACATTTCCATAAAGTATCTTCAGTTTCTTTAACAGACCACCATGTAATTCTCAGCATATAAAGACTGACAGTGCTTTCTAGGATTCACTGAGACTGGTTACTAATAAAGGCATTTTCACAACTGAACCTGACAGTCTGTTAACTGGATTTAAATGTGGGTGTTGATTGGATCTTGGCACCTTTATTCCAGGTCATCAGCCAACATAATTGAAGGGGGCAGGAGTACTAATTAGAATGCAAAGGTTGTCATCATATTACAATCTGGTCTTTAATACTGAAGCTGTCTTTTCATCCCTTTCATGGTCTGCAACTGATGTGGTTCCTCATTTGGTCTCTCTAGCTTTTGCTCTGAGGTCCTGAGTTTTACTTGGCAGCTCAGCAAGGAGAAGAGGGAAAATAGGAGATTTCCGCTTCGGCAGTCAGGAGAGGAAATAGTTCAGATAAATCGCCCACAACAAAGGCTCATTTTACTCCTGTCTCAGAAGTGGGAACTGCTGAGTGAGGAGGATGTGGCAGTAACTGCCATGGGGGGTGAGGAATAGAAAGCCTCAGAATGCCTCTGGTTTAGCTTTAATTTTCTTTTCAGGGGCTTCTTGTGTTGCTACTGCTCATACCTGATTATCCATAGTCAAGACGTTTCAGACAAAGCCACTAACAGTAGTATTTCTACTCTCCCTCTGAACTGCTTCATGAAGATTTAAAACCTTAAACTGGATTGCCAGGTTGAAATTCACAGGAACAATTGTTTTTACCATGTAGAACTGCTACCATAAGAGACTAGGCTTCCCTAGGGATTTATTGAGTTTCTGTTTTCTCCATTAAAGAACGAACTATTATTTTCAAATGAAAGATTTACCACAATGAAATCATTAGTAACTGTGCATTTAGTTTGGGTTTTTTTTGACAGCACTGCTAGCTATTACAGCCAAGCAGTCAAATTCTGTCTCCATAGCACGTGTAGCAGTGACAATTTATCTTTTCCTCTTTGGTGGGAGATGGAGAATTTGACCAGAAGTGAGCAGATGTCAGAATGATCATAGCTACCTGCAGTTCTTTTTTTTTTTTTTTTTTAAGCTCTCGGTGTAATAGCATTTTGGCTTTTTACTTAATTTTTATTCTTTAATTGCAGACCTAGTTTTTCTCATGACTGAGTGCACACTGCGAAGGCAGCCTTGGGGAGTGATATGAAGAAATGCAAAGTGAAATATCACATTACTGCCCACGTAGGGAAAAACCAGTCCATGTTAAAGCATTTTGGGACTTTAGCATTCAGTTCATGGGAATTTTGAAACATGGGTGAAACTGATGACTACTTATGTACTTACAAGGGGTTGGAGGTAGGGAAATTGAGTCCTTGGAGGTGGCAAAGGTCTGACTGCTGTCTGTCTGCAGTTTTTAAAGAGAAGCTGGCTATGCAGCAAAGGCAACACAAGCCTTCCCAGATAACAGTGACAATCTCTAGAGGCAGACTGTCCAATAAAAAGACTTTTTTCTCTCTCAAACCATTGATTATTCTTGTAGGCCTAAGGAATTCTTCAGACCAGTACATATGCATCAAAGCACACATTATTTTGCTTTCACATTCAGTAGCAAACAAGTGCATGAGGTTTGATAAGGTAATTTGATTACAGCCAAATAAAATGTGAAGGTTTCAGCATCTTGCAGTTGGAGATACTTTCAATAGTTTAAAACCCACCCATTAGCTTCTTCTGGTGGAATGCCTACTCCTACCTGCATGATGTGGGATCCAGCAACCATGCAATCTCTTTTCCCCTTCTATGATATCTTTTGTCAACTCCAGAGTGTCGATTCAGCATTGCAGCAACAGGTAACAAACTAAAATCTGGACTAGGTGAGCTTGAGCATGCTACTTTAAAAGGGCATTTTTGTTCTTGGAAACGGTATGTAAAGAGATGTCTGGGGCTCACCATTTGATCAAACAGACCTTCAAAGTAAATCCATTTCGTGTACCTTTTGATTACTAGTCCTGAAGTCTTGGCATAGGATGAGGCTTGTTCATAAACAATGGTGAAAAAACATTCTGCTGCACAGACTATTTTCCTTGGCATGGATCAACTGTTGTCTGCTATGATCAGTGGAGGTAGCCTCTTCTTACACATCCGAGGGCATGAGCCAACCCACCAGCTTTTGCCTTTGGTAGCAGATGCTAATTCATTCATCTGCACAGAGCTTACCTACTTGCAGATATATCAGGTGCAGGTTGTTGCCTCTCTTCTGCTGAGTGTTCATTGGTGGGCTTGGAGCATTTGCTAGATGAAGGACAACGGAGACAAAAGCTCAATGTGAAAATTCACCTGTGACAGTGAAACTGTGTCTCCTCAGAAGATTTAATGGTTGCCTGGGATTGCATGCGTGCCGTGTATTTTGTCTTGTAATTCTCTGAAGAGTTGTCATGAAAGGAAACCAGGAGAAGGGGCAGAGATTATGATGCCCAGAGTTTTAGAGAGTGGTGGTACAAAGAGTGGGATTGTGGAAACAGAACAGCTCTTTCAGATGTAAAAAGTGATAGATTGCATCAGCATAATGATGCTCAGCAGAAGCAAGTGAACAGCAGAAAAGGAATGTTATTTCAGTTATGCCATAAATTCACTTTCGGCTGGCACAGACAGCTGTCAGAGGGCAGACAGAATTTCCTTCCTAACCTTAATGAAATAGGAGCACTCCGGTATAATTTGCAGTTGGCATTTCTTCTTTTATGCAGCAGAGGTTGGAAGTTTTTTTGGCATGAAGTTTATTTCCCTGGAAGCATTCATGTGTTTGCATTATTCATTCCCAGCTTTTTTACACCGTGATTTTCCTGTGATGATCTCATTATGTTTACAACATTCCTTATAATGGCATAAACAGAGATTGATGCCCTATTTTCATATTTGGGTGTGGTAAGGAACAGTCACATGCAATCTGCTCCTCAGCAATGCAGGAAGCGCAATCTAATGCCTCAATAAGACTCATTTCAGATGCAAGGTAGATCCTCTGCTAATGCCATCAAGCTTGAGGACTGTCTCCACTTAGTTCCAGGGGGATTTAAAACAGTAGCAGGAAAAAATAAAAGAAGAAAGAGCATGCTCAAAATGAATTTAAACTACAAATGATTATTATTGCAGCTACACCAAAGAAAGTCCATGAGAAAAAGAACCAGGAATGTGAAGGGCTGTTGCATATGCAAGAATTTCTAGAAATCTTAAACAGATTTTTTTTAGCCAATATAGCTACTTAAAGTATGAGTAGCTCTTTCCTACTCACAAAAATGGAAAGAAGGTATTTCAGAGTGTTTACTAACATTTAGTGATAAATTTGGGGCTATCAAATTGTTTTCAGTTAGAGTCTCTCACTGTAATTCACAAAAGTTAATAAATCGCATCATGGAGTTCTCAGTGTTATTTATCCTAGGCTTACTGATGGGGAAAAGTGAGGAATGGGATTATTTAAAACATATACTACTTCTGGAGTTTTTTTGTTTTGGTTCCTGATGTCTTGAGTGGGAATAGCCATTGGGCTTTGAGGCCCAACTACAATGCAGTGAATTGTTATCCTTTCAGTTCAACTACAGTAGTTTGTCAAGGGATATGTTTGAAAGCAGGTTTATAGTTTGTTTAGATTTTTCAGATTAGAATTGTAATATCTGTGCATGGCTAAAGAGTTTCTGCCCTGTTTGGGTTTCCTTTTGTTGACAGCATTTCAAATCACAGTTATTAACAGCAATCTTTAAACTCCCCTTTGGTGCCTGCGCAGCTGCCCACTTTATTCCCCCAAGTCCAAGACAAAGTAACTTTTACACTGGCACAGAGGGTTGCCAGAGGCAGAAACTATTACAGAATAGCTTGTTGCATAGACAGCATAAACAAGTCACCAGTCTGTGAAACTCACTGTTACATGATTATCACCGAAGGGCAAGGATTTAGGAAGACTCAAAGGAGACTAGGCATACATCTATATGAAATGAGCAACCATACCTGTCATACAAGTGTAAATATTACCGTAGGTTTTAGGAATGAAAGAAACAACTGGATGCAGGATTTCAGTGCACATAAAATTTGGATATTTACCTGGGGTGCCATTAGCTTGAAGAGATTTTCTGCAGAAGCTTTCTCTTCTGGATACCGTCAGTGATGATTCCCAGCTTGCTTCCCAATGCGAATGTGCAGGTGTCTCTCAGTCTGGTATGCATAACCTTGCTAAAAACATACTCGTTGAAGCTGAGAAGTTTTACAGCCCCAAATCCCTAACAGAAGAGATAACATCTGAGTTTCCCCTATGTTGAAACTCCAGTTCCATATTTTTCTTTCATCTGAGTTATTAGAAATTCTCATTCGAATGTCAGAAGTCCATTTCTATAATGTGTTTTGGCACCTCATTTTTTTTATTCTCGATTCAGCTTCCAGACATTGCTGAGTTTTCTTAGTTGATGCATATTTTCTCCTCAGGAACTTTAATTAAAAATAGTATATACTAGTAATGCAGCTGCTTGTGTAATTTTTCTCTGGCAAAATAAATTATAGTAGCCTGTATCATCTTCCTGCTTACAGATGGATTTTTTTTTTTTAAGTGGAAACTGCTAGATGAACATCTAATCAAGTAATTCAATTAAACCAAGGCCTTTATTTTTAATATTTTCTCCAATGATGAATGAAGGAAAGATACTGTTACTGAATTTCTAGGAATTTTGAGAGTCTAGTTTTTAGTTGGTGCGTGACTTTAAAAAGGCTTTTTAGCAAGGTTTAGACTATCATCTTGGATGTATAAGCTTAATCCTGACTGTAGTGAAATAGGATTTAGTGCTGCTCTGTACCTTCCCAACAGAGTTAGAGTAAACAGGATTTGTGTGGGTAGGTATATGAGAGGAACAGCTGCATAACAGATCTGCAGTCACTTGTGGACCCTGTGGGCTGCAGCATCACAGAGTGTTCATGCTCTGTGTTCATGCAGGGAAAGAGCTGCTGCTCAGTGCCAGGTTCAGGTCAAGCTCCATCTCCAGGACTTGAAGGGGTGGACCCGGTGCAGCAAAACTTGCCACAGCTCAATGGGCACCAACTTTTGTGCTGGGATTGGAAAAGCCAAATATAATAATGAGTCAAACTCCAGGCAGAGATATGTGTAGTCCTTTTACTTGATCTTTGAAACATGTTAAAAAGTGTCCTCAAAGTTTTAAAATCCTTTGGTTAGGAGTTATATAAGATCTGCTGGACGTCTCTTTATGTTTATCAGATCTAGTGCAGGAAACACAGGAGTAGTAAGTATGACCAAGGCGTAGGAGTTGTTCTCACACAGGTGGGAAGCGGAAGGAAAGAATTAGGCAGACCAAGTGCTGGGTATGCAGGTTGATGGCACTACAGAGAAGGTGAGAAGAGGACAAGAACTAATTCCATGCCACCTGAGCACTGGTTGGAAAATCAGACCCAGAAGATTTTGGGATTTTATTACATCTTTATTAATTATTATGGTGAATTTCATAGTGTCCTGAGTCACTTGGGGAAGGAACCAGTGATGGCTTCCCGTATATCCTGTAGGCTAGAAGTGATGAGCAGGCAGGATTAAAAGATTTTTGTATGCATTCAGTAAAAAAAGCAGTGCTTAACTGTTTCCTACAAACTGCTGGTCTCTAGGCAGACCTTCACAGCGAATTCACCTTGCCTGACTTCTTCTCCTCTCCCTAGAAATAGATAACATCCAACTTGTCCTTCTCCTAATTTTGCCCTCCCTGAAGGAATGTTGCACTAGGAGAGGGCAGCTCAATGGCAGCACAAGTCTGCAGCCCTCACCCTGCATCTGTTACACAGGAAAATGGAGCAGCATTGCGATTTGCACCCAAAATGGCCCCAAGCCCAGGCAGGAACCACTTTTCTGTGCGCTAGTGGAGAACCTGGAAACAAGGACAGTCTTGAAATGAGTCTTAACATCCCTCTTAGTTGGTAGGATCGATTTAGAAATCCTTGCACATGTGAAAGTGTAGGTGATGGCATGGAGCATCTGGGAGTTGAAGGCTACCTGAGAAGCAAGTGTGCTTCCTATCACACCCCTCCCTTTGAATAATGTTAGACAAAGGAGGATTAATTTCTGACTTGCAAAGAACCTTGTTCATCAGGTTAGCAGTGAGATGCAATTTTGTTGTTTTTCCATGTTTTGTTTGTCTACTTCTGACTCATGTTCTTTGTGTTCAGTGGGTATTCAAGTGGTAGATTGAAAAGGTGACATGAGGAGGTCTTTACCATAAAGTTGAAAAAGGCAGAAAACCTGAATATTTGAACTTCCTTAGAGGCTATTCCTTTGAGCCAATATTCAAGGGCATGGAATATCAGGGAATTACTGATATCAGACCCAAGACTCTTTTGACCTACTGCACAGATTCCAGCTCTGTGCAGAGAAAATATGTGCAATCTTCACTAGGTGAATAATAAGATGTGTACTAAAGAGACACAGAAACTCCAGTGAGAGCTGCCTGGAGCTGTTAAAAACCTTTGCTTTCTGACATGTCCGTCCCTTAGACCTTTGCAAACACACAGGGTATTCATCTGAGGATGCAGAGATGTGTATTCCAGCAAATCTATTATAGCATGCAGTGGATGCTAAACAAGAAATTCTTGAACAACTGGAGGTGGGAAGTCTTCAACATTTTCCATTGTAAATGTTAATGTATGTAGCAGACAGAAGGAGCATTATATGAAAAGTTCATGCTTTCAGATTTTTCTGGTGCTGACCTATGGCAAGGAGGCCAGTATTTGCATTATTTCCATGGTGTTTTTTTCATAAGGGAGGGTGAAAGCAAAGAATAAAGAGATTTCAACTTGAAGCCATCTGTTCCTTTGAAAGTATGATTTAAAGTGAAAAACTCTTTAAAAGTAGAAAGGGTTGAAATCAAGATCTGGCAATGTAGAAATATTTTTTTATTACAAAAAACCCCCTTCCAGTTAAAGATAGCTATGCCCAAATTTTTCTGGAACACTTTCTATCAGAGAGACCATTATAAAATGCTAGGTTACGCTACTTGAATGCAAGGATATTATCATCACTTTATGTGGCCCCAGAATATCCCAAGTACTTCATAGAAAAAGCAGAAAACAAGTCCTCTGTCATAAAGACTCTATGGTTTAAAAATGAGGCTTACATTAACTGTTTTAACAGGCAATGAATAATTTTCTAAACCATTGGCTGTCATATAGCTGGAATTTTAGCAATGATAAGCCCTCTAATGTTTTCCTGAGACATGCAGTGGAGCATAAATACAATGTAAAAGAAGATTTATGCCAAGAAGACAAACTTGTTTATGGGTACACGCTGAAAGAGATTGTAATAAAGTCTTACTCAAAGCTCCTGCATAGACACAGACTGTGGGCAGGTCTCCTATGTATGCATGAGTCAGGAGAATGTATTGCCAACTATGAAAAGGCAAGCAGTGTTTGCAGTCTCTCTTCTCTCCTGTAATGTGGCTGCAGCATTGTTCTCCCTAACAAACTCTCTTAATTTAGCTATTATAAACCTTCTTGGTTCATGCTGACCTCCTGCATGAGATCTAAACCCGCCCCTGGTTTCTGTCTTTTATTCTGTTGACTTTTTATGTTCTGTTAGAGGTTGTTCCAGCTGCTCTCCACAAAGTTATGGATATATGAAATACGTTAAGATTGGCAGCTACAGTTTGGATAAATTTTTGTGATGTTTCCAAAATTCACTGCTAAGTCAAGGAGGCCCTTGTCCCAGAAGAGCAGAAACAAACAAATCCAAGCCAGAAGCACACACAGTGTTTGCGAAAGTATAAGGTGCATTTTGCTTCAGCTAGCTGAGTAGCACAGTGTGGATGGTTGTGGTGCTGCCCTTCCTTATATGCCACAAGTCATCACACTCACTTGGATGGAAAGACCTGCTATATGCTCCTGACTGGTGGACTCTCACTTACCTCCAGAAGTCTCTCAGCTACTTGAGACAGGGATTTACTAAGAAGTGATCATACCTTGGTACATCAGCTCTGTTATTTTAAGTCTGCTTCTCTTGAACCTTGATGCTGGTTTGGGGTTTTTTTTATGTGGATACAGCGTTTAAAACTGAGGGTGGTCTGAAGCTGTACCTGCAGTTCTGCATATGGCTGGTGAAGTGTTCTGCCACGTTGCAGTTGAGGGATGTATATGCTGCTAATGGCCAGTCTTAGGGCACCTTTTGATAGCAGGGATACCTCTGAGGAGCAGTCAGGGGTAAGTCACCATTACTTAGGCACTGTACACAGAGGCAGAGAAAGCTGCTTAGATTACCTCTCAATTCAGACTGGGTACTCTGTGTTGAAAGTTTAAACTCAGGTTGGAATGGATGAAGGCTTTGTGATTCCTCATGTTTTGGCCATATCGGTGAATTATGTGAAGAGAGTTCCAATTAGTCATTTGAAGTTGTGTATCTTAACACTGGAACAATTCTTGATTTACAATCCCTCTGTAAACTGGTGTTCATAACTTGAGATAATCTTAGGAGATTATGTTGAGTTCCTGTCTAGAATGTCTGAAACTTCAGAATTAAATTTCCAGTTTTGGAAACAGGCATGTGATTGTCATTCATCGCGTGCAATAATGACCTCAGTCCTTTTTCTTTGAGTGAATTTTCATTCCTGGAAACTTACATGAAATTTATATTCACTCAGTGTGAGCACAGAACAGATGAACTGAGGTTGACTGACTGGAAAGCAGCTCTGCAGAGAAGGATATGAGAGTCCTGGTAGACAACAAGTCAGTAATGAGCCAGCAATGTGCCCTTGGGTACAAGAGGGTCAATGGTATCCAGGGTGCATTAAGAAGAATATGGCTAGTAGGTTGAGGGAGATTATCCTCCTCCTCTACTCTGCCCTGCTGGGACTGAATCTGGAGTACTGTGTCTAGTTCAGGGCTCCCCAGTTCAGGAAAGATAAGGAAGTACTGGAGAAAGTCCAATGTAGCACCACAAAAATGATCAGGGGACTGGAGCATCTGTCTTATGAGAAGAGGCTGAATGAACTTGATCAGTTTAGTCAGGAAAAGAGAAAACTAAGAGGGGATCTTATCAATGCTTATAAATATCTAAGGGGCAGGTGTCAAGAGGGTGGGGCCAGAATCTTCTCAACAGTTCTCAGTGACAGAACAAGGGGCAACAGGTACAAACTGAAACACAGGAAGTTACACTTGATCATGAGGAAAAACTTCACTGTGAGGGTGTCAGAGCACTGCCAGCTGCCCAGGGAGGCTGTGGAGTCTCCTTCTCTGGAGATATTCAAAACTCACCTAGACACATTCCTGTGCAATGTGCTGTAGGTGAACCTCCTTTAACAGGGAGGTTGGACTAGATGATCTCCGAAGGTCCCTTGCAATTCCTACTATTCTGTGAACCTGGCTACAGTCCATTAATGTAAAAATGAGATGCTTAAGTGAAATTGAACACAGCTAGTAAAGACAGTAATGGATAAGTAAAAGTATCTATGCTGTCTTATTCAGCTCTGTAAATAAAATATGCAGATGCAGGGCATGTAGGACATATGGCAGTGTTACACTTTATGACTTGGTGGGCATATCCATGGAGATGTATAAGCAACATCCAGTAGAAAAAGGAAAAAAATGTAGGGGTTATCTAGTGGCACCACCTCTCTACCTAAACCTACTTTTCTGTCCACTTTGAGGAGGTGGGTCTGCCAAACAGAGTCCTTTGTCTTCTTAAAGTGACAAACTGCATACTGGATAGGTTTTATACCAGCCCTAAATTTGCTCCCCCTGCATCCCATAATAAGCCCTATGCCCATTTAGGCAGTAATCCCATAGTTTGCGTGGCAGTCCAGCAAAAAGGTTTCTTCCTCTCACCTCTTCATGGATTTCATTCCAGGGACAAGAGCTTAGTCTTCTGCTTTGACAGAGCACCTGTTGGGCTCTGATTTCTCCAATGAGGTTACTTGGATTCCTCCATCCATCTGATTCCTCTGATCCTCATCAGGTCTTTACACTTATTGTGATAAAGCCTTTAGTCAGGTAACCTTACACCCTCATTTATTGTTCTTTATTTTTTTCCATTTTTGAGATGTAGCTTTTTTATAACAATGGCCTTGGTACTCCTGGATTAGTCAATCTCAAACCAAATAAAATTAGCAATCTGGTGATGGATGCCAGTGGGTAACCAGGCTCACTTGAGTCCTTCTGGCTCCTGGGTCACATTGGCATCAATACAACTTGGGCTTATCATTTAACAAAAAAAATTAAATTGTCATATTGTTTAATGTTCCCTGAAGGAACAACTTAGAATAGAGATGCCGACACACACTCTGGGTTATTGTGGAGGTTTTAGGCCTTTATCCTCTACTGCTAGATTGTAAAACCAGAAATACATATCCTGTCATTTGATGAACACAAGCCCCTGGAGTACTTGCTTTTCTTAGTGGACCGGGAAAATCTGCTCTATCAGTTTGCTCTCAAAACTCATCCTTTTGGAAAAAGTTGGCATCATACTCTGATTATTCCAGCACCACTACTGCATAAGAAGTGTATTTGTAGCTTGCAGTATTGCAACTGTTCATGCTTTCAGCTGCATTTTCAGTACTTGGAGAGGCAATAATGAGGAAAAAATGTCCATATAGGAAGTATGTTTTTCCAGATCTGTTCAGACTTGGTATTCAGTTGGAGTAATGAGAAACAGATGAATGCTAACAACATATTTTTCGAAGTCCCCTTTTAGTGAAGCAGCTTTGCTTGGAGCAGTTGTCCACAGTGACTTTAGAGCCAAGTGAACATACTCAAGGTGCTTTAAATAAACCACCAGATAAGCAAGCATCACTTAAGCTTTACTCACCACCAGAAGTTTGTGCTAGTTCAGTTGCTCTTAGCAATTCCTGTTCGGTTGTTTTCTTGATCAAAGAAAAAAATGCTGGTTACTGTTGACTTTATATAGTGCTTTAGCACACTGTTTAGCATACTAGATAGCACGCTATTCAAATCAGGGGTGACCAAATCAGATTGTTCCTCTTAGTACAGGGGTCTGATCCAGCTTCCTGGTACAGGGGTCTGCTCTCCCTAAACATAGGTTATTAAAACAGGTGTAGCTCTTGTACCACCTTAATCTCTACATTGTGATGTTATTTAGTGCTGTTGTTGATCCTTGACGGCTGGTTTGTATCCCAAAGCTGTTAGATTTGTACTAGCTCGAGGCTTATTATACCTCTTTTCTTGTGCGTCACAGACATCTCAAAAGCTGATGAAGAAGGCATCAGGCTGAAGAAAGAGAGCCCACACATAGTTACAAGCTGAACATTCTTATAAGACCTTCCTGGCAGCAGGATGTGTCAGTCCTTTCTCCATAAATCTCTTCTTTAAGTCTGTATGTCTGGCAAATTTAACTTCTTTTTAAGCATCGGAAAATGGTACTGCTGACAAAGCTTTTAGAAAACAATTCATTTAGGGTAAATGCTTGCCTCACTGAAGTCCAAATACACGTCCACCTGTAGCATTTTTGATTTACTACCTGGCATAAAACCATACGCAAAGAAATACAAGCTCAACTGAGGTTAAAAAGAATATCAGGAGGTGGTTGGAGAGGTACTATCAAGTTCTACCTTCCCATCTAAAGAAATAGCCTTCTCTGACTTCACTTCTGAGGTCTGAGTTGGCCGATGCTTGCTGATGTGACACAACAGATCAAAGGGAGTGTGAATCCAAAAATAACGCTGCACATGTACTCAGACCTCATTTTACAATTTGGTATACTCTTTGGGGTTTTTTTACATTTTAGAATATTCTTGTTTGCTAAAAGTGCATTGGCATTGCCTAGCTTCTCAAATTTAGGATTGTAGTGGCACTGCTTGAAAACAGGCCAAAAAATATCTGAAGGGAAGTCCTGAAAGGGCTGCAAAACTTCATATTTGAGGTCTGAAACCAGCCTATAGCTGGTAAGAATAAGGAGGACACTTCTTAGCTGGGCAGACTATCCCTACTAACTTACCATCAGGCTTCTTACCCATTTCTCTGAAGCAGCTGGTGGCGTCTGCAGCAGAGACGTGATACCGGAAGATGGATGGACATCTTGATTAGTCTCTCTAGCCTCTTACATTTCTGCTAAAATGGTGTTTGCATTTAAAGGCATTCAAGGACAGTCTGGTGTCCTGAAATGGACCCATTCTTTTGAGAGACATAAACTGGTTAAGGCAGACCAGGGAGGATCGGTCCCAGTTCATGTATTTATGATAAGCTTTTGCCGAGAGTGGAGCTTTCTTTGTTTTTTTCTAATGCATATTCAGCATCTCTTTTCATTTGTGATGGAAGAACGATCCAATATGAAGATTTTAGTATTGGTCACACTTCACAGCTGCAGCCATGGTTTTGTTTTTTAGTAAAGAGTGTAATTATCACCAGCTAGGCTTGCTTGTCGTGGGACTTCACAGCTTAGATTGCTTACACCTTTTTTATCTCATGGGCATGGTACATTTTTATTTTTCCGTGTACTGAGATAGGTACAGTTATCTTTATTGCTTTTTACAAAAAAAAATTAATAATTAGCATTAAAATTATATTACACTACCTTAAAATAATAAGGTCATCAGCATAAAAACTGTTCAGGGAAAAAGATATGTCAGAAAAAATAGCCAGTTTTCATGAAGAAGATAGACAGATGGTTCGCTCATTAGCAGTAGACTCTTGAAATGCCCTCTCCTGCTTTTCCTTTATTCTGTAGCTGAGCTCCCTACTGTTCAGTAGATCATTGTCTGAGGAGGCGATGAACTTTAAATTGAATCCTATGATTGCACAGCATTCAGGGGAGCACAGAGTGTGCTGACATTATTCTGTTAGATGAGTGGGGGTTAATCAGTCATCTCTTGGATGGAAACCCCTTAGGAATCCAGTGAGAGCTTTGAGGGCCTAGGCCAGCATCAGATTTTGCTCCACAGATAAGAGGGAACGGTGTTTTGCTATTCAGTAGTGTGAAGATTACAGACATTTGCAGAGAGCAGGGACTGATCATTTCCCTACCAAATGATGTGATTGAATAACATGCTCTCTTACTCTTCCAGAAGTGGCTTGGAAGAACTGGCAGGACATGGAATAATGAGTTGAGTTATGGATTACATAAGCAGCAGCTGGGGCAGGCTTTAGAGTAGCCTCACTAACTGTTGGTCAGAATGTTACTTCCAAGTATAAACCTAATTTAAGTGTTTATTGTCTCTTACTGCCAGATAGCTCTCACTACTGTCATGTTGCTGTCGCCACTTATGCAAGTCCCTCATTAATTGTGCTTTTGTCAGCAAGTTGACCTTACAACTGATCTCTGCTTGGGGTCTTCTCTTACATAGGTTTCCAGACCATAGACCTTTTCTTTCCTGGGCTAGACCTTTCCTATATATCTCTCCATGAAGGGAAGGATCCTTTCTGTGGGGAGTCCTTACTCTTGCATCCTGTCCCAGTGAGATTCAGACCCTTCAAGCTCTTTGGAAGCCACTGGTAGCAACTAATAGAAGTGACTAGAAAAAACTCCTCTACCCAAAGCAGCCTTTATGGTCTTAAATCCAGAAGTGGAGGACACCAGGGATGCACAGCATTCCCAGGGGAGGCATGCTCCTATCCCCTTAATAGCATGCCTGTTTTTCTGCATGAGTATTCATACCAGCAGCAGCCTCTTTTTCTGAGTTCAACACATTTTTCTTTTTATGAAGGTCCTTGTTTTTTTGACAGAACTTAAAACAGGGAGATCTAAATAGCTCCAGCTGCAGAACTGCAGCTGAGAAATAGCTTCTCAGCTCCTCAGAGCTATAGACCTGGTTTTGCAGGTAACTTCTTATCTATATTGAATTTTTTTCTCCCTTCCCTTCCCCCTTCCCTTCCCCCTTCCCTTTTACCTTCCCTTTTCCCATCCCTTTTCCCAATAGAATTAAGTAAGGGAGCAGAACTGCACACACTGACCATAAAGGTGTAAAACTGACACATTCCCAGTTTGACAGAGCTTTGAACCAACTTCATCTCTATTGGCAACAGCTGTATCATGGCTGGCTTGTGCCAGGTTGCACCTATTAACACCTATGCTGAATTTGGCTCATTTCCAAGCTACTGTCATAATGTGAAATGACATATGTGTTCTCAGTGTGGGGAAACATCAAAGCGAATCAAAGAATAAATTATGACTGGTATTTGTGTAACTGCGAGATCATCTGGGGTATGTTTATTTGCAATACCTGCCTGCTTTTTAAGTTATGACAAATTATCTACAGATTTTATCCCAGGATAATAAAAGCAGTTTTCTAAATGCCACGTAAGATAATTAGACAGTAGGTGTCAGCTGATCTTTTAATTGCTGTTGCTTAAGAGTAATCAAATGACCTTTCCTCATAGGTGTTATCCTCCATATACGGATTTTTCAAAACCCAGATTTAAAGATTAATCCTTGCAAAGATTTAATCCTTGCAGCAATGCTGTGAGGTACATATGGGAGCAAACCGCAGTCCAGAAATTAGGTGATATAAAAGTTGGTGTTAAACTAGAACTCAGCATTCTTTATCACATCCTTGCTTACATCTGCTGCTTAGGTTGTCTGTGTGGGGTAGAAATAGAGTTTTAAAGAAACTGAAACTGTGACCTCTCTTGCAGAATAATCTGCTTGTTCTGCTCCAATTTGGGGATAGTATCAGGACAGTTTTCTTCCTTTTTGTATGTGTCTCCCTGACCTTTGCAGCTGAACTTTTGGACTTTTGCAGTCTCTTCAAGGCAGTGCAAGGAAGCTTGCATGTTTTAGGGGTTGTGTGCATCATAATTATCCAGTTGCAGGGGAGAAAAATCAGTATTTCTTTTCTTCATTTAGCAATTTTTTGCAACTGTGCACATAGATCCAGGCACATACACACAAACAGGCAAGAATGATGAGGTTTAAAACTCACAGTTTAGAGAAATTTGCATTAGCAGTGTGGGCGCTGAGCCACTTGGTTGCCAGTTATCCCTTTTTGTTTGGGGTACTGCCATGTGCAGCTAATGTGTCATGTGGTAGAGGACAAAGAGACTTCAATAGAGTCTGAAATTTCAGCTAATCTCCCTGCGGTGACACACTGACAGGAAAGCAACAGTAGGATCATAAGGAAACAAAATTGAAAAATTAAAGACTTGCCAGAAGAGCTGAAAATACTAGCCTGTGTCTCTAATCTGGGTGCAGCCACCTGACAGTACACTTCCAGTCTAGTATCCAAAGAAACACCTAAAATCTGCAGAATTTTCTACATTACGGTTGTTCTGCTTCAATTTTTTAAGGACTGAAATAACCAATTTAAAATGTAAGAGCTAGCTAGCAATGATGTTAAAACATACAACCCCTTAGGTGACATTATTGCACTGTTGTACTTACAATATTGATTCAGAAAGGGCCTGGCTGGGTTTTAGGTTGTGTTTTCGTGATCAGTGGTTGAGAAAAACAGGCTTTTAAATCAGAAGATTTGAATAGAAACATTCAGACTATAAAAGCCTATATGCATTTGCATTCATTGTTAAAATCCAGCCAAAAGGAAAATACTGCTTCTGTAGATAATTCTTACATGTAGTTTCTTGTTGTGAAATATTTCCCAAAGTGCTGTTCTTTACTGAGGTGAGTTAATGCAACAGCAGTGGTGGGGAAATTGGTCCCTCCACGCAGCACACAGGGATACATGACATTGTTTCCAATCTCCAACACTTTTGATAATAAAGCATTATTGTTATTAGGGAAATCAGTCCCTTGGCTTCTATGGAAAATTCTGTTTCCAGAAGAATTTGGGAGGAAGAGCAGTTGTTTCAGAGCAAAGCTTGTTAAAGCTGCTTTTTAAAACATCTAGTAGAAGTACAATCAGCTGGTAGCCTGGAGTATTTTCAGCAGACTATTTGCAGACAGTAATTGTAAAATTTTAAAAGTACTTTACATTCCCTCAGCTCTTACCCTGGGCTCAGCTCTTTAGCATTGACCAGTGAACATCCTCCCATTGCAAGTTTATTTTGTGACTGAATATTTCAGCCTGGAGTCTTAATGAATATGTCTAGCATTCTGTGTGAGAACTGTACCGTCCTACAAGTAAGTTTGCAGAGAGGCGTACTGATTATATTCACACTTACTATGAAAAGCCACATAGAAGTCAGGGGTCAGAGGAAAGAAAGAAGCACCTAAATAAAAGAAAAGCAGGGCCAGAGGAGAGCATGTCATTCAGAGGAACCGTGTGAAATCTGACAAGTGTGCAGAAATATTGGGCCTGCCCATAATAGGGCTGTGATTCTGCAGTTCATACTGAAGTAAGGTCAGTGGGGAGTCTTGCATGACTCATAATGAACCACTGACATCAGTACGTGCAGCACAACTTCGGAGCCTGAATAGCTGTGAATACTATGGAATCACTTTGCTCTGTAGAAATAAAAATAGGTAGTGAATTTTGGTTCTGGGAAGTTTTTTTTAACGTTTTCATTGTTATTTTGTCTTACTTGGGAGTAGTGGATTTTTTATGTGATGTCTCAGTAGTGCTGAACAATGTTAAAAAAAAATCTATTTTTAAAGAGATTCTCTGTTGAATCATTTGGAAGGAACATAGAGCCACTCATTTCATCTCGCAGTATCTGCAAGTCAGTGCTGGAATCATAGCAACAAGTGATACTGAGCATACATAATGCTGTTCAGGAGCCCCGTGACAGAAAAAGAGATTAAAAAAAAGAAGTATCTTCTTTAAGCACTGATCAGAATCAGTTATTTGCTGTTCCTAAAGTGTGAGTAGTTTTATTATCTGAAAACTGAGAGAAGATTCCAGATAAATATATAGCTTCCAATAAAACTGAGAATTTATGCCTCTTAAAATTAAAGATTGCAACAAGCTTTCACTTTAGTTTTTGTGATAAGGATAGACTATTTGGCTAAAACCTGCTATTTTTATGCCGACAGGGAATGAACAGCCAAAGTCTGAAGAGGATTCATCCAAATGAGTTTTGATTCCATGTCATTAAAAATAATTATCTCAATTAGAGTTTTATTTTGCTTAACTCTAGATCTACTTTTGCTTCAGGTTTCTTTGTCTCCTTCTGGGGCACAAACAGCTTTCTCCAATTTTCCCATGTACATGAAAACATGTTAGAAATTCATACTCAGTTACATGCAAAATAAAGAAAAAAACAACAAAACCAGATTTGGAAATTGGGTGTTGTTCAGGGCACTTGGGGTGGCCAGAAAGAGCTTTTTTTGTGTTGATACTGGTGGGCCAAGTAGCATGGGGACATGTATGTGTACAGGAGAGGGATAGTGCTGTGTGCCTGGCTGTAGTGGTACTGGCTGATGGAGAAATAACATGGAAAGGTACGTGATCGTAGGTATGTGCACATCTGTGTGAGAGAGCACATGAGCGCATGGCATGAAGGTTTCAAATTTAACTGACTTCCTTTTTTTTCTTTAAAGTTTTTACATCTTTATGTCCCTTCAGTGAATTTGCATATATGCAAGTGCTGAACAGTGTGTTTCAGGCTGTTTGTGTACACTGCAAACTTTTGCCTGTTTTTCTTCCTGCTTTGTTTTGGAGGGGTCATTTTTCAGAGATGCTGTGCATTTCCAAGGGCTTTCACTCCTCACTCACCCATCTTGGCATGTGGAGTCCAACCCCCCCATCATGCACTGTGTGTAGTGACTTGTGCTAAATACACACTATGAGACTTTTTTAAAAAAGCCTCAGTGCACACTTGTGACACTCCTTCAGTTGCAGGGACAAGGGCACTGTATCTCCTGCTTTGCATAAAGAGGTAAAACACTGCAAAATCATCACCTAGTAGAGCGAGACCTGAGTTTGCCATGCTTTAGAGACTTTCTGGGAGAAAAAGTAGATGCTTCTCCATATCTGTGTACCAGAGCCTACCTCAGAGCTCTATTCAGGACTCCTGGGAACCTGGAAAGATAGAACAGTAAGGAAAGGAAAAGGGAGGGCTGGAAGTGATGTCTTGGTTGAGACGAGATGCTGACTACCTGTGTTTTTATTCATTTTCAACCCCCCCCCCCCCTCCCCCCATATTTTAGGTGTCAAGACTGCCAGGATCTTAGACAATAGCTGCCAAAAGGGTCTATGGACTTGAGGCTTCTCAGACAATCAAGGAAAAAAAGCACACCAAGGTTTCTAAAATCAGAATAGGAATGCATATTTACTTGAGATCCTCTGTAAAAGCTGGGATCACATGCATTTTCATTGCTAATCAGCAGCTGCATTGCAAGATCAGTCCCATAAACAGCTTGATTCCCCTTCTTTATCGGTCATTGGACAGAGCGTGCTCCCAGGTGGTGACCGCAACATGCCTGCTTTAGGATCTCTGGGAATTCAAATTATGCAGTTATTTTGCTATGAGAGTGCTTAAGGCAGCTATTCATGCCTTTGCTTTAAGACTGACACCACATCAACCTTGGAGATAGGGTGACCCTTAGCTAGGAAGTAGTTTACCCATGAGGAGCTGTTTTTTCCAGGGAGCTGAGGGCAGAGAAAGAAGGAGTGAGCAGTGAATTAAGTGGCAAGAGAGAAACAGCTTTTGTGTTTTAGTTGGAAAAATGAAAAGTGCATGAATTTCCCCATTGTAATAGTTACTGTCATCTGAGAAATAATGATCTAAAAAAATTGTGGGTCTCTGGAAGTCCTTCCACTGGGCTGTTATATTATTCACTTTAATGCATACATATTATTATTATTATTCATAGTCATTAATCTGCAGTCAGGCTGGGATAAAGCCTATTCTACTTTTAGTTGCTATATTTCAGCCCAAAGGCTCATCCATTGATGTGGCTCAGACATTTCTGTTTTATTATTTCCAGGAGAAAAACAGCCTTTTGGGAATCCTTGTCCTGACCAGTGGTAGAGAAAGAATATTTAGCTAGATGGTTTGATGTTTTTTCCTTTTTCTTTACCTTTTTGTTTTGCTTTGCTAGTCAGAGAAAAGAGATGAAGGTTTATCAAGTCCCTTAACAAATCTGCACTTGCTGTTTCTTCAGGCTTCGCAAAATAATCCTAGATTTGTATTCTTGCCTGTCAGAGTGTGTCTTCAGGGTGTGACCTGATCACATTCTTTCATCAGACCTCCCTGCTGCCTTACTTTTAATCACAGCAGAACAGTAATCAGGGATTAGTGACCATTAAATACTTCTCTACAGCTACCTCTGCACTGTATGCTGTCCAGTCTCCTTGAAACTTCAGTTTCAGAGAAGACAAAAGCTTTACATTGGCCGAGGCCCTAATCCCAGCTTCACTGAAGTTAATGAAAACATGAGGAGTTTTTCTGAAAAAAGTATTAAAAAGTGGGGAATGATGTGATTTTGGCACGGAATTATATTCCACAGTGATACCTGGTATTTAGCCGTTTGTATATGGTTAAATCCCTGTACGTCATATGCTGGTTTATAGTAAAAAAAAAATGTGCCTCCTTTTCTTTTTGCTTAAGAAGTATATTTAAAACGTACTTCCCCAGAATATTTTCCTAGACTGCAGTCGCCAGCAGGAGCATGCCATTTGCTCTTCCTGAGCACTTTGCAAAGCTTTCCACATATGAAGAGGTTCTTTAGAGCAGACAAATTAAATAACGCAACGCATGAGGATATTCCTGCTCTGAGGTAATTTGTTATGAGAAATGCCCAGAGTTTAGAAGGACTTTGGAATAAACTGTCTAAAAATGATTTTTTTCAGAAGCTGATTCTCAAATTGTCTCCAGAAACCTCTTTTTCTAGGCGGCAGCTTCGACAAGCTGTGCAAGTGGCATCAGTAAGTTCTTCCCTGTAATTTATGTGCTTTGGTGTATGGTTTCAACCAAGAACACACTGACTAGCATCAGCTTTAAGGGACTTGTAAAGTCAACAGTGCTGCTCAGCTTTTTCATGTTTTATGCTGTATTTGAGCTGGGATGTGTAACAGCACAATCCAGATATCTGGAGTGGGATTTTGCCACTTCATTGACAAACTGTATGTATTCTCAGCAAAAAGCTGAAATTGCACATTGTACAGCAGGTGTGTAAAAGTACAGAGAAAATGGTATAATTTTATAGCCTTTGAGAGAAAGCCATCAAAGCCAAGTGCTGTCAGTTATCATTTATTATCATGGTAATTATCATAATAAAAATACTGTGTACAACGTGAATAGAGTTACAAATTCAGTCACTCAAAGGCTAGGAAACAGTACAAGAGATGTTTCATAAGTAGACTAATGCGGTGTAGTCACAGTCCCTTCATGCCTGCTGCCTTGGCTCAGGGTGGGTGGTGGCTGTGGTGACTAGAGGGTACAAGCTTTCTTATGCAGAAGAAGCTTCTGAAAGCCAGCCTTGGCTGTGTGCCTACAGTTAATCCCATGAAGGGGAATGGAAATGTGGGGTGTTATTGAGCATAACGATTTGTTGTTGTTTGCTTGTTTGTTTGTTTTTTTTTAATATCCGTCTTTATTGTAATTTTAGGCTTCTGCAGCAACCTACAACTAGCTAAAACGAGGCTGTAGTGAGGCAGGTGTTGGTCACTTCTCCGAAGTAAAAAGCGACAGGATGAGAGGAAATGGCCTCAAGTTGTACCAGGGGAGGTTTAGATTGCATAGTAGGAAAAATTTTTTCACTCAAAGGGTCGTCAAGCATTGGAGCAGGCTGCCCAGGGAAGTGGTTGAGACACCATCCCTGGTGGTATTTAAAAGCCGGGTAGATGTGATGCCTAGGGACATGGTTTATTGGTGGACTTGGCAGTGTTACAGTAAGGGTTGTGCTCAATGATCTTAAAGGTCTTTTCCAACCTAAATGATTCTGTGATTCTTGTGTTTGGTTGGATATTAGCAAGAGGGTCATAGAGGAGGACAGCAGGATAAGTTCTCAGAGATAGGAGCTCCTCCCCCATCAGGAATATTTAAAGCACTGGGGAGTGGTGAAAGTTGGAAGTTACGAATTAGACTAAACAAAAATGTGGGAATAATATACAGTGAGGGGAAAAAAGCACATGTCCAAGTAAAGTTGTCCTAATCGATTTTTGTAATGTTTGATTCATTTAACAACTTAACGTAAGAGGTCATGATCCAGGTCCCTTAGTCATGTATCCTAAAATCAATACATTGCCTGAATAAAGATTTTTGCCTTAGGTTATCACTATTGGAGAGGTCTGGACTGGAGAAATTGATCCTTTTTCAGTTTTAGGGAAATAGAAATGGATTGTCCTCTTTCTTTCTTATATTCTGTTTTAGGAAAATAGGTAAAACATTGTACTTAATACAAGCAAAACACAGCAGTTAGGCCCCAAACAGGATACCTGCAGAGAGGGGTGAATGCTGACAAAGCTGAAGCTGTGAGTTCCTCCTTCGGGCAGATGCTGGGCACCGTTGGCTCCCCAGAAATCAGTGTACAAAAGTGCTGAGTCACTGCAACAGGGAAGTCAGCTTGGGTGCCAAAGGACAGGAAAGCCATCTGTCCCTCCCAGGAGCTACAGAGCAAACCAAGAAGTGATATCTCACCACATGCTTTCACCCATCTTCCTAGGAGCTGCTCCTAGAGGTCTAAGAAATGAAAATCCTCTCCCAGGTCTCCCTCTCATAAGATCCAATAATCCACAATATGCCTTTCATTTTGTGCTTTGGTCCCTGGGGTCAGAGCATCCCTTTGTATCCAGAGGCAGGGTCCACAAAACCCAGCAAGGAGCCGAGGCAGCTCATTTAAGCTTCAAAGCAGTGGTGACAAGGGAAAGTGCAGCGCCTGCACAACCCCAGTTCCCTGCAAGCAGTGGAAATGGCTTATCAGGCAATCACAGCCCAGACCCAGGAGCAGATAAAATGTTTCAGGATAACCCAAATACCTGGCCAGATCTGGGTATCCCCAGAAATATGCTTCACTCTGCAGTAATTCGTTGTCAGCTTGTGGCTGCCTTTATAAGTTTTCTGTGCATTTTGAATCTTAGTGTTTAAATCACTATGTTCCCATTTAAGCCTGTCATACTGCTTTCCAAGCACATCTTTGTGGAGCTATGTCTATCATGTAGAGTTTTTCATTTGGTATTTACAGGCTTGCTACTGGCACGTCTTTGTAGACTGGTTTTACAAAGGAGACGTGGCTTTTTTTTGGACTTGATGATCCAGTGGATCTCTTCCAACCTGGTTAGTGTATGATTCTATGATTCTAAGAATTTCTTTCCCTCCTGGCCATTTCCAGCTGCAGTTGGGCTCATTGGTACCCTATCATGTTTGTCCCATACAGGTAACTCTTGCCCCACAGAATGCGTTGTGAGAGTGGGTGGGTATTACACTGCTGGTCCCAGAGCATCATGTGTGACAGCTCACTAGCTGGCTGGTGAGTTTTCAGGAACTGCGTCCCTTTCTCGTCACGTGCACCTTCCCTGGCCTGGACTCCACTATTTCTGAATTACAAGTGCTACGCTCTGGCTTGAACTTCATTGTTAGAATTAATGGCCTTGTTCATTGTAGCAGAACTAACTTTATTTGTACTTGAACTGTGAGTCCCATGGCTTGCTGGATATAGATGTCTTGGGGGTGACCCATCACCTGTTGGTAAACAGTTGTGTGTGTTGAGTGGTATATGTGAAGGCGTGTAACAGGTAGCAGCTATATAAGGTTCAAAAATGCTACCAGCTACTGAAGTGTGAATTTGCCATCTTTTTGCTCTATTTTTATAAACCTTTTTGTCAGAGTGCAGTGTCCTTAAAATTGTGAAATATTAGACGGGCAACTGAGGATTACAAAGACTATCTGGGACATGTTCGTTGGGGATCATCACAGTTGGCCTTTAATCTCTCTGCTTCTTCAGAATTTCATTTAATACTTTATAGAAACAGCAAGTTGCTCTAATCCAGGGGAGATTGAATATGCTTGTACTTATAGTTGTCTGCTCAAGGAAATTTTTTCTTCTCATCCTCAATGCAGAAAACAATTCTGTAATTCTTAATCTATTAGTGTGGAAAGCTCTGAATATCTTTCACTGCAAAAAGAATTCATATATATGTAAATATATATATTTTTTTTATTCTATGAGACTTGCTCTTTACACCTACGTGTATACTACAGAGATTTCAGAGCTGAACGTTTTTCTCCCTCTCATGGTGTTGTGAATTGCTGCAGTAACCTCCTGACCTGGTGGTAGCTTGGAGCTTTGCTCAGCCCCACTCCTCTCCTTTACCAACACTGTCCAAATCCTGGCTCTCTGCTTTGCCCAATCGCTGTCAAACTCTCCAGTTTGCATCTCCAGTGCACTGAAGGCTGTCCTAATACTGGGACCATCAGCTGTGTAGCATTGCTTTCTAAGTGCTCTTAGTGGGAGAGGATGAGCAAAAGGGTCATTGGGCACTGGCAGAGGCTGCCCAGGGAGGTGGTTGATTCACCTTCCCTGGAGGGGTTTAAGGCATGGGTGGACAAGGCGCTGAGGGGCATGATTTAGTGTTTGATAGGAATGATTGGACTCGATGATCCGGTGGGTCTCTTCCAACCTGGTTATTCTATGATCCTATGAAGAGCAGGTGTCTGTCCCTGTGATACTGCCTTCCTCTTCTGAAAAAAAAACCCAAACCCACATTTATGCCTACAGTAGGTCGCACGTGCTACAGGGAATGCCAGGCTGTATGCACATTGATCAGCAGTAAATGCTTCCATTTTGTCTTCCTTCAGCAATGTAAATTCTTAATACCCTTTCTGAATACCTGGACAATTTTGTAAAGTCAGGAGCTCCCAGTAGAAACTCCTGTGACATGACAGCAGGACATTTGCTGCAGTACCTCAGAAAAGATCTAGGCTTTAAAGCATTTTTCAGGAGAGGGAGAGGGAGAGGATTTCACCTCTGTTTTCAGGCAGTCTGCATTTATTTTTCCACAATGTGGCAAAGCCAAGCAGTGTGACATGGATCACAGATGGCCAAGCAGGTATGTCAGGGGCTGTTTCCAAGGGTTTGCTTTCTCTAGCAGTTGTCTAGTTTGTCCAGACCGCTGCAGTAAGTGTCATCACAAGAGAAAAAAAAAAAAACACAACTTAAAAAAGTCATACAAGTTGCTTCATCTTCTCTGGGACTTGTGCCACCCCTGCTTTGTCCAGAGAGATGGTGAAGAGAGCTTTAGGCAGCACTGCTGGGCTGGACACCATTTCTCTCTTGGCATGCTGAAGCGTGTTCTCTGCTATGGGCACCAGATATTTATCATTACGTAGAGTTTTGTGGTTGAGGATGGATACTATTCCTGTTGGCAAGCTGTTTCAGGACAGGTCTGTTTGTGTGTACATAGTGCCTGGCACATTTTTCATGGGCTGCCTGCTACGATATAACACTAACGAGGTAATTACAGGGCTCAGGCAGTGTCAGCACAGCACATACCACTTGGATTAGGCCTGGCTCTTGAACAAGCTCCTACCAAAAGGGGTGCAAGCAGGCATGGCTCACAGCCCGTTTGCAGGGCCAGGAGCGAGCTGGTGCTCAGTCACTGTGGCTCAGCTGATATGGGGGAATTTGGGGTGCTGCTGCTGCCTCCTGCACCTGTGGGTGGGGGAGAGTGGATGATCCTAGCTAGCACACGTTACCATGGATGTTTCAGGTGTTACGTATGGAGAGATGGGTAAGCAGAGTCCTGGCAGCAACCCCCGGCTGCTGGTCAGTGCTGCTGCCACTCCTGCCTGGCAGGTCTGCAAGGGACACATGGTTGTAGTTTCCTCCTCCCGGCATCCCAGCCCCTCAGGGGCTGGGAGTGAAGTGATGCCATGGCAGCAGGTGTGCCTGTGATGTGGGGGTTAAGGGATGGACACAGCGTGGGGAACTTACACTGTGCAAATGAAGGGGTGACAAGGCTTGGAGGGGCATGTTTACTCCTGGCTCATCAGCATCACAGCACTGGTGTGGCAGGAGGGGGAGAAGCAGCGCTGTCTACAGTGATCTACCCTGTGGTCTAGGACAACACTCTGCAGCCAGCCCTCTGTAGGACAGCTCTACATGACCAGCTCTCCATGGGGAGCTCCTAACCTTAACCCTAACCTTAATCCTCCCTGCAGAGATTTGTCCCTGTGGAGAGGCAGCAATGTAGAGTTGTTGTGAGGAGAGTTGTCCACCACAGAGAATTGACTGGAGAGTTGGCTACAGAGAGTTGTCCCTTTCTGGTGTTCTTCACCTGAAATAGGACAAAGGAAAAAGGAAAGTCTGGTCCTAGTGTGTTACAATGGCCTTCATCTATTGTGACACGTGATACAATTTGGTTATTTTTGTCTTTACAAAATGGGGTGGTGACTTTTAAAATACATTTTAATGAATTTAAGAAGTTATGAAGAAAAGAAGCAGAAGCTCTGCATAAGACGTGATTTACCCGTTAGAGTTAATACCTCAACTGTCTATTACAGGATTTGATTTATTATGTTAATAACAATTATTACATCACTGGGCTGTAATTGTTTACAAGATATTGCTGTAATGATTATTAAGTAATTATCATATTAATAAAGATGATTATACTGGTTTCAGATCCTCTTGTCAGCCTCCAATGACCAAATACTAAGGGAACTAGTGTGCGGTGAGCTGAACACTGAGCCAGCCTGGGTATCTCCCACCTGCCCAAGAGCTGCCATCTCACCTTCCAGGGCTTCAGAACCCTGCTGCTTTCCTCTCCGCAGCAGACTCCCAGGCCTGTCGCACCAAATTATTTGTAAACACCAAGCCAGCTAATATCACAACAGTATCAGTCTACATGGTAAGGTCACTAGGAAGCTGTGAGAGACAACTGATGCCATGTGTTACTTGTAAGAGGGAAAAGAAAGAGGCTTCTCCAAAGCCCCTAGTCAGAGGCTTAGTGCAATAGGGTAATGCAGCGTTAGAGAAATTTAAGCTTGTGCTGAAAGCTAGTGTGCTTTGCTGCTTTTTTACTCAAGGGATAGCTTTTATCCTGAACTGTAATGCTTATGATATTTCAGACATTGCTTGCTTTGCTAGGTCATGTGAATGATGAATATCGCAGCATTTAGAGGTTTCTAGTAAATGAAAAGCACATGGGAATGAGTGCAGATATAGATCGCTTACGTCAAACCCAGCTTTGTCAGGGCCTGGTAAGATATCCTTTTCAAGGGCCTAAAGCAATTAAAAAGCAGTTACAATGTCATTGTATCTTCCAGTTGCAATAACTGTCCTGCAGATATGCATGGGTGTCCACATGGAAAAAGCTGCCACCATATTTTCACTGTACAGCTGTTGTAATACAGAAGCATGGGATGGCAGCAAAACAGAACTTCAGCTGGATACTTGGGATTTAGAGACAGTTCAGGCCTTAAGAAAGAGCGGAAAGCCACCCTGTCCAACTATTTTTTTAAGAAGTCACGTTGTTACAGGAATGGGAAATGCTTCCTTTTCAACAAACAGGCAGGTCACAGTACTGGGATGGAGATTTCAGAAGGTGGTAGTGTAATAGCTGAAAGCAGGTCCTGGTCATGTTCTTTCAGTGCTTCATTAGTTAGAAGAGTTTATTCATTAGTGCTTCGAGGGTGACATAGCTCTGCACAAGGGCTTTTTTTTTTTCTTTATATACCAGTCTGGTCTGGGCAAGTGGGAGTAGTTTTGAAGCAGTGAGATGAAGGGGAATCATGCACCCCCTCTATATCAGGGCCTGGTAGGTCCAAAGCTGCAAAACATTGAGAGGCAAACTGCCTGCAGTGGCCAGTGAAGCTGGAATTGGGTGGAATGGGGTTGCCAGAGAAGGAACATGGAGATCGCTTGCTTTTTTCATCCTCTGCCATTATCTTCCCATGTGGTCCTGCACAGTGCCTGGAAATCACTTGCAGTGAAGCGTTCCTGAGCAGTTAGTGATGCAGTTAATGAACGCTGGTTTATATCAGTTCGGGATAAATCCACCTTCTGACCATCTGTTACAAGTGGATCTGTTCTTCTTCTGATTCACATTCATGCCAAGCAGAGTTACTTTCATTTAAATCACTGTTGTTTCTTGGAGAGTAACCACTATGAAAGAGTTGGTCCATTGGCAAGGTCTCCCACTGAGTCACATACTATGGAGCAGAAATTATGGATGTTTTGTTCGTTCTTGAACATAAGGGGGATCAACAGCTAGCAAGAAGTTAGCTGTTATTATGAAATGCCAGTGTGCAGCTCTTAAGTTGTTATCCTTGCAGATAACAGTAATCCGAAAGCAGTTTGCTTTACCTACTGCTTTACTTAAAGGAGGTGGATTTGGTCACTCTTACATATTTTATATAAGTACTGTCAGATCTCTCACAGGCAGTATTGTCTAATGAATGCAAATGAAAATTGTGATTATCCATTTCAAAGCAATCTGTAGCAAGCCATCATTGTGCACGGAACATGATTTATACATCTCATAAGCCCCAGTGATGGTTGTGCATAATTCCTTTCACATCCCAGTGATAGAAATTGCCTTCAGGGCTGGACTTTTCAAGCCAGCCTCTCTGTTTTTAAGTTGTAGACGTTGTCACTTCAATGGCTGACTACTTGATTTTGCAGGTTCAGTCTGATGCGCGTATGATAGCAAGCCCACGCTTGCCTGCAGATGCCAGACTGCACCCAAAATTACTTGCTTCTCTTAATAGCAGTGAATAAAGTGACAGATTGGCAACTCTTAGGGACTTTTGATTCCCTCTTCTTATTTTCCAGGTCCTTCTCTACTGCTGTCGGTTCACAGCTCTACTCTCATTCTACTTAGCACTTGCCTCAGAATGAAAACTTGGGTCATATCATGTGTTTATATATAGAATTGCTTTTAACTCAGACTTTATTTCCATGTCTTGCTCAACCTTTATTTGTACTGGATTGACTCCTGCTTGCTGTTCCCCACGTGGGTAGTCTTGCTCTTACTGTTCAGTTTGTAGGACTCTTCTCAGACCTGTTAAAAATGGAATTCACCAGAAGACACAAATTATCCCTTCCTGTAGGTGCTGAGCTCCTGGAGAAAGTGAAAATAGTTCTGTCTCTTCCTGCTGCTAATACTGTAGTCACTGCAGCCAATAATCATTTGGGAAGTTTAAATTTTAAAAAACTGGTCAAGTTATTACTCCCATATATCAGCTCTGCTTTGTAGCCAAGAGGTATGGTGATAAACTGCAGTGAAGCTGTGAAGGCAGAAAATGTCTGGCAAATAACATCTTCCTAAGAGACTGCGTTAACCAAAGGACTAATAAAATTTTGTTTAAACATCATTGAAAGGCTTTTTGGTAGATGGCCAACGCTGATTGGTCTCTTTGAGTACAGAAAATAGTATAGAAATATTATTTCTAGGAATAACTCATTAGCTTCTGATGCCAGTCCCTTGTACATCAAAGAGAAATGATCCTTTATTGCACCATCTTAAATGGTTTAAGCTTGTAGCGCTTTTCACCTACTTTTTGCAGTGGTATTCTCTGCGCTTAGCCCTGCTGAAATATCAGCTATGTTGGTTAGTGTTTCAAACACAGATGCAGCTGGTGCCACAGTGGTGAAATAGAGATCTTCCCTTGCTCTCATGTAGGGCTTAGGGGATTTTGGCCAGACAGTTGCTTGTTGCCATGCCTGTGTTTCTGATCCTTCACTAACACCTGGGAGGGAAGTTTCTCCCTGTAATCCATTGGTAGCTCCTGGAGGTAATATCCCATTCTTTTTCTTAAACCAAGGACAGACTCAGCCTAAGGATAAATCTCGATGTTATGGAAATACAAAGCAATCTCCTAGCTGAGCAGTGATCAGAAGGTTGTTCTTGTGCAAACCCGAACAGGGCAGTGTGAATATGCTTAAAGCAAGGCAACAGAGCAGTATGTTACAAACTTGTTGGTCTAGATCTGTGAAATTCATTTTTACAATGAGGAGTAGACCTTACACCTTCCAAAGCCAGATCAATACCTGCCTGTTCCTCAGACCATGATCCATGCCTCCTACCTTTTAATTCCCTTCCCCTTATTTTCCAAGTACTATCCTGTACAACAGAGCAAAGGCTTTACTTTATTATGTGTTTATATCCCCTAGCTTCTCAAGTTGGATGTGTCTAAGTATAACCTTTTGCCTATAAGTAGGAACAGGAGAGTTTTAGGATTTGACGCAAGGGTTTGCATTTCTAGCATGACTGGTAGCTGTCTGCTAGAATCTGCCTCTACAGAAACTGGTAGACTCATCCCTAACTCTAAGGGCATACAAATTAAATGCAGTAACCAGACAACGTCATCTTGCTCAAGCTACTCTTACTTGAAGTCATGATGAAGACCAGTGAGTTGTGAGGGCCAGGGCTATGTTCTGTATGTCTTCAACAGTAGTGAACTGTCTTCCATGCTGGGGCATGATGCTGCTGATTGGCAACTGCTTTCAGCTGCGTATCTGTTTCCAGAATAACACTGCCTTTGAAAAAACAAAAAAAAGACGAAACAGTAACTGTTTATCCTGACTAAGCTTGTGTAACAGGTTTTCATATGATGTTTTTAGTGCTTTAAGTCTTTTTCATTCAACAGTTTCAGTATCCAGAAAAAAAACATTTCTCTTACTCAGCTTCATTAGTTACAGGAACTCACTGGATTAAAGTAGAGAGCAGATTAGCAAAAATAAACTGTAGTATGTCTTGGACATATGGTGATGAGTATGAATGGGTTTTAACTACTTAGCTATGCATAACAAAGAGCGGAAAGAGAGATTTGTCTTAGTGTACAATAATTATAATTTGCAGTAGCTGCATAACTTAACAGTTAGAAACCATAGAGCCATGGAAAGCTTTCAGTTGGATTTGCATGGGATGCGTGCACTTGTCCCCGAGCTCACATCTTGTTTTCTGCCAGATGACACAGCCAGGTGTAAGACTGGACTTAGCTAATTAACAGGATGCCTCTCTGTCCTTTCTCTTCCTCTTCACTGGGCTCATAGTTTGCAGCACTGAGTTAATGTAGGTTACAGGGACCAGGATTTAGCCCATCAGACATAGGAGCCAGTGTTGGTCTGGGTGTGTTACTCAGTCACATGGGACAGAGACAAGGCATGCTGTGAGCAAGCCCACAACAGCCCAGGCTTTGCCTCAGCTGGAAATTGTCCCCCGCAGAGAAAATATAAACAGAAGTAGTAAATAAAAGAGGCCACATTCTCAGAGTGATTCCTGGGGAGTATCAGCCTTCAGGCTCTGGGTACAAACAATGCAATACAGCCAGCTTTGAATTCAAACAGCTCTGTTATTTCTGGCTTCCCACTTATTTTGCTTAATATTTATTGTTCCCCTCTGGTACTTCAACATGCAAAAGCCAAATTTATGCCTTTTCTAAATAGATCCAGCTCACATCAGTTTGAATTTGGTCCTGCAAGACAAGTCAGTGCAAGCGCTGGTAATGTCCTGACCATGTTCCACCTCCCACTTTTCAGGAAAACTGTGCTTTTCCATGTGGGTGCTGAAAGGTTTCTGAAAACCAAGCAGTGGTGGTGACATCATTTCCATGACTTAAAAAACCTGCTTATAAAGGGATATAAAGATTTGCAAAGCTATTCAAATCTAATTTATAAAGTAAGCTCAGAAATACCTGGAGAATTACCTAGTCGTTATCCAGGCTTCTCAGTACATTTGCTATCAAGGCCTAACCAGTAATGTTATGCTACATAGCTTAAACATGCATGTCCTTCCCTTTTTTTGGGGTTGCTTTCTTATGAGGTTTCCGCAATGTGTTTCACATGCACCGTAACATTCTTGGAGTTCTGCCCTGGATTAATCAGACATAAATCACTGCCCCATGCAAAAAGAAAGTTTTGCCAAAAATTGTGGTGGTCCAGAGGAGAAGAAAGATTATTTGTTTTTCCTCTGTGAACTTTTAACTAATTTTATGCCTTTTTTTTGGTGGGAAGATTTGTGCATTGAAAAAATTTACCAACAAGGCCCTGGTCATCTTGGTTTTTTAGTGATTAATATGAAAATCTAAATCCTCAGCTTTCTCCTGAATTAGTTTTATGGTAGTGAGCCCTTAAACTTAAAGGCTTTCCTTTTAGCTTATCAATAACTCAGTGTTGCTTCTGTTGCAGAGTTCCCTGAAGAGAAGAGGAAGCAGAGAAATACACAAAGAAAAAAAGGCATTTACCCAGGTATGGTTTCCAAAAAGGTGCAATTATGAGCAAAATCACATGATGAAACTGAAAATTTCTTTCTGAGGGTGTTGATAGGGCCATCAGACACATTAACTAGAGTGCAATTAGGCCTTAATCCACTGAGACCTCCTAGAGATAATGTAGAAGCAATTTAGGACACAAGTGTCATCTCTAAACCGTGCTGCTTCTCAGGTTCGTTGTGCTTGTATCAGTAGATTCAGGCTGCAGGTTTTCTACAAGAAGAGAAAATCACTTTGCTTCACAAAGTAATTGCATCGCAGCTTAGGGACTAAATTTATGTGCAGTGCCAAAGATTTTGTGCTAATGAGCATCTTGGCAGAGAGTGCAGTTGACACACTGCAACGGCACCATACGAGCCCTAGTGTCACAGCCCCGGGTTTAATCTCTTTCTGGTGTCAGGTGGGCAGCATGTAAACTTGTGCTCCATCAGGCTGAGGTGTAACACCAAGCCTAAGCTACCCATTCAGTCGTCCTTTGGACACCAGTTTATTGGAATCCTGTAGGCTGATGCTTCTCAGGGAAGGCGTTTGCCTGGTTTCCTCTGCTTTTTATGCTGACTGTAGGAGTTAAAGCTTTTCCCAGCACCCATACAGTTGCTGTTTATAGCCAAAGAGATGGGGATAGTGTTTCACCTCACTTCAAAAGGAGCCAAGACTGACATCATGCCTTCATTAGAGAGAGGTTGCACCTCCCCTATGGCCACCCTTGGCAGGCCCAGTGTGCACAATTGAGGCCCTACAGGTCTTCTCTGGGTCAATGGAGTCTTAAATCCATTTATTGGTAGTAATCACCAATATAAACGTTTACAACATGCTGCACTTCAGTGGCTAGGGTGGTCAGCTGGGTAGGGTGGGCATATCTGGGGCTCATGGTGCTCAGGGACTGCAACCTACTTTCTCAGGGCACAGCAGACCAAGCACCCCCACTGAACTGATACAGGCACGGGTTATTCAGACCTTAAAATGGGGCACTGGGCTGTCTGCCTGCAGTGCCTGCTATGGAGAATTATTTAAGTCGTCAGTCAGGTCAGTAACTTTGTTTTTCTACAAGTATGTAAAATTCATGGTTGAAATATATATGCCTGCATACATGCAAATCACAGATGAAGTTAAGTGAGGGTGCAGTTGTGTCCACTGGGGTTTGTGGGTGGCAATGTGTTTCCTCATTCCTGGAAATACAGAGCAGTGCAGAGGGAATGGATTCCTTGTGCTTGCTTCCTCCGCCCAAATCCAGGCATTAACAACAGCTGTAGTTTGCCTTGGAAAGTCTTAAAAACAACTCCACAAAATTATCCAAGTACCCCTGGGTCAGCTCTGCTCCAGTCACAACGTGAGGAAGTAATCCCAGAAACCACCCAGGATTAAAAAAAACCCCAACCCTTTACTCTGTGCACATGCATTGTAAATCATACGAGCAAAGGATTTGGGCTTCAAAATGGTAACCATTGTACAAACACTGTGCAAAGTGGCCATTCGGTTTTCTTCAGCAATTCTTTAGGGTAGGAAAAACTGAGGAACAACCATATCTTGACATGGCCGTCTCCTAACTTCAGGATGCTACCCAGTGCTGTCTGCAAATACAAGTATCCCTTCAGATGGTTGACATCAAAGGGCTTCACAGCAACTGCTTAGCCTGGTCAAACAACCCTGAGGAACTGTGGCATGGCCCAAAGGAGGGACAGCTGCTCTAAATACCTAAAATAAGTTCAAATACCCATTACACATTTTGTGAAAAGCAACCAGAAACATAGATTCTGTGCATCTGCATGCTTACAGATAACACATGACAATACCCATGATTTTATTTTCTGTGAGCTCATCATGAAAACTAACTGGAACATCACACCCACTGCAGAGCACACTGAGTAATTGATACTTGTGAAAATGACTGTCTTGAAGTCATGTAAAAGCAGAATTCATAGTAGCGTTTACCCACCTTTGGCAGTATTGAAGAAAAAAGTTTTTATTCAGCAGAATTGCAAAATGGAGCTTCTTGGAAAATACCAGGCACCAGGCAAAACACAAAGAAAAGTGGTTCTCCCGCGCAAGGTAGGAGTGCTGGCACTCAGCCAGATGCTTGGGTGCTGGTTGTACTGCTCTGTCATCAGACTTGCAACCCCAAAACCTCTTACCCATCTTCTGCCTGGCAGTTCCCTTGGACCGGTGGTGGTGGCCGTAGAAGAGATGGTGTTGGTCTCTATCTGTCTTTGTGTCTTCTTGCCAGAAAAGAAATATCATATTTGGGAATTTTTGATCAGCCCTTCATTCTCATCACATCATTTACATTGCATAATTAATTTAAGTTACTTTCTTTCCTAAAGTTCCATTTCTTTATCTCTGCATTCTACATTTGTCTAAATTAGACTGTAGACCCTGTAGGAAGGGATCTGGGATTTTTTCCTTTTGCCTTTTTTTCCATTAACATCCCTCTGAAGTGTCATGCAAAGCTGTGACACTATTGCATGCAAATGACCAATATTAGTAATTATTCCCATTTAATCTTAATAATCTTTTAAAGTCTGTGACTAGCACCATGACTGATGGCACATTTTTACACTGTTGTTCCTTATTTTCTTTCTGTAGAATCTGCCCTAAGTATACCTTTTGAGAAAGAGTCCACATACTGAACGTGAAATGCAGTTAGGCTGCACCATAGCAGAGCTTTCAGCCCCTGGGATTCAAGCCTCTCGTTCCTCCAAAACAGTGGAAAGACTGTATCGCCTCTCCCTCCCCCTTTCTTTTAATTTGTGATTTAACTAATAATGGACTACTAATTTCTGTCATTTGGCCTCTCTTTAGTTTGCCTTATATGTCAAAACTCTACTAGCCTGTGTGGGTGTCTTGCACATCCTCTTGCTCAGCTGATCAAGAAATCATTGATATTTCTGCACACAAAGTTTCAGAGGGACAGATGCATGGAGGCTGGAGTCCTACCCTTCTGGCATGCTTAGATCTGGCTGACGAATCTCTCCTGACTATTATTTTCCTTCGGAAAAAAGCTGACCAGGGAATGGGATTTTCAGTAGTCGTGTTCCCTGGCAGAGAGGCAGGGAAGATCTAGAGCTTTCTCACCTTTCCAGATGGGATCCATATTTAGTAGGCAAGGTTAACATTTCTCAGCTCTGTTGTGTTGTATGAGGCTTGTGTTTGTTTAATGAAAAATCTTGTTTTCTTCAGCTCTTGGGAAAAACAAAACTTATGAATGTGATCATTTTTTTTCATAGACAAAATCTAGCAATAAAGTGGTGCTGTTGTAAGAAGTTGATGGCGGTTTTGCCCTGCTGTAACAATGTGCTAACTCTGCAGATGCATTGAGTCATGCAGTGATGCCGAGCAAAAACATTGGGGCCCTGACCCCAAACCCATCGAAGCCCTTCCTTTTTCTTCAAAAGCTTCAAAATGCTGAGTGCGTGGTTCCAAGTGCGACTCTGAGACTGTTATTTATATTGTTTAAAGTGCAGTGGGTGTGAGGCTGGAGCCCCTTCTGACCCCCAGGGAGGAGCTGGCCCCTAGTGTTCCCAGACAGGGGAGAGGGGTGTGGGCTTTGGCCCAGCTGCCTGCAGCCTGGGTGGTGTGAGGTGCCAGCTAGTGCCACTGACGGTTGAGCTCTTGCAGCCAAAGGCAGACAAGAAGCATGGAGAAGAACGCTGGATTGCAAAGGCAGAATAAGGAAAACATCAGATGTGATTATTTCCAAGCTATTAACAGATAAATTAATAAAGTGAAGTAATCATCCAACCTGTGAGATCTGACATGCAGCACTGGATGTAACCTTCCTTGTTATCTTTGTATTAAAAAAAAAAAAAGACAAAATCTACGGCTGCAGGATTGAACTGATTCTTGATGATAGGAAAAACAGAGGTAATGTGTTGTGCAGCCCCAACCAAAGATGATGCTTTAATCGTAAAGCCTTATCCTGCCAAAGCAAGCAAAAATCAGAGCAACTCCAGTGGAGACTGCAGGGAGTTTCTCCAGGTTTTAATTTGATACTTAATTTGCAGTTTCAGGTTATAAAGAGAAAAGCAATTTGCAAATATGTCTGTGAAAAAAAGAGATGTGTGTATGTGAGGACACAATAGAGAGGAAAGCAAGCCCATCTCTGTTGTGTCCTCACATACACACATCACACATCTCTTAGAGGCTCTGCTTCTAATCAATTACATGCATCTTGAATATATTCATACAAAACTCACATTTCTAGTGCCAGAAACACAACAATTGGAGTTTTAGTCAGTCAGTTGATCAACTGATTGCAGTTGTGTTTGACTCCTGGTTATCAATGAAAACCACTTACTAACAGAAATTTTTACTATTATTTGCCTCTATCATGTTATTATCATTGAAAGTAACTTTCCTACTGTTTAGTGTTTTGAAGTCCCAAACTCCATCAAGCAGAATCAGTAGGAGACCTGAGTTCAGAAGTATTCAACCAATTCCTTTTGTGGCTAGTTAGGTATTAATAGCTGAAATTAAAACATAATTAGTATATATCTAAATAGAATGGGGCAACATTAATCTGGGTAACATAAAAGACACCATTAACAATGTGCAAGGATGTGTGCTTTAGAAATTAAATCATTTTCTCAGATTGCTGAGCCATGATTAGTTTTGTAAATATGGGGATTTTTAATAGCCTGATCTGGGTGAACAGTTAAAGTCAGTTGTGTTTTCTTTTGGATTTGGTAGCCATTATTAGGAATTATAAGAAAATGGTGCTTGTGAATCATAACAGTGCTCCCGAGACTCAAATGAAGTTTCCATAGATAATTGCGCATGTGTCCACATGGTCTACCAACAATGATGAAATCTGCTGTCTCAAGAGATCATCTTTCAAAGCCTGCCTTCCATTATGCTGCTAATGCTGATAAATGTGTCTCTTACAAGACCAAGTGCCTGTATCTCCATGACAATTCATGAAAGTGATTCATGCAAAGAAATTGTTCAACGGCTTAGAATTTACTTAACCTTGTCTTTTATTTCAGCATAATACACACTGGAGTTTTCATTTGAGTTGAGATGCAGTGCTTTAAAATGCCCAACACACACAAAAAGAAAAAAAATCAAGCTCTCATTTAATACCCTGGTGCTTCCTGAAAAATGCAGATTTTCACATGGGATAGATTTTGATGTAACCACAGTTTAATGAATGTTTCTTTCTTTTTCACATGTTTTCACCAGTCTCCCTGGTGAACAGTTGTCCATACCAGAAGCAGTGATCACAATCTGATGCATCCTAATAATAGCAGCAGACACAACAATAGTGCCTCCTATTAGGAAAGCAAATTTAGGCATTTGGGCTGTTTCACAGGGTGGTGAGATCCAGTAATTAAAGTCTTCACTTTGCAAGGAAACCATGCAGCAATACACTTTTTTTTGTGCATGTTAGCTGAAGAAACTCAAGATTTGGCCTTACAATGAGCAAGTTCATCTGAGCAGTCTTTGTTTAATGATGCTAAAAGGGAGTGAATGTATCATTAAACATTAATGGAACAGAAAGTGCCAAAAATCATGAAGCCCTTTAATTTGAGTAGTTCCTATTTTCCACAAAATTTGCTCAGTGTTTGAGAAAGACTAAGCATTGCACAGGACTCTTGCATCACTGAACACTTGCACTGACACACTGATTTCTACAGGTTTTTTTCCTCTAACTCTGGTCAAGCTGCTTTGCCAATTTAACCAGGACCAAGCTGTGAAATGTGTCAGCTGTGTGGTTTGTGTAGCTCTGTCTCTGTATTGTTTGCATATCTAACAGATACAGCTCCGAGGGTGGGGAGATGGAGATTCAGAAAAAAGGCAGCTGATTATGCTTCTATTATAATAT